>NC_141875.1:426269385-426894385 GCF_056163025.1 Triticum urartu | reverse complement strand
AACTCTGTGAAACCCAAGCAGTCTCGGTGCCACCGAACTGTGACTCGGTCTGACCGAGTTCACTAGTTTAGGTGCCAAAACTGCTTCGGTATCACCGAGTTTAAAAATCGGTAGATCCGAGATGATTTCAGTGGGAAACTAAAACTAAGTTTTTGGATCATTCTTTTGCAAAAAATCTCTGCATTTTGTGATGCTCATCTATAAACTTTTCACAGGGTCAGCAGGCAGCTTGTTCATCATGTCAGATCAGAGTGACAGCCAGAATGTGTCAGAACAGCAAGTGCACATGAGTGAGGGCACTAGTCCCTCCAGTTCTTCTGATGAAGGCAGCAGGAGCACCCCTAGCAATCTGCCAAAAGCTGCCACCAGACAAAGGAGGAAGATAACCTCAGACTTAGAGGATGAGGACTATGTGGCAGAAGAGGAAGCAACTTCCAAGAGAGTTGAGTCAGCTCAAGGCACAAAGCCAGGGATGAAAATCAAAAGGCCAGCAGGCAGGCAGCCTATGTCAAAGGCCAGAGCTTCAACTGAGAAGCCCACTCCCAAAGAGCCAGTTGCTGCTGAAGGCAAGAAAAGAAAGGAAAGGGTCAAGAAGACCGTAGCCAGAGTGCTTGGAAAGGCTTCCATCATGGAAGAAGAGGAGGAAGAAGAGGTTGCTGCACCAGCACCTAAGGCACCAAAGCTGATGGGTGATGCTATAAGATCAGGGGCTGCTGCATCCAAGCCTAAAGAAGCACCCAAAGCTGCCTCCAAGCCCAAGTCTGCACCAAAGAGAAATACAAGGAGCATACCTGTAGCTGAGAAGAATAAGGCCCCAGTACCTGACACTGCTGAAGAAGATGAGGAAGAGCAAGTTCTTAGAAAGCTCAAGCCCAAGATCCCAGACCACAACGATGCTCATCCTGTGGCTGAGGATATGAAGCTCAGGAGAGACTCAGGGCTGAGGAAGTGGAGAGAAGAAGATCCGTATGCTTCAAGGAGGAGGACTGCTGTTGACTACAGATTTCACACCAAGGAGCAGCAAGATTTTTATGAGACAGTGCTGCTAGACAAGAAGCCCATAGTTTGTGACATGAGATGGGTTGATTGGGAGTACATCAAGGACAATGAAGAACACTATCCTGGAGTGTATGACAGCTTCAATGCTTGTGGAGTAGCAGACTTTGTTGGGCAGAAGCTCACAAAGTGGAACGAGGAACTCATCATGCAGTTCTACTCCACAGCCCACTTTTATCCAGATGGTAGGATAATTTGGATGTCAGAGGGTACGAGGTACCAGTCCACAGTTGCTGAATGGGCTCAGCTGATTAATGCCCCAGAGGAGCAAGCAGATGATTTGGACATTTATGCCAAGAAGAAGATGGACCACAACTCTATGTCCAATATGTACAAGGAAATTCCAAATGAAGCTCTTGAAACTTTCAAATTTGGCTCAATGCATTATCTTCTGTCAGGGCTGCCAACTATTAATTGGATACTGAGGCACACCTTATTGCCCAAGTCAGGTGATCACAAGATGATCAGAGGCCATGCAATCAACTTGCTACATATCTTTGATGTGCCTCAGAAGTTCAAAGTGATGAGCCTCATAGTAGAGACTATCAAGAGGACTACAGCAGACCAGAAGAGGAGTTGTGGATATGCCCCACAGATTCAGGAGCTCATTAACTCCAAGATGGGCACAGGCATATACTTATTGGACAAGGAACACCTGCCCATCCGTCCATATTTTGAGGACAATCAAGTTGTGATGACTGAGAATGAACCATCGTCTGCACAAGCACAAGCAAAGAAGGAGAAAGCAAGGAAGGAGAAAGCTCCAAGATGCCTACTCAAGAGGAGGCATCTGAGTATTTCCTGAAAACCAAACAAGAGCAGCTTGGTTACCTGATTGCATCCACCCTGTGGATTGAGAAAGGACTAGCCACCCTAACTCAGAACCAGGCAAGCCTAGAGAGAATCATGGAACAAAAGTTCTATGACTTGGATGTCAAGGTGACAGAGATTCAGACTGCAGTGGAGCAGCTCCAAGATGACATGCAGGAGAGGAGAGGCAGGACTACAACTGATGCCTTTGCCAGAGTGCCACGAGGTCCGAGGTCGTCTGCAGTCTGCCAGTTGCTAACACCAGAGCCACCACTTCTGCACCAGCTACAGCCTTAGTTCCACCAGCTCCAGCATCTACTTCAGCCTCAACTCCAACCACGTCTACAGAAGGCTTCGTCCTTGGAGTGATCCGGACTCCACCACCACCTGAAGATCAAGCCTAAGCGTCGATCTAGCACTATGCATTTTCTAGGAACTTTTTGGTAACTTGTTGCCAAAGGGGGAGAAAATGTATAGATCATAGGCTTCGAGAGAGAGAGTGTTGCTTTTTTCCCTCTTGCTTTATTTGGTGGTTTTTCAAACTTTGTTTGCTTTTGAGTGCTTGAGATACTACGTCATTGCTCGTGAGACATTGATGATCATGTGTTTGATCATAAGCTACACTTAATGCTTGCTTAATGCTATTATCTTATCTATCTTATGTGATCATTCACTATTCTTGGTGATGAGTGCATGTATTTCATTCTTATCATTTTAAGCGCTCCACCAAGATGTATGTGACATGGAAGAGTAACCCATGACTCTAACTCCTTGTGCATTTGTAGTCCAAAGCATATTTTAAATATGCACCAATTTAGGGGGAGCTCTTACTTATCACATACTTCTCAAAGCGATGATATATTTCATGCTTATTATCATTTGTCGAAGCTTTGATCTATATGTTGTCATCAATTACCAAAAAGGGGGAGATTGAAAGTGCAACTATCCCTAGGTGGTTTTGGTAATTCATAACAACATATAGCTCATTGAGCTAATGCTATTCCAAGATGACTATTTCAGGAAAGCTCAATGATTGGCATGGCATGGATGGTGAAAGTGGAACCCTCAAAATGCTAAGGACAAAGGATTGGCTCAAGCTCAAAAGCTCAAGACTCTTCATTTTATATTTTAGTGATCCAAGATCACATTGAGTCTTTAGGAAAAGCCAATACTATCAAGGAGGGATGAGGTGTTGCTTAATGAGCCTCTTGCTTCATGTGCTTAGTGATATGCTCCAAAACCCTCAACTACTTTCCCATATCCACATATGACCTAAACCCTAAGACAAACTCGGTCCTACCGATTCTTTCTATCCGGCGCCACTGAGTTTCACTTGTCATAAGCCACTGCCAAACCCTAGCAATTCGGTTCTACCGATAGGGATCTCGGTCTCACCGAGATGGGATTGCAAACTCTCTGTTTCCCTTTCGTAACTTTTCGGTCTCACCGAAAGAGCGAATCGGTCCCACCGAGATTGCAATGTAAATTCAGTGTTTCCTTTTTGTAACTTTTCGGTCTCACTGAAAGAGCAAATCGGTCCCACCGAGTTTGCCTGACCAACTCTCTGGTTAGCTAATTACCAAATTCGGTCTCACCGAGTTTGTGTAATCGGTCTCACCGATATTATGTTATGCCCAAACCCTAACCATATCGGTCCTACCGAGTTGCATGTCAGTCCCACCGAAAATCTCTAACGGTCACTAGGTTTACCTTTTCGGTCCGACCGAGTTTGTTGATTCGGTCCCACCGAGATTGGAAAACTGTGTGTAACGGTTGAATTTTGTGTGGAGGCTATAAATACCCCTCCACCTCCTCTTCATTCGTGGAGAGAGCCATCAGAACACATACACAATTCCAACTCATATGTTCTGAGAGAGAACCACCTACTCATGTGTTGAGACCAAGATATTCCATTCCTACCATATGAATCTTGATCTCTAGCCTTCCCCAAGTTGCTTTCCACTCAAATCTTCTTTCCAAAAAATCCAAATCCTATGAGAGAGAGTTGAGTGTTGGGGAGACTATCATTTGAAGCACAAGAGCAAGGAGTTCATTACCTACACACCATTTGTTACTTCTTGGGGAGTGGTGTCTCCTAGATTGGCTAGGTGTCACTTGGGAGCCTCCGACAAGATTGTGGAGTTGAACCAAGGAGTTTGTAAGGGCAAGGAGATCTCCTACTTCGTGAAGATCTACCGCTAGTGAGGCAAGTCCTTCATGGGCGATGGCCATGGTGGGATAGACAAGGTTGCTTCTTCGTGGACCCTTTGTGGGTGGTTGCTTCTTCGTGGACCCTTCGTGGGTGGAGCCCTCCGTGGACTCACGGAACCGTTACCCTTTGTGGGTGGAGCCCTCTGTGGACTCGCGCAACCGTTACCCTTTGTGGGTTGAAGTCTCCATCAACGTGGATGTAGGATAGCACCACCTATCCGAACCACGGGAAAAACATCCGTGTCTCCAATTGCGTTTGAATTCTCCAAACCCTTCCCTTTACATTCTTGCAAGTTGCATGCTTTACTTTCCGCTGCCAATATACTCTTGCATGCTTGCTTGAATTGTGTGATGATTGCTTGACTTGTCCTACAATAGCTAAAATCTGCCAAGAACTAAAAATTGGGAAAGGTTAAGTTTTTATTTGGTCAAGTAGTCTAATCACCCCCCCTCTAGACATACTTTCGATCCTACACCCCTCTCGTTGCTATGCATCACCATGATCTTGCGTGTGCGTAGGAATTTTTTTGAAATTACTACGTTCCCCAACAAGAGTTTAGTACAGCTTTTCACCCGCAAACAGATGGACAAACTGAAAGAGTAAATCAGATTCTGTAGGACATGTTAAGAGCTTGTGCGCTAGACTATGGATCTAGTTGGGACGATAATTTGCCTTATGCAGAGTTCTCTTATAACAACAGTTATCAAGCCAGTTTGAAGATGGCCCCTTTCAAAGCACTGTACGGAAGAAGGTGCAGAACACCGTTGTTGTGGGACGAAGCTGGACACCGATAGTTGTTTGGACCAGATTTGATTAAGGAGTCTGAAGAGAAGGTTAAGCTGATTCACGATAGACTCAAGGTAGCCCAATCCAGGCAGAAGAGTTATGCGGATTCGAAATGCAAGGAGACAATCTACAAAGTCGGAGACAGAGCATATCTTCGAGTATCACCATTCCGAGGAGTGGAGCGTTTTGGAGTTAAGGGAAAGTTAGCACCACGTTTTGTGGGACCATATAGAGTTTTGGAATGTATGGGAGAAGTTGCTTACAAGTTGGAGTTACCCGAAGGATTGTCCGGAGTTCATGATGTGTTCCACGTTTCTCAGTTGAAGAAGTGCCACACGGAGATGGCTGAAATTCCTCTCAGAGATACAATCCCGCTAGAAGCGATACGGTTGGATAGTGATTTGACATGTGAGGAGAAACCAGTCAAGATACTCGAGTTTGCCAGCCGAGTTACGGGCAACAAGGTTATCAAGTTTTGCAAGGTTCAGTGGAGTCACCATACCGAGGATGAAGCCACTTGGGAACGAGAGGAAGACCTACGAAAAGATCACTCTCACCTATTTTCTAGCCAACCCGAATCTCGAGGGCGAGATTCATCTTAAGGGGGGTAGGTTTGTAACATCCCAAAATTTCAATTTGGAATGTTATACATTAGAACATCATTGCATATCATATTTTATTGCATTCTGGTTGATCCTAGAAATTCCACGCAACTCAAGGACCTACAGAGAGAGTTGGGGATTTCGTTAATTTTTCATATTTGGGTTTTTCTCGAATTATGAAAAGAGGATCATTTGGTTTTAATTATTTTTCTCTGAAATATTTCTTTTATAAAAAAATAAAAGGGAGAGGATAAAATGACTTCCTCAAAGTAAAGAAATATCAGAGATTTAATATTAAAATCAAATAAGATTTTTATTCGGAGTTTTATCGCTATTTGATTTGAATTAGGAAAAAGTGTGTTCTTCAAAATTGCATTTTAGGCCCAAATAAATGTTCACCTTATCCGGCATATTTTTAGAGGACGGGGAAAATTTATTTTGGAATTTTTGGAGTCTGTTTAGTATTTCTTTTCTTTCTTTTTTTGCGCGTCGAAATTAATTAAAAAGAAAAAAAAGTCAACCGACTTAGGGCCGTATTTGGCCAGGACTCTATCGGGCCAGCCTTTAAAGCCCGAGAACCCCGAGCCGCCCCAGCCCACCCGAAATCCTAGCCCCACCGCCGCCCGATCCGCCATCGTCACCGCGAGCCGCCCTGCCGCCGCCGCCTCGCCTCACGTGCCGCATCGCCGCCCTGCCGTCGCGCCGCCGCCCCGCCCGCCGCGCCGCCGCCACCGGACCCCGCCGGAGTTCAAGGTAGCCGCTGTTTTTTTAAAACCGATCGGTTTTATTTCGTAAACCCTAAATCTGTTTTTTAGATCCGGTTCGGTTTTTTACGGTTTAGTTATTTAGCGAACACCCGTTTTTTTGTTCGGTTTTACGAACAGTTTTCACCGTTTGGCCGCAGGCAGTGAACATTCATTCGTTAGCTTGTTCGTCAATTTTTCTTTTTCTCGGATTTTTTCCGATTATTTTCAATCGCGATTCCTGATCCGATTTTCGTTCTAGTATAACTTTTCGCCCGTTTATCGGAATCAGGCGATTCAAGCGCCTAGAGTTTCGTCTCGAAACCCTCTTTCTGTTTAACCAACTTAAACAAGTTTTTGCTACTGTAAAATTTGACCTAGGTCCATATTAGTAAACGAAGCTTGTTTCTCTCACCGTTTGAGTTTTGTTGTTTCGTTTGATTTGATTCTTTTTGCCAAACGGAGTTCTTAAGTTGAACTTTCTGGTTAGATTTCTTATTTGCATTTTACCCGTGCTTTTGCTTGATTGCTTATTGTATGCTTGTTTGATTGCGATAGAGTACCCGGAGTGCGAAGCATGCTACATCGAGTCTCTAGGTTTCGCGGATCATCAGCAAGGCAAGTAACACTTTGATCATACCTCTTACTACCTAGTTTTCATTGCATTAGATCAACCCTCAAACATTGCATGGTTAAGATCTGAATTAAATTGTGGGTTTGGGAAGTAGATGAGGTAGTACGTATTCACCTGTTTATTATCAAACCCTGGGAGTTACTTCTACGTTGCTTATATTGCTATGCTATGCTTGTAGACGTGGATTGGGTTTGAGAGTATCCATGACACATGTGAGTTGAGGTTTAATGGTTAACTTAAGGTGGCAATTTTAATACACATCTGGGTGGATTGAGGCACCTGGGGATTCCAGTGATTGCCTGTATTTTTTTGGAAATCCCAGGGTACCGTGTGATTCTCCTATGGACCGCCACCCAGGCTCAAAGGGATCATAAGATTATTCATACAGGAAACTTCTGTGTGCAGCCACATGCCATTATGGGCTCTGGCATAGTTGAGTAAGTTGTGGGAAACCTTTCCATGATGGGCTAGCAGATGTAGGGGATTGTAGGTGTACCGGCCTATCTATCGGTTAAGGGGACCTCTTCGGAAAGACTGTGTCTCGGTCATCCGTTTCGCAAACACCATGTAGTGCGAGAACACCAACGGAGGAGATCGAGTCTTGTGGGGAAAGGTGCACAAACCTCTGCAGAGTGTACAAACTAATCATGGTTAGCCGTGTCCCGGGTTATGGACATCTTGAGTATCTAGTTCTTGGATTATCATGTGGATCTCATCACTCTTAATATAACTTGATTGGGTTTAATGATGATTAATTTTTTTAATTGGGACTAAGTTGGGTGAACCTTCTCAATGTTTAACAACTACCATGATAGTTAAATAAAATTTATTCCTTTGCAGTAGGGAAAAATTGGCTTTTCGCAAAACATATTAACCATACAGCCTCCACCAGCCATATATGCATGTAGTGATAGCTTTACTCTATGCATTACTCTCTTGTGTTACTTTGCCAGCATATTCTATGTGCTGGCCGGTTTTCGGGCTGCAACGTATCATGTTGCAGACTTTTCAGACAATGAGTAAGGAGCCTTAGGTCGTGGTCTTTCACTCAGTGATGCCGTTGGAGTTGATGGACTCACTTTATCTTCCAAGCCTTCCGGTGTTATCGTATTAGATGGGCTTAAGCCATATTTATTGTAATAAGTTCTCTTTTGAGACAATCGATGTAATAAGTGTGTGATTGCCACTCTATTATAAATCCTTCAAGGACTGTGTGTGTCAGCATTACCGATCCAGGGATGACACTTATACACAGAGATCAAACTGTTTGAGGTCTGGTCTCTACAAGTCGAGTCACTGCCCTGCTCTGAAAGACATTCCAAGCAGACACACGATCCAACAGGTGGACGGGGCAAAGCAGTTGCGTCAAGTATGCAAGCCCTGAGGCGCACTCAGACATCCATTCCCGGCCCGACCGAGAAGGCTCCAAAGCAGCCCAAAGTTGCGCCTGCAAAGCCTCGGAAGGCTCTGCCTAAAATCAAGGTGGATTTTCCCGTTGCCTCTGCGTAAGTATTTTACTTTATCTCTTTATTCTTGCGTTGTTCGGAAACTTCTGTATTCCAGTCGACTCATTCTCCGGTTTGACCGAGCGAGTCCTGAAACTTGCAGCGCTGCTACCTCTGGGACTTCCATTTACAAGGATGAAGATGATGAGGAGATGGAAGATGCGGTCACTTCCAAAGCAGGTATGACTCCTGCCATCTTGCCTTCATTCTGTCAATTGAGTTATGGTCGACTGAACTCTTGTGGTCGAGTCTTTTGCAGCGCCGCAGAATGTTATTGAACTTCCAGACGACAATGAAGATATGCCCCAGAAGCCTACGGGAAGGAGGGGCAGGACCTCAGGCAGGAGGGTTCCAGCCAACAAGGCACCTCAGATGACGTCAGAGCTAGAACCAGCGACCCAGCAGTCCGGGGACCTCAATAGAGCTTCTGTTACCTTTGCCGATCCTGTGTCGATTGAATGTCCTTTGGTGTCAACTGTCCAAGTCCCTGCTTCATCCGTGCAACTCCATGCCTCAGATCCTCAGGTTGCTGCGACTATTCCACCCACTCCGCTTTTTGTCACCCATCATGTCCCGGAGGACCAAGTGAGCACTGTCAAGGAAGCTATATGCCAGGCAGGCCTTATGATGGAGCAGATGAAGGTGGTGCGTGAGGCCAGTTAGGCTGCTTATGATGCCAGCTCAGCACTCCAGACCAATGTCCAGGTTAGCTAATTTCTGATTGATCTTTTAGCTTGACGTTTGTTCTGTTAGGATATGCTACCCGAAAACCTTTAATGTGCATCTATTGTCAGTATGAATCTTGCATCTGTACACCTAGTGGGTGTTTCCAATTTTGCTGAGTAGTTTTTCCACTTGAGTCGACTAGGTTGTGTCGATTGTATATTTGAACTAGTGGGGACACGCAGAGTGCACCCACTGGGTGTAGACCCCGAGGCCGTCGTCGAATGGTTGGTTCGGCAGGGATCTTGTCAAAAATGTCTCTTTACTGTTTTTCCACTCGGTCTAGATAGGTCGTGTCGAGTGGAATCCGGACCAGTGGGGGCACGCTGAGTGCACCCACTGGGTGTAGTCCCCGAGACCACGGTCGACTGTGGGCTGTCGGCGGTGGTCTGAGAATGAGTATTGCCTCTCTCTTTTTTTCTTTTCGACTGGACGGACCATGCTAATTGAAAAGCCGAATCAGTGGGGGCACGCTAAGTGCACCCATTGGGTGTAGTCCCCGAGACTACTATTGAATGTTGGATTCGGCAGTAGTCTTAGAACTCTTTTTGTTGTAATGATGTGAACTTTTATCTTATCGCTTAGAAGTGATCGATCTTTGTTGATCCACTGTCGACTGACGTGTCTTATCTGTCGACTGCAGAAATCTTGTGCATTCGGGGCTCAGTTCGCTAAACTAGAGCAGAAGCAAATTTAGCTCAGCCTTGATCTGGAATTGGATAAGAAAAATCTTTAGAAGGCCAAGGATGAAGCAGCTGCTATGTGAGGTAACCACTTGCCGACTGTTTGCTTCGCCAGCTTTTACTTTTCGCCTTTTGAACCGAGTGGCTCCACTCAAATAGATTTGCATAGCGAAAACAGAAAACTCCAAGCTCGTCTGAAGAGTGTTATTTCTTTAGACAAAATGAAGCAGGCGCTGGAGCAGAAGGACCTTGACCTTGCCACAGCTCAAAAGACGGCATGGGAGAAAACTAAACTTGCTGACAAGAAGCTGGCTTCAGTCGGCAAGTTAGAAGAAGAAAACGCCAATCTGAAGACTGCCGTCGCCGAAGCCAACAAAGAAGTCGTGCAACTAAAGAAGGACAAGGTGACGTGTACGTGATGATTCCAGCCAAACCTTTCCAATGCGGACCCCCTCTTAATAGTACGGCTTTCCTACGACTCAAATCCACCGAAAAGAAAGTAGAAAAGACGCCGTCTTCGTCAGTCTTTGAGGAGCACCCAATCGTCTTGTGCCTAGCAAAGAAGTGTCTGGAAAACTCATGGCACACGATTAGTCCGCAAATGCGTTGTCATCAATCACCAAAACACTTAGGGATAAATATGTCCTTACAATCTCCCCCTTTTTGGTGGATTGATGACAAAACGGGATTTGCACAAGGAAAAATACTATTAAGTAAAAGCAAACCCCTCCTCTCTATAATATAGACGGGGCCCCCCTAAATGTGTGCCACCTAGATGAGCACGAATACTAGGAACAGAGCTCCCCCTATATTATAGAGACAGGGCAAATTTATCACTGGACAAGATAGTATAAATATAAGATAACTAAGATAGATAGAGTGCATATGTCTTACACCATATGGAGGATAGGTCTCGAAGGCACAAACCGAACAAAAGCAAACGAGGCAAACAAGGTCCAAACGACAAAGCAAACAAACACACCAAGCACGACACAACGCAAATCCCGCACGACACAACGCAAATCCCTACACTCTCTCCCCCTTTGGCATCGAGACGCCAAAAAGGCAAAGAGGACACCTACACACACAGGGTGTGTCGGTGTCAAAACCGGCGGATCTCGGGTAGTGGGTCCCGAACTGTGCGTCTAGGCCGGATGGTAACAGGAGGCAGGGAACACAATGTTTTACCTAGGTTCGGGCCCTCTTGATAGAGGTAAAACCCTACGTCCTGCTTGATTAATATTGATGATATGGGTAGTACAAGAGTAGATCTACCACGAGATCAAGGAGGCTAAACCCTAGAAGCTAGCCTATGGTATGATTGTTGTATGTGGAGTTGATTGCCTACAGACTACAACCCTCCGGTTTATATAGACACCGGATAGGGTTAGGGTTACACAGAGTCGGTTACAATGGTAGGAGATCTTGAATATCCGCATCGCCAAGCTTGCCTTCCACGCCAAGGAAAGTCCCATCCGGACACGGGACGAAGTCTTCAATCTTGTATCTTCATAGTCCAGGAGTCCGGCTGAAGGTATAGTCCGGCTACCCGAACACCCCCTAATCCAGGACTCCCTCAGTAGCCCCTGAACCAGGCTTCAATGACGACGAGTCCGGCGCGCAAATTGTTTTCGGCATTGCAAGGCGGGTTCCTCCTCCAAGTCCTTCATAGAAGATTGTAAACACCAAGAGTAGTGTCCGGCTCTGCAAAATAAGCTTCCACATATTGCCATAGAGAGAATAATATTAACACAAATCAAATCTGCTGACGTATTCCGCAGTGCGTCATCACACTACAGCCAAGTCCTTTACTCGAATCGTTTTTATTTTTCCACCTCAGCATGTTTTGCGAGGCGGTTTCCTTGGCACGTCTTATCAAAGCAGAGATCGTGTACCCCCTTTACGGGATTCTCATCAATACGGATGTGGGTAATCCAATCGCGCCACTTATCACGGCGCTTGGGAGGCAAGCGAGTTTTACTAGGCAGGTGGGGATGCACAACCGCATCCGCCCATATAAAGGGATAAGGATCCACCTTTCTACCTACGCCTTCTTCCTCCTTTGCCTATCCATCTCCTGCGCACTCGAGCTCCAGCGCCCAAGCCCGCACTTCCCACCTCAACCTTCTCCAGCAATGTCCGGAGCAGGAGGCAAGTAGATGGTCTCCTCCATCACGGAGGGCCATGTCAAAAAGCTAAGGAAGGCCGGATACTTGTCCAAAGACATCGCGCACCAACTTCCCGAGGAGGGGCAGCTTCTCCCCACCCCAAGGCCCCATGAGAGGGTAGTATTCCTTCCCCACTTCCTCCGCGGACTGGGTTTTCCACTCCACCCATTTGTCCGGGGGCTCATGTTTTACTATGGCCTGGATTTCCACGATTTGGCCCCAAACTTCGTCCTCAACATCTCGGTGTTTATCATCGTGTGCGAGGCTTTCCTCTACATCCGCCCCCATTTCGGCCTCTGGCTCAAGACCTTCAACGTCAAGCCCAAGGTGGTGCGCGGCAGCCAGGCGGAGTGCAGAGGCGCCATGGCGGGCAAGATGGCCAACGTCCTATGGCTCGAGGGCTCCTTCGTGGAGACCCTGAAGGGGTGGCAATCGTGGTGGTTTTACATCACCGAGCCACGCGATCCGAAATGGATCGCAGCCCCCGAGTTCCGATCCGGACCCCCCACGCGGCTTATGTCCTGGAAAGAGACGGGCCTGTCGTGGGGCGACGAAAAAGAGGTGACCGGACTACAGACATGCATCCAGTCCCTGGTGAGCAAGCCGATCAAGCTCGTCAATGTAGTCCAGGTTATGCTCGTCCGCCGGATCCTCCCGTGTCAACAACGGGACTTTAATCTATGGGAGTTCGACCCGGCGCAGCACCAAACCCTTAACAGGCTCTTCGACACGATGTATGAAGACATCTGGAAGGTGCTAACCAAAGGCGCCGAGGCTCCCACATCCGCTTCTGAGGACCGCGGATACAGCTCGCGGCGTCACGCTAGCGAGGTAAGCTGTTTTCACATTTTACAGGATGTTAAGTTTTTTCATAGTCTGACTCTATGCGGGATCTAAACTCCCTCACCTTTGACAGGCTTGGCAGGCGCAGTCCGGATCGATTAACTGTCCGGCTCCCTTGCCCGAAGACCCAGCCCCTGCTCTCCTAGTGAAGCTGCTGGTTCCGGCGCCTTATGTGGTGCCGGAGAAGAAGGCCAAGAAGAAGAAGGCCACGGGGACTCGAAAGAGTGCCCGTAATGTGGTGGTGTTGGACTCGTCATCCGACGAGTCCGAGATGCTCTCCTCCCGTGAGAACGAGGAGGAGGAAGAAGAAAACTCTCCCCCTCCAGCGGGGGGAGGAAAGAAAAGGAAGGCCGCCCCAACAGGGGAGGCCAAAGGGTCCAGGAAGAGGAAGACCCCTCCGCCAAAGTACTCCCCCGACGCTGAAGAGGACGAAGAGGAGTGGCCAGATAGGGCCAAGCGTCCGGCGAAATCATAAGTATTCGGATATCAGAGTAACTCATGACGTTCCTTTGTCGCACAGCTTTCCCTAATCTCGAACATAATTATGCAACCCGCCCCGGGCCGAACTCAACGAGTCATCGAGCGGCTCCCTGGATTCATCTGACATGAACTCAGTTCCGCCCGCTGCCTCCCCCCGCACTGCGGACGACGCCGAAGTGGTGTCGCAATGAGCTCCGGGGCAGGAGGAGGTGGTCCTGGAGGAGCCGCAAGGCGACCTCCCGGACCCTAGGAGTAAAGGGGACAAGACCCCCCAGGGCTCCAAGTCCGGCTTTGTGCCGGACACCGCGCCAGAATCTTCAACAGTTTCGGACCGCGGTAGGCGAACTCCTTCCAAGAGGAGCAAGCCTTCTGAGCCGGCGGCCTCCGTCCAATCGGAGGTACCGGACAATCTTCTTGAGGTGCTTGACGGCGCCTCCATCGACGAGGAGCACCGTACTATTATGAGTACGATGATCCAGAAGGTTCAGTCCGCCAAGAGCGGACTGACTGAAGCTTGCGCTAGCCTTCTAACAGGCTTCGAGGTAAGTAAACATATATAAAAATAGTACCGCATAGACAGTAGCCCCTGATGCTCTGTTTGGCGTTCGGAAAGAAAAGCCGAATAGAGGATCTAGTAAATTTCGCAGGAGTCTAACAATAAAGAGTCACTATGCGTGTGCAGGCTTCGCTGCTATCCACCGCCGCACTGACTGCGGAGGTGGGTGTCCTGAAACAGGACCTCAAGCGGACCGAGCAAGAGCTCGGCCTTGCCAAGCGGTGGCTCGAGGAAAAAGAAGGTAGGAAATACCTTACAGAAAAAGTGCCTATAGAGAGGCGTGATTGCAAAAAATAACAGGATTGCACTGCTTATTATAGGGGCCACGACTGAGGTGGCGACCCTCAAGCAGGCGCTGTCCGAGGCCGAAAAGAAAACGGCCGCGGAGCGCACTGAGCGAGAGAAACTTGGGGCTCAGGTCGGCGAGGTGCAGCAAGAGCTTCAGGCTCTCATGAAAAAACATGAGAGTTTGGAGCTTGAGTCAAAGACCCAACCGTCCGAGCTCGCGGCGGCCCTTGAGACTGCCAAGTCTGCCAAGGCCGAAGCCCAAAAGGCCCTCCAAGAGTTGGAGGAGATGAATAAGATAGCAGCAGGTAAGGCATTCTTTATGCAAAGCAGAAATATAAAAGTAAACTACTTGTTACTTACCCGAATCCGGAGTTCTCCAGAGGCATTCGCAGATCTTCCCCGCAGCGTATCCGATGCCACCGCATTCTACCGGGCTGAAGAGGGCAGCTCGACAGAGAAGGTGTTCTAGTCTCAGTATGCTGAGGCCGGACACCCTGTGCCCTTGAGCGACCAGCTGAAACAGCTGGTCGAGCTCCACAAGGCGGCCGAACAGGCCATGAAGGGCTTCATAGTTCGGCTGTGGCCTGGAGAGGCCCTGCCTGGGAGCTACTTCGGGCTGGTGCGGCGGCTGGTGGAGGCCTGTCCAAGGCTCGAGGTCATCAAGCACTCCGTCTGCATCGAAGGTGCCCGTCGGGCCCTTGCCCGTGCAAAGGTACACTGGGGTAAGCTGGACGGTGAGAAGCTTGTGAAGGACGGGCCGCCGCCGGGGAAGGAGCATCGCAAGCCCGAGAACTATTACAAGGATGTTCTTGCGGGTGCCCGCCTTGTGGCGGATGAATGTACCAAGGATGTAATTTTTGAATAAACTCGCTCGTTTTTATCCTGTGCGCTGAAAACTTGTTCATGGGCGCTTAAGCAATGCTTGTTGAATTTAAAATATTATTTTCTATGCGACCGTTTATCAAAAAATTGAGAGATGGCCAGTCGTCGGCTTCTGCCCCCATGCCACTAGTGCTGGGGTGTTCGGATAAACCTGAGCGCTCTTTTTCCCATAGTTGGGTCCTTCGAGGGAGGCGCTCAGCACAACGAACCAGGAAATCGAACTGTAATGCTTGAACACTCTCACTTAGCCATAGAACTTTATAATTTTAAATTTTGGCGAAGCCCCTAGTTCGGAAGACCGAGTTTGGGGCGCTATCCACGCCTTGGCCGGACAAATCCGGCTCCTCGCTCGAAGCGGCATAAGTCTTTAGGGACTCGAAAAACCTCTCGAACAGCGACCGGTCTCTCGCCTCATCATGACAGTCAGTTTTAGCTTTCTCCACTAAGGTGCTTAACCCAGCTCAACCGGGGCACAATCGCAGTGGTTCTCCTAGTGCTACCTTAGCCGATATAGCGGAACATAAGGCACCAAAACATAGGAGCCGGGCAAACCCAACTATTGACCCAAATCATGATTCGGAGCCGATGCATATAGTGCTATAAGTTCGGGGTGCCGCACTTGTGAAAGTGTACGGACTTCTCACACCATATTAAAGGGTACTGAAGCCCCTGGCGTACTTGCCGTACCACGGTGTATGGGTGCAACATGTCATTAATGAACATATATAAAAGAGAGTAATGCAGAAAGTAGACAAAAGCTATGCATTGTTTATAGAGAGGCTATTTATCAAAGCCGAACGATACAAATAGTGCGGTAAGCAAAAGATATTGGACTATTCAGTATGTTCTGACCAGGGGCAGGCCGCGGAATTGTATTTAAAACAGGTATACCGCTCGTAATAGAGACCACCTGGGAGTTCCATAATGCGGCATGGCTTGTCTGCCTCCCTGGATCTTGCATCGTTTGTGCGGCAGTCGAATTGCCGAACAGGTCGTCCGAAGTATGGAGTCCTGAAAGTAAGAAAAAAATTAAAAAAAGAATCCGGCAGCCCCTAGTACGTTTTAAGCCGTATTTTGGGCGTGCCGTTATTGTGCCCCTTCCCCTGTGCCCATGGTATTTCAAGGGCGTAGTTATGTACGTGAGGTACTGGTTTCGCTATGTTGCGAAGGTTGGGGTTGGGGCCGCATTGCTACGCTTGCTCAGAGTGTGCCAAGCAGTCCTGTTGTGGGTTACTCCGGGCGCGCTTGGCAGTGTCTGGCTTTTTAATGGCCGGACTGGAGAATTGCCTGAGAAGGCTACTTTGTACCTCCGCTGCGAGAGCCGCCGTATGCTCCTCCATACGGAGGGAGCGTTCGGTGTTTCCGTTGACCGTAATTACTCCTCGAGGGCCTGGCATCTTTAGCTTGAGATATGCGTAGTGCGGCACCGCATTGAATTTTGAGAATGCGGTTCGTCCGAGCAGGGCGTGATAGCCACTGCGAAACGGGACTATATCGAAGATTAACTCTTCGCTTCGGAAATTGTCCGGGGATCCGAAGACCACGTCAAGTGTTACTGAGCCTGTACAGTTGGCTTCTACACCTGGTATAACGCCTTTAAAGGTCGTTCTTGTGGGCTTAATCCTTGAGGGATCTATGCCCATTTTCCGCACTGTATCCTGATAAAGCAAGATCAGGCTACTGACGCCGTCCATGAGGACTCTTGTGAGATGAAATCCGTCGATGATTGGGTCGAGAACCAATGCGGCGAAGCCGCCATGACGAATGCTAGTGGGATGGTCCCTTCGATCAAAAGTGATCGGGCAGGAGGACCATGGGTTGAACTTTGGGGCGACTGGCTCCATCGCGTATACGTCCCGTAGCGCACGCTTCCGCTCCCGCATGGGAATGTGGGTTGCGTATATCATGTTCACCATCCGCACTTGTGGGGGAAAGCCCTTTTGTCCATTGTTGTTCGGCGGCTTGGGCTCCTCGTCGTCGCTGTGCAGCCCCTTGTCTCTGTTTTCGGCCCTTAACTTGCCTGCCTGCTTGAACACCCAACAGTCCCTGTTAGTGTGATTGGCTGGCCTTTCGGGGGTGCCATGTATCTGGCACAAGCGATCGAGTATTCGGTCCAAACTGGACGGGCCCTGAGTATTCTTTTTGAATGGCTTTTTCCGCTGACCAGATTTATAGCCTTTGAATCCGGCATTGACTGTCGTGTCTTCATTGCTATTGCTGTTAATGCGGCGTTTTTGCTTATTCCGACGTGTCCTGCCACTTTTGTCCTTGGTATCCGAATTACCAGGGTTCTTTGATAAGTTGTTACTGCGAGCTAGCCAGCTGTCTTCTCCCGCGCAAAAGTGGGTCATGAGTGTCGTGAGGGCTGCCATGGATTTCGGCTTTTCCTGTCCCAGGTGCCGGGCAAGCCACTCATCGCGGATGTTATGCTTGAATGCTGCTAGGGCCTCTGCGTCCGGGCAGTTGACTATCTGGTTTTTCTTTGTTAGGAGCCGTGTCCAGAATTGTCTGGCCGATTCTTCTGGCTGCTGAATTATGTGGCTTAAGTCGTCGGCATCCGGCGGTCGCACGTAAGTGCCCTGGAAGTTGTCGAGGAATGCGGCTTCCAGGTCCTCCCAAGAACCGATTGAGTCTGCTGGCAAGCTGTTAAGCCAATGCCGGGCCGGTCCTTTAAGTTTGAGCGGGAGGTATTTGATGGCGTGTAGATCATCGCCGCGTGCCATGTGGATGTGAAGGAGATAATCCTCGATCCATACCGCCGGATCTGTTGTGCCATCGTATGATTCGATGTTTACGGGCTTGAAACCCTCTGGGATTTTATGATCCATTACTTCATTCGTGAAGCATAGCGGGTGTGCGGCGCCTCTGTACTGGGCTATATCACGACGCAGCTCGGAAGAGCTATGTCTGTTGTGTTCGGCCCGGACGGATTTGTTGTATCCAGAGTGAAGATCATTGTCACATGCCGTAGGGCGCCTGCGCGATCCGTAGATCGATCTTGTTTGTCTTGCCTTATCCTCCAGTATGTCTCGCAGGTCGGGCGCATTTTCCCGTGCCTTAGTTGAGCGGCGTTGGGGCATGGCTTGGGTGGAGGGCCGAGAGGCCTCTCTGTCGTGGCCGCGAGGTGGCCGGTCTGCCATGTCATGCGCTGGTGATGTAGGTGCTTCCTCCTCTGATCGGGGTAGCGGCCTGCGCTTCGGGTAACTCTTGGAGGGGCGTTCGAGTTTATACTCTTCGGTCGCAAGGACTTCAGTCCATCTGTCAGCTAGCAAATCTTGGGCAGCTCTAAGCTGTTGCTGCTTTTTCTTGAGGCTGCTTGCCGTGGCTAAAAGCCTGCGTTTGAAACGCTCTTGTTCGGCGGGGTCTGATGGTATGACGAATTCGTCGTCATCGAGGCTTGCCTCGTCTTCGGAGGGAGGCGTATAGTTATCATCCTCGACCTCTCGGTCTGCCGCTCTCTCATGAGGGCTGGCTTCTCCATCTTCCTGTGCCGAATCTTGCTGAGGTGGGTGTTCTTCGGCGCTATCCGGGGTAGTATTATCTCCCGTGCCGGAATCACTGTTTTTGTTTTGGCGGGATTTAGAGCGGCGCCGCTGACGCCGGCGCTTTGGCTGTTTCTTGGGGGCGTCATCCCCCACTGTTCCATCGCCATCTCCATCTTTTGGAGTGTCCACCATATATATGTCATATGACGAGGTGGCCTTCCAGCGCCCTACAGGTGCTGGTTCCTGTTCGTCTCCTACATCGTCGTCCATGCCGTCGATGTCTTCAGAGCTGAAGTCAAGCATGTCGGTTAGATCGTCGACAGTGGCTACAAAGTGGGTGGTGGGTGGGCTTTGAATTTCCTCATCGTCCGTATTCCACCCTCGCTGACCGTAGTCTGGCCAAGGCTCTCCTGATAAAGAGAGAGACTTAAGAGAATTCAGGATGTCGCCAAAAGGCGAATGCTGAAAGATGTCTGCGGCGGTGAACTCCATTATCGGCGCCCAATCGGATTCGATTGGCAGGGGTGCGGGGGGTTCAGAGTCCGGGGAGGAGTCCGGATCCTCGGAGTCACGGGTAGTGCAGAGTGCGGGGCTAGCGTTCGGCTCGATCGCCTCTGAGATCGCAGCCCCTGAGGCAGCGTCCAACCGCTGATCCTTGATCGGCGCAGTAGGCTCCGAATCAATGGTCGAAACCGATGCGTATGCGGCCTCCAAGGCGCTGTTTGGCGGCAGAGCTGTATCATGCCCATCGAGACAGTGCGGCGTGCTTGGCTGTGGCTCGAATCCGTCGAAGATCAAGTCCCCGTGGATGTCAGCCGTGTAGTTTAGGCTTCCAAACCTGACCTGATGGCCAGGGGCGTAGCTTTCGATCTGCTCCAGGTGGCCGAGCGAATTGGCCCGCAGAGCGAAGCCGCCGAAGACGAAGATCTGTCCGGGGAGCAAAGTCTCACCCTGGACTGCATCGTTGTTGATGATCAAAGGCGCCATCGGGCCTAAAGGCGACGACACAGAGGAACTCTCAATGAAAGCACCAATGTCGGTGTCAAAACCGGCGGATCTCGGGTAGTGGGTCCCGAACTGTGCGTCTAGGCCGGATGGTAACAGGAGGCAGGGAACACGATGTTTTACCCAGGTTCGAGCCCTCTTGATGGAGGTAAAACCCTACGTCCTGCTTGATTAATATTGATGATATGGGTAGTACAAGAGTAGATCTACCACGAGAGCAAGGAGGCTAAACCCTAGAAGCTAGCCTATGGTATGATTGTTGTATGTGGAGTTGATTGCCTACGGACTACAACCCTCCGGTTTATATAGACACCGGATAGGGTTAGGGTTACACAGAGTCGGTTACAATGGTAGGAGATCTTGAATATCCGCATCGCCAAGCTTGCCTTCCACGCCAAGGGAAGTCCCATCCGGACACGGGACAAAGTCTTCAATCTTGTATCTTCATAGTCCAGGAGTCCGGCTGAAGGTATAGTCCGACTACCCGAACACCCCCTAATCCAGGACTTCCTCAGGGTGGCTCAGGCAGAGAAGTCGTCCCACTGCTCCTCGTCAAACTCAGCGGCGGGGATAGTCTCCCCCATGTCATCCTCTGAACTGGTCCACTTGTAGCCCTGCTTTGACATCCAGGCAGCCTCAGGTGTGATGACGTCCTCAGACCCGCCAGACACATCCTCTCCAAAGAGCCTCATCACCTTCTTGTCATGGCGGCGACTCTCCTTGTCAGTCATGTGAGCCCTGTACTGTCCCTTCGCCTGCATGCAGAAGAGAGTCTTCATCTTGTCCTTCAGCTTCTTGGCCCATGATGGCTCAGAGGAAGAAGTGGTGGACCTAGCAGCACGGTCCTCAGCAGCAGTCTCAGCAGCAGCAGCCTCCCCCTCACCAGCAGCCTTCCTAGCAGAAGATGCCTCAGCACGAGTAGTGGTGTTGGCCCAGTTGGGCTTGACGCGGAGGCTGATGGACTCATGGCGAATCCAGTCTGGAGCAAGGAACTCATCACCTAGATACGTCTTCTCCCAAGTGGTGGAGAGCAGTAGAAACAGGTACGGTCCATAGATAGGTACCTTGCGAGTGAACACCGCAAACCGAAGCTCACACCACATGATGTGAGAGACATCAAGTGGCTGAGTCTGAGAAGTATGTGCCTCTGCACACAAGAGCAACATGTCCACTAGATATGCATGAACCTTGTCCTTGTCGCCAATGCGTGGGAACAGAGTGTTGCGGAAGATGCGATGCATGATATCCAGAAAGGAGTTCAACACCCAAGATGACTTCCCATTGGGGAGTACCTTCTCAACAAGGAAGGGCTGAAGCTGGTTCTTGTTGGCGGACTCAGAGTTGGCATGGGGGCGGACGCCAACGGGGGTGTAAAGCCCGTCATCAGGAATGTGCAGCAGATCCATGAACTCTTTCCATGTAGCAGACAGCTGACGGCCATTGGTCACCCAAGTCATCCTCTGCTCCTCCCCAGGATGAAAGTACACTGAGGCAAAGAACTGACAGATAAGCTCAGGGTCATAGTCAAGGTGAAAGGAGATCACCGGCTCAATAGCAAACTGCTCCACCAAGTCCAGAGCCTCTCCAAAATAGTCACGAAACTTGTCTTTCCGCAGGTGATGCATGTCTATCCACTTGACATCCACGTAGGTATTCTGCTTGTTCTTGATCACATCCAGATAGATGAGAGCCTGTTGCTTGGTCCAGAACAACTCGGTGCCTCTAAGGATAGCCCGAGGATTCACATAGGGATTGATCTTTCGGCGCTCGACATACTCAGTGGTTGAAATCTTGTCCATGCCCTTAGCCGATTCCTTTTGCTTGCTGGCAGTGGTCTTGAAATTGTGCTTGGGGGCATTGGAGCCCTCTGGGGCTTCATCTTGGGGGTTGCGCAGACGCTTGGAGCTAGTGTCATGACTGGGATTGGAACGGCGAGAGCCACCACCTGAGACACAGAACGCAAAAACACGCACAACAGCCAAGAGAGATTAATGCAAAGACCACAACAAAGCAAGTGAAACAAGTATAAAGCATAAATGATACATGCCTAGAGAGAGATTTGATCCCTACGGTAGTACTGCCAAGAGCTGCGGAGCTAAGAGAGTAGTACGGCTCTTAGACGTGGTAGTACCGTGCAAGATCACGGTAGTAACGGGTGTAGGAGCGGTAGTACGACCTTAGCACCGCGGCTGGCACGGTAGTACCGCGCCTGACGGGCGGTAATACCGCGAGAGCGGTAGTACCGCACCGCGTCAGATCTGAACTGGTTCAAATCTGAGAAAGCCCGGGAAACCACGACGGTACTACGGTTGGACAAAGCTACCACAAGACAGCATATCAAGTATGTTTCCTAAGCATCACGACTCTCCTACATCCTACTCTTGCATAGATTTGGCCTAAAATCTCAAGAACAACAAGTTTCTCCCCAAAAGCCTAGAAGCAAGAGAACAGCCAAGAAAAAGAGGGATTTGGGGAAAAACCTTGGTCCATGGCAAGAGGAAGTGGTGGGGAACGATCCCACCGGTCGGAATCCGAGGAGAGTGGCCGGAGACGGAGATCCGGCGAGGGCCTCCGGCGCCGTTCTTGAGAGGGAGAGACGTGGAGAGGGAGACAATGAATGGGTATGGGGAGTTGGAACTCCCCTGCCCGAGTCATAACCCCCACGCGCCCTTGACAGCGCGGTAGTACCGTGCCCAGACACGGTAGTACCGCACGGTGCGGTACTTCCGAAGTATCACACCAGAGCGGTAGTACCGTGCTGTGGTGCTGTAGTACAGTGCCTCCCAAAGCGGTAGTACCGTGCCCAGACGCGGTAGTACCGTGGGCTCAAGAAGATGCACGTTTCAAGCGCGAAAAACTGGATCTTTGCACAAACCACTCCAAGCCAACACAACACCACAAGACCACGCAACACACAAAACCAGAAAGGCACACGACAAACGAACCAACCACGAGACACCACCTCTCCACAAGAGAGGGCGGTGGCCATAGCCACCTATGTTTGAGTCAATTGGTATGGCACCGCGAAGAATTATCCTTGGGTCCATGACCAAAACTCGTCTTTGAAGCACAAGTACCATCAAACATGGCTAATGTGAAAGACTTGATTGATTTATGCATAATGGGGGGAGGGAGAGTTCATTGAGAGAACATCACTCCCCCTATGTCCATGCCTACATCTAAATAGGACAACATGTTGAGTATGGTGGGGTGTGCAAGGGTTCAAGCAACATTGCTCGAATCGATGATATTTAGCTCATGCCTTAACTCGCGAAATCTTGCTTCATCCAAGGGCTTCGTGAAGATATCTGCAAGGTTATCATGAGTGTTGACGTTGTTGAGCTCGATCTCTCCTCGCCTAATGTGATCCCGGATGAAGTGATACCGGATCTCAATATGCTTCGTCTTGAAGTGTTGCACCGGGTTGAGAGAGATCTTGATGGCACTTTCATTGTCACACCAAAGAGGCACTTTGTCACAAGTGACACCATAATCCTTTAAAGTTTGCCTCATCCATAAGAGTTGTGCACAACAACTACCGGCCGCAACATACTCCGCTTTGGTGGACGAGAGAGACACACAACTTTGCTTTTTGGAAGACCAACTTACCAAAGAGCAACCAAGGAATTGGCACCCTCCGGAAGTGGACTTCCTATCCACTTTGTCTCCCGCCCAATTGGAATCCGAGTACCCTACAAGCTTGAAGTTTGATCCTCTTGGGTACCATAAGCCAAAGTTTGGGGTATGAGCCAAATATCGAAGGATTCATTTGACCGTCACATAGTGACTTTCCTTAGGTGCGGCTTGAAACCGTGCACAAATTCCCACACTCAACATGATGTCCGGTCTAGATGCACAAAGGTAAAGCAAGGATCCAATCATGGAACGATATACCTTGTGATCCACCACTTTACCATTGGGATCTAAGTCAAGTTGGCACTTGGTGGGCATTGGAGTGGAAGCCGGCTTGGCGTCACTTAGCTTGAATATCTTGAGCATGTCTTGAGTGTATTTGGATTGATTGATGAAGGTTCCTTCTCTTCTTTGCTTCACTTCAAACCCTAGAAAGAACTTCAACTCTCCCATGGAGGACATCTTGAACTTTGAGGTCATGAGAGCGGCAAATTCCTCATTGAAAGCTTTGTTAGGAGAACCAAAGATAATATCATCAACATATAATTGGCACACAAACAACTCCCCTTTGACCTTCTTGGTAAAAAGAGTGGGGTCGATTAGCCCAACTTCAAAACCACGGTCTTGTGACAACTCGGTAAGGTGGTCATACCATGCACGTGGGGCTTGTTTAAGGCCATAGAGTGCCTTATCGAGTTGATACACATGATCGGGAAAGTAGGGATCCTCGAACCCGGGGGGTTGCTTGACGTACACCAATTCATTAATGGGACCATTAAGAAAAGCACTCTTCACATCCATTTGTTGTAACTTAAAGTTATGATGAGAAGCATATGCAATCAACATGCGAATGGATTCAAGATGAGCAACGGGAGCAAAGGTTTCACCGTAGTCGATACCCTCGACTTGGGAGTAGCCTTGTGCTACCAAACGAGCCTTGTTGCGAATGATAATCCCATGGGCATCTTGCTTGTTCTTGAATATCCACTTGGTTCCAATGACATTGTGGTTCCCCGTTGGCCTTGGCACCAATCTCCACACTTTGTTGCGCTCGAAGTTGTTGAGTTCTTCGTGCATGGCATTGAGCCAATCCGGATCTTCTAGCGCCTCATAGACCTTGTGGGGTTCCACACAAGAGACAAACGCGTGATGCTCACAATAATTTGCTAATTGTCTACGAGTGTTTACCCCCTTTCTTAAGCTTCCAAGCACATTCGTCATGAGATGATCCTTGGTGGAGAGCTTGGAAGCAACCTTGGCGGCACGACGCTCTAATTCCTCCTCGGTGGTGAGTTGAGGAGCAGTTAGTTGATCATCTTGAGCGCCGTCATGAACTTGTTGTTGATCTTGAACTTGCTCGGGGGAGAGAACTTGACCTTGGAATCACTTGGTGTGTCCACACCGTCTTGAGTATGATCTTGCCCTTGGTCTTGTTCATGAGGTTGAGGGCCTTCACTTTGTTCTTCGGAAGCGTGTGGGCCTTGGGTTGGTGATGGCTCCACTTGAGTGGAGCATTGTCCTTCTCCTTCGGCCACAAGGGGTTCCTCAATGGGTAGGATGAAACCAACACCCATTCTTCTTATGGCTTGAGGAGGAATTTCATCACCTACATCACAAGTGCCACTTTGCTCCACTTGGGAGCCGTTATTCTCATCAAACTCCACGTTACACGTCTCCTCAATAAGTCCGGTGGATTTATTGAGGACACGGTAAGCATGAGAGTTTGTAGCATATCCAACAAATATGCCCTCATAAGCTCTAGCCTCAAATTTAGACAACCGAACACCTTTCTTGAGAATGAAACACTTACACCCGAATACCCGGAAGTACTTGAGGTTGGGCTTGTTACCGGTGAGTATTTCATATGGAGTCTTGTTCAAGCCCTTGCGGAGGTAGAGCCGATTTGATGCATGACACGCGGTGTTGATGGCTTCGGCCCAAAAGTTGTACGGAGACTTGAACTCCGCCATCATGGTCCTTGCCGCATCCATCAACGTCCGGTTCTTCCTCTCCGCAACACCGTTTTGTTGAGGGGTGTAGGGTGCGGAATATTGATGCTTGATTCCCTCGTCACTAAGAAACTCATCCAAGGTGTAGTTCTTGAACTCGGTGCCGTTGTCACTTCTTATTGTCAAGATCTTTGCATTGTGTTAACGTTGTGCTTCATTTGCAAAGTCAATGACGGTTTGTTGGGTCTCGCTCTTCCTCTTGAAGAAATACACCCACGTGTACCTTGAGTAGTCATCCACAATCACCAAGCAATACTTCCTACCTCCAAGACTATCGAAGGATGGAGGCCCAAATAGATCCATGTGAAGGAGTTCCAAAGGCCTCTTTGAATAAATGATAGTCGTGGGAGGGTGAGCCTTCTCATGTAGCTTTCCTTCGATACAGGCACTGCAAGCACGATCTTTAGCAAAACTAACATTCATTAGTCCACGGACATGGTCCCCCTTGAGGAGACTTTGCAAAGATCTCATATTGACATGGGCTAAACGGCGATGCCAAAGCCATCCCACATCAACTTTAGCCATTAGGCATGTCGCGGTCTTAGTGGGTCGCTCCGAAAAGTTAATCACATATAGACCGTTCTCAACATGCCCAACAAAGGCTACTTTAAGAGTCTTGCTCCACAAGAGGGCCACGGTATCGATATCAAAGAAAGTGGCAAAGCCCATGATAGCAAGTTGATGAACGGAAAGTAAATTGTATGCAAGGGACTCAACAAGCATGACCTTCTCGGTCGTGAGATCATGAGAGATGACCACCTTGCCAAGTCCCAATACCTTAGAAGATGAGGCGTCACCCCACTCGACATTGGTGGGCATAGATGGAACCTTGTGCACGTCCACCACCAAGTCCTTGCTTCCGGTCATATGATTTGTAGCTCCGCTATCGAGCAACCATGATCCCCCACCGGAAGCAAACACCTACAAGAGATCAATGCTTGGTTTTAGGTACTTATTTTGTAATGGGTCCTTTGATGTTAGTAACAAGGGTTTTTGGAACCCAAATAGACCATTCAATGTATTCATGAAGAGAACCAACAAATTTGGCATAAACATGCCCATCACTAGCACGGCATAACACATAAGAAGGGTTAAAATCGCCGGCTTTGTTGAGAGGGATGGCATTGCCCTTCTTGACATTGTTCTTCTTCTTCTCCTCAAGGGCACTTTCTCCCTCCCTCACAAAGGTTTGCATGAGGGGAGGAGGTCGTTTGGTCTTGTCATTCTTATTCTTGTTCTTGGAGTCGGGCACGTACCCAACCCCTTCCTTTGCCACACCTCCCTTTTGGTTGATCAAGAGATCGTTGAGGTTCTTCTTGCCTTGTATGCAAGTCGCAAGACCTCTCCCAAGTTGCTCCTTCAACTTTGCATTTTCCTCAACAAGATGTATATGCTCACAACACGGGTTAGTAGCATTTGCATTATCAATTAAAACCATATGAGGAAAATTTGCTTTCTCCTTTGTTAGCTTCACTTGGAGTTGATCATGAGACTCCTTGAGACTAGCGTGAATACCCTTCAAGGCCTTGTGGGCCTTGTCAAGTATATCAAACTCCTCTTTTAGTCTAGCAAGATCAACCCTGAGTTTGGCCTTCTTGGAATTTAGCACACGAGAAACAATGAGGGCATGATCATAATCTTTCTTTAACTTAGCATGATCAATGTTGTGTGACTCCTCAAGAGCCAAACGAAGACCACGCTCTTCCTCAAGAGCATTGGAAAGATCCGAAATCTCATCGACATAGTCACGACTATGCCCTTCCATCTTAGAGATGGTGTCTTCGTGAGCCTTGATCATGTCGTTGGCCTCACCCAGTTGTTCCAAGAGAGCAACAAAGTGCTTCTTGGATTTTCCCTTGAGTTTGCCCATAAAGGCCTCAAACTCGTTAGCCTCCACATTAGCTCCCTCAAGTTCATTAATGCTATCCGTTGGGGAAGGATGATTAATGATGGTAGTTTTGATGTTGGAGGTTACCTTGTTGGTGGCTTTAGCCATGAGGCACTTGGCGGTGATGATCTTGTTGGGTGAGTTGAAGAGAGACACCCGTGACGTTGTTGCAATGGCAACGGAGGCCATGGCAACCGACTCATCATCATCATCATCCTCATTGTACTCTTCTTGCACAACCAAAGCCTTGGGAGGAGTCTTCTTGGTGAAGTTGTTCTTGTTGGGGAACGACTTGGCCTTGTCCTTTCGGATGAGTTTGCCACCATTGTCTTCCCTCTTCTCATACGGGCATTCCGCAACGAAATGACTCACGTTGCCACAATTGTAGCAAGTCCTTACACGTTGCTAGCCCCTTGTGCCACTCGAGTTGTTTTTGCTAAAATTGGGCCTCGAGTTTTTCTTGCTCCAAAATTGCCTTGAAGCAAGTGCCATGTGTTCATGATATGCATACTTCGTATCTTCGGGGTTGCTCTCCTCTTCTTCCTCTTCTTCTTCTTCCACGGTGAGCTTGGCCTTCAATGCAAGGTTAGGCTTCTTTGCCCGTTGAGAACGGAGCACCGCATTGTCGGCGGTCTTGTCCAGAATGTTCATGGCCACAAACTCATCCAACACTTCGCTTGAGGTCAAAGTGTGGAAGTCCGGTCTTTGACGAATGACGGAAGACATGGCCTTGTGGTAGGGCATCATTGCCTTGAAGAATTTGCGCTTGATCCAATTGTCATCCGTGTCCTTGCTCCCATGATCTCGTAGTGAGACCGCGAGTTTGGTTACTCTCCGATAAAGCTCACGAGGTTCTTCATCTTCCTTCATTGCAAACTCATCGGCCTCATCTTGTACCACTTCATAGTTGGAGCATTGAATGCTTGCGCTTCCCCGATAGATAGACACGACACAATGCCATGCATCTTTGGCCAAGGCGAAGGGACGAAGATGAGGTAGGTCTTCGGGTGGAATTGCATCTTGAATGATGAAGAGAGCATTCTCATTGAATTGGTTGTCCGCGGCTTCTCGAGGAGTGAAGTTGCTTGGATCATGTGGATAGAAACCTTCTTCAATGATTCTCCAAAGGTTAGTGTTCACATGATTTAAATGATGTTTAAAGCGGTAAACCCAAGAATCAAAATCCTCATTTTTCACAATCTTAGGGGGAGGACCGGCATGATTCAAATGAGTGGAAGGAACCGGTCCACCATAAACAAGTGGTGGTTCCACATGGGCAAAGATGCCGGTGCCATTCTTGCCACTAGAAGAAGGAGCCTTTTCACTACTAGCTTCCCCCTTGTCGGGGATAGCATCCGACACCTTGATGGCGGGATCACCCACTTTCAACGATGCGGTGGATAGTTTAAGCCCCTCAAGAAATTTAGTAAACATGCTTTCAACTTCGGTCGTCATGGAGGTTTTCAATGTCTCCAAGGCCACATTGAACTCCTCACGAGAGACCGAAGTTCCCCCATCGCCCGTAGACGAGATAGGATTCACACCGGAGTGTTCCTCCGCACCGTCTACGGTGTCAACCATACTCTTTGGACGGTAAATTCCTTAATAAAGAGACAAGGCTCTGATACCAATTGAAAGGATCGATATGGTTGACTAGAGGGGGGTGAATAGGCAACTAACAATTTTTAGCTTTTCTTAAGCAATTTAAACTTTGCATCAAAGTAGGTTGTCTAGATATGCAACTAGATGAGCAACCTATATGATGCAACACGAATAGGACCACAAGCAAGCAAGATATATGAAACAAATAAGCTACACAAGTAAAGGCACGAGATAACCAAGAGTGGAGACGGTGGAGACGAGGATGTGTTGCCGAAGTTCCTTCCCTTTGAGAGGAAGTACGTCTCCGTTGGAGCGGTGTGGAGGCACAATGCTCCCCAAGAAGCCACTAGGGCCATCGTAATCTCCTCACGCCCTCACACAATGCGAGATGCCATGATTCCACTATTGGTGCCCTTGGAGGCGGCGACCGAACCTTTACAAACGAGGTTGGGGCAATCTCCACAACTCAATTGGAGGCTCCCAACGACACCACGAAGCTTCACCACAATGGACTCTGGCTTTGCGGTGACCTCAACCGTCTAGGATGCTCAAACACCCAAGAGTAACAAGATCCGCAAGGGATTAGTAGGGGGAATCAAATATCTCTTGGTGGAAGTGTAGATCGGGGCCTTCTCGACCACTCCCGAGCAAATCAACAAGTTTGGTTGGCTAGGGAGTGAGATCAGGCGAAAATGGAGCTTGGAGCAATAATGGAGCTTTAATGGTGGAAGAGGTGAGTCAACGGGGAAGAAGGAGACCCTTTATATAGTGTGTGGAAAAGATCCAACCGTTACCCACCAACCAGCCCGCGGCCAGCGGTACTACCGCGCCTGGCCAGCGGTACGACCGCAAGGCCGCGCGGTACTATTGCTTGCAACCAAGCGGTACTACCGCACGGCAGTGCGGTACTACCGTACCGTCCCACGGTACTGCCGCGACCCCAGCCAGGGAAACAGACACAAGCTGGGGGGCGGTACTTCCGCACGCGCGGTACTACCGCGCCACCAATGCGGTACTACCGTAAGGAAAAAGTCCCGTCCAGGGGAAGGGGAACTTCCGTGCCTACTTCCGCAAATAAACGGAAGTAGCAAAAACTCGACACAGTAGTACTGCCGAGGGGCGGTACTATTGCCTGACCGCATAGCGTGGTACTACCGCACGGCGAAAGCGGTACTACCGCGGCAGGTGCGGATGTAAAAAATTACATCCGCTCCTACTACCGCAAAGGGGCGGCACTATCCTGGTGGGCAACGGTAGTGCGGCTCCAGGGGAGCGGTACTACCGTGAGCACCAGTGGTACTACCACGCCATCGCGCGGTACTACCGTGGATGCCCACGGTACTACCGTTGATCCAGGAGCAGTACTACCGCAACCACAACAGCAGCCAGTCAAAGGAGGCAAGAAAAACGGAGGAAGCTCCAAGGAAGAAGGAGGGGATAAAAGGAGACGTGTACGTGATGATTCCACCCAAACCTTTCCAACGCGGACCCCCTCTTAATAGTACGGCTTTCCTATGACTCAAATCCACCAAAAAGAAACGTAGAAAAGACGTCGTCTTCGTCAGTCTTCGAGGGGCACCCAATCGTCTTGTGCCTAGCAAAGAAGTGTCTAGAAAACTCATGGCACACGATTAGTCCGCAAATGCATTGTCAACAATCACCAAAACACTTAGGGATAAATATGTCCTTACAACCTTCTTCTTGATAACATCCTCGGGCATACCTGCAAGCTTAAATAATCCACAAACTTCATCCACATAGATTAGGTGCAAATCGGGATGTAATGTTCCATCACCTATGAAAGGATTAGCTAGCCGCTTCTCTATCATACCCGAAGGAATTTCAAAGTACACATTTTCAGTAGGTTGAGGAGCAACTCTTTGCTCTACTGGTCGGGGTGAAGATACCCCGAACAAGCCCCTCAAAGGATTATATTTCATAGTAACAAGTGACAGTAAATTTCAGCACTGTAACATCCCAAATTTTCAATTTGGAATGTTATACATTAGATCATCATTTCATATCATATTTTATTGCATTTTGGTTTGATCCTAGAAATTCTACGCAACTCAATGACCCACGGAGAGAGTTGGGGATTTCGTTATTTTCATATTTGAGTTTTCTCAAATTTTGAAGAGAGGATCGTTTGATTTTAATTATTTTCTCTTCGAATATTTCTTTTATAAAAATAAAAGAGAGAGGATAAAGTGAGTTCCTCAAAATAAAGAAATATCGAAGATTTAATATTAAAATCAAATAAGATTTTTATTCGAAGTTTTATCGCTATTTTATTTGAATTAGGAAAAATATGCGTTTTCGAAAATTACAATTTAGACCCAAATAAATGTTCACCTTGTCTGTCATATTTTTAGAGGACGGGGAAAATTTATTTTAGGATTTTTGGAGTCCGTTTAGTATTTCTTTTCTTTTTTTTTCTGCACGCCGGAATTATTTAAAAAAAGTCAAGTCGACTTCGGGCCGTACCTGAGCGGGACTCAGCCCGGGGGGGCTTTATAAGCCGCCGCCCCGAGCCGCCCGAGGCCCAGCCCCGCCGCAAGCCCACCCGTGCCCGCGCCCAAACCCTAGCCGCGTCGAGCCACCGCCGCCTGCGCCGCGCGCCGCCGCCGCCGCCTGCGCCGCGCGCCGCCGCTGTTGCCGCACGCCGTCGCCGTCGCTAGGGCGCGCCGCCACCGCCATTGCCGCCCCGCGCCGCCACCCGCCGCCCCTCGCCGCCTCACCAGAGCCGCCCCGCCGCCACCCTTGTCTCGCCGGACCTCGCCGGACTCGAGGTAGCTACCTCGGTTTTTGTGAGAAAACCGATCGGTTTTTTTACGAAAACCCTAGATCCGTTTTTTTAGATCGGTTCGGTTTTTTCCCGGTTTAGTTATTTAGCGAACGTTCATTCGTACGTTCGTTTTAACAAATGGTTTTCGTCCGTTAGCCGCAGACAGCGAACGTTCGTTAGCCTATTCGTCACTTTTTCTCGGATTTTCCGTGATTATTTTCGATCGCGATTTCTGATCCGATTTTCGTTTTAGTATAACTTTTCGCTCGTTTATCAGAATCAGGCGATTCAAGCGCCTAGAGTTTCGTCTCGAAGCCCTCTTTCCATTTAACCAACTTAAAGAAGTTTTTTCTGCTATAAAATTTGACTTTAGTCCAGATTAATAAATGAAGCTTGTTTCTTTCGCTGTTTGAGTTTCGTTGCTTCGTTTGATTTGGTTCTTTTTGCAAACCAGAGTTCTTAAGTTGAACCTTCTGGTTAGATCTCTTATTTGAGTTTTACCCGTGCCCTTGCTTGATTGCTTATTGTATGCTTGTTTGATTGTGATAGAGTACCCGGAGTGCAAAGCATGCTACATCGAGTCTCTAGGTTTCATGGATCATCAGCAAGGCAAGTAACACTCTGATCATACCTTTTTACTACCCAGTTTTACTACATTAGATCAACCCTCAAACAATTGCATGGTTAGGATCTGAATAAATTGTGGGTTGGGAAGTAGATGAGGTAGTACCTATTCACCTGTTTTATTATCAAACCTTGGGAGTTACTTCTACGTTATGCTTATATTGCCATGCTATGCTCGTAGACGTGGATTGGGTTTGAGAGTGTCCATGACAGATGTGAGTTGTTAATTAATGGTTAACTTAAGGTGGCAACTTTAATACACATCTGGGAGGATTGAGGCACCTGGGGAAACCAATGATTGCCTGTATTTTTGGAAATCCCGGGGTACCGTGTGATTTTCCTATGGACCGCCACCCAGGCTCAAAGGGATCATAAGATTATTCATGCTGGAAACTTCTGTGTGCAGCCACATGCCATTATGGGCTCTGGCATAGTTGAGTAAGTTGTGGGAAACCTTTCCATGATGGGCTAGCAGATGTAGGGGATTGTAGGTGTACCGGCCTATCTATCTGTTAAGGGGACCTCTTCGGAAAGACTGTGTCTCGGTCATCCGTTTCTCAAACATTATGTAGTGCGAGAAATCCAATGGAGGAGATCGAGTCTTGTGGGGAAAAGTGCACAAACCTCTACAGAGTGTACAAACTAATCATGGTTAGCCGTGTCCCCGGTTATGGACATCTTGAGTATCTGGTTCTTGGATTATCATGTTGATCTCATCACTCTAAATTAATTTTGTTGGGCTATTAATTACCTTTTAATTGGGATTGAGATGGGGTTTGCAATTCTCAATGTTTTTCAACCAACTTTGTAGTTAAATAAAATATATTCCTTTGCAATAGGGAAAAATTGGCTTTTCGCAAAACCTATTAACCATACAGCCTCCACCAGCCATATATGCATGTAGTGATAGTAATATTCTGTTCATTACTCTCTTGTGTTACACTGCCAGCATATTCCATGTGCTGACCCGTTTCGGGCTGCAACGTATCATGTTGCAGACTTTTCAGATGACGAGTAAGGAGCCTTAGGTCGTGGTCTTTCACTCAGTGATGCTGTTGGAGTTGATGGACTCACTTTATCTTGCAAGCCTTCCGCTGTTATCGTATTAGATGGCCTTAAGCCATTATTATTGTAATAAGTTCTCTTTTGAGACATTCGATGTAATAAGTGTGTGATTGCTACTCTGTTATAAATCCTTGAGTACTGTGCGTGTCAGCATTACCGATCCAGGGATGACACTAATGCACAGAGATCAGACTTTTGAGGTCTGGTCGCTACAAGCACACTATATAAATTTTTCCTTACCAAATTCCACCTACCAAAGGCGCTTCACTCCCCGGCAACGACGCCAGAAAAGAGTCTTGATGACCCACAAGTGTAGGGGATCTATCATAGCCTTTTCGATAAGTAAGAGTGTCGAACCCAATGAGGAGCAGAAGGAAATGATAAGCAGTTTTCAGCAAGGTATTCTCTGCAAGCACTAAAATTATCGGTAACAGATAGTTTTATGGTAAGGTAATTTGTAACGGGTAACAAGTAATAAAAGTAAATAAGGTGCAGCAAGATGGCCCAATCCTTTTTGTAGCAAAGGACAAGCCTGGACAAACTCTTATATAAAGGAAAGCGCTCCCGAGGACACATGGGAATTATCGTCAAGCTAGTTTTCATCACGTTCATATGATTCACGTTCGGTACTTTGATAATTTGATATGTGGGTGGACCGATGCTTGGGTTCTGTCCTTCCTTGGACAAGCATCCCACTTATGATTAAACCCTATTGCAAGCATCCACAACTACAAAAGAAGTATTAAGGTAAACCTAACCATAGCATGAAACATATGGACCCAATCAGCCCCTTCCGAAGCAACACATAAACTAGGGTTTAAGCTTCTGTCACTCTAGCAACCCATCATCTACTTATTACTTCCCAATGCCTTCATATAGGCCCAAACAATGGTGAAGTGTAATGTAGTCGAAGTTCACATGACACCACTAGAGGAAAGACTACATACATCTCATCAAAATATCGAACGAATACCAAATTCACATGACTACTTATAGCAAGACTTCTCCCATGTCCTCAGGAACAAACATAACTACTCACAAATCATATTCATGTTCATAATCAGAGGGGTATTAATATGCATAATGGATCTGAACATATGATCTTTCACCAAGTAAACCAACTAGCATCAACTACAAGGAGTAATCAACACTACTAGCAACCCACAGGTACCAATCTGAGGCTTTGGGACAAAGATTGGATATAAGAGATGAACTAGGGTTTGACATGAGATGGTGCTGGTGAAGATGTTGATGCAGATTGACCCCCTCCCGATGAGAGGATTGTTGGTGATGACGATGGTGATGATTTCCCCCTCCCGGAGAGAACTTTCCCCGGCAGAACAGCTCCGCCGGAGCCCTAGATTGGTTCCGCCAAGGTTCCGCCTCGTGGCGGCGGAGTTTCGTCCCGTGAGCTAGCTTATGATTTTTTCCTTGACGAAAGACTCCAGATAGCCAAAGATGGGCATCAGATGGCTGCCAGGGGGCCCGCGAGGCAGGGGGCGCGCCCAGGGGGTAGGGTGCGCCCCCACCCTCGTGGATGGTGGGTGGCCCCCCTCTGGTACTTCTTTCGCCCAGTATTTTTATATATTCTAAAACTTGCTCCCGTGAAGTTTCAGGACTTTTGGAGTTGTGCAGAATAGGTCTCTAATATTTGCTCCTTTTCCAGCCTAGAATTCCAGCTGTCGGCATTCTCCCTCTTCATGTAAACCTTGTAAAATAAGAGAGAATAGGCATAAGTATTGTGACATAATGTGTAATAACAGCCCATAATGCAATAAATATCGATATAAAAGCATGATGTAAAATGGACGTGTCATTGCCTAAGTTTTAAAAATCCTACCAAGTGAAGAGCAACCCTCTCACTCGGAGGCTTAGCTGCAGTTTCGTACTCGCCTAAGTTTTAAAATCCTACCGAGTGAAGAGCAATCCTCTCACTCGGGAGCTTAGCTGCAGTCCCGTACTCGCCTAAGTCAAAAACCATTCCTAGTGGCCGAGTCACAAGTACAACATGGGCTTCATCCTGATCCACACGGACGACGAGGTGCAGGTCATGCACAACCCTAGTGCTCTTCTCCATGACCCACTCGACGGAGCTGCATCACATGTATAACGTGCGCTCCATCCTGATCCGCAAGGACGACGAGGTGCAGGTCATGCACGGCACCTAGTGCTCTTGTCCATGACCCACTTGACGGAGCTGCGTCACAAGTATAATGTGCGCTCCATCCTGATCCACAAGGATGACGGAGTACATGTCGTGTGCAACACCTAATGCTCATGCACACAACCCTTCCGTCAGAGCTGCGTCACAAATCCAATGGCAGTTCCGAGTGAAGAATCAAGTTTCACTCGGAATCAAGAGATTCAAAAGCAGCAAAGATGAAAGCAAAGCAACCGTGTTGAACGGAAAAATCAAGTTCAGATAAATTCGGCAAGGTCCAGAACCACGAATGGCAGTACTCGGGCGTCAAGTCCGAAGGAGTTTAACGATTACAAAATCACTCGGCATCCCGAGGCAAATAAAAGTGAGGCTTAAAGTTTGTTCACTTGGCAGGAGGAGGGCTAGCTGGCTCGACAAACTCATCCAGGTCGATTCCATCAGCAATACGAGTCGCAGCGCCGAGGAAGGTTTCCATGAAGGACTGGAAGTTATGTCTCTTGGTATTGGCAACCTTGAGGGCCACGAGCTTTTCTTCTTTGACCTCCTTGCAATGGACACAAACCAGAGACAGAGCTACGTCAGCACCGCACCGAGAAGATGACTTCTTCCACGCCTGCACTCGACCGGGGATCTCGTTGAGTCGAGTCATCAGAGACTCGGGGTCATTCTGGAATGTCTTCCTCGGCCAAAGCTCCGCGTCGATCCTTGATACCACCATTTAGTCAGGCCAGATAATTGGTGACGCTGGCGAGGCGAGATTCCAGTCGCAGCACGTTCATTGCAGCTTCATCCTTGATGGGGAGTTTATGGGGTCTAGCTCGGTCTCAATCCGACCGGTCTCTTCCTCGAAGTTTTGACAAAATTTTGCACACACAGAAAATTGATGAGTCGACAGCTACATGAAGAGTCGACATCGGCAAATCAGACGAACAAGGGAAAGTACCTTCAAGCATAAGGAACAACTTCTTGGAAAGTTCTCCCAGATAAACCTCTCCTTTTATCCCCTCCTTCTTCCTTGGAGCTTCCTCCGTTTTTCCTGCCTCCTTTGACTGGCTACTGTTGTGGTTGCGGTAGTACTGCTCCTGGATCAACGGTAGTACCGTGGGCATCCACGGTAGTACCGCACGATGGCGCGGGAGTACCGCTGGTGCTCACGGTAGTACCGCTCCCCTGGAGCCGCACTACCGCTGCCCACCAGGCTAGTGCCGCCCCTTTGCGGTAGTAGGAGCGGATGTAATTTTTTACATCCGCACCTGCCGCGGTAGTACCGCTTTCGCCGTGTGGTAGTACCGTGCTATGCGGTCAGGCAGTAGTACCGCCCCTCGGCAGTACTACTGTGTCGAGTTTTTGCTACTTCCGTTTATTTGCGGAAGTAGGCACGGAAGTTCCCCTTCCCCCTGGACGGGACTTTTGCCTTACGGTAGTACCGCATTGGTGGCGCGGTAGTACCGCGCGTGCGGAAGTACCGCCCCTAGCTTGCGTCTGTTTCCCTAGTTGGGGTCGCGGCAGTACCGTGGGACGGTACGGTAGTATCGCACTGCCGTGCGGTAGTACCGCTTGGTTGCAAGTAGTAGTACCGCGTGGCCTTGCGGTAGTACCGCTGGCCAGGCGCGGTAGTACCGCTGGCCGCGGGCTGGTTGGTGGGTAACGGTTGGATCTTTTCCACACACTATATAAAGGGTATCCTTCTTCCCCGTTGACTCACCTCTTCCACCATTAAAGCTCCATTATTGCTCCAAGCTCCATTTTCGCCCGATCTCACTCCCTAGCCAACCAAACTTGTTGATTTTCTCGGGAGTGGTCGAGAAGGCCCCGATCTACACTTCCACCAAGAGATATTTGATTCCCCCTACTAATCCCTTGCGGATCTTGTTACTCTTGGGTGTTTGAGTATCCTAGATGGTTGAGGTCACCGCGAAGCCATAGTCCATTGTGGTGAAGCTTCGTGGTGTCGTTGGGAGCCTCCAATTGAGTTGTGGAGATTGCCCCAACCTCGTTTGTAAAGGTTCGGTCGCCGCCTCCAAGGGCACCAATAGTGGAATCACGGCATCTCGCATTGTGTGAGGGCGTGAGGAGATTACGGTGGCCCTAGTGGCTTCTTGGGGAGCATTGTGCCTCCACACCGCTCCAACGGAGACTTACTTCCTCTCAAAGGGAAGGAACTTCGGCAACACATCCTCGTCTCCACCGTCTCCACTCTTGGTTATCTCGTGCCTTTACTTGTGTAGCTTATTTGTTTCATATATCTTGCTTGCTTGTGGTCCTATTCGTGTTGCATCATATAGGTTTCTCATCTAGTTGCATATCTAGACAACCTACTTTGATGCAAAGTTTAAATTGCTTAAGAAAAGCTAAAAATTGTTAGTTGCCTATTCACCCCCCCCCCTCTAGTCAACCATATCGATCCTTTCAAAGGTATTCCCTTTATCTTTTAAGGGAAAGGCATTAACATGGTTTAGGCTATGTGATGATATGGGATCATGGAACTACAACCGATTGAAATTGGAATTTCATCAGAAGTTTTATCCTATGCATCTTGTTCATCGTGATCATAATTATATATATTATTTTTGGCCTCGCGAAGGAGAAAACATCGCTCAAGCTTGGGGGAGGCTTAAGTTAATGTTATATTCATGCCCCAATCATGAGCTCTCAAGAGAAATTATTATTCAAAATTTTTATGCTTGGCTTTCTCTCGATAATCGCTCCATGCTTGATACTTCTTATACTGGCTCTTTTATGATGAAGACTATTGAATTCAAATGGGATTTATTGGTAAGAATTAAACGCAACTCTGAAGATTGGGATCTTTATGAAGGTAAGGAGTCAGGTATAACACCTAAGTTTGATTGTGTTAAATATTTTATGGATACCGATGCTTTCCGTGAATTTAGCACTAAATATGGACTTGACTCTGAGATAGTAGCTTATTTATGTGAATCCTTTGCTACTCATGTTGATCTCCCTAAGGAGAAGTGGTTTAAATATAATCCTCCCATTGAAGTAAAAGTAGTTGCACCTATTAAAGTTGAAGAAAAGACTATCACTTATAATGATCCCATTGTTCCTACTGCTTATATTGAGAAACCACCTTTCCCTGTTAGAATAAAGGATCATGCTAAAGCTTCAACTGTAGTTCGTAAGAGTAATACTAGAACACCTACACCCTCTGATCAAATTAAAGTTTAACCTAGTGTTGCTATGGTTAAAGATCTCTTGGCCGATAATATTGATGGGCATGTTATTTGTTTCTGTGATGAAGCTGCTAGAATTGCTAGACCTGATACTAAAAATAAACATAGACCTGTTGTAGGCATGCCTGTTATTTCTGTTAAAATAGGATATCATTGCTATCATGGCTTATGTGATATGGGTGCTAGTGCAAGTGCAATACCTCATTCCTTATATAAAGAAATTATGCATGATATTGCACCTGCTGAGATAGAGGAAATTGATGTTACTATTAAACCTGCCAATAGAGACACTATTTCACCAATTGAGCTTGTTAGAGATGTTGAAGTATTGTGTGGGAAAGTTAATTATCATGCTGATTTTCTTGTTCTTGGTTCCCCACAAGATAACTTTTGTCCCATTATATTTGGTAGACCCTTCTTGAATACTGTTAATGCTAAGATAGACTGCAATAAGGATATTGTTTCTGTTGGTTTAGGGGATATGTCTCACGAGTTTAATTTTGCTAAGTTTCATAGACAACCCCATGATAAAGAATTTCCTAGCAAAGATGAAATTATTGGTCTTGCTTATATTGCCGTGCCTCCTAATTAGTGATCCTTTAGAGCAGTATTTGCTAGACCATGAAAATGATATGTTTATGAATGAAAGAAGGGAAATAGATGAAGTATTCTTTACACAGGGACCTATTTTGAAACACAACTTGCGTGTTGAAATCCTAGGGGATCCTCCTCAACCCAAGGGTGATCCCGTGTTTGAGCTTAAACCTTTACTTGCTACTCTTAAATATGCTTATCTTGATGAGAAGGAGATATATCCTGTTATTATTAGTGCTAACCTTTCAGAGCATGAGGAATAGAAATTATTGAAAACTCTGAAGAAGCACCGTGCTGCTATCGGATATACTCTTGATGATCTTAAGGGCATTAGTCCCACTCTATGCCAGCACAAAATAAATTTGGAGAAAGACGAGAAACCGGTTGTTGATCACCAACAACGGTTAAATCCTAAGATGAAAGAAGTGGTAAGAAAACAAATACTAAAGCTTCTGGAGGCAGGTATAATTTATCCCGTTGCTGATAGTCAGTGGGTAAGCCCTGTCCATTGTGTCCCTAAGAAGGGAGGTATTACTGTTTTTCCTAATGATAAAGATGAATTGATCCCACAAAGAATTGTTACAGGTTATAGAATGGTAATTGATTTCCGCAAATTAAATAAAGCTACTAAAAAGGATCATTACCCTTTACCTTTTATTAATCAAATGCTAGAAATATTATCCAAACATACAAATTTTTGCTTTCTAGATGGTTATTCTGGTTTCTCTCAAATACCTGTGTCAAAAGAGGATCAAGAAAAGACAACTTTTACTTGCCCTTTCGGTACCTTTGCTTATAGACGTATGCCTTTTGGTTTATGCAATGCACCTGCTACCTTTCAAAGATGTATGATTGCTATATTCTCTGACTTTTTGTGAAAAGATTGTTGAGGTATTCATGGATGATTTTTCTGTTTATGGAACTTCTTTTGATGATTGATTAAGAAACCTTGATCGAGTTTTGCAGAGATGTGAAGAAACTAATCTTGTCTTGAATTGGGAGAAGTGCCACTTTATGGTTAATGAAGGTATTGTCTCGGGGCATAAAATAATTTCTGAAAGAGGTATTGAAGTGGATAAAGCTAAGGTTGGTGCCGTGTCCTAAGGACATTAAAGGTATAAGAAGTTTCCTTGGTCATGCCGGTTTTTATAGGAGGTTCATTAAGGACTTCTCTAAAATTTCCAGGCCTCTGACTAATCTCTTACAAAAAGATGTTCCTTTTGTCTTTGATGATGATTGTGTAGAAGCATTTGAAATACTTAAGAAAGCTTTGATTTCCGCACCTATTGTTCAGCCTCCTGATTGGAATTTACCATTTGAAATTATGTGTGATGCTAGCGATTATGCTGTAGGGGCTGTTCTAGGACAAAGGGTTGATAGAAATTAAATGTTATCCAATATGCTAGTAAGACTCCAGATAGTGCTCAAAGAAATTATGCTACTACTGAAAAAGAGTTTTAGCAGTTGTATTTGCTTGTGATAAGTTCAGACCTTATATTGTTGATTCTAAAGTAACTGTTCACACTGATCATGTTGCTATTAAATATCTTATGGAAAAGAAAGATGCTAAACCTAGACTTATTAGATGGGTTCTCCTACTACAAGAATTTGATCTGCATATTATTGATAGAAAGGGAGCTAAGAACCCCGTTGGAGACAACTTGTCTAGGTTGGAAAATGTTCTTGATGACCCACTACCTATTGATGATAGCTTTCCTGATGAACAGTTAGCTGCGATAAATGCTTCTCGTACTGCTCCATGGTATGCTGATTATGCTAATTATATTGTTGCTAAATTTATACCACCTAGTTTCACATACCAACAAAAGAAAAAGTTTTTCTATGATTTGAGGCATTACTTTTGGGATGACCCACACCTTTATAAAGAAGGAGTAGATGGTGTTATTAGACGTTGTGTACCTGAGCATGAACAGGAACAGATCCTACGCAAGTGTCATTCCGAGGCTTATGGAGGACACCACGCTGGAGATAGAACTGCACATAAGGTATTGCAATCCGGTTTTTATTGGCCTACTCTCTTCAAGGATGCCCGTAAGTTTGTCTTGTCTTGTGATGAATGTCAAAGAATTGGTAATATTAGTAGACATCAAGAAATGCCTATGAATTATTCACTTGTTATTGAACCATTTAATGTTTGGGGCTTTGACTATATGGGACCGTTTCCTTCCTCTAATGGTTATACACATATTTTAGTTGTTTTTGATTACGTTACTAAGTGGGTAGAAGCTATTCCAACTAGTAGTGCTGATCATAACACCTCTATTAAGATGCTTAAAGAAGTTATTTTTCCGAGGTTTGGAGTCCCTAGATACTTAATAACTGATGGTGGTTCACATTTTATTCATGGTGCCTTTCGTAAAATGCTTGCTAAGTATGATGTTAATCATAGAATTGCATCTCCATATCATCCATAGTCTAATGGTCAAGTGGAACTGAGCAATAGAGAGCTTAAATTACTTTTGCAAAAGACTGTTAATAGATCTAGAAAGAATTGGTCCAAGAAATTTGATGATGTATTATGGGCTTATAGAACAACATACAAAAATCCTATGGGTATGTCTCCATATAAGATGGTTTATGGAAAAGCATGTCATTTACCTCTCGAACTGGAACATAAGGCATATTGGGCCATTAAAGAGCTCAATTATGATTTCAAACTTGCCGGTGAGAAGAGGCCTTTTGACATTAGCTCACTTGATGAATGGAGAACCCAGGCCTATGAGAATGCCAAACTGTTTAAAGAAAAAGTTAAAAGATGGCATGACAAAAGGATACAAAAGCGTGACTTTAATGTAGGTGATTATGTATTGTTATACAACTCTCGTTTAAGATTTTTTATAGGCAAACTCCTCTCTAAATGGGAAGGTCCTTACGTCATTGAGGAGGCCTATCGTTCCGCTACCACAAAAATCAACAACTTCAAAGGCACAAATCCGAGGGTGGTGAACGGTCAAAGAATCAGACATTATATCTCAGGTAATCCCATAAATGTTGAAACTAATGCTAAACCGTAACCCCAGAGGAATGCATAAGGGATACTTTCCAGAATGTTTTAGACTCCGAAAAAGGAATAGGTACGTGGTACGGTAAGTAAACCGACTCCAAAACAGTTCTAATGGCAATTTTTCTCCATTTTGGAATATTTAAGAAAATAGGAAAATAAGAAGCAACACAGGAAGGACACGAGGTGTCCACGAGGGTGGAGGGCGCGCCCTACCCCTGGGCGCGCTCCCCTGCCTCGTGGGCACCTCGTGTGCTCTCCGGACTCCGTTTTCTTGCACGATACTTCTTTTGGTCGGTAAAAATTCATTATATACTCTCACGAAGGTTTTGACCACCGTATCACGCAAAAATCTCATGTTTTTGTTTCGAGCTGTTTTCTGCCAGGATTGTCAAGGCCAGGCATCATGTCGTCTCCCTCCTCCTCCAACAATGAGGGCAACGATGCTTGGCTAATGAAGATAGAGCTGAAGAGAGAAGAGCCCGGAGAGATCAACAAGGATGATGGGAGCTAGAAGGCCACTGGGGATCAAGTTCCGGCAGTAGTAGAAGAAGACATACTTCAACCTCATCACAATCTCTTTACCCCAACGGAGATTGAAGCTTTCAAGATGATTGAGTTAGCTCGCATTCAAAACAAGTACCTCACAAGTGAAAATATTTTGTTGAAGGAGCATATTATCGCACTCAAGGGCATTATCCGCAAATTGGAGGATCTCCCGCGCTCGATGTGCGACTACCCATCATCACCAACACCTTCTTCACCAACAAAGAAAAACTGAGTATCGGGTATGGGCACTCCCCTTGGCAACTGCCAAGCTTGGGGGAGTGCCCCGGTATTGTACCACCATCTCACTTTTATCTTTACCGCTTTTCTTAGTTCGATCCTTTTGGTAATATCTTGATCTAGTAGAATAAAGTTTTAGTATGATCTAGTTTTGAGTCCTACTTTATGATCCTTCTATGTAATCAAGTCCGTGAGCTATATATAATAAAGATTAGTGTTGAGTCAAGGGCTTGATTTTTTTGCTATGATCTTGAGGGACTAAAATAATAGATAAAGAATAAAAAGAAATAAAGGGATCATATGGATCTTATGGAGAGTAATGACTTCACATATAAAGAGTACGATGAATAAAAGTTGTTGAGAGTTGACAAACATAGTTTTGGTCATCATTGCAATTAATAGGAAGTAATAAAGAAAGAGAGGTTTTCACATATAAATATACTATCTTGGACATCTTTTATGATTGTGAGCACTCATTAAAATATGACATGCTAAAGAATTGAGGTTGGACAAGGAAGACAACGTAATGGGTTATGTTTTCTTACATCTGAGATCAATTATATTGTCATGGATCATCCAACATGTTGAGCTTGACTTTCCCTCTCATGCTAGCCAAATTCTTTGCACCAAGTAGAGATACTACTTGTGCTTCCAAATATCTTTAAACCTAGTTTTGCCATGAGAGTCCACCATATCTACCTATGGATTGAGTAAGATCCTTCAAGTAAGTTATAATTATTGCAAGCAATAAAAATTGCTCTCAAAATATGTATGATTTATTAGTGCAGAGAAAATAAGATTTATACGATCTTGTGATGTGGAAGAAATAAAAGCGACGGACTGCATAATAAAGGTCCAGATCACAAGTGGCAATATAAAGTGACATTCTTTTGCATTAAGACTTCATGCATCCAACCATAAAAGAACATGACAACCTCTGCTTCCCTCTGTGAAGGGCCTAACTTTTTATTCCTGTCTTATACTTCATGCAAGAGTCACGGTGATCTTCACCTTTCTTTTTTACATTTTATCCTTTGGCAAGCACAATGTGTTGCAAAGATCCTGATATATATAGCTAATTGGATGTGATTTTTCATGAACTATTATTGTTGACATTACCCTTGAGGTAAAAGGTTGGGAGGAAAAACTATAAGCCCCTATCTTTCTCTGTGTCTGACTAAAACTTCATAACCATAAATATTGCATGAGTGTTAGCAATTGTGAAAGACTAAATGATGGTTGAGTATGTGGACTTGCTGAAAAGCTCTTATATTGACTCTTTCTGATGTTATGATAAATTGCAATTGCTTCAATGACTGAGATTATAGTTTGTTGGTTCTCAACAAAGTTTCTGATTCATACTTGAAATTGTGATTGAATTGTTACTTTAGCATAAGAGATCATATGACAATATATGTATATGTTGCTGTTCTAAGAATGATCATGATGCCCTCATGTCCGTATTTTATTTTTACCGGCACCTCTATCTCTAAACATGTGGACATATTTATCGATATCGGCTTTCGCTTGAGGACAAGCGAGGTTTAAGCTTGGGGGAGTTGATACGTCCATTTTGTGTCATGCTTTTATATTGATATTTATTGCATTATGGGCTGTTATTACACATTATGTCACAATACTTATGCCTATTCTCTCTTATTTTACAAGGTTTACATAAAGAGGGAGAATGCCGGCAGTTGGAATTCTGGCTGGAAAAGGAGCAAATATTAGAGACCTATTCTGCACAACTCCAAAAGTCCCGAAACTTCACGGGAGCAAGTTTCAGAATATATAGAAAATATTGGGCAAAATAAGTACCAGAGGGGGCCACCCACCATCCACGAGGGTGGGGGGCGCGCCCTACCCCCTGGGCTCGCCCCCTGCCTCGTGGTCCCCCTAGCAGCCCTCTGATGCCCATCTTTGGCTATATGGAGTCTTTCGTCGAGGAAAAAATCATAAGCTAGCTCATGGGACGAAACTCCGCCGCCACGAGGCGGAACCTTGGCGGAACCAATCTTGGGCTCCGGCGGAGCTGTTATGCCGGGGAAACTTCTCTCTGGGAGGGGGAAATCATCACCATCGTCATCACCAATGATCCTCTTATCGGGAGGGGGTCAATCTCCATCAACATCTTCACCAGCACCATCTCATCTCAAACCCTAGTTCATCTCTTGTATCCAATCTTTGTCCCAAAGCCTCAGATTGGTACCTGTGGGTTGCTACTAGTGTTGATTACTCCTTGTAGTTGATGCTAGTTGGTTTACTTGGTGGAAGATCATATGTTCAGATCCATTATGCATATTAATACCCCTCTGATTATGAACATGAATATGATTTGTGAGTAGTTATGTTTGTTCCTGAGGACATGGGGGAAGTCTTGCTATAAGTAGTCATGTGAATTTGGTATTCGTTTGATATTTTGATGAGATGTATGTTGTCTTTCCTCTAGTGGTGTCATGTGAACGCCGACTACATTACACTTCACCATTGTTTGGGCCCAAAGGAAGGCACTGGGAAGTAGTAAGTAGATGATGGTTTGCCAGAGTGACAGAAGCTTAAACCCTAGTTTATGCGTTGCTTCGTAAGGGGCTAATTTTGATCCATATGTTTCATGCTATGGTTAGGTTTACCTTAATACTTCTTTTGTAGTTGCGGATGCTTGCAATAGGGTTAATCATAAGTGGGATGGTTGTCCAAGGAAGGACAGTACCCAAGCACTGGTCCGCCCACATATCAAATTATCAAAGTACCGAACGTGAATCATATGAATGTGATGAAAACTAGCTTGACGATAATTCCCATGTGTCCTCGGGAGTGATTTCCTTTATATAAGAGTTTGTCCAGGCTTGTCCTTTGCTACAGAAAGGATTGGGCCATCTTGCTGCACCTTATTTACTTTTATTACTTGTTACCTGTTACAAATCACCTTATCACAAAACTATCTGTTACCGATAATTTCAGTGCTGGCAGAGAATACCTTGCTGAAAACCGCTTATCATTTAATTCTGCTCCTCGTTGGGTTCGGCACTCTTACTTATCGAAAAGGCTACGATAGATCCCCTACACTTGTGGGTCATCAGGCAAGTACGGGACTGCAGCTAAGACCCCAAGTGAGAGGGTTGCTCTTCACTAGGTAGTAATTTTTTAAAAAACTTAGGCGAGTACGGGACTGCAGCTAAGCCCCCAAGTGAGAGGGTTGCTCTTCACTTGGTAGGATTTTTTTAAACTTAGGCAAGTAAGGAACTGCAGCTAAGCCCCCGAGTGAGAGGATTGCTCTTAACTCGGTAGGATTTTAAAACTTAGGCGAATCTGGTTCGCGGCTAAGCCCCCGAGTGGGACGATTGCTATCCAATTGGAGTAGTTTTTGAAACTTAGGCGAATCAGGTTCGCAGCTAAGCCTGTGAGTGGGAGGATTGCTCTCCACTCGGAGTAGTTTTTGAAACTTAGGCGAATCAGGTTCGCAGCTAAGCCACCCACTGGGTTTTTTTGAACACATGCCTATGTAAACAGCAATCATTTAGGAGACGGTAAAACTGCGTCTTTGATAAACAAACTGGAAGGTACTTCTTATTACATTTCATCAGTCTGAATGCTTAAGTATAAAAATGGCGGAGCAGCTCCGCATCCCAAGCGCATGGCTCATCTTTCTTCTGTTCCACATTGTAGAGGTGATACGCTCCGTTGTGGAGCACTTTGGTGATGATGAAGGGACCTTCCCAAGTAGGAGCAAGCTTGTGAGGCCGTTGCTGATCCACTCGGAGCACAAGGTCTCCTTCCTAAAATGCTCGACCTCTCACGTTTCTGGCATGGAATTGATACGTCTCCAATGTATCTACTTTTCCAAACACTTTTGCCCTTGTTTTGGACGTAACTTACATGATTTGATTGGAACTAACCCGGTCTGACGCTGTTTTCAGTAGAATTGCCATGGTGTTATTTTTGTGCAGAAACAAAAGTTCTCGGAATGACCTGGAACTTCACGGAGAATATTTTTGGAATATATAAAAAATACTAGAGAAAGAATCAAGGCCAGGGGCCCCACACCCTGTCCACGAGGGTGGGGGCACGCCCACCCCCTGGGTGCGCCCCCTGCCTCATGGGCCCCCAGGTGCTCCACCGACCTCAACTCCAACTCTATATATTCACGTTCGGGGAGAAAAAAATCAGAGAGAAGGATTCATCATGTTTTACGATACGGAGCCGCCGCCAAGCCCTAATCTATCTCGGGAGGGCTGATCTGGAGTCCGTTCGGGGCTCCGGTGAGGGGAATCCGTCGCCATCGTCATCATCAACCTTCCTCCATCACCAATTTCATGATGCTCACCGCCGTGCGTGAGTAATTCCATCATAGGCTTGCTGGACGGTGATGGGTTGGATGAGATTTATCATGTAATCGAGTTAGTTTTGTTAGGGTTTGATTCCTAGTATCCATTATGTTCTGAGATTGATGTTGCTATGACTTTGCTATGCTTAATGCTTTTCACTAGGGCCCGAGTGCCATGATTTCAGATCCGAACCTATTATGTTTTCATGAATATATGTGAGTTCTTGATCCTATCTTGCAAGTCTATAGTCACCTATTATGTGTTATGATCTGTTAACCCCGAAGTGACAATAATCGGTATACTTACCGGTGATGACCGTAGTTTGAGGAGTTCATGTATTCACTAAGTGTTAATGCTTTGGTCTGGTACTCTATTAAAAGGAGGCCTTAATATCCCTTAGTTTCCAATAGGACCCCGCTGCCATGGGAGGGTAGGACAAAAGATGCCATGCAAGTTCTTTTCCATAAGCACGTATGACTATATTCGGAATACATGCCTACATTACATTGATGAACTGGAGCTAGTTCCGTGTCACCCTATGTTATAACTGTTGCATGAGGAATCGCATCAGACATAATTATCCATCACCAATCCATTACCTACGAGCTTTTCACATATTGATCTCATTTAGTTACTTTTCCATTACCACTGTTACAATCACTACAAAACCAATATTGTTACTTTTGCCACCATTACCGTTACTTCCATATTACTTTGCTACTAAATACTTTGCTGCAGATATTAAGTTTTCCAGGTGTAGTTGAATTGACAACTCAACTGCTAATACTTGAGAATATTCTTTGGCTCCCCTTGTGTCGAATCAATAAATTTGGGTTGAATACTCTACCCTCGAAAACTGTTGCGATCCCCTATACTTGTGGGTTATCAAGACTATTTTCTAGCGCAGTTGCCGGGGAGCACAACTCTATTCTTTGAGTCACTTGGGACTTATATCTGCTGATCACTATGAAGAACTTGAAATATAAAAGAACCAAGATTTTTCCCTCAACTACGAGGTGAGGTAAGGAACTGCCATCTAGATCTGCACTTGATTCACCTTCTGTTTTGAGTAAACTTGCGATACCTACTCCTGCTATTCATTCTGATATGTCGAATGTTATTGATGATGCCACTTCTGCTTTGCATGATACTTATGATGAAACTACTTCTATGCTTGATAACACTGTGCCACTAGGTGAATTTCTTGATGAACAACTTGCTAGGGTTAGAGAGAATGAAATTATTGAAACTGATAATATTGATGAAAGTGATGATGAAGATTCTCCCCCTAGATATGAATTGCCTGTTGTGCCTGAGGGTTATGTTATGGATGAAGAAATTGCTAGAGACTTTTTAGCTTGGAATGATAGATATGATCTTAAGAAATTATTAGCTAAGCTTAAAGAAAAATCTTTGAATGCTAGAATGAAATATGACCCTGCTTTCGCTACTTCACCTATCTGTATTTCTGATAAGGATTATGATTTTTCTGTTGATCCTGAGTTAATTACTTTGGTTGAATCTGATCCTTTTTATGGCTATGAATCTGAAACTGTTGTGGCACATCTTACTAAATTAAATGATATAGCCACCCTGTTCACTAATGATGAGAAAACTCGCTATTACTTTATCCTTAAGTTGTTTCCGTTCTCATTAAAGGGTGATGCTAAAACATGGTTTAATTCTCTTGATCCTGGTTGTGTGCGTAGTCCTCGGGATATGATTTATTACTTCTCTGCTAAATATTTCCCTTCTCATAAGAAACAAGCTGCCTTAAGGGAAATATATAATTTTGTGTTGAAGAAGAGAGTCTCCCACAATCTTGGGGGAGGCTTCTCCGATTACTTAGTGCTTTGCCTGATCATCCTCTCAAAAAAATTGAAATACTTGATATCTTTTATAATGGACTAACCGATGCTTCCAGAGACCACGTGGATAGTTGTGCTGGTTGTGTTTTCAGGGAAAGAACGGTTGATCAAGCTGAATTGCTGTTGAATAATATGTTGAGTAATGAAAATGATTGGACACTTCCTGAACCAACTCGTAAGCCAACTCCAAAGAAAAGGGGTATTCTATTTCTCAGTCCTGAAGATATGCAAGAGGCAAAGAAATCTATGAAAGAAAAGGGTATTAAAGATGAAGATGTTAAGAATTTACCGCCTATTAAAGAAATACATGGTCTTGATAACTCGACACAGGTAGTAAAGGTAAATTCTCTCTATAGATTGGATGAAGGTGATATTCCTCGTAATAAGTCTGCTAGCCAATGCTTGGATGAGTTTGATAATTTTATTGTTAAACAAGAAAACTTCAGTGCTTATGTTGGTAGACAATTGAAACGCAATGCTTATATGATTGAACACTTGAGTGATTATTTGTCTAGAGTTAAAGGTAAACTTAAACTTATTAGTAAACATGCTTCTATGGTTACCACTCAAGTAGAACAAGTACTTAAAGCTCAGAATGATTTGCTCGATGAATTAAATAATAAGAAAAATGGTAATGCTTTAGAGTTGTGACTAGAGGGGGTAAAATGACTCAGGAACCTTTGTATCATGAGGGCCACCCTAAGAGAATTGAGCAAGATTCTCAGAGAGCTAATGTTGATGCACCTAGTTCTTCTAAAAAGAAGAAAAATAAAAATGATAGGACTTTGCATGCTTCTAGTGAACATGTTGTAGACACACCTGAGAATCCCAATGATATTTCTATTTCCGATGTTGAAACACAATCTGGTGATGAACATGAACCTAGTGATAATGTTAATAATGATGTTCATGTTGATGCTCAACCTAGCAATAACAATGATGTAGAGATTGAACCTGCTATTGCTCTTGATAACCCACAATCAAAGAATCAACGTTATGATAAGAGAGACTTTGTTGCTAGGAAGCACGGTAAAGAAAGAGAACCATGGGTTTAGAAACCCATGCCTTTTCCTCCTAAACCATCCAAGAAAAAGGATGATGAGGATTTTGAGTGCTTTGCTGAAATGATTAGACTTATCTTTTTGCGTATGCGTTTGACTGATATGCTTAAAATGAACCCTTATGCTAAGTACATGAAGGATATTGTTACTAATAAAAGAAAGGTATCGGAAGCTGAAATTTCCACCATGCTTGCTAATTACACTTTTAAAGGTGGAATACCAAAGAAACTTGGAGATCTAGGAGTACCAACTATACCATGCTCCATTAAGAGAAACTATGTTAAAACTACTTTATGTGATCTCGGAGACGGTGTTAGTGTTATGCCTCTCTTTATATCGTAGACTTTATTTGAATAAGTTGACACCTACTGAAATATCTTTGCAACTGGATGATAAATCAACTGCTATAGCTGTCGGTATTTGTGAGGATGTGCCTGTTGTGGTTGCAAATGTTACTATTTTAACAGACTTTGTTATTCTTGATATTCCCGAGGACGATAGTATGTCTTTTATTCTTGGCAGACCCTTTGTGAATACTGCAGGGGCTATTATTGATTGCAACAAAGGCAATGTCAATTTTCATGTTAATGGTAATGAGCATATGGTACACTTTCGGAGGAAACAACCTCAAGTCCATAATTCAATTCTATTGGAAAAATTTCAACGATTATTATTGGAGGTTTTGAATTTCCTCTTTCTAATGTCAAGAAGAAATATGATATTCTTATTGTCAGGGATGTGCATATCCCCGTTGAGGTAACCTAGTGTTATTCGAAAATTCCCCAGTTTCATGCGATTCGGAATGAGTTTGTTAACAAGACTTGATCAACCTTGTTAGTGGATTCCTTTTGATGATCATGAGATGGACGAAGTTAGAAAGCACAACTCTCTGTACCCTTTTTTTTACTTTCTATTATTTAGATTAAATAAAGCGAAAATAGTATTTTCTGACTGTTTTCTGAATTATCCTTGCAATAAAAAATACCCCGAAAATAAAAGTTCTCCAAATTCCCTAAAATTTTAATATGATTTTTTCTAGAATATTTAAGAATTATTGGCACTGAGAACACACCAAGGGGGCCTCACCATGTGCCCACGAGGGTGGAGGGCGTGCCCACCCCCTGGGGCGCGCCCCCTGCCTCATGGACCCCACGTGGGCCCCCTCCACTTATTCTTGCACCCACACACTTCGTCTTCCTCCATAAAAAATCATCCACGAGCTCAAACCCGAGTTCTAGCTCATCTTGCTGCCATTTTCGATCTCCTTGCTCAAAGCTCCATTCACAAAACTGCTTTGGGGGATTGTTCTTCGGTATGTGACTCCTCCAATGGTCCAATTAGTTTTTGTTCTAGTGCTTTATTTATTGCAAATTTTTGCTACTTAGGTGACCCTGTTCTTGAGCTTGCATGTCAAATTTATGTGGTCAAAGGTAGTTTTAATGCATGATATGGTCTCTAGGCACTTGTGGGAGTAGTTGCTATCAATCTTGTTGAGTTTGGTTCACTTTTATTTTCAGTCACTAAAAATTTTAGAAATTTTTCAGAGGAAATGATGAAGAGATTGTTGAGGGGATCTTCGAGCCGGAGCTCGAATGATAAGCAAAGTGAAGAGAATAAGAAGCCCAAATATTATCTCCCTCGCACTGCGGAGGTTCGGCCGTGGCCTTGTGATGAATTCTTGAGAACAGTCGGGATTCATGATGACTTTTATTATTTAGTTGAGAATGCGGGCCTCATCGACTTCCTCTGGTACCAGCGCGAACAGTAACTCCTACTCACTAATATTTTTGTGCAAAATTTTCATTTCCATGCTAGGAGATCGCCACCTTCGGTGGATTTTTATTTATATGATGAGTTTAAGGAGATGTCACTTTATGATTTTTGTGCGGTTTGCAAGTTACCCTTTGCGGGCAGCATAGAGGAACCGCATCGTAATGATGTGGAAGGATTTATTGATATGATTGTTGTAGGGGAAGCGAGGAAAGTTTCCGATGTAAGAATTACTAGCATACATTTTCCTGTTCTACGTTACTTTGCAATATTTGCTAGTAGATTCTTGATTGGTCGTGGGAACAGTGGAAACCTTAGTGCCCCTGATATTGTTATTTTGCGCCATGCCTTCTTTCGTGATGCTACTTTCAGTTTAGGCGCTATTGTCTCTAAACGGTTAAATCTGAACCGTACGAAGGGTCCCATCTTTGGAGGCATCTTTGCTTCGCGCCTTGCTACACACTTTAACATACCTATTAGGCATTATGAGAAAGAGGAAAAGTTGCCGCCTCCTGTTTTTCTAGATTACAAGAGTATGGTAGCACATGATTTTATTGTTAAGGATAAGAAGAAGATGCTTAAGTATAGACTGATATTTGATAAAAAATACTTTGAGATTATTACCTTGCCTGCTCCCTCTTTGTTCAACATATTTTCAGCCACGTACCTCATTTTGCCAGAGGCCGTTTATGCATACTGGAGCGTGACACCAGCTCCAGAGCCTGAGCCAAAGCCACCCCTTGACCCTTATCGACAGTTTGTTTATCAGTGGAATCCGGAGGAGATCGCCAATCAGTGGCACCCTGAGGACACTCCTCCGTACACTGGAGAGGGCAGCTTTGAGGCGTGGCCATAGACCAACTTAGGCCAAAAGCCTAAGCTTGGGGGAGTACGCATTTCTCACCGACATTACATTCATGTTCACACACTCATTCCAGTTGTCGGTGCTCATACTTTTTCATTGTATCATCCATGCTAGTTTATTTTCTGTTTTAAGCTTTCTTCTTGTGCGTTTGAAAAACCTTAAGAAAAACCAAAAAAAATAGTTGTAGCTTTTAGCTAGTTTACTTTTCATGCCTCTACTAGTAATAATTAAAACAAAACCCAAAAGATTTCTCGTTCTTCTTTTGCTTGTTGGGAGCTTTGTCGTGTAAATAGTTTTGTTTCTTTTCTTTTCTTTGGGGGTCGAGAGGAGAAGACCATGATGAAAATGTTGAGTGGCTCTCATATGCATTATTGTTGATCTAACAAAGAACCCATATTACCTTGTCTTCTCCCTTGAATTGAAGGCTTGCAGATTCCAGCTTAGTCCAATGCACGCACACTATTATTATCCACACCATTCGATTGTGCAAGTGAAAGGCAATAAATATGATATATGATGAACTGACTGAGATGAGAGAAGCTGGTATGAACTCCACCTCTCTTGTTTTTGTAAATATGATTAGTTCATCGTTCCTGATTCATCCTATTATGAATGAAACATGTTTGCAATGACAATTAGAGATTATAGTTTCTCATGCCATGCTTAATTTTCTAGGAGTTTATAATGGTTTACCTTGCGTGCCATCATGCTATTAAAATGGTTGTGATGTGGTATGATAGGGTGGTATCCACCTTTGAACGATTTGAGTGGCTTGACTTGGCACATGTTCACGCATGTAGTTGAAACAAAATCAACATAGCCTCCACGATATTTATGTTCATGGTGAATTATATCCTACTCATGCTTACATTCAGTGTTGATTAATTTTAATGCATGTTCATGACTGTTGTCGCTGTCTAGCTGGTCGCTTCCCAGCCTCTTTCTAGCCTTCACTTGTACTAAGCGGGAATACTGCTTGTGCATCCACTTTCATAAACCCCAAAAGTTATTCCATATGAGTCCACCATACCTTCCTATTTGCGGTATCTACCTGCCGTTCCAAGTAAATTTGTATGTGCCAAACTCTAAACCTTCAAATGAAATTCTGTTTTGTATGCTCGAATAGCTCATGTATCAACTAGGGATATCTATATCTTCTATGCTAGGCGGGTTATTCTCAAGAGGAGTGGACTCTGCTCCTCATTCACGAGAAAATGGCTGGTAACCGGGATGCCCAGTCCCATGCTCAAATCAAATCAAAATAATTGCAAACAAAACTCCCCCAGGATTGTTGTTAGTTGGAGGCACCCGTTGTTTCGGACAAGCCATGGATTGATGTTTGTTGGTGGTAGGGGGAGCATAAACTTTACCATTCTGCTTGGGAACCGCCTATAATGTGTGTAGCATGGAAGATATCGAGATCTCTCGGTTGTTATGTTGACAATGAAAGTATACCGCTCAAAATATTGTTCATCCCTATTTCAAAATCGAGCTCTGACACCTCTACAAATCCCTGCTTCCCTCTAAGAAGGGCCTATCTATTTACTTTTATGTTGAGTCATCATCTTCTTATTAAAAAGCACCACTTGGAGAGCACCGCTGTCATTTGTATGCATTACTATTAGTTTACATTGAGTATGACTGGATCTCTTTTACCATGAATTACAATTTCCAGTCAGTCCTTGATCTTCAGAGCTGCTCTGCATTTATGTTTTGCATTCTAAAAAAGGGCTAGCGAGATACCATCTTGTTATATCATATTATGATTGTTTTGAGAAAGTGTTGTCATCCAAGATTTATTATTATTGCTCGCTAGTTGATTATGCCATTGATATGAGTAAACATGAGACCTAAATGTTATTGTGAATATGGTTAGTTCATAATCTTTGCTGAAATCTTGAATGCTGACTTTACATATTTACAACAACAAGAGCAAACAGAGTTTGTAAAAAAAATTCTTTATCACTTTCAGTTTATCAACTGAATTGCTTGAGGACAAGCAAAGGTTTAAGCTTGGGGGAGTTGATATGTCTCCAACGTATCTACCTTTCCAAACACCTTTGCCCTTGTTTTGGACTCTAACTTGCATGATTTGAATGGAAATAACCCGGACTGACGCTGTTTTCAGCAGAATTGCCATGGTGTTATTTTTTGTGCAGAAACAAAAGTTCTCGGAATGACCTGGAACTTCACGGAGAATATTTTTGGAATATAAAAAATACTGGCGAAAGAATCAAGGGGAGGGGGCCCACACCCTGTCCATGAGGGTGGGGGATGCGCCTACCCCCTGGGCGCGCCCCCTACCTCGTGGGCCCCCTGGTGCTCCGCCGACCTCAACTCCAACTCTATATATTCACAGTCGGGGAGAAAAAAAATCAGAGAGAAGGATTCATCGCGTTTTACGATACGGAGCTGCCGCCAAGCCCTAATCTCTCTTGGGAGGGCTGATCCGGAGTCCGTTCGGGGCTCCAGAGAGGGGAATCCGTCGCCATCGTCATCATCAACCTTCCTCCATCACCAATTTCATGATGCTCACCGCCATGCATGAGTAATTCCATCGTAGGCTTGCTGGACGGTGATGGGTTGGATGAGATTTATCATGTAATCGAGTTAGTTTTGATAGGGTTTGATCCCTAATATCCATTATGTTCTGAGATTGATGTTGCTATGACTTTGCTATGCTTAATGCTTGTCACTAGGGCCCGAGTGCCATGATTTCAGATCTGAACCTATTATGTTTTCATAAATATATGTGAGTTCTTGATCCTATCTTGCAAGTCTATAGTCACCTATTATGTGTTATGATCCGTTAACCCCGAAGTGAAAATAATCGGGATACTTACCGATGATGACCGTAGTTTGGGGAGTTCATGTATTCACTAAGTGTTAATGCTTTGGTCCGGTACTCTATTAAAAGGAGGCCTTAATATCCCGTAGTTTCCACTAGGACCCCGCTGCCACGGGAGGGTAGGACAAAAGATGTCATGCAAGTTCTTTTCCATAAGCACGTATGATTATATTTGGAATACATGCCTACATTACATTGATGAACTGGAGCTAGTTCTGTGTCACCCTATGTTATAACTGTTGCACGAGGAATCGCATCCGACATAATTATCCATCACTGATCCATTGCCCACGAGCTTTTCACATATTGATCTCTCTTAGTTACTTTTCCATTACCACTGTTACAATCACTACAAAACCAATACTGTTACTTTTGCCACCGTTATCGTTACTTCCATATTACTTTGCTACTAAATACTTTGCTGCAGATATTAAGTTTTCCAAGTGTAGTTGAATTGACAACTTAGGTGCTAATACTTGAGAATATTCTTTGGCTCCCCTTGTGTCGAATCAATAAATTTGGGTTGAATACTCTACCCTCGAAAACTGTTGCGATCCCCTATACTTGTGGGTTATTAGGAACTGATGGAGGTCTTGCTGATAAATGTCGACCGGATCAAGGCCATCTCTCTTTCTTCTTCCAGAAGGTCAACGGCATCTTGCCGAGCCTGTTCTGCTTCAGCTTCTGAGAAAAGTTCTACTCGGGGCGCGTTGTGAAGCAAATCACTCGGCAGCACGGCTTCATCCCCATAGACCATGAAGAAAGGAGTCCGACTAGTCGACCGATTTGGTGTTGTTCTCAATCCCCAAAGGACTGACGGTAACTCGTCTATCCAAGCATCTTCTGCATGCTTGAGGTCACGCATCAACCGGGGTTTCAACCCTTGGAAGATCAAACCATTTGCTCTTTCGGCTTGCCCATTTGACTGCGGGTGGGCGACTGAAGCATAGTCGACCCGAGTACCTTGGGAAGCACGGAAAGCCTTGAACTCATTTGAATCAAAGTTTGAACCATTGTCTATGATGATGCTATCCAGAACTCCATATCTGAATGTTAATTCTTTGCTGAAGATGGCGGCGGTACTTTAGTCGAGGTTTTTGATGGGTTTGGCTTCAATCCATTTAGTGAACTTGTCGACTGCTACAAGAAGATGGGTGAAACCACTCCTGCCGGTCCTCAGAGGTCCAACCATATCCAATCCCCGAACAACAAATGGCCAGACGAGTGGAATGGTCTTCAAGGCAGATGCAGGCTTGTGGGACACGTTGTTGTAGAACTGACAGCCCTCACACTTGTCGACAATTTCTTTTGCCATTTCATTTGCTCGCGGCCAGTAGAAACCCGCTCAATATGCTTTGGCCACAATGGTCCGAGAGGACGCATGGTGACCACAAGTTCCCGAGTGGATATCATTGAGAATCATTCGACCCTCTTCTGGCGTGATGCATCGCTGAGCAACTCCAGTAACACTCTCTATGTAAAGCTGTCCACCTATTATGGTAAAGGCTTTGGATCGACGGACAATCTGACGAGCCTCATCTTCATCCTCCGGAAGCTCCTTCCTGAGCATATATGCAATATATGGCACTGTCCAGTCGGGAGTGACGACCAAAACCTCCATGATCAAGTCGACCACGACTAGGATTTCGACTTCAGTCGGATCAGTAGAGCTTTTTGGTTGCGGGGGCTCTTTTGTGAAAGGATCCTCTTGAACTGACGGGGTGTGGAGATGTTCCAAGAACACATTTCTGGGAATAGGCTTGCGCTTGGAGCCTATCTTCGCCAGATCATCGGCTGCTTGATTCTTGACTCGGGGTATGTGGTGGAGCTCTAACCCCTCAAACTTATTTTCCAACTTTCTCACTCCATTACAATAGCCAGTCATGGCTGGGCTCCTGATGTCCCATTCCTTCATCACTTGATTGACCACTAAATCTGAGTCGCCATAAACCATTAGGCGACGGACGCCGAGTGAAATGGCCATACGCAACCCGTACAGAAGTGCCTCATATTCAGCTTCATTGTTGGAGGAATCAAAGTGAATCTGGAGAACATAACTGAGTTTTTCGCCTCGCGGGGATACCAGGACTACTCCAGCATCAGAACCATTCAACATCTTGGACCCATCAAAGAGCATAGTCCAATGTTCCGGGTGAATCTGAGTCAGTTGTTGCTGCTCACTCCACTCGGCGAGGAAATCTGCTATTGCTTGGGATTGGATTTCTTTCTTTGCCTTAAACTTGATATCCAACGGAAGGAGTTCAATCGCCCACTTTGCCACTCGACTAGTTGCATCTCTGTTGTTCAGAATTTCTGACAATGGAGCATCACTGACGACTGAAACCGAGTGATATGAAATGTAGTGTGCAACTTTCTTTGTCGTCAAAGAAATTCCATAAACAAGCTTCTGATATTGTGGATATCTCTTCTTGGAAGGAGTAAAGACTTTAGAAATACAGTACACTAGGCCCTGAACTTTGTAGGCTTTGCCTTCTTCTTCCCGCTCGACTGTGAGCACTGTACCGACAACTTGTCTAGTGGCTGCAATATAAAGCAATAAAGGCTCTTTGCTGATTGGGGCAGCAAGCACCGGCTGGGTGGAAAGCAGGGCTTTGAGTTCTACAAACGCTGCGTCAGCTTCAGGAGTCCACTCGGACTTGTCAGACTTCTACATCAGTCGGTAAAGAGGTAATGCCTTTTCACCGAGACGAGAAATGAATCGGCTCAATGCAGCCAAACAACCAGTAAGCTTCTGAACATCATGCACACACACGGGGCGTCTCATTCGGAGTATGGCACCAACTTTCTCTGGATTTGCATCGATCCCTCGTTCGGAAATAAGGAAACCGAGTAACTTTCCACCTGGGACTCCGAATGTGCACTTCGATAGATTAAGCTTGATATCATATCTTCTCAGATTGGCAAAGGTTTCGGCGAGGTCAGTCAGTAGGTCGGAACCTTTACATGACTTGACCACGATGTCATCCATGTATGCTTCCACATTCCGACTGATTTGAGTGAGCAGGCACTTCTGAATCTTGCGCATGAATGTGGCACCAGCATTCTTGAGACCAAAGGGCATGGTAACATAGCAAAAGCACCCGAATGGGGTGATAAAAGTTGTTTTTATTTCATCGGGTCCATACAGTAAGATTTGATGGTACCTGGAATAAACATCCAAAAAGAACAAACATTCACATCCTGCAGTTGAGTCGACAATTTGATCGATGCGGGGCAGAGGGAAATGATCTTTTAGGCAGGCCTGATTGATATGCTTGAAGTCGATGCACACTACTAGAATCAACGATTTTACCTAGGGCCAAATTCTTGGCCTAGAGCTCATTGATCTCCTCAAGGGAAACAATAGCCATGAACAGTACACCCTAGGGAAGGGAAATTCCTGTGTGATTTTTCATTGGAAAAAAAGGTAGCCACGGCCTCCCGCTCATTTCTCATTGTCCGCGCGCTTTCTTTGGGTGGCCTGCGCCATATTTCGTCATGGACCCACTGCCCAGTGAGAAAGATGTGGACGCGTGTATTTAGGTCACCTTCCTCATCTCCGTCCGCCGACCCAAAAATCCACCTTCTCCTCTGTTCTCCTTCTCTCCCAAGCCGCCCCATGCCGATTCAGCCCCAACCTGCAGCCTCCTTCTCTCCGTAGCCGCCCCATGCCGATTCAGCCCCAACCTGCAGCATGCAAGGAGCAAGGGGGAACTAGATCGGCCCCAACAGGGCAAGATCCCCGTGCACCAGATCTATCATCCCCATCATGGGAGCAGCCATGGCCTCCCTGAATCCTTTTGTCCATCCAAAGGATCTGCGCCGACGAGCACAGGGCGAGGTCCTGGTGCACCGGATCCGTCGCCCCCCACTACTGGAGGAGCCATGGCATCCCGTTCGCCGTGCGTTCTGCCCTTCTCCAAGAATGGATCTACGCCGACGACCCCATACTGCCCAAGGTCCATTCTCCCACCATGCTTCCGCCACTATCAAGGTCCTCCATCTCCCCTTCTGGTTGGAACCAATCTTGTAATACAATATTCTCTAGATGCTATTAATTTTCTTATCATTTGATTTGTGACTGCTCATTGCATCAGGACATTAGTTTATATGTAACATGAGTCATTGATACTCACTGTAAAAATCTCTAGGTAAATATTTGTGTGATGATCTTATTCAGTTAATTCCCTCGCTCGCTAGCCCTCGTTCGGACTAGACTCTGTTCTGCAATATATCTTCGTATGTCATAATGATATAAACACGAGCTACATAATTTAGGCATTTGGCATTATAATTAAATGGTATTTCGGCAGTTCAACATGTTAGAAATTGGGTGGTTTATTATTCTAACCACAATAAAATTATATATGGTTGATTGACTGCATCATAACATGACATAGTTATGTGATAATAGTAACTTAGCAAGTGGGGTGACATTCATGTTCCTGCACTGTTTTCTCAATTGTGATTTTCATTTGAGAAGGCAAAGAGAGGTTTGACAGGAGTGTTCTTACTTCTGTCATTCTATGAAGTCAATCGTTGCATGAATTCTGGTTTTTTGTTGTAGCCTTTAGGTTAGATTTTTATTTGGTAGGCATATCACCTGATTGGCAGCGAGCTGCATCCATCAATAAAAGAATAGATGATATTTGAGTCTGTTAAGAAATTGCCCCCATTAAGTTGAGATCAATCAAGTTAGTTACTAGGGACCTGGAGGTCGTGCAAGACAGATCCATCTCTCATGCATGTGAAATCTGGACATGCATCCTTCAGTTCATCATATACTAGTTTAAATATGGGATTCATCCTAAATGTCCTCATATCCCACTCTTTTATTTCATGAAACTGAGAGATGTGCATCTACGCAATATATTTGCTCAGCTCATCATGGTCTCAACTAAGTCGTGAAGCTGCTTATTTGACCAATTGACCAACATGTAGATCTTGGCGCATGACAGAGTTACCGTGTGGTGTGACCGGGGCTTCTTCCACTATGACCCCTCCTGCCCTGCCTCTTCGGTGGCCCCGATTCTTCTTCCACTCTGGGATAGCTCGTGGTAAGCCACTGGTTCTCTCCTCTGCCCTCTCTCTCTCACACGCACCCACGCATACACACACACACACACACACACACGTGCGTGCACGCACACACACACATGACCTGCGTGTCCATGGCCATAGAGCTGTGGAATTTTTTATTCTGGCCATCGTGCCTTGTTCTTGGTTTCGTCATACCTCATTCATCATATAACGTCAAACATATTCTGTTTTTCATCAACAATATTGTTTTAGTGCTTGTTTCAGGGTTATGTGAAGGTACTTCTGTATAAATTTAGACATCATGGAGTTTACTACACTATCATTGTTCATGTTCTTGGCCTTGGTCACCATAAATATTGTCCTGTCGATGTTATTTAGCTCCAGCCATTGTAGCATCAAAGCGTTTGTTAGACTTAATTTCTATTTGTTTGTTAGACTTCATTTAGTTTAAGGGAGCTGGTTCAGGCAATTAACACATGCGACTACGATATGTCTGCGAGTGGACGTTATTCCAAGAGATCAAAGCGTCTGTTAGACTTAATTTCTGTTCGTTTCGGGCTATGCATTGTCCCAGACTTTGTAATAAGGTAGCTAACGCCCTTGCGTCGTTCGGTGCAAAGATGGATGTTGATCCCCAAGCCCTTTGGCCAGGAGGTGCTCCTACTTTCGTACAGGACTTGGTGCCCAGCGATTATGCTGTGCATTTTGTCTAATGGAATAAAAATGAGTTCCAAGTAAAAAACAACCATTGTAGCATCAAACACCTCCTATAGGAATATTCAGCATGCCCAAGCAATACTTTACATATTTGTGTGCATCTACTGGTTATATTCCTTGACTGTGTCCTTCTGCATTCACAATAAGTTCTTAAATCTGCATCAAGTTGGTTGCTTTGTGTGTTCACTGATATAATATTATCTGCCTAGTCGGAGGATTCCAATTTTCTCACACTCTGCATTCTTATACATCTTACTGTTAACCATGTAGATGCAGTATGCTGATAGCTCAAGTAGGTTTTCTAATTTCGCAAAACAAAAACAAACAAACTAGGTTGTCTAATTACTTGTAAAGCTAACAAACGACAATGATGTCTCGTGAAGCTTCAGATTTCTCATATACGTTCAAGTAAAATGCTGATGTTGGGTTTGTCCTTGTGCAGGATATGGTACATCATCATCACCGATGAAGAGGAGAAGGGGTTTATCGTGTCAGGAAAGGTGTGTGGTGGTAGGCTTGGTCTCCGGCCTCGGCATCTTTCGTTGGCCCCGGTGCCGTGCGGCTGAGGCGGTGTTGTTTGGCATCAGCTACAAAATAGCCATGGTGAGCTCCTCTCCATCGTCTGCTAATTCATGTAATCACATGATGTTCAAGATTCTCTTATGTATGGTTTTAGACATTTAGAAGTGGGGTTCAGTGAGGCTAAAAAACATTCAATTATTTGTACGTGCCAATTCAAGTAACTGCTTTTTTGAGATGGCTGTGATGTTCTTTTTCTTTTTGACCTGTTGTTTTTTTGCACCTTTGATGATCTTTTACATCTATAGTGGTTTATGCACTGTAATGGTTAATTGACTGCAACATAACATAATGTAGTTGTATTATAAAAGTAACTTAGCAAGTGGGATACCATACATGTTCCTGCATTGTTTGTCAAGTGTGGTTTTTATTTCAGAAGGCAACAAAGAGGCATGACAAGCATGCTTTGCTGCAAAAGTTCAAAAATTGTGTCTTCTTCATGCGATTAAACTTAGAAATTGAGAGGCTATTTTCTGGACACATGCAGTTTCATTTTGAGCTTGGTTGACTTTCGAGAGGTTTGAAAACATGCGTTGTAACTCAGATAGATCATATAGCACTGTACTTATTTTCTGGTATTTTGTATAAACAGATAAATATTTTGTTCTTATTTTCAGTTATTTACAGGTTATTGCCGACATGAGGTCTATATGTCCATGATTGTTGTGCTACTGTTAATATGATGCAGATTTTTGTGTTCTTACGTAAGCTGCCTATTTTTTATATTTTATCTAAGTGCCGAACTTGTGATTCTTATGCTCAGCCTCATATTTTGTGAGCCAGATGTTCCTCTTTAAGACCTGGATGGGCAACCTGTTGCAAGTGCTCAAGGGGTGTTCAGAGCATATACTTCTCAAGGCCAACATTGTGATGCATGTGTAGTTAGTTTAGAAGTGTTTTGGTATAGCAACACGAGCTGATATGTAGTTTGGTCTGTAGTTCATTGTATATGCAAGTCGAATTATCCTGACCATTTTATGAAACTTAATCTAGCTTTTTATTGGATTGCTGGGTGGTATGAATATGTTGTATGATGAATAATTTTGAATTATGGTTGGTATAAATCCAAATTTGGCATGTGTTACTAGGGCAATATGGCAAATATTTATAATTCAAATTGCTGCTATATATCAAAATAGGGCCCCATAAGCTTTCCCTAGGGCAATATGACCCTAGGGATATGTACTTTCCACGTTGGCAAAGCTGACCCAGTGTATACTTTCCCTAGAGCATGTGCCCCTAGGTAAAGTGTACTTCCCCTAGGGCTGGTGGAAAACGGTAGGGAAAGCCCTCTTTCCCGTCTATACTTCACCTAGTTAGTGCCCTTAGGTAATGCCTTTACCTAGAGTTTTTGGGCTTTCACCTAGGGTATTCTGCCCTAGGTAAAATTGTTGATTCTAGTAGTGGCACATGCGAAGTGAATCGTCTTTCTTGGGAACCATGACAACATTGACGAGCCACTCGGAGTAGTATATCTCGCAGATGAACTCAGCTGCTAGAAGTCGAGCCACCTCTTCACCAATTGCCTTCCTCTTCTCCACGGCGGACCAACGGAGATGCTCTTTGACAGGTTTTGCTTTCGGGTCGACTCACAAACGGTGCTTAGCCAGTCCCCTGGGTACACCCGGCATGTCAGAAGGCTTCCATACAAATATGTCCCAGTTCTCACGGAGGAACTGGATGAATGCTTCTTCCTATTTGCTATTGAGTGTTGTTGAAATATGAGTCAAAGCAGCATTGGGATCGGTCGGGTGAATGTGAACTTGCTTTGTTTCGCCAGACGACTGAAATGCAGACTCTGAAGCAGGCTTCTTGGCACGTAACAAATCACTCGGATCTGCATTTTTCTGGTACTCTTGCATCTCGACTGTTGCCATCTGTTCATCGGCAATCTTTGAGCCCTTCTGAAAGGACTCTTCTGCTCTCTGCCGATTCCCGGTAACTGTGATCACACCTCTGGGCCCAGGCATCTTCAACTTCAGGTACACATAACATAGTCGAGCCATGAAACGAGCATATGCAGGTCTGCCCAAAATGGCGTGATAGGCACTGTGAAAGTCCACGACTTCAAATGTCAAATTTTCCTTGCGGTAATTCTTGGAATCATCGAAAACCACATCAAGGGTAATCTAGCCGAGTGAATCGACCTTCTTCCCTGGTATGACTCCGTGGAATCGCATGTTGCTCTCGCTGAGCTTGGACATCGGGATGCCCATCCCTTTGAGGGTCTCGGCGTACAAAATGTTCAAGCCACTGCCACCGTCCATCAAGACCTTGGTCAGTCGAGTACCCTCAACGACTGGGTCGACCACCAGCGCTTGCCGCCCAGGGGTAGCTACATGCGCTGGGTGATCGGACTGGTCGAATGTGATGGGAGTCTTTGCCCACTTCAAATACGTCGTTGTTGAAGGAAATATGCCCTAGAGGAAATAATAAAGTTGTTATTTATATTTCCATATATCATGATAAATGTTTATTATTCATGCTAGAATTGTATTAACCGGAAACTTAGTACATGTGTGAATTCATAGAAAAACTGAGTGTCACTAGTATGCCTCTACTTGACTAGCTCGTTAATCAAATGTGGTTAAGTTTCCTAACCATAGACACGGGTTGTCATTTGATTAACGGGATCACATCATTAGAGAATGATGTGATTGACTTGACCCATCCGTTAGCTTAGCACGATGATCGTTTAGTTTGTTGCTATTGCTTTCTTCATAACTTATACATGTTCCTATGACTATGGGATTATGCAACTCCCGAATACCGGAGGAACACTTAGCATGCTATCAAACGTCACAACGTAACTGGGTGACTATAAAGATGCTCTACAGGTGTCTCCGATGGTGTTTGTTGAGTTGGCATAGATCGAGATTAGGATTTGTCACTCCATGTATCGAAGAGGTATCTCTGGGCCCTCTCGGTAATGCACATCACTATAAGCCTTGCAAGCAATGTGAGTAATGAGTTAGTTACGGGATGTTGCATTACGGAACAAGTAAAGAGATTTGCCGGTAACGAGATTGAACTAGGTATTGAGATACCGACGATCGAATCTCGGGCAAGTAACATATCGATGACAAAGGGAACAATGTATGTTGTTATGCGGTTTGACCGATAAAGATCTTCATAGAACATGTAGGAACCAATATGAGCATCCAGGTTCCGCTATTGGTTATTGACCGGAGATGAGTCTCGGTCATGTCTACATAGTTCTCGAACTCGTAGGGTCCGCACGCTTAACATTCGGTGACGATCGGTATTATGAGTTTATGTGTTTTGATGTACCGAAGGTAGTTCGGAGTCTCGGATATGATCACGGACATGACGAGGAGTCTCGAAATGGTAGAGACATAAATATTGATATATTGGAAGGCTATGTTTGGACATTGGAATGGTTCAGGGTGAGTTCGGGCATTTACCGGAGTACCGAGGGGGGTTATCGAAACCCCCCGGGGAGTGTATGGGCCTTATTGGGCCTTAGTGGGAGAGTGGAGGAGGCGGCCAAGGTGGAGGGTGCCCCCCCAAGCCTAATCCGAATTGGGTGGGGGCCGGCCCCCTTCCTTCCCTCTCTCTCCCCTTTCCTTTTTCTCCTACTCCAACAAGGGAAGGGGGAATCCTACTCCCACCGGGAGTAGGACTCCCCCACTGGGGCGCGCCATAGAGGGCTGGCCCTCCTCCTCCCCCACTCCTTTATATACGGGGGAGGGAGGCACCCCATAGATACACAAGTTGATTGTTTAGCCGTGTGCGGTGCCCCCTCCACAGATTTCCACCTCGGTCATATCGTTGTAGTGCTTAGGCGAAGCCCTGCGTCGGTAACTTCATCATCACCGTCATCACGCCGTCGTGCTGACGAAACTCTCCCTCGACCTCAGCTGGATCTAGAGTTCGTGGGACGTCACCTAGCTGAATGTGTGCAGATCACGGAGGTGCCGTACCTTCGGTGCTAGGATCGGTCGAATGGTGAAGACGTACGACTTCATCAACCGCGTTGTCATAACGCTTCCGCTTACGGTCTACGAGGGTACGTGGACAACACTGTCCCCTCTCATTGCTATGCATCACCTAGATGGATCTTGCGTGTGCGTAGGAATTTTTTTGAAATTACTGCGTTCCCCAACAGTTGTTGCCGGAGCAACCATGTTCACTTCTCTATTGATGACTTTCAGTCGACTTTTGCTCTCAACATTAGCAAAAATCACTAAAGTGGCATTGACATTGGGCTAACCATCATCCTCCTATTTGTCCTCATCCTTATCAGATTCTTTCTCTTTCTCACTAGGCTGGCCCTCTCGGAACTGCTGGATAAGGAGTCGACACTGTCGAGTGGTATGCTTGGGATAAATCAGGTTTCCCTCTTCATCCTTCTTGGTGTGTACATGACATGGCAAATCTAGCACATCATTTCCCGCTTGATCTCTCACCTTCTTGGGTATCCATGGCCCTTTAGGCTTCCCTTTGAATTTTCCTTGGGTCACAACTGTAGTTTCACCAGGTGCCGCGGGCTCGGCTTTGCACTTATGCTTCCGACTGGAATTTCCTCCTCCGGTGTTCTGGGCGACTGGTCTGTTCTTGCCACTGCAGAGTCGGTCTTCTTCCTCACCGTTAGTGTACCAAGTGGCTATTTCCATAATTCGGGTCAGGGTCATATCTACTGTCCGACCAAATTTCAGGTTGAGCTCTCAGTACCGAATACCCTCCTTGAAGGCGCAAACTGCTTGGTGTGGCGATACATTCTCCACCGTGTGATGCAAAGTGGTCCACCTCTGGATGTAATCTCTCAAGGTTTCATTAGGCTTCTGGACACAATGCTGTAACTCAGTCAGCCCTACCGGTCGCTTGCAAGTGCCCTCAAATGTTCTGACAAACACCCGAGCCAACTCTTCCCAACTGAAGATACTGCCAGGAGCTAACTGATTCAACCAGGCTTTGGCTGAGCCTTCCAACATCAGGGGGAGGTGCTTCATGGCTACATCATCATTACCGTCGCCAATCTACACTGCCACTCGGTAATCTTCTAGCCAAGTATCGGGCTTCGACTCACCGGTGAACTTACTTACTCCAGTCGCCAACCTGAAGTTGGGAGGAATTTCTACGGCTCTAATGGCTCTACTAAAACACTCAAGCCCGAAAACATGCACTCTGCTGCCAGTCGGACGGTCTCTATCTTGTCCTTCTCTGTGGGCTCTATTCCGGTCGACCAGACCCTGTACCAAAACTGACCTTGCATCAAACCCGGGTTCTCTATGGTCAACTAGAAGTCTTCGCTCGTCACCATACGGACGCCTGTCATTGTATTGCCGAGGTGCATACGATCCACCCCTTGGAGGGGGCGTAGGCACTTGACGGCGGTCCTCATAGCTGAACTGATGATCATATTGCTCGTGGTTCCGACCCAGGTACTGCTCTTGATGGTGCCCTCGACAATCATGCCGAAGAGGCGATCTTGGGCTGTGAACCGACTGGACGGTGTCTGCTACCATGGATCTGCTATGGATCATGTTGCGCGACTGGGAAACTGTTGTGTTCTGCTCTCCTACTGCCCGAAGCAGCGCTCAAATCTGCATCAAACCTCTTCCAGCCTCTGATTGGGACGGCTGGATCGACTCTGCTATGCGGGCCACAGCAGTAAGATTCTGAATTGGAGTGCGGTATACCTGAGGTTCAGGCAGGAACAATTTTCGCTATCGCCGACTGGATTCAGGGATCTGTCGTCAAGCACGTTCATCGAGTGAATGCTGAAGGTTCTCCAGCCGCGCGCGCTCAGCCAGAGTGGCCAGACGCGCAACCTCCAAGGCCCAAGCCTCGGAGGTCTCCCCGACGATGGGAGTGTGGAGTGCCTCCATGTTGCGATGATGCAGCTCTTCCCTGTGCTGCGAAGTGAGGGCTTGAGGACGATATTCTTCGTGAAGATGCGACGGATTGCCACCACCGTCGCCGCCGTCACTGCGATGGAAACCAGGCGGGCTGCGTGGCGTGTCAACCATCAGGACTTCTGCCGCAGGGTCGCTGCTGTCGCACTCGGATAGGGTCTCGACGGAACCAGTCGACAGGTCAAACAGCCCGTGGAGAGATTTGTCGGGCTCGATTGCCGCGACTTGAGGGGTGGCCGACTACCGAGCCACCGCGTGCTTTACCCACCGCTGAAGCCGCGATCGACCGGATCGCTTGCGACGACAAGCAGCGGGAAGCGAAGATGTTGCGGGAGCCGACCGATATTCTGGGTCGATGGCTGCCGCAGAAGGACGCCGCGGACGCACGCGCAGAAGTGCGTTGCCTCGCGGACGGGGAGCGTCTCGACGTCGAGGGGGCCTCCTGGAGCCATGCGGAATCGTCGGCGATGAAAACGAGCACGCCGAGACGGATCTCGCGACCCTCAGCCAAACCACCGCCGGAAACCATGATGATGGAGATCGAGAAAATCGTAACCTCATTGGAAGTCACTAAGACACCTGCCCCAGGGTGGGCGCCAATTATCGTGGGAGTAAGTCTGATAGTAGAATAGGGGTACGTAGGAGGAGGCAAGATCCTAGCTACGGTGAGATTGTGCACGCAAGATTTATGAGTTCAGGCCCTTCTCGGAGGAAGTAACAGCCCTACGTCTCGGTGCCCGGAGGCTTGGTCGACTGGATTATGCGTGAAGTTACAGGAGGTGCGAACCCTTGTCCCAGTGGAGGGGGTGGCTTATATAGAGTGCTCCATGACCCCAGTCAGCCCACGTTACAAGGGGTTCAATGTACATTAAGGTGGGACATTACTGGTAACACCAACAATAAAGACACATAAATGACCATTAAGACTACGGAGTGAACGCCTGACCGTTGCCATCCTGAGTGACTTTAGATCTTCTGTACTCCGAGTGGTTCCTGGTGTGGTCAAATGATTATGTCTTGGTCAAATGTAATTGGGTTATCTGAGTGGAATTGTTGGTCGAGTGGGTTGCACTCTGAGGTGATTTCAGTCGGTAGATGCTGCTGCACTTTTGAATGCCTGTGACTCTAGGGCAGTGTCCTTGGGAAGGGTGTCTAGGTCAGGCCTATTACCCTACCCTAGGTACATATCATCGTCAGGTAGGTCGTCTCCTCCTCCTCTGGCGCCACATAGGGGGGCGACAGCGTGTAGTTGGCATCGAGATGGATGGCGGAGCACGTCGTGCTCGATCGCGAACCACATTTCCCAGTTCGGCGAGTCCGCCGCGTAGGCCGGGTAACGACGTTACGCCATCATGAGCTGGGTACGCCACAGGCAGATCTCCTTGGTGCGTGCCCCCGCGAAACGTGGCACCGCGGCACCAGAATGTGGTGGGGTCCAGGTGCCAGTCGTGGCGGAGATTCATGTCGGGGAACATCAGTGGGACGCGGTACTCCGAGTGGTACAACGCGGTGCATGGGGATGACCACGCACTCCCGTGGTCGGCACATGTCCCCCGCTACTGGTACTAGTACCCACCTTGCTGGCCCACGCGAGGAGTTGGCCTAGGTGTCATGCTTCGCCTTCGCCTTCCCCTTCCCGAAGAAGCTAGCCATGGCTAGGATTTCGTGTCACCAGCGAGGGAGCGGGGGGTTTGGCTACATGTGAATGGGAGTGAGAAGTGGATGAGGCCGACCACCCACACGCTTGCCATTTAAAATAAGTGTGGACGGTAGCCTTCCATTGGTTGTTGTGTGGGCCCGAGTTATATGATCACATTTTTTGAGAAACATTGTAGAAAACAAAAAAACCATCCTACGATCAACTAGGAACACTATGCAGATGTGGTTTGCATCGGATCGTTACCAACAACGTGTTGCAGCGGAAGAAGAGTCGGTGTAGATCATACTTAAAGTTTCTTGAACCATTCACGAACGATCCCTCGAACTTGATGAAGATCATTTATGAAGTCCCTCGAACTATTCACGAACGATCCTTCGGACAAAAGGCTGAAAGCACGACCAATCCACAGTTTGCAAATGATACGTCTTCAACGTATCTACAAAGTCTGATTGTTCCATGCTATTATAGTATCAATCTTGGATGTTTTATATTTATTTAGAAGCAATTATATATATTATATTTTGGGACTAACCTACTAACTTAGTGCCCAGTGTCAGTTGTTATTTTTGCCTGTTTTTAGTTTTCAGAATTTCAGTACCAAACGAAGTCCAAATGCCATGAAACTTTTTGGAGATATTTTTCTAGACAAAAGGGACACTGGAAGCTTTGGGAGAGGGCCAGAATATGAAGCGTGGGCCCACAAGGCATCAGGGGCGCCCTCGTGGCTCGTGGGGCCCACGAGGCTTTGTTTGACCTAACTCTGCCTCTATAAATTATCTAAATTCGAGAAACCAACAAAGAGCCATCCAAAACACTTTTTTTGCCGCCGCAAGTTCCTATCTTGTAAGATCCCATTTGGAGGCCTTTTCCGGCACTCTGCCAGAGGTAGAATCAATCACGGACGGGCTCTATATCAACCTTGCTTCCCTTCCGATGATGTGTGAGTAGTTTACCACAGACCTACGGGTCCATAGTTAGTAGCTAGATGGATCTCTCTCTCTCTCTGATCTTCAATACAATATTCTCCTCGATGTTCTTGGAGTTCTATTCGATGTAATCACTTTTTGCGGTGTGTTTGTTGGGATCCGATGAATTGTGAGTTTATGATTAGATTATCCATGAATATTATTTGAGTCTTCTCTGAAATCTTTTATGCATGATTATTATAGCTTTGTATTTCTCTTCGATCTATTGATTTGCTTTGGCCAACTAGATTGATTTTTCTTGCAATGGGAGATGTGCTCTGTGATGGGTTTGATCTTGCGGTTCTCAATCCCAGTGATAGAAAGGGACATGACACATATCTGTATCATTGCCATTAAGGATAAAAAGATGGGGTTTATCATGCATTAGTTTACTTTGTCTACATCATGTCATTTTTGCTTAAGGCGTTACTCCATTCTTTATGAACTTAATACTCTAGATGCATGCTGGATAGCAGACGATGTGTGGAGTAATAGTAGTAGATGTAGAATCATTTTGGTCTACTTGTCTCGGACGTGATGCCTATATACATGATCATTGCCATGGATATCGTCATGATTATTTGCTTTTCTATCAATTGCCCAACAGTAATTTGTTTACCCATCGTATGATATTTTCAAGAGAGAAGCCTCTAGTGAAAACTATGGCCCCTTGGTCTACTTTTACCATATATTTAAATCCAAAAATACCTTGCTGCAATTTTTCTTTAGTTATTTTCTTTTGTGTTTTATCAATCTACCTATCACTACAAAATATAATCTTGCAAGTAATCGTCAAGGGATTGACAACCCCTTATTCACGTTGGGTGCAAGTATTTGTTATTTTGTGTGCAGGTACTGCTAATGAGGTGTTGTATGATTCTCCTACTTGATAGATAACCTTGGTTCTTAACTGAGGAAAATATTGATAACCCACAAGTATAGGGGATCGCAACAATTTTCGAGGGTAGAGTTTTCAACCCAAATTTATTGATTCTACACAAGGGGAGTTGTCGGTGTCAAAACCGGCGGATCTCGGGTAGGGGGTTCCGAACTGTGCGTCTAAGGTGGATGGTAACAGGAGGTAGGGGACACGAAGTTTTACCTAGGTTCGGGCCCTCTTGATGGAGGTAAAACCCTACGTCCTGCTTGATTAATATTGATGATATGGGTAGTACAAGAGTAGATCTACCACGAGATCAGAGGCTAAACTCTAGAAGCTAGCCTATGGTATGATTATTGTATATGTTCTATCGACTAGCCTGGCCTCGGTTTATATAATGCACCAGAGGCCTAGGATAACAAGAGTCCTAGCCGAATACGCCGGTGGGGAGGAGTCCTTGTCTTGATCGCCAAGTCTTGTGGAATCTTCCTTGTATGCGGCAGCTGTCCGAACTGGCCCATGAGTATGCGGCCATGGGGGTCCTCGGCCCAATCCAACTGATCGAGAGACGACGTGATGAGTATCCCCTAGTCCAGTACACTGTCAGTAGCCCCCTGAACCGGTCTTCAGGTTAGGGACGCTCCTCGATTCTTCCGAACTGTTCTTCATCTTCGGTTGTCGGTCTTGAAAACTGGTTCAACAAATCTTCTCATCTTAGATCTTGAGGATCGCCGAAATGCATTCGACGAGTTTACACATCGGGTATCCGAGGAGCCCCTTTAAGTTTCCGGCCTTTATCAATGCCTTGTTGTTTTTATGCCACACCTCGGGTTTGAAGTTGTTCCCGGGAGGCAGTGTCCTCTTGCGTCCGAGCTCTAACGCTAGACTGCATTCAAGGTATCTTTTGCAGCCGAGCACCAATGCCAAACTGCTTCCGAGCTCCAACGCCGAAATGTATCCGAGCTCCAACGCCGGACTGTGTCCAAGCTCCAACGCCGGACTATATCCAAGATGTCATAGATCATCTTGGTCCAAAAAAGTTGAAGGAGTTTAGAGCTTAATGCTGGAAATGCCCTCTATGGAGCCAGCCACTAGCGCCCGATCTTTATGCCGGACTGCTTCCGAGGTGGTGCACCACCCGACAGTAGGCTGATATTTTGTGAATATTTTTTATTGGTGCAATTTATTCTCTGCCGAGATATATAACCGGTATATGTATATCCAGTAGCCCTCAAGGTGTGTGTCGGTCTAAAACCCGAGGTGCACCTGAAGGAAAACATGAAACCGCTGTTCCCAGTAGCCCCTGAGACTCGGGCCGATGCACGAAATCGGCCTGAGGATCAACTCCTAGCTCGGCAACATACATAGGAATAAAAACGCAGTGTAATATATAGTGATCGATGAACGGGCCCTTGAGAGAGGGTCTTGAAAAGTTTGCCGTAATTTATTTAGCTTGACGCCGGATAGGTCCAAATGGTACCTATTGTTATCCGAAGACACGTTTGCCCATAGTTCGGTCAAGCCGAACACTTGGCATTTGGAATTCTCTGCATTGAAATAAGCAATGCAGTAGCCCCCGAGACACTGGTCGGGTGGCAACACCAGATCAGGGGGTTGATGTGCCCCTTTAATTTTTATAAATAATGAGCGCAAAGCCCAGTAGCCCCCGAGCCTTAATGTTGGCACGGGTGGCCAAATTAAGGATCGATATCCAGAGTAAAATCACAGATTATGTGTAATGATTCTATGTATCCAAGTACTTTACATCATTATTTTGACTCCATTGTGACTGTTTATCAGTTGAAAGTGGCCCATCGTCGGCTTCTACCCCTTGGTAGATACCACGCAGGGTGTTTCCGCACTAACAAAACAACCCTTAGCCGATGGCTCGGTGCCCGGAGGCGGTTGTGTTAGCAGAAACGAAGCAATCAAATATGCGGGCTTTATAACTTTCCCTTTGTCATAGGAGCTTTAAGCTGGGGAAGCTAGCTATGAGCCCCCAGTTACTGTTCGGCGACATCCGAGGTCAAGCCGTAAACACTTCGGCCAATGTTATGAACGGCCCATCATTTAATATAGTCATCGGATCGCTAACCAGTTTACGCCTATTGTGACAGTCAGTTTTCGGCTTTCTCCACTGAGGTGCTTGACCATGCGAGCTGGAAGCACAATCGTAGTGGTTCTCCCTCTGCACACCTAGCCGAACAAAGCGGAACGTAGGAGGCAAGCACAGGAGCCGGGCAACCCAACTATTGACCGAAGACACAATTCAAAACCAATGCATATATAGCAATATCCGAGAATGTTCTTGCCGGATCCCTAAAGGTGTCCGGAGTTGTACTGCGAGACTAATGCTGGAAACACACAAATAGTTCAAAAGTGCCATAGGCTTGGAAAACCAAAAAACGTCAGAAAAAATCGACGTCCGAACTAGATCAATTGTTCGGTGCCAATCAGAAAATTAGACTTTTAAAAAAAGTGCTTCTGTCGTGCTTTAACATGACACATCCTATCTCAAGACTTCAAGCGGGTCAGCCTACGGCTTCAACCTCCTATCCCGAAGGCGGAGTACTTCTCATTAGGCCAGTTTAGCAAACTAAACTCTAGCGGCTTTGAGAGAGAAATTAGGCTCCCCGGCTAGTGACCACACACTCGTATCGAAAAAAGGAGTGATAAATAGTAATAATAATAAAAACTTTGCAACGACTAAGAAGAAGAACACTTATTATAAAACGGCTCATATAAATTTAAGAGCCCCCAAGTGACTTGGGTAAAAGAATTTTATGTATAATGGTTGTATGTACCGAAGTACTAATATCATATCTTTGTTCACCCGAACTTTAAACGCATCTTAACCGATCGTCGGCTTCTCCCTCTTCGGTCAAGGACCGAAAAGTGTTATGTACTCCACCTATCGAGAATATCGACAGTGTTTCTGATAACCAGGCAACCGGGCCATAAGGCTGTAACAGACAAAGCGCGCTCAGGGAACTTATGCTATATTACAGACGAAGTGTAAGAAGCATCTTCGAAGAAAATAGTACCCCCACCGATACCTTTCTTCGGTGCTCATTATTACTATGAGACTTGTGCAATGGATTTTTTGTACTCATGAGTTCCGTTGTGTGCCGACCATGATTGAAAACAATGAGTGCTAGCTTTCGGCTTCACCCAGTCTGAGGTCAGAGCTCGGAGGACCCGGTCGTGACAATCGCAGAGGTGCTCCCTTTACTCCCTAGCCGAACAATCGGGAACGTAGGGGTAAGCACAGGAGCCAGGCAACCCAGCTTGCAAATCGCTTAAGTCAATATGGTGCATATTGTGGCATAATACACGAACAAGGAACGAAGCGGTACAAGTATAATCATATGCAAGAGGAAAAGCTTCATAAAGGAAGCCCCCAAATAAACGGGGTATTTGAATTTGTGTGTCACAAACAAAGTTTGGACAAGGAAATTTTTTACAAGCAACTTTTTTCCAAAAAATTATAATGCTTGGTCTAACCGAACACAAGTGAAAAATTTAAAACTTTGAGCATGAAGGAAACTTAGCTGGTTAATGTGTTCGGTATTGATGACGCGGTCCGAGCTTGATGCGGGACAAGGTTCCATCCCCCAAGTCGGTCCCGAGGTGGCGGAGCAAAGGGCTCGGCACTCCGAAGTGGTGACATAGCACAGTCAATGCAGGCCGACAGAGTGATGCCGAAGTCCCCGGCATGGGGTAATGAAGTGTTGACGAAGCCCCCCGTCCAGCCGAGATGACGTGGTATGTCAGTACGCCGAGTTGACGACCATGCCGAGATGACAAGTTTGCTGTTCAGAAAAACAACACGGTCGCCCGAGGGCAATGTTGACATTGAGCCCCCGAGCTCCATGGATGATTCCTCCATGATCTTGATAGAGATCGGAGTTGATGTTGATGAAGGCCCTTGTCTGAACATGACGATCGGAGATGGAGCACGGTCCTCGGTCGAGCCAAGGTGACCAGTCGAGCCGGCGACGAAGATGCCGGCATCGTAGTTGACCTGCAGACGAGCCATCGATCCTTTTGCCGATCACACAACGGAACTCTCAATGAAAGCACCAATGTCGGTGTCAAAACCGGCAGATCTCGGGTAGGGGGTTCCGAACTGTGCGTCTAAGGCGGAAGGTAACAGGAGGCAGGGGACATGAAGTTTTACCCAGGTTCGGGCCCTCTTGATGGAGGTAAAACCCTACGTCCTGCTTGATTAATATTGATGATATGGGTAGTACAAGAGTATATCTACCACGAGATCAGAGAGGCTAAACCCTAGAAGCTAGCCTATGGTATGATTATTGTATATGTTCTATCGACTAGCCTGTCCTCGGTTTATATAATGCACCAGAGGCCTAGGATAACAAGAGTCCTAGCCGAATATGCCGGTGGGGAGGAGTCCTTGTCTTGATCGCCAAGTCTTGTGGAATCTTCCTTGTATGCGGCAGCTGTCCGAACTGGCCCATGAGTATGCGGCCATGGGGGTCCTCGGCCCAATCCAACTGATCGGGAGACGACGTGATGAGTACCCCCTAGTCCAGGACACCGTCAGGAGTGAAAGAATATTCTCAAGTATTAGCAGCTGAGTTGTCAATTCAACCACACCTGAAAGACTTAATATCTGCAGCAAAGTATTTAGTAGCAAAGTAGTATGGAAGTAACCGTAATGGTGGCAAAAGTAACAGTAGCAGTTTTGTAGCAATCGTAACAGTGGCAACAGTAAAGTAACTTAGCAAAGATCAATATGAAACGAACTCATAGCCAATGGATCAATGATGGATAATTATGTCGGATGACATTCATCATGAAACAGTTATAACCTAGGGTGACACAGAACTAGCTCCAATTCATCAATATAATGTACGCATGTATTCCATATATAATCATACATGCTCATGGAAAAGAACTTGCATGACATCTTTTGTCCTACCCTCCTGAGGCAGCGGGGTCCTATTGGAAACTAAGGGATATTAAGGCCTCCTTTTAATAGAGAACCGGACCAAAGCATTAGCACTTAGTGAATACATAAACTCCTCAAACTACGGTAATCACCGGGAAGTGTCCCGACTATTGTCACTCCGGGGTTGCCGGATCATAACACATAGTAGGTGACTATAACTTGCAAGATATGATCAAGAACACAAATATATTCATGAAAACACAATAGGTTCAGATCTGAAATCATGGCACTCGGGCCCTAGTGACAAGCATTAAGCATAGCAAAGTCATAGCAACATCAATCTTAGAACATATTGGATACTAGGGATCAAACCCTAACAAAACTAACTCGATTACATGGTAAATCTCATCCAACCCATCACTGTCCAGCAAGCCTACGATGGGATTACCCACGCACAGTGGTGAGCATCATGAAATTGGTGATGGAGGATGGTTGATGATGACGATGGCGACGATTTCCCCTCTCCGAAGCCCAAAACAGACTCCAGATCTGCCCTCCCGAGGAAGAACAGGAGGTGGCAGCGGCTTCGCATCATAAAATGCGATGAATCCTTCTCTCTGGTTTTTCTCCCCAAACGTGAATATATGGAGTTGGAGTTGAGGTCGGTTGAGCTTCGTGGGACCCACAAGCCAGGGGCACGCCCAGGGGGGTAGGGAGTGCCCCCACCCTTGTGGACAGGTGGTGGGTCCCCCTTTGTTGATTCTTTCTCCAATATTTTTTTATTTATTCCAAAAATATGCTCCATGAAGTTTCAGGTCATTCCGAGAACTTTTATTTTTGCACAAAAATAACACCATGGCAATTCTGCTGAAAACATCGTCAGTCCGGGTTAGTTCCATTCAAAACAAGGGCAAAAGAGTTTGTAAAAGTAGATACGATGGAGACGTATCAACTCCCCCAAGCTTAACCCGTTGCTTGTCCTCAAGCAATTCAGTTGACAAACTGAAAGTGATAAAGAAAAACATTTACAAACTCTATTTGATCTTGTTGTTGCAAATATGTAAAGCTAGCATTCAAGTTTTCAGCAAAGATTATAAACTAACCATATTCACAATAACATTTAGGTCTCATATTTACTCATATCAATGGCATAATCAACTAGCGAGCAATAATAATAAATCTCGGATGACAACACTTTTTCGAAACAATCATGATATGATATAACAAAATGGTATCTCACTAGCCCTTTGCGAGACTGCAAAACATAAATGCAGAGCACCCCTGAAGATCAAGGACTGACTAGATATTGTAATTCATGGTAAAAGAGTTCCAGTCACAGTCATACTCAATATCAATTAATAATAATGCATACAAATAACAGTGGTGCTCTCTAACTTGTGCTATTTATAAGAGGATGACGACTGGCAATAAAAGTAAATAGATAGGCCCTTCGTAGAGGGAAGCAGGGATTTGCAAAGGCGCCAGAGCTCGAGTTTTTTGGAACAGAGATAAATAATATTTTGAGCGGTATGCTTCCATTGTCAACCTAACAACCAAGAGATCTCGGTATCTTCCATACTAGATACATTATAAGAGGTTCCCAAACAGAATGGTAAAGTTTATACTCCCCCATCACCAACAAGCCCATTCCGGTTGGCCCGAAACAATGGGTACCGTCCAACTAACAACACTCCTGGGGGAGTTTTGTTTGAAGTTATATTTTGATTTGATTTGAGCATGGGACTGGGCATCCCGGTTACCGACCATTTTCTCGTGAATGATGAGCGGAGTCCACTCATCGTGAGAATAACCCACCTAGCATGGAAGATACTGACAGTCCTCACGTCGCTATATGAGCGATTCGGGCATACAAAACATATTGTCATTTGAAGGTTTAGAGTTTGGCACATGCAAATTTACTTGGAATGGCAGGTAAATACCGCATATAGGTAGGTATGGTGGACTCATATGGAACAACTTTGGGTTTATGGAAGTGGATGCACAAGCAGTATTCCCGCTTAGTACAAGTGAAGGCTAGAAAAAGACTGGGGAACGACCAACTAGAGAGCGATAACAGTCATAAACATGCATTGAGATTAACCAACATTGAGTGCAAGCATGAGTAGGATATGAATCACCATGAACGTAAATATCATGGAGGCTATGTTGATTTCGTTTCAACTACATGCGTGAACATGTGCCAAGTCAAGCCACTCGAATCATTCAAAGGAGGATACCATCCTATCATACCACATCACAACCATTTTAAAAGCATGTTGGCACGCAAGGTAAACCATTATAAACTCCTAGGTAATTAAGCATGGCATGAGTAACTATAATCTCTAATTGTCATTGCAAACATGTTTCATTCATAATGGGCTGAATCCAGAACGATGAACTAATCATATTTACAAAAACAAAATAGGTCGAGTTCATACCAGCTTTTCCTCATCTCAATCATTTCAGCATATATCGTCATTATTGCCTTTCACTTGCACAACCGAACGGTGTGGATAATTGTAATAATGCACGTGCATTGGACTAAGTTGGAATCTGCAAATATTTATTCAAAGGAGAAGACAAGGTAATATTGGCTCTTTGTTAGATCAACAATAATGCATAAGAGAGCCACTCAACATTTTCATCGTGATCTTCTCCTCTCGACCCAAAGAAAGGAAAAAAAGAATTTCAAAGAAACACACTGAAATATTTTTGGAGTTTTTGTTTTTCTAAAGAAAGTAAAACAAGAATGAGAAAAACTAATTACACGGGAAAGCTCCCAACAAGCAAAAGAAGAGCGAGAAATCTTTTTGGGTTATCTTTTAATAATACTACTAAGTAAACATGGGAAGTAAACTAAACAGAAGCTACAACTATTTTTTTTGGTTTTTCTCAAAGTTTTTCAAACACACAAGAAGAAAGCAGGAAAAAGAAAATGAACTAGCATGGATAATACAATGAAAAAGTATGAACACCGACAACTGAAATAAGTGTGTGAACATGAATGTAATGTTGGTGAAAAATACGTACTCCCCCAATCTTAGGCTTTTAGCCTAAGTTGGTCCAGGGCCACGACTGGCCCAGATTGTATCCGAAATCATAGTTGGGGTTGTACTGTGCTGCGGAAGCTACCGCCTGGCGAGCTGCTTCATGGAGGCGAGCGGCCTCCTTTGTTCTCTCATACTCGTTCACCTCCTCTCTAGTTATAAAATATCTCCCATTTACCTAAAAGTTAAAGAAGGAAGGAGCAGGAAGGGTAATATGGACATCATGTCGTCTATCAAAGATAAGCCGGTACTGGAGGGACCGTTCGTTCCTCTCAAGAAACTGGTAGCGTACCATAGCATTCTAATTTAGGAAAGTAGGTGGTAACTCAATGTCATTCCCTCTTATGGGTACCAAGATAATTAGCTAACCGAGTTGCATAAATCCCACCAAATAAATCTCCATCTTTAGCATTAAGATGTAACCTCCTCGCAATAATAGCCCCCAAATTATATCGTTTATCACCTAATACCGCACACTTGAGGACACTAAGATCCGATGCACAAAGGTGGCTATGCTCATGCTTACCATTAATGCATCTACTTATAAAGAGAGCAAAATAATGTAAGGCAGGAAAGTGAATGCTCCCTATGGTAGTTTGTGTGATATTTCTAGTTTCTCCCACAGTGATGCTAGCAAGGAAATCATTGTATTCAACTTTGTGAGGCTCACTATGAATGCCCCATTGTGGGATTTTGCATGCAGTATTAAAATCTTCAAGGTCCATGGTATATGATTCATCATAAAGATCAAACAAAACAGTATGGGTATTGCGCTTAGATGAAAATTCGAACCTCCGCACAAAGGAATCAGTGAGGAAATAGTATTGTCGGCACTTATCTGACACGGAGTCCTCAAGGCCGGCATTTTGTACATATGCATTAAACTCATCCTTGAAACCTACATGGACCATGAATTCATCCGACGGCCATTCACAAGGCCGCACTTGAGCTTCCCTTGGTGGTTCAAGGTCCGGCTCACGTATCGTGAGCCTCGGTGCTTGCTTCCTCGAAGAACCATCTTGGTACACTTTCCTAGACATTTTTCTTCCTTTGAAAATTTTAGTGACTCAAAATAAAAGTGAACCAAACTCAACAAGATTGATAGCAACTACTCCTACAAGTATCTAGAGGCTATATCATGCATCACAACTACTTTGGACCATATAAATTTGGCATGCAAGCTCAATAACAAGGTCACCACAGCAGCAAAAAATTGCAATAAATAAAGCACTAGAAAAAAACTAATTGGACCATTGGAGGAGTCACATAGTGAAGAACAATCCCCGAAAACAGTTTTGCAAATGGAGCTTTGCACAAGGAGATCGAAAATGGCAGCAAGATGAGCAAGAACACGGGTTTGAGCTACGAGATGATTTTCTCTGGAGGGAGACAAAGTGGATGGGTGCTGGAATAAGTGAAGGGGACCCATGTGGGACCCACAAGGCAAGGGGCACGCCCAGGGGGTAGGGCGCACCCTCCACTCTTGTGGCCCACTGGTGCATCCACCTGGTTGATGTTCAGTGCCAGAAATTCTCAAATATTCTATAAAAATCATACTAAATTTTCAGGGAATTTGGAGAACTTTTATTTTCGGGACATTTTTTTATTACATGGATAATTCAGAAAATAGACAAAAAAAATACTATTTTTTCTTTATTTAATCTAGATAACAGAAAGTAAAAAGGAGGTACAGAAAGTTGTGCTTTCTAAATCCGTCCATCTCACGCTCATCAAAAGGAATCCATTAACAAGGTTGATCAAGTCTTATTAACAAACTTCTTCCGAATGACACTACCGCAGGATGCTGCTAACACGACACTACGATCAGAGACCCTTCGAGAAACTATGTGCGATGCAATAATCACAAACGATGCTGTATGAGAAGCGTCAGAAATGTGTAAAACGTTTGCGATGACGGATGCATCAAACACGGTTTAGGTTTTATTTGCGTGTGCGATGAAGGGCATACGGTTCAGTTCAATGAACTGTTTGCGATGAGGAGGAACAAAAGAAACGGGCAGCCAGATGAAGGCGTGTGCCATACACAGCATACGGTTCACTCGAATGAACTGTTTGTGATTAGGCAACACAAAATAAACGGTCTGTGAGATCAAGGTGTGTGTGATTGAGGGCATACGCTTCCGAAGGATTAACTGTTTGCGATTAGGCAACAGAACAGAAACGGGTCAGCCAGATCAAAGTGTCTGCGATTGATGGCATGCACTTCACATGGATGAACTGTTTGCGATTAGCCACAACAAACTGAAACAGTTAGATAGATCAACGTGTGTACGCTAGACGGGCACACACATTCTAATTAAAAGAACCGTGCGCGATGGTGCTAACATTGCCTATTGCGGTGGACCCTATGGTGCAAACGCCACGTACGCGACCGAGAAGGCGTACGTGCCCATGTTACGCCTTCCGGGAATAGTGCCGCACTTATAACCGTCAACAAATTTTGAGCATGCGTCCCGTCACATTCCAAATTGCAAACCTGTTCACGCCGATCAAAACCTAAACGGTTTCCCACTTAGGAGCATATTACTATGCGGTTGTAAATACTACTACTCCAAGATGACTGCACATTCCTCCTGAACTCCTCATCCACAAAAAGTCAAAAACAAACAAGTCATTCATCATCGTTCCCTTGCGCCTGCCATGGCCAGCGTGAGTTCTAGGTTGAGAGATTGCCACCGGGGAGAGGCGATCCTGGAAGTGGGAGCACGAGAGATGTCCCGCCTCGCCGCGAAAGCAGCCAACATGTCCCGCCACACGGCTGTAGCAGCAGAGAGGTCCCGCCGCGCCACCGAAGCAGCACGGAGGACCCGCCGCGCCGTCGATGCAGCAGACTAGTCCGGCCGCGCCGCGGAAGCAGAAGAGATGTCCCACCACGCCGTGAATGCAGCAGAGATGTCCTCCCATGTCGCGGCGGCCTGGGAAATTGCCTCGCGGGCAGGTGAGGACTCTTACAGGCACATGCGTGCCCTCGTGCTTAGGAAGATGGATCAGATCTCTGGGTGGGCAAGGTTGCAGGATGACCTGCAAGCTGTTGGAAATATGCCCTAGAGGCAATAATAAAAGCATTGTTATTATATTTCCTTATTCATGATAATTGTCTTTATTCATGCTATAATTGTGTTATCCGGAAATCGTAATACATGTGTGAATAACAGACACCAACATGTCCCTAGTAAGCCTCTAGTTGACTAGCTCGTTGATCAACAGATAGTCATGGTTTCCTGACTATGGACATTGGATGTCATTGATAACGAGATCACATCATTAGGAGAATGATGTGATGGACAAGACCCAATCCTAAACATAGCACAAGATCGTATAGTTCGTTTGCTAGAGTTTTTCCAATGTCAAGTATCTTTTCCTTAGACCATGAGATCGTGTAACTCCCGGATACCGTAGGAGTGCTTTGGGTATACCAAACGTCACAACGTAACTGGGTGACTATAAAGGTAGACTACGGGTATCTCCGAAAGTGTCTGTTGGGTTGACATGGATCAAGACTGGGATTTGTCACTCCGTATGACGGAGAGGTATCACTGGGCCCACTCGGTAATGCATCATCATAATGAGCTCAAAGTGACCAAGTGTCTGGTCACGGGATCATGCATTACGGTACGAGTAAAGTGACTTGCCGGTAACGAGATTGAACGAGGTATTGGGATACCGACGATCGAATCTCGGGCAAGTAACATATCGATTGACAAAGGGAATTGCATACGGGGTTGATTGAATCCTCGACATCGTGGTTCATCCGATGAGATCATCGTGGAGCATGTGGGAGCCAACATGGGTATCCAGATCCCGCTGTTGGTTATTGACCGGAGAGTCGTCTCGGTCATGTCTGCTTGTCTCCCGAACCCGTAGGGTCTACACACTTAAGGTTCGGTGACGCTAGGGTTGTGAAGATATGTATATGCAGTAACCCGAATGTTGTTCGAAGTCCTGGATGAGATCCCGGACGTCACGAGGAGTTCCGGAATGGTCCGGAGGTAAAGAATTATATATAGGAAGTGCTGTTTTGGCCATCGGGACAAGTTTCGGGGTTATCGGTATTGTACCGGGACCACCGGAGGGGTCCCACGGGCCCACCGGGTGGGGCCACCTGTCTCGGGGGGCCACATGGGCTGTAGGGGGTGCGCCTTGGCCTAGATGGGCCAAGGGCACCAGCCCCAAAAGCCCATGCGCCTAGGGTTCCACTTAAAGGAAGAGTCCAAGTGGTGGAAGGCACCTCTAGGTGCCTTGGGGGGGAGGGAAACCTCCCCTTGGCTGCCGCACCTAGGAGATTGGATCTCCTAGGCTGCGCACCACCCCCCCTTGGCCCTCCTATATATAGTGGGGGAGAGGAGGGACTTGATACACCAGCCCCTGGCGCCTCCCTCTCTCAGTATAGGCGAAGCCCTGCTACTGTGACGCCCTGCATCCACCACCACGCCGTCGTGCTGCTGGATCTTCATCAACCTCTCCTTCCCCCTTGCTGGATCAAGAAGGAGGAGACGTCTCCCTTCCCGTACGTGTGTTGAACGCGGAGGTGCCGTCCGTTCGGCGCTTGGTCATCGGTGATTTGGATCACGTCGTGTTCGACTACATCATCATCGTTCTTTGAACGCTTCCGTGCGCGATCTACAAAGGTATGTAGATGCATCCGATGACTCGTTGCTAGATGAACTCCTAGATGGATCTTGGTGAAACGAGTAGGAATTTTTTTGTTTTCTGCAACGTTCCCCAACAGTGGCATCATGAGCTAGGTCTATGCGTAGTTCTTCTTGCGCGAGTAGAACACAATTTGTTGTGGGCGTAGACTTGTCAACTTTCTTGCCGCTACTAGTCTTTTCTTGCTTCAGCGGCATTGTGGGATGAAGTGGCCCGGACCAACCTTACACGTACGCTTACGTGAGACCGGTTCCACCGACTAACATGCACTAGTTGCATAAGGTGGCTGGCGGGTGTCTGTCTCTCCCACTTTAGTTGGAGCGGATTCGATGAACATGGTCCTTATGAAGAGTAAATAGAAGTTGACAAATCACGTTGTGGCTTTAACGTAGGTAAGAAGACGTTCTTGCTAGAACCCTAATTCAGCCACGTAAAACTTGCAACAACAATTAGAGGACGTCTAACTTGTTTTTGCAGCAAGTGGTTTGTGATATGATATGGCCAAAGTTGTGATGAATGATGAATGATCTATATGTGATGTATGAGATGTTCATGCTATTGTAATAGGAATCACGACTTGCATGTCGATGAGTATGACAACCGGCAGGAGCCATAGGAGTTGTCTTTATTTTTGTATGACCTGCGTGTCATTGCGAAACGCCATGTAAATTACTTTACTTTATTGCTAAACGCGTTAGCCATAGTAGTAGAAGTAATAGTTGGCGAGCAACTTCATGGAGACATGATGATGGAGATCATGATGATGGAGATCATGGTGTCAAGCCGGTGACAAGATGATCATGGAGCCCCAAGATGGAGATCAAAGGAGCTATGTGATATTGGCCATATCATGTCACGTTTATTATTTGATTGCAAGTGATGTTTATCATGTTTTGCATCTTGTTTACTTAGAACGACGGTAGTAAATAAGATGATCCCTCATAATAATTTCAAGAAGTGTTCCCCCTAACTGTGCACCGTTGCGACAGTTCGCTGTTTCAAAACAACACGTGATGATCGGGTGTTTTATTCAGACGTTCACATACAACGGGTGTAAGACAGATTTACACATGCAAACACTTAGGTTGACTTGACGAGCCTAGCATGTACAGACATGGCCTCGGAACACAGAAGACCGAAAGGTCGAGCATGAGTCGTATAGAAGATACGATCAACATGAAGATGTTCACCGATGTTGACTGGTCCGTCTCACGTGATGATCGGACACGGCCTAGTTAACTCGGATCATGTAATACTTAGATGACTAGAGGGATGTCTAATCTAAGTGGGAGTTCATTAATAATTTGATTAGATGAACTTAATTATCATGAACTATAGTCTAAAATATTTTACAATATGTCTTGTAGATCAAATGGCCCATGTAGTCCTCAACTTCAACGCGTTCCTAGAGAAAACCAAGCTGAAAGACGATGGCAGCAACTATACGGACTGGGTCCGGAACCTGAGGATCATCCTCATAGCTGCCAAGAAAGATTATGTCCTACAAGCACCGCTAGGTGAAGCTCCCGTCCCACAGAACCAAGACGTTATGAACGCTTGGCAGACACATGTTGACGACTACTCCCTCGTTCAGTGCGGCATGCTTTACAGCTTAGAACCGGGGCTCCAAAAACTTTTTGAGAGACATGGAGCATACGAGATGTTCGAAGAGCTGAAAATGGTTTTTCAAGCTCATGCCCGGATCGAGAGATATGAAGTCTCCGATAAGTTCTTCAGCTGTAAGATGGAGGAAAATAGTTCTGTCAGTGAGCACATACTCACTATGTCTGGGTTACATAACCGCTTGTCTCAGCTGGGAGTTAATCTCCCGGATGATGCGGTCATTGACAGAATCCTCCAGTCGCTTCCACCAAGCTACAAGAGCTTTGTGATGAACTTCAACATGCAAGGGATGCAAAAGACCATTCCTGAGTTGTTCTCAATGCTGAAATCAGCGGAGGTAGAAGTCAAGAAGGAACATCAAGTGTTGATGGTCAATAAAACCACTAAGTTCAAGAAAGGCAAGGGTAAAAAGAACTTCGAGAAGGACGGCAAGGAGGTTGCCGCGCCCGGCAAGCAAGCTGCCGGGAAGAAGCCAAAGAATGGACCCAAGCCCGAGACTGAGTGCTTTTATTGCAAGGGAAGCGGTCACTGGAAGCGGAACTGCCCTAAATACTTAGCAGACAAGAAGGCCGGCAAAACAAAAGGTATATGTGATATACATGTAATTGATGTGTACCTTACTAGTGTCCGTAGTAGCTCCTGGGTATTTGATACTGGTGCAGTTGCTCACATTTGTAACTCAAAGCAGGGGCTGCGGAATAAGCGGAAACTGGCAAAGGACGAGGTGACGATGCGTGTCGGGAATGGTTCCAGGGTCAATGTGATCGCCGTTGGCACGCTACCTCTATATCTACCTTCAGGATTAGTTTTAAACCTTAATAATTGTTATTTAGTGCCAGCTTTGAGCATGAACATTGTATCGGGATCTCGTTTAATTCGAGATGGCTACTCATTTAAATCCGAGAATAATGGTTGTTCTATTTATATGAGAGATATGTTTTATGGTCATGCTCCTATGGTGAATGGTTTATTCTTTATGAATCTCGAACGTAATGCTACACATGTTCATAATGTGAGTACCAAAAGATGTAAAGTTGATAATGATAGTCCCACATACTTGTGGCACTGCCGCCTTGGTCACATAGGTGTCAAACGCATGAAGAAGCTCCATGCAGATGGACTTTTAGAGTCTCTTGATTATGAATCATTTGACACGTGCGAACCATGCCTCATGGGTAAGATGACCAAGACTCCGTTCTCAGGAACAATGGAGCGAGCAACCAACTTATTGGAAATCATACATACAGATGTGCGCGGTCCAATGAGTGTTGAGGCTCGCGGTGGCTATCGTTATGTTCTCACGCTCACTGATGATTTAAGTAGATATGGGTATATCTACTTAATGAAACACAAGTCCGAAACCTTTGAAAAGTTCAAGGAATTTCAGAGTGAGGTTGAAAATCAACGTGACAGGAAAATCAAGTTTCTATGATCAGATCGTGGAGGAGAATACTTGAGTCACGAATTTGGCACACACTTAAGAAAATGTGGAATAGTTTCACAACTCACGCCGCCTGGAACACCTCAGCGTAACGGTGTGTCCGAACGTCGTAATCGCACTCTATTAGATATGGTGCGATCTATGATGTCTCTTACCGATTTACCGCTATCTTTTTGGGGCTATGCTTTAGAGACTGTCGCATTCACTTTAAATAGGGCTCCGTCGAAATCCGTTGAGACGACACCGTATGAATTATGGTTTGGGAAGAAACCTAAGCTGTCGTTTCTAAAAGTTTGGGGATGCGATGCTTATGTCAAGAAACTTCAACCTGAAAAGCTCGAACCCAAGTCGGAAAAATGCGTCTTCATAGGATACCCAAAAGAAACTATTGGGTACACCTTCTACCTCAGATCCGAAGGCAAGATCTTTGTTGCCAAGAATGGGTCCTTTCTAGAGAAAGAGTTTCTCTCGAAAGAAGTAAGTGGGAGGAAAGTAGAACTTGATGAAGTATTACCTCTTGAACCGGAAAATGGCGCAACTCAAGAAAATGTTCCTGAGGTGCCTGCACCGACTAGAGAGGAAGTTAATGATAATGATCAAGATACTTCTGATCAAGCTCCTACTGAAATTCGAAGGTCCACAAGGACACGTTCCGCACCAGAGTGGTACGACAACCTTGTCTTGGAAATCATGTTGTTAGACAACGGTGAACCTTCGAACTATGAAGAAGTGATGGCGGGCCCGGATTCCGACAAATGGCTAGAAGCCATGAAATCCGAGATAGGATCCATGTATGAAAATGAAGTATGGACTTTGACTGACTTGCCCGTTGAACGGCGAGCCATAGAAAATAAATGGATCTTTAAGAGGAAGACAGACGCGGATGGTAATGTGACCATCTATAAAGCTCGACTTGTCGCTAAGGGTTATCGACAAGTTCAAGGGGTTGACTACGATGAGACTTTCTCACCGGTAGCGAAGCTAAAGTCCGTCCGAATCATGTTAGCAATTGCCGCATTCTACGATTATGAAATATGGCAAATGGACGTCAAAACGGCATTCCTTAATGGTTTCCTTAAGGAAGAATTGTATATGATGCAGCCGGAAGGTTTTGTCGATCCTAAGAATGCTGACAAGGTGTGGAAGCTCCAACGCTCGATTTATGGGCTGGTGCAAGCATCTCGGAGTTGGAACATTCGCTTTGATGAGATGATCAAAGCGTTTGGGTTTACGCAGACTTATGGAGAAGCCTGCGTTTACAAGAAAGTGAGTGGGAGCTCTGTAGCATTTCTCATATTATATGTAGATGACATACTATTGATGGGAAATGATATAGAACTCTTGGACAGCATCAAGGCCTACTTGAATAAGAGTTTTTCAATGAAGGACCTTGGAGAAGCTGCTTATATATTAGGCATCCAAATCTATAGAGATAGATCGAGACGCCTCATAGGTCTTTCACAAAGCACATACCTTGATAAGATATTGAAGAAGTTCAATATGGATCAATCTAAGAAGGGGTTCTTGCCTGTGTTACAAGGTATGAAATTGAGCTCAGCTCAATGTCCGACCACGGCAGAAGATATAGAAGAGATGAGCGTCATCCCCTATGCATCAGCCATAGGTTCTATTATGTATGCCATGCTGTGTACCAGACCTGATGTAAACCTTGCCGTAAGTTTGGTAGGAAGGTACCAAAGTAATCCCGGCAAGGAACACTGGACAGCAGTCAAGAATATCCTGAAGTACCTGAAAAGGACTAAGGAAATGTTTCTCGTTTATGGAGGTGACGAAGAGCTCGTCGTAAAGGGTTACGTCGACGCTAGCTTAGACACAGATCTGGATGACTCTAAGTCACAAACCGGATATGTGTATATTTTGAATGGTGGGGCAGTAAGCTGGTGCAGTTGCAAGCAAAGCGTCGTGGCGGGATCTACATGTGAAGCGGAGTACATGGCAGCCTCGGAGGCAGCACATGAAGCAATATGGGTGAAGGAGTTCATCACCGACCTAGGAGTCATACCCAATGCGTCGGGGCCAATCAAACTTTTCTGTGACAACACTGGAGCTATTGCACTTGCCAAGGAGCCCAGGTTTCACAAGAAGACAAGGCACATCAAGCGTCGCTTCAACTCCATTCGTGAAAATGTTCAAGATGGAGACATAGATATTTGTAAAGTACATACGGACCTGAATGTAGCAGATCCGTTGACTAAACCTCTCCCTAGAGCAAAACATGATCAACACCAGAATTCCATGGGTGTTCGATTCATCACAATGTAACTAGATTATTGACTCTAGTGCAAGTGGGAGACTGTTGGAAATATGCCCTAGAGGCAATAATAAAAGCATTATTATTATATTTCCTTATTCATGATAATTGTCTTTATTCATGCTATAATTGTGTTATCCGGAAATCGTAATACATGTGTGAATAACAGACACCAACATGTCCCTAGTAAGCCTCTAGTTGACTAGCTCGTTGATCAACAGATAGACATGGTTTCCTGACTATGGACATTGGATGTCATTGATAACGAGATCACATCATTAGGAGAATGATGTGATGGACAAGACCCAATCCTAAACATAGCACAAGATCGTATAGTTCGTTTGCTAGAGTTTTTCCAATGTCAAGTATCTTTTCCTTAGACCATGAGATCGTGTAACTCCCGGATACCGTAGGAGTGCTTTGGGTATACCAAACGTCACAACGTAACTGGGTGACTATAAAGGTAGACTACGGGTATCTCCGAAAGTGTCTGTTGGGTTGACATGGATCAAGACTGGGATTTGTCACTCCGTATGACGGAGAGGTATCACTGGGCCCACTCGGTAATGCATCATCATAATGAGCTCAAAGTGACCAAGTGTCTGGTCACGGGATCATGCATTACGGTACGAGTAAAGTGACTTGCCGGTAACGAGATTGAACGAGGTATTGGGATACCGACGATCGAATCTCGGGCAAGTAACATATCGATTGACAAAGGGAATTGCATACGGGGTTGATTGAATCCTCGACATCGTGGTTCATCCGATGAGATCATCGTGGAGCATGTGGGAGCCAACATGGGTATCCAGATCCCGCTGTTGGTTATTGACCGGAGAGTCGTCTCGGTCATGTCTGCTTGTCTCCCGAACCCGTAGGGTCTACACACTTAAGGTTCGGTGACGCTAGGGTTGTGAAGATATGTATATGCAGTAACCCGAATGTTGTTCGAAGTCCTGGATGAGATCCCGGACGTCACGAGGAGTTCCGGAATGGTCCGGAGGTAAAGAATTATATATAGGAAGTGCTGTTTTGGCCATCGGGACAAGTTTCGGGGTTATCGGTATTGTACCGGGACCACCGGAGGGGTCCCACGGGCCCACCGGGTGGGGCCACCTGTCTCGGGGGGCCACATGGGCTGTAGGGGGTGCGCCTTGGCCTAGATGGGCCAAGGGCACCAGCCCCAAAAGCCCATGCGCCTAGGGTTCCACTTAAAGGAAGAGTCCAAGTGGTGGAAGGCACCTCTAGGTGCCTTGGGGGGGAGGGAAACCTCCCCTTGGCTGCCGCACCTAGGAGATTGGATCTCCTAGGCTGCGCACCACCCCCCCTTGGCCCTCCTATATATAGTGGGGGAGAGGAGGGACTTGATACACCAGCCCCTGGCGCCTCCCTCTCTCAGTATAGGCGAAGCCCTGCTACTGTGACGCCCTGCATCCACCACCACGCCGTCGTGCTGCTGGATCTTCATCAACCTCTCCTTCCCCCTTGCTGGATCAAGAAGGAGGAGACGTCTCCCTTCCCGTACGTGTGTTGAACGCGGAGGTGCCGTCCGTTCGGCGCTTGGTCATCGGTGATTTGGATCACGTCGTGTTCGACTACATCATCATCGTTCTTTGAACGCTTCCGTGCGCGATCTACAAAGGTATGTAGATGCATCCGATGACTCGTTGCTAGATGAACTCCTAGATGGATCTTGGTGAAACGAGTAGGAAAATTTTTGTTTTCTGCAACGTTCCCCAACACAAGCCTCGTTTGAACTGTCTACCGACGTCATCCGACAACTAAATGAGAGCAATGCGAAGCTCCGGGCCGAGCGCGACCCGCTGAGGGCGAAGATTGTCAGAAGTGTGGAGCAGCAGGAGCAGACCATTGCCTTGTTGAAGAGGACCGACGTCATCGTCGAGAAACTTATGGACGAGAATGCCATGTTGCGCATTGAGCGCAGAAGGCTGGTGGAGGAATCCGTGGATGCTCTCAACTAGCATCTTGAGGACAAGAAAGAGCTCGTCGCCGCCCGCTGCGGAGATTAGTTCCTGCTGTGGCTTCCTTCTTCTTTTGCCCTTGTGTATATCGGGTGTTGCCGCATGTGGCTCTTTTTATTTATGTTTATAAATATGTAAGACAATTATTATCCAATGTCATCGTCCTTATATTCATCATGCTTGCTATAAGTCATAGTCGATGCTATATAGGTCCGTCGGATCTTACATCAAGATCCGTGCAAAACTTTCTTTTTAGATTTTCATTTTTCTCTCTTAAATCTCAGTCTAGTCAGACATATAGCCACGCCGTAGAACAGGTGCTCGGGCGCCATTAATGGAGACGTTGGGAGGGAGGTGCGCGGCGGGTAGCGGTCAAAAGGGCTCTCCTCCTGATGAGCACGTGCAGGGGTCTGATCGCACGCCTCCCGTACTCAAATAGCTACCCCGCACGGCACCTCTAGCCAATAAAAAAAGGGGACACGTGGATGCACTTAATTAGTAAGTCGAACGCCCATGGTTTCAATAATACTTGCGTTTCCGATTTGTAACGTGACAGCACTTGTTCCAAAATGACTTTGTTGATTGTTAATGTGTGCGCCTTCGCAAATTGGACAGAAAAATTACCACAACATCACTACAAAAAAAAGACACATCCGTGACATTTTGGGCCGAACGAAATTTTTTTCTATCATACATATGACACTTCTATGACGATAATTGTGACAAAACCTGGTATCATCATAGATGTGGTGGGCTCCTACTTCTATGACAAAAAAACATGATAGAAAATGGGCTTTTCGTCCTGGGTGGGCCGGAGATGCAGCTGCATGACATTCTTTGGGCCGTCCATGACGGAAAAAACCGTGGTAGAAGCGAGGGGAAGGAAAATTTCAAGGAGTTCCCGGTTACGGTGGGAGGTCGGGGACCGAGCGATGCGCGTTTCTATCGTACACGTATGCGCGTGTGTGCGAGGCGTTGGCTCCAACTGAACCCGAGCGAGGCATTGGGCTCTAACTGAACCCGAGCGATTGCACTGCAGGCTACGCGTTACTGAACCCGAGCGATCGATCGATGGATGTTAACTGAACCCGATCGAGCGATTCCTTCACTACTGGTGCTAACTGAAGCCGATCGATGCTGCCTCTGGGATGAACAGTGAGTGTTGCGGGGGGGGGGGGGTGGTGGATGAACAGTGAGCGGTGGCGTTGCCTCTGGATGAACAAGACCCCGTGGTGTGGTGGAGGGTTGGATGAACAGTAGCCGGTGGAGGGGTGTCCGTGGAGGGGTGGTTGAACAGGACCCCGTGGTGTGGAGGGCTGGATGAATAGTAGACGGTAGAGGGGTGGTTGAACAGTAGCCGGTGGAGTAGCGCGCGGTGGAGGCTGGATGAACAGGAGCCCATGGATGCTGGAGGAGGTCGACGGTGGAGATGAACAATATCCCGTGGAGTCCTGTTTTGCGGTACGCCACACCCCTCCCGATGAACAGGACCCCCGTTTCAACCGTAGGAGGTCCGTTTCGTCCGTTTTGTGGCACGCCACACCCCTCCCGATCAACAGGACCCCCGTTTCGACCGTAGGAGGTCTGTTTCCTCCGTTTTGCGGTACGCCAGACCCCTCCCGATGAACGTGATCCCGTTTCGAACGTGGCCGGTCGAACACAAGGTCGTTTCCTCTGTTTTGCGGTACGCCAAGCCTTGTTTCCATCGCCTGCTCCGTCCAAGCCCTCCCGGTGAAGACGACCACGCATTCCGTTCCGACCCAGCCGGTTGGCTCCCACGCGTTCCGTTGCCTCCCGATGAACACGATGCATTCCGTTGCCTCCCTGTGAACACGACGCATTCCGTTGCCTCCCCATGAACACGACATATTCCGTTGCCTCCCCATGAACACGATGACGACACTGTTTCTCCGTTCCGACCCAGCCATGTACACGAGCCCTGTCCGTACGTATGCGCGAGTAGGCGTTCGAGACCCTGCCCGTATGTACACATACGTGGCCGTATTTTCTTTCTTGCACCCTGGCCGCTGTACGTACATGTACATGCTACGTGCGCACCTCTACTACGACACGTGCGCGCCTCTACATCGACCAGTATGTACGTACACGTTCGCGACCAGAATGACAACGCTATGTACGCTTCGACCAGGTGGGTCCCGACTGTCAGGCACTTCCTTGCCTGCGAAGATGTAGCTGGTGGGTCCCAGCAGTCAGGGGGGCGAATCGTTTTTTTACCCGGACCCACTTCCTTGCGTGCGAAGGTGTAGCTGCTGGGTCCCAGCAGTCAGGGGGGGCGAATCGTTTTTTTGCCCGGACGCACTTCCTTGCGTGCGAAGGTGTAGCTGGTGGGTCCCAGCAGTCGGGGGGTGAATTTTTTTTTTGGACGCACTTCCTTGCGTGCGAAGATGTAGCTGGTGGGTCCCAGCAGTCAAGGGGGCAAATAGTTTTTTTTTCGGACGCACTTCCTTGCATGCGAAGATGTAGCTTGTGGGTCCCAGCAGTCAGGGGGCGAATCATTTTATTCGCGAAATACGGTGGCCCGTCCGGTGGGTCCCCGCTGTCAGGTGGAGGAATAATTATTTTGCGCATAATAAGGAGGCACTTCGTTGTGGCTGCTGTGGACCCAGATGTCAGCCTCTCCATGTACAGTCGACGTCCGATGGAAGTCATGCCTTGACCACGTTGACCACGCCACGCCGAGAGCACCAGGGCGGTGGACGACGGCGAGGCCTAGGAAGGGGACGACGCGGAGACAGGGAAGACGTGGCAGTGGATGCACACGCGGAGAGGAGTACGAGGGTTCACTGGTTTGGCTGCGCTGCCGTCGCTGTAGAATAACGGGGGGTGTGGGTGAGTGGAGGGATGGCCTGGCCAGCGGTGGGAGTAGTAGGGGGCGGTGAGGCCTACGCGGCAGCACAACCAGCCACGGGAGGCAGGAGCAGGCGGCACGACCGGCGCTGCTTTGGGCGGCTGGAGCAAGAAGACCAGAGGTTGAAGAAGCACGACGACCGTTGGATGGACATCGTATGGTCACTGCAGCTAGAATCGTTTATATTGACTAAGTTGACAAAGCCCTTGGTACGTCAACTTAGTAGGCCCACAGGTCAGCTTCCAAAACGGTGCGCCCCAGCTGTCAGGGGGAGGAATCATTTTTTGGGCGGGTGAAGCTAGAATATCCGAGATTGAAGAAGAAGAACGGCATCCATTGGATGGACATCCAACGGCCACTGCTGCTAGAACTGTGTGTTGACTATAAGTTGACAAAGCCTTGCATACGCGTCAACTCTGTTTTTTAGGGGACGCGTCAACTTAGTAAGGCCAGAAGTGTGTGGCAGAGAACTTATAGCCCATTTGAGATTTGTAAGAATGTGTAGCCCATTTTTGAATTCTAATGGAATTTACTACAGCCCATATACAGTTTTTTAAAAGTACAACCCATTTCAACCAACCATTCAAAACAAAATTCAATAAAATTTCCCACATTTTGATGGGATCTGAAATATTTTTATCCTGAAATTTCTAGTCAGATTAAATACAATTTCAATATAAATTTATATTATGTAAAAATCCAACAAAACATTGCGCTCGCAACAATTAATGAAATTAAAAATTTCAATATCCAAAAATAATATTTTATAAAGTAAACACATGTTTGGTGCATTTTTTATAGTTACTGCCCAGTTTTTATAATTACATCCCATTTATTATTTCTTAAAGACCATTTTCTTGTTAAGCCTACTGCATCCCTCCTAGGAAAGATTTGCAGCCCAGCGGGGCGGAGAATAACAACTTGACCTTGCCTGGGTATTTCTAAAAAAAGTATAGCTGGGCAAGCCATTTTCAGCTTGAAACAAGTTAATATCTGGGCTGGATATCTGGCCTGGGCTAGATGGGCCACAGCCCGCCCAGTTAATACGTGCAGCAATGTTTTCGTTGTTGTTCAGAGGAGAAAAATTAATATCTGGGCTAAACATCGAAAAACTCTACAGTGCTCACACCTCAAAAACACAAATACTGCTCGAGCTGCTTGGTCCCAGCTGTCAGCCGCTTCTTGTGCAATTCTCTCGTTTATTGACTATTCCCTCAATTCAAAAATCTCACCAACCAAGGTAGATGATGAGTGGTGGAATATTTTTTTGTAGTTTGCAAAAGCACCCGATTAATGCTCTTGTTTTCCTCAAAAAATTATGTTTACGAATGCATTAATTGCAATGCATGCATGCATAAAGTGCATGCATTGGTCAGTTTTGTCTTAATACTTGCATGCAATGATTTAATGCACCTTGAAGTCTAAACATGTGATGGGGAACAACCAAATTGAGCCTTATAGAATGGAAAAACTAAAATTTTGAGATAAGCCCTATAAACCAGAAAGGAACTACATAGGTTGACAATGGTGTGGGACCGTGATGTCAGGAAACCAGGAGGAAGCAAAATAAATTATAGTTATATATATATAATTTATACATTGCAATCAAACACACAGGCCTGACAATTCATAGAGAACATTCAAAACAATCGATGATTATGCATCTCAGCGACTCACATGTCAGAGGTAATATTTACTTTACAACTAAAGAATAAAGAAAAAATTGATCGACGCTGCTGACAGCAAAGGGCGTCCCATTCGAAAATATCAAACGCATGTCTTGCTAAAACCAATGAGCAAAATTTGACAAGGTTGTCCCATTCCAAAATATCAAATGCCTACGATTGTGGAATGGGCAGGGTTTGCCATCAGTTCAGACATTGACATGGCACCTCGTGCTAAATAAACCAGCTGTTCTTTTTTTGCAGTTCCACCAAAATCAACTAAATTCGTGTGTAGCTTGTATGATTTCTCCCTTATATGTTGCAACGCCTTGAACTTATCGGCACCACCTTTCTTGTGGTGGAAATGAATGATTCGATGTATTCATGAACATTTTGTGCAGTTCCCATTGAAATCAAGCTGAGCACCCCTATTTGCACAAATACAAAAAAGTGATTAGTATAAAGCAAACTGTACTATGAATTGACAGTTTCAACAGGTACATACATGGTCCATGTAGAGCACACTTTTAGAAAAATGGAACTCACCAGAAACAATCCTAGAAAAACATTGTACTCGCGCATCACAGAAAAAACATGGAGATTTGTCAGTCCTTCTGAGCTGAAGTTAGTTTGGTCTTGTGGGCAGTAATGTAACCATCCTTCAACTGCTCCTTCTGATGAGAAGATAGACAGGGCTTCTTCATACTGGCATAATCGGAACTAGTCACTTCACGTACTCCATATTCTTCTTCATAGGAAGATGATCCTGTTGTGCAAAGACAAGAGGACTACTAAATGCTAGCATCCCTGTTTGCTCGAAAAAAAAGGAAAGGAAATATTTAAAACAACACAGATGAAGCACTTCTCAAGGACAATACCACTTTTTCATGACAGTATCTAAATAGTAGCACAACACCAATAGAGATGACAAATCTCAATCATATGGATGAATCAGTGGGCGAGTACCAACCTTTGTCAGGAGGCTTATTGTGTAGAGCATACAGATGAAGCACTTCTCCGAAACCATCTGTTGCTATCTACGGTGGTGGCCATGCTTACTATATACTCCTCAATTAGTTTAATTTTCCAACATCTTCTTGTGCAGTTCCACTAAAATATATGGTATCTTCAAAGAAGATCCCTGTTTGCACAAGTTGAGATAATTACATATTACATTAAGAGCGGCATCAAATCAGTGGCAAAACAATTGCTCGTTCCAGCCATAGCAATAAATTAAGATGCAAAACTATATCATTACTTGTGTCATCACAGTTCCAGTGCTTCATTACATCACCGGGAGTTGATTTTTGTTTTTCTTCCCCTTCATCACTTGGTTCAATAACAGACAAGCTTCGCCTTCAATGTAAGATTTGGCATGTCAATTAGGGAGCACAAGTATAGTACTAAACTTAATTTTCTGATGAAAGTGGCAAAATACAGGCCAACAGTTGTGAAATATCCTTATCTTACCTCAATGGGATATTACGGTGCACATACAGATTGGAAGTCTTGTCTCCATTTGTGCAGTTCACTAAAATCAAGCAACATTATCGTACAAGTAGCACAACATATGAAAGCACACTGCAGAATCATGTGAAAGAAGGCTAGTACTGACCTCTCATGATGCGAAATTCAAACAACTCACAAGAAGAAGATCTGAACCAAATTCGCCTTAACGGATAGGAAGTAAGATCTCCTCTTGCGCAGTTCCACTAAGATCAAGCAATCAAGCAACGTTGTCGGTGTGACATTTTGGTTGAACTGCACAAAACACTCTTAAACAAAAGTGTTTTGTGTAGTGCAACAAAAGGTCACAATGGCAACGAGGTGAAGTAGATAACCCTGTTTACACAGAGGTGCAAAGGAAACAATTAGTGGTCAATAACGGTGGATGGCACAAAAGCCAATAAAAAGAAGCATCTACCTTATCTAAATGGGAAAGAAAGCAAGATAGTAGAATTTCTCAAACGGTGGCATTGATTAATATTAACATAGAGATTATATTAACAATAAAATTCGTTAAACATGTAATTTGCTTTTAACTGTGGCATTGCATCAATTTTCCGGCGGAATTATTAGAGGGTGTTTGTTCACAGGGACATTTTGGTGTAGGGACTAAAAAAACTCTGTGTCAGTCCCATCTAAACCAAACATGAGGGACTTTTTGGGACTAAAAGTGGGCATTTGGGACTAAAGAAAGAAGACCCCGAGGGAGTCTTTTTGGGACTTTTTCCAATAGTTGCCCATGCCACGCATCGCACCTTGTCTCTATTAGTTCATTACTAGGGGTAACATGGTCTTTTAGCATGTCATTTAATAACCTCTAGTCCATGTTTAGTCCCTGGAACCAAGCAGGTAGGGACTAGGGAGTTTTTAACCAAACAGGGCCTTAAATTAACAACAGCTAATGAGTTGCACGGGACAGTGGACGCACCAGCACAATGTGCATCTACAAATGTACTGTGGTCATGCACAGTCTGTTGCAACAAAGAACAAACAACCAAGGAGCATATGTGTTGGTCCCAGTTTGTTATCTTTAGACACCTTTCCCTATGTGAGCGCAGCAAATCTAGTCCTGTTCAAACTCTACAGCCTTGTCCCTTCCTTTCCTTTTTGAACTAGTACTTTCGCCCCTTCCTTTCCTCTTTGAACCACGTCCTAGATTTATGCGATACAACTTTCCTCACTACTTTCCCCCATTCCTTTCCTCTTAGAACCACGTCCTAGATTCATGCTATACAACTTTCCCCCTTCATTTCCTCTTTGAACCACGTCCTAGATTCATGCTATATACAACTTTTCCCACTACTTTCCCCCACTCCTTTCCTCTTTGAACCACGTCCTAGATTCATGGTATACATGCAGCTAGAGCAATGCATGTGGAGTAAGTAAATTATACCTTAAGGTTCTTGGGGCGTGGTTCGGTGGGCGACGGGACGGCGGCGAAGAAGAAGGGGTCGGAGGCCCTCCCGCGCCGCCGCTGGGTGGAAAGTGAACAGCTGCGCCGGTAGTCCCTCACCAACGGCGACATCGTTAAGCCTCCTTCCCTTCCCGGCGGACGGATCCTGCCGGCTCTTTGAGCAGCAGTGAGGGAAGAGAGAGGCGTGTGAAGAGAGCAACTACAAGCGCTGAGGTTCCAGCGTGTATATATATACTGCAGAGAGAGTGTGAAGCGTGCAAACCCTAGAAAACATTTTGACCAGTCAAAGAATCCTCCTGGTACAAATTATGCTCAAGTGTAGTTATCGAACCCGAGACCTCAAGTTTGATGAGCGAATAGGCTAACCAGCTACACAACCCTCCCGTTATGTTCAACGAGAGGGAAATAACCTTTTATACATTCTTGCATTCGTGTGACAAGCATGCCGTGTTATTATTGTGTGTGTGTGGGAGTCATTGGGATTTCAATCATAATCGTGTCATGTGGCTTTGGTGGTAAGACTATCCACAGTGGTGCAGAAATAATGCAGCCTTAGTCACCTTACCTCTCTCCACGTAGTACGTTGGGTCCCACCAGTCAGAGGGTGAAACAAACAAATTAATAAGAAAAATTAAAAGCGCCAGCGGTGTATCTTACCTCACACATCTCGCTACTGCTCGGGACCACTATCCAATTGATCCCTCTGTTCGCTCACGTACTATTTTAAGTGAATCCTTATTATAACATGCACACAAATTTTGGGCACTTGTATTCGACTTAAGTCAGTGTGCCACCGTATCTCGTATACTTACTACTCCCTCCGTCTAGGTGTAATAAGTCATGTTAGAAGGTGCAACGGGACCAAGGTGCGTGCGTGTGCGTGTGTGTGTGTGTGTGTTTAACAATATGTGTGTGTTAGAGAGAGCGACAGATCGACCTACTCCTATAGAGAGATGTTGTGTAGTGTACGATTTTAGCCGCGGGAGTCGGTGCATCCTCGTTTCCGGGCGTGTTGGGTAGGGACATGCAGACAGCTGCCATGCCTGCTCCTGACCAGCCTGGCCCACCCAAAGCCCCTCCATCGCCCGCGCGCACTTCCTGCCCGAAACGTTCAGCGAGCTCCAAAGAATCGGTGCCGCATTCATGCCCGGGCAGAGGGGACGCGACCTCTCACTGGCGCAAGAGTGATGGTTGCTTCGTTCGTCCAACTTACTGCTGGGTCTATGTGATTTGACGGCTCATTGGTCTTTATTACTGAGGTGGTAGGACTGCTGGATGTCCCACGCTTTCGGCAAAAGGAGGTACTACTACTAGATTACAATTTTCTCCATTCTTACAGCAGAGGCGTGCAAGAGCAGTGAAAAGACGCAGGCTCAGTGATTACATGGCCCACCTCACACTATCACCGTGTGACACCTAACTCTTTACATAGTACTCCCTCTGTTCCTAAATATTAGTAGATGAGTCCCCGCGCGTTGCCGCGGAACAACGTTATATCTCTCTGCGCAAAATTATCGATTTCATCGAACAAAAAAAACTCTATAACCGCATGACAAATGTGGTAGCCAAACTAAATAAACTCCCATCATCATTTAGATCATCCCACGTAAGGAAAAAATATCAGCAAACTCCTATTGCGTAATGGGATTATATTTTTCTTTTTGACATGTTAATGGGACTTAAAAGCTCACTTACATGCATGCTACCGGTGCATGCTTGCATGCAGACATGTTGATGTGATTTTAAACCCACTCACATGCATGTGCCAGGTATTTCTGCATGCTTGCATGTGGCTTAGTGCGGAGCCTCTCAACGTCTAGATCAGACAGCTATTATGGACTGATTTACTTCATCTAACAGCTACATCAATTTTGATGATGTGGCTCAAGGAGATGATAGAGAATTCCTAGTAGTGGGGGCTAGCTATTACTAGTAGATAAGTCCTTGTAGAGATTCCACTACATACGGAACAAAATGAATGAATCTACACTTAAAATGAATCTATATACATCCGCATGTGGTTCATGGTGAAATCTCTACAAAGACTTATATTTAGGAACGGGGGAGACGGCGTACTAAGAAAGCTTCTCCTCATTCCGCGAGTTGACAGGACACATCAAAAGTACTCCAGTGTATAGAGCCTTGCCTCTAAGGTAGGCCCCACATGGTTTGCCTCTTTTTTTAACATAACACGTCAAGTCACAATTTGTTTGTTCACCCGTGGTAGACGATCCTCCCTCCACCAAGTGGACAACCAGTACACGTGCCAAATTACCACGTGGGCTGCCTTTTTAGTACAGAAATGAGCTCCACAGTGTACCCGCGCGGGTGTGGTTGGGAAAGAGACGGGAGTACGTGCGCCGTGCATGCACCTCTTCTCTTCGTGCACGTCCCCCACCTACATGGGTGTGTGTGAGAGATACAAACCGCGTTCATGAGTGTTTTTTGTTTTGGGGTGGGGGTTGATTTCGTGAATTATTTGTGGGAATATGTGTCGATGACATCTCAAACAAAATTTTGCATGTAATGTGTGTGAAATGGAGGCTTATCCATATCATACATAGAGGATCGGGCAATCCACGAGAAGAGAGGGAGGGGTCATAGCTATCGAAAGAGTCGAAGAGAGGATCAAGTGGGTGGGTGCAAGATCGATGAAGAGAGCCATCGAAATTGTGTGTGTGTGCAAGTCAAAGATATAGTTCGACTGGCCTACCGGAACGTTAGAGGGCACATGTCAAGTTTGTGTGTGGCTGGGAGACATGACTAGAGCGCTCGATGTATCGGTGTGTGTGTGTGGGGGGGAGGGGGTGGGGGGAGGGGTAGGCAGAGGCCTAACTATATAGGTAGAACGACTCGTATATGTGTTGAGAAGGAGAGACCCAGCTATGTCTTGAGGGAGATCGGTCGACATCCATACATAACTGAAGGACGGGAAATATGATGGGACAGAGAGAGAGAGAGAGAGAGGAGAGAGAGAGGGAGGGAGAGGGGTAGAGTACTGGATGGGTGATGGAGTTGCTTCTCGAAGATGGTGGGAGAGGCCTACTAGACAAACTGAGGGTTGAACTGCAATGTTATCAATAAGAGTGGGGATGTGTTTCTGTGTGTGCCTGTGCGTGATAGATCTGTCGGGACGCATCCATGGATGATGAAGGGGAACCATGTGTTTGGTAAGCAAACCTAACTAGATCGGTAGATCAATTGTTGTTTGTCGGAGGAAGGGAGAGACACAACTAATGAGGTAGATCGATTGACGTGTGGGTAAAAACGAGTTATAAGGACCTAGCTAGCTATATGTATAGCAAGAGATCAGTCGGTGTACGTCCATTTGTTAGAGGCAAATAAGGCCCAGCGAGACGGATAGACAGAGAGAATGGAGCTAGGAGGTGGTGCGAGAGGCCCAACTACTAGCTAGATACGGGGAGGAGTGTGCGGTTGTGAGATCGATGAAAAGAGGGGCGAGAGTTTACACATGTGTCTGACTGTATGAGAGACACGAGGCATGGACACATAAAGGAGGAGATTGAAGGTGTGTGTGTATGTTGTAGGCAGGCATCGCTGGAAATGTTTATCGATCGGTGTGTATCGGAATGGAGTTGTGGAGACTCTGGGAGAATGACCTAAAGAAAAAAATGAATGTGCCCGGTGTATAGAATGCCGAGGGAGGGGGAGGGCGAGGAGGGCATGTGCATACACGAGAGAAAGTTAGTGGTAGCTACAAATGTTAGAGGATTGTGTGGGTGTAAGAGACTAACAAAGATCATAATTTCATATGAAAGCGGATTCATATATTTGAATAGGAGATCATAGTGTTTTAAACATTGCATGCATGAATATAGCGGTGATACACGTGCTGTGCACATGTTATACCATAATGTGATAATGCATGGCATTTGCAACTCACAGCTAAATGCCGAACAATCTAAACCATACTATACATCAAACAATCTCACGTTTTATTTGAATTTGTGATAATGTGTGGCGTTTGCAGCTTACAACTAAATATCGAACAATCTAACAATACTATATATATAGAACATTCTCACATTTTATTTGAATTTGTGGTAATGTGTAGTGTTTGCAACTCACATCTAAATACTTGTAGGCGTAGGGGGCGGGGCACCATACATAATGTGATAAACACATTATACATATGAGACATGGTTTAGATTATGAAGATATAGCTAGAGCTAGAAATGTAATGTGACTTGAAATCAAAATAAAGTGGATTCAAAAAAATCTAGTTCGAGTTCATATAGTAAACATAGTTCATATGTAACTCGAGACTAATCATGTGGTGTGCTGTGAAGATAATACACAAACGATGGTTTAACTTGACAATAATGATGATTGTAGATCTTATTAAAACATAGAAACGAATTCAAATGCTTTGACTCCACAACAATCATTACTGTAGATCTTATTCAAATAGAGAAACGAATTCAAATTTAGTTCATATTGAAGCGGTAGTATATACGTTTGGAATGCACTAAAACATTCATTTGAGTAGTAGGTTGCATGCATTATACACGTAGCGAAATATTTTAATTGAACATAACATGAATTCAAAGTTTTGAATGACATGTGTAGTGCGCATTGATTTGGTACAATACACGTTAGGCATGTCCGGAAATTTCAACCCGCGCCTTGTTAGCCCGAAATATTTAAGATATATCTTTGTCTCGTTGTGCTCCGACAACTCCCTCAATCTCAACCCGCGCCTTGCTATTCCGAAATTACAACGCGCGTGAAAACTCCCACCTCTTGTGAAATCCCGACATGCGAAATGCCCGTGGTACCCCTGAACCAAAAGAACCACCTCAAATCGGTGGGGGTACTTTCGTAACTTACCACACATTTCGGACAAGCGCGTCTCTAAGCCATGGTTCCCCACTGCCATCCCATCCGCCCACCCATTCGTACACCGAGGCCGCGAAAACCCGCGACGAAACCCCACACCCTGCTCCATTCGCCACCCAGCCGGAGCCTCTTCCCCGATGACGTCGTCCACATCAACACCTCGACGTCCCTCATCCAGCGTACCGGATGAGGATCCGTCGTCGATCTCATCGTCCCGCCGGTTCAGCCACCCCGTCCTCCACCTCCGAGGAGCTGCCCCGATGTTCCCCTCGTCTTTCGCGCCACCTCCATTCCCACACCGTCGTCTTCACCAGCACCACCGGAAGAGCATCATCATCACTGTTTCCTCGGATGAAGCTGCAGCCTAATCGGCGCCACCAAAGAGGTTGTACACTAATCGCCGCATTTTCTTCTTGATTCGATCTCACGGTGCTGCCGGTGCTCGGTCCCGAGCCGACACGGCGCGACTCCATCCACGGCGGCGTCGCCGGCCACTTCCTCCATGGCGTCGCTCCCTCGGCGGCGACGTCCACATCAGTAGGAGCTGCTGCTGCTTTAGCTCTCGCTCGCGCTGCTGCTCTGCTCTTGCTCTCGGTCCCCTGCCTGGTCTGCTCTTGCTCGCGCTGCTGCCCTCGCTCTTGCTCTTGCTTGCGATGCTGCTCCGATTTAGCTACACTTCACTCGACTGAATCGACTTTTGGGTCAGTCGATTTTCAAGGGGTGGGGGGGGGGGGGGGGCTCACCGGGGTGAAGGAAGAACCAGCCGCAGCGGGGAGGGGGGGTTCGCCGGAGAGGTACCCCACTATCTATCTAAGGGTTCAGGATGGGGGCGGTGGTCGCCGGCGGTGGCGGGCGTTGGCGGGGCGGTGGCGTGGGGATCGCCGGAGAAAAGCTCGGCATGGGGGGGGGGGGCTAGAGGGATGGCCGGGGCGGCGGCGGACCAGTGGTGGCGAGTGTTTTCGGGGCGGGCGGGGCGGCGCACCACCGGCCGCGGGCGGCGGGGGGCTGTTGTTTGGCCGGTGGTGGCTGGCGGCTCAGGGGGTGGAGGTTGAAGATGAACCGCATGCCCTTGATTTCGTATCCAACGGCTGCAAAATCGACTGACCAGAGATGAAAAATTCAGTCGACTGACATGTAGCCTCACCTTGCTAGTGCGTTCAGTTTCGACAGCAAAATTTAGTTTCGATAGCAAAATTCAGTTTCGACAGTTAAGTTCAGTTTTGACAGTTAAGTTCAGAGATGAGCGGCTGATGTATTTTACATCTAGCACTCTGTGGTTTTGTATTTTACGTCATGTATTGGAGATGCTATTAGAATTCCACTTAGGTTAACGTTGTTCATTGTCTCTCTTGTCCTGCTTCATCCTCAGTGTCGTACAACTCACCGGAGCTGCTCCAACGACGAAACCCTCCATCACAGCGGAGCAGTACCTCAGGCTCCATCTCCAAACGCCTAAGATCTTCTCCCCCTCCTCCGACAGCAAAGTCAGCCGGAGCATCCTCACCGGCCAACCTAATCACGCTGAGATCGACATGGCTTCGCCAAAGAGGTTGTACACTTGTTGCATCTCTTTTTTACTCTACATGTTATATATATTGTCCACTGAGCACACGGATTTGTTCCTTTAGTGTCTCCTTGAAAGAAAAAACATAGGAATTTTAATTTTCACTTGTCCTCCTTTTCAAATTCCTATTCATGAAGCACAAGACTAAGAGATAGTAGCATAATAGCATTATAACCGTGCATTTTCTTGTGGTTTGACTTAATCTCACCATGCTTCTTTGCATCCTGTGATCTTCCAATTGTTGTGAATCAAACACCCAGATTGGCAGAAATCCTGTGTTTTTAAATTCTCTGTTTTGCACATGCATTCCTATCCTATTCCTGTCTATTTCCTATCCCTGCATTGTTGGAATCCTCCAATTCAAACGAGCCCTTATAGAATTACTTCTCTTACAGATAGTTGTCAAAGAAAACCTTGCGTGGTTTGTCCCGCTTCTGCTGCGCCGTCGTCCACCCCAGCTCAACTGCTCCAAAACAGAAGGGTCCAGCACAGTAGGGATCCGGCCTCCAGACTATCTTTCCCCGCCATTGGTAGCGATGAAAACTGCATTACCATCATCAATCGAGCAGATGACCTCGAGGACTACACGGTTCCGCAAGAGAGGTCGCACTCTTTCGTGTCTGCTTATGTTATGCATCGCTTAATATTACATGCTACTTTATCGTCCTGTTCACCGATTAGACTCTGAGTCAGCTCCAAACTAATGGTCAAACTTGAGTTTTTAAATGGTTGTGGGGTACATATCGGGGCCGCTAGCAATAATATCTATCTACTATCTGGTTAATCTCCGGTGTCTACTATGAGTTTCATGTTGGGTGGGAAACAAACAGTAAAGAAGCCATTATCTGTATTTTTTAACTGAAGCCATTATTTGCCTGCTATTATTGGTTTTGGGTCTATCCATAGGTTGCTACCATCACTCTGGATTTCTGCATGCACTCCTTACATAATCTCACTATGTTTTATTCCTATGCATGACAGTTATTGTAAACAATGGAACTGAATATGTAGAGCAAAAGAGATGAGCCTTGCATGGCAATAAAATTTCATGCAAACGTCGCTCCATGGTAGGCGCAAAGGAAGCCCCCCTCCACGCATTTTGGATTGTAATCGAGAGGAAGATATCTTTTCTGAGGGGGATTCAGAAGGAGAAGACAACTCCTATTTACCCCCTGAGGTCTTTGCTCTAACTTGGCATGCTGATGTTGGTTATATCATGCATATGGTGTCTTGCATTGCTTACTTTATACATCAAATATTTCATCTGCTTAGTTTAGACATCCTTTGTGCGAATGCCATCTATTTAGTTTATTCATCGTTTATGTGAATTATGCAACGCCATCTTGTTTAGCCAGGCATCATATATGTGAATTTTGCAATGCCATCCTGCTTAGCCAGTCATCTTATATGTAAATTATATCAAGCCATCCTTTTTTTTCGTTACATATTACATTTGTCAACAATGTTAGTACATTCAACTGCTCTTCGTGTGCATCAGCCATTTGACACGGTGATGGCAAATCCTGGAGTAAAAAAAAGGTCTCCAGAGCAGACTATGGTATCTGACGAAGCGCATATCTCGCTGGTTATGGATAGCTCCTCGGAGGAGGATTCAGAGACAGATGACCAGTCCTATTCCCCCCGAGGTGTATGCTCTAACTTGGCAGGGTTATGTTGCTCATATCGGGTGTATGGTGTCTCGCATTGCTATGTCATTTGATTAGTTTAGAGATGCTTTGTGTGAATGCCACCTGTTCAGTGTCTAATTACCATATATGTGAATTATGCATTACCATGTTGTTGCAAGACATTATATATGTGAATTATACAAAGCTATCTTGTTGCAAAGGCATTATATATGTGAATTATGCAATGCCATGTTGTTTAGCCAATCATCATGTATGTGAATTATATCATGCTATCATTTTTTTGTATTATGTGTTCCATTTGTCGACAACGTTTGTATATTCAACTACTCTTCATGTGCATCAGCCATTTGAAGCGGTGATGGAAGTATCTGGAGTGAAAACAAGGTATTCAGAGCAGACAAAGCTACCTGCTGAAGTAGACATCTTGCTAGTTATAGAGAGCTCCTCAGAGGAGGATTCAGAGACTGATGACCAGTCCTATTTCCCCCCTGAGGTCTATGCTCAAACTAGGCAGGGTTATATTACCCATGTCATGCATGTTGTCTTGCATTGCTTAGTTTTTACATCATATATGGATTGCCATCTTCTTACTTGCTTACTATATAAATCATATATTTGAATTATATCATGCCATCATGTTTACATAGTACATACACATCATCTATCTGAATTATGGCATGGCAACCCATTTAATAAAGACATCATATAGTTATATCATCTCATCCTGTTTAGTGTTTACAGTCATCATATTTTGAATTATGGCATTCTATCCATGAATGTATGTGAATTATGGCATGCCAACCTATTTAATAAACACATTATATAGTTATGTCATGTCATCCTGTTTGCATAGTCTCATATTTTGAACTATGTCTTTCCATCTTTTTTAGTTAGCCATCATAATGTGAAATTGTGTCATGCTATCCTGTTTAGTTAGCCATCATATATGTGAAATTGTGTCATGCTATCCTGTTTGGTTAGAAAACATAAATATGAATTATTTCATGCCCTCTTTTATTCCCCAATATCCATTGCACCTGTCTATCATACAATGTCTATACTTCAATTACTTTTCTTGTTTATCAGCCATTTGAATTGGAGAGCGTGATGGCAGTATCTAAGGGAGTAACAACACGGTCTTCAGAAAAGATAGTGCTACCAGTTGATGCAGATAGAACCACGGTTGTACTTGCCCAAGGACCAGATCCACCACACATAACCCAGACTCTCGCAGATTGTACCCCTACCCAGTTGGACAGAGAACCAGCTACACCCCTTCTAACCCCAACCCCGGCAGATAGTAACCCAGTTCCAGTTGACACAACACCATCTCCACCACAGAGCACCCAAACACGAGCAGTTAGTAAGGGAACTGCAGTGCCCAAAGAAGGAGGACCACCACTCCGAATCCCAACTCAACGCTTAAAGGAGAAGAAGATTTGTTCTCAGGTCAGGTTCTATAGCTATGGTTCATACTCCATTGCTCTTGCATTATTGTATTTACTCATACCAACTATTTTCAAATTTGAAGGATGGAATTGAAACTCCAATGGCGCAACAGGTATGTTTTAAACCTGTTTCTTTAACTGGTTTGCTGTTGTAACCTGCTCTATGTTGATTTCAGTTTCAATTGAATAAACAGTTATGTTCTCATGTCATGCACATTACAAGTGTTGTTATTGCTCTATAGTTACCCACACTTATATTCTGTCTATTCTGCTTTGTCTTGAACAAATATTATTTGAATTGTGTCTCTATCTTGATTTGGCAACAAAAACTAGAATGATATAGACCATAAAGTGACCATGGTACATAGATATATGTTTGTTTCATGCTGTTATCCTGTCCACTTTACTACTGAACTCATTTACCAAAATGAGTTTCATATACAACATGGTAAACATGTGATGTGTCTGCTTGTTTCTCTTTTAGAATGCGGACAAAATATTGGAGAACAGTACTTCATTATCCAATGGTAAAGGAAGTAATGCAGATAAGGTTCAAGATAGTGAGACATCCCTGTTGGTCTCCAAGAAAGCTGATAAAAACTATCTTGACGATAGTGAGGGAACCCAAAAGTCCTGTCTTGATGTAGTGTTCGAGTTACTGGCCACTACTGCTAGCACAAGCTCTTCGAACTCGCTGCCTGAATCAGTTCGTCTTCTTGAGTCTCAACTTCAAGTTGAAAGACATCGATCAGATGTGCTGCGATAGGAAGCTGAAGGACTGAGGAAGTCTCTGCAGAATTCAGATGCATATTTTCTGGTGCAACAGCAAGCGCTGGAGGATTTAAGCGCCAAACAAGAGAAAGTTAATAAGCTTGCTAAGCATCTTGCCAGCATTATGGGTACCCAGGATATTGTTTCTTGAGATCTTCTGAAGTGGTTTCAGTTGTGGATTTGTTTTGCTGCGGCGTTTATTTGCACTGGTCGCCAACTTTGACAACCAGTGTATATGATATGCTGCTTTGTTCCGTATATTTGCACTAGTGGCGAACTTTGATGCCCAGTGGATGTAATATGTGTAATAGCCGTGATAGCCTAGCGTTAGTTGCTTGCTTTATTTCCTTGTTGACTTGTTTATTTGTTTGCTTGTAGTCATTGTAGTTCTTTTTCCGCGGTTAGCTAGTGGCTGCAATAACCTATTTTTTAAAACTAGGCCACAATAACCATGGGCTAATATTTACTGTAGTGACACTAGGCCTCCTACTGTCCATAGAAACAGTGGGCCTTCTACGGGCCGTAGAATCAATGGGCCTTCTGCGGACCGTATCATTAATGGGCCTTATACGGGCCATATGATCGATTGGCCAAACATGGGCCAAACAGACCGCATTATGGCCGTAAAAGGGCTAGAGTTGGAATCGTCCGTTCATGGGCCGACCATAACGGGCCATCGTTAATAGGCCATATTTGATGACACTATGAAAACAGCCCAACGTATTAACGGACCACAAACGGGCCGACTGTAACCACAGGCTGAATTTGGCCCACAAGCAGAAAATGACAGTAACGGGCCGTAAGTAAACGAATGCTGGAAATGAGCCCAAGAATAAATGGACTCTGAGAAGGCCGAAAGATAACATGGGCTGGAAACGGCCCAACGGAATAACGGGCCGTTAATGGGTATAAAGTGATACACTGTTCATTACGGGCCAGTTTCACCACGGGCCGTTAATGGGTGTAAAGTGATACACTGGTCATTACGGGCCAGTTTCACCACGGGCCGTTAATAGGCCAAGAGTTACATAGGGCCTCATATAGGCCGAAAGACGTCATGGGCCATACATGGGCCAGAAGTGAAAACAGGCTGGAATCATATTGGGTGGCCCAGATGACGCTACTGGGCCTAATTCGGATAGGGCGTAACAGGCCTTGGGTTAGCGGGCTGTAAATGGGCTATATGCGAACAGGTCGTTAATAGGCTTTACATGGGCCGGCCCGCCACCTTTTGACCAAGTCAAACGGGCCGGCCTTTTCACAGGAATGGGCCTCTATTGGGCCGTGCCACGTGTCGATGTATCATAGGCGCCTTCTGTCCAATGAGTGGATGACATCTGTCCCAACGATGAGCCGACACGTGTTTCCTCCAACCAATGATGATTTTACACGTGGAAAATCCCCATTGGTCGGGGCTGTTAACGGGTTATCGGATCCAAAACCCGACCCGATAGCTTAATGGCATTCCGTTACGGTGGATGCCACGTGTCGGTCACCCTTGACGAAATCACTTCTGTGATGCGCGATTTATCATCATGGAAGTGGACACTTCCGTGATAATAATTTTGGTAATGTCATGGAACACTTCTACGACAGCACATGTATGACTATCTTGATTCTGTCATAAATTTGTCATGGATGTACATGCATGACAAAAAACGCGACCTACTGTGACAAACACGTATCATCACGGAAGTGTATTTTTTTTGTAGTGCATGTTGGTGCCATGTCATGAGACCATGCCAAGTTTCATGATTTTCAGGCGTGTTTTGGAATTACAGGAATTAAAAAACCAAGTTTCTCAATCTTTTCGGCCGAGCCACGACGCCAGATGTTTGAATTTCACTCCCATCTCTTGCATGGGACCTAAAAATTCACCCAAGGACACACATGTGATTTTTCAAACAACTTTGGTGCACTAGAGCATGTGCTTGTAGTTCAAATTTGAATTATGCACATTAAATGCCCAAAAACTCAATAAATGTATAAAAAAGGCCAAATGAACCCGGAATAATTCCAAAATTTAGCACGGTACTTCTATTTGGTCTAATATGGCTGTGTAAAAAAATTAAGGCGGGAGAAGGCAGTGTACGTATGTCGTTTCACACATGGAGGTGACACTACTAGGAAAAGGGCTATAGGTAATATGGACATTAATGGCGCACCATGTATGTGGTGCGCCACTTTTATATAGCAGTGGAGCACCAGATACAGGTGCGTCATTAGTGTCCTCATTACTAATGGCGCACCAGACACACGGTGCGCCATTACTAGCAAATTTTATTTTTTTATTTTTCCAAAACTATTAATGGCGCACCAGGCCACAGTGCGCCATTACTAGTTTTAACTACTAATGGCGCACCACATGCTCCATGCGCCAGTACTAACAATTTTCTTTTACTTTTTTTTCAAAACTAGTAATGGCGCACCTTTGTGAAGTGCGCCATTACTAGTTCAAACTAGTAATGGCGCACCACAACCACGATGCACCACTACTAGCATTTTTTTGCAAAACTAGTAATGGCGCACCCCTAACTGGTGCGCCATTAGTAACCAGGGTTACTAATGGCGCATTTTTAGGTGGTGCGCCATAAGTAACCTGAGACCAACTAGATATTTTGGACAGCCACCTACCACACTCACTTTCCCCACTTCATTCTCTCCACCTCCTCCAAGCTTGTCTCGGCTGCCTCCTCCTCCTCACCTCATTTGCACCATAGATTCACCCAAATTAAGTGGATAAATTACCTTTTTTGATAGGTAAGTAAGGGGAAAGCTTTCTTTATGTTGTAGATCTACTTTTTTCTCCCTTCAACAACGTGCACATGCACTTTTTATGGCCTAGCTAGATCTACATATGTTTGTGGTGTTTCATATGTTTGTGGTGTTGCATATATGTTTGTGTTTGCAGGTACCAGTATTTGAAATGCGAGAGTTGCCAATATTTTGCCAGAATGTTGATTCATTTCTGTTTCGGAGAGAATTAGGCACTATGCATTCTTTTTGGTCCTATTTTTAGGCAAAGTCATGCCAAATTTTTTCTTGGTTCTAAAATGTCGTTTTGCTCTACCCCACAGGCGACCATGGTCCCCACGATGACCGAAGGCATCGTGAATAAGTTTTTGAGCTCCGCGAAGGCCGAGATGCTTCAAAAGAACGAGACGAAGATAAGATGTCCGTGTCAAAGATGCAAGCTGAAGAGCCTTATTGCGGACCCGGATTCCGGACAGGTGCGGGGCCACCTGCTCTTGCGTGGTTTGATGGATGGCTATCGGTGGCAAGGTGATGAAGATGACTATGAAGTCGTCCATGGGGGCCGGGCAAGAAATGAGGAAGGGCAGCAAGACAACCACCGCGGCGAGGGCGGGCGAGAAGACGAAGAATCTCCAGGAAATGATCACGACGGTGATGCTATACACAGTCATCATGTAGAAGATGTCGGACATGATGATGAGGAAGATCAAGACGAAGGGCATGATCATGAAGATGAAGATGCCGGAGCAAACGACGATGGACCATCGATAGGCTGGGTGCAGGACCCTCATATTCAAGAGCTGCTTCTCAAGCAGACGAATAACACAAGAGCTGCCACCTGAGAGAAAGCCAAGCTGGATCAACTGGAGATAGACGTGGTTACTCCATTGTATGAAGGATGCAGGCCCGAGGATACCCGCCTGGAAGTAACGCTCATGGCTCTGGAGATGAAGGTAAAACACAAAATGACCGACGCATGCTTTGACGAGAACCTGTCATTCTGGCACGAACATCTTCCCAAGTGGAACAAGTGCCCGACCAGTTTCGAGGAGGCGAAGAAAATCGTGTGTCCTCTGGATTTACTGCACGTGAAATACCATGTGTGCATGAACAATTGCATCATTTATCAGGACGAGCATGCGGCGTCTACCATATGTCCGGTGTGCGGCGTCACTCGATACAAGAAGAGGAAGAAAGCTCCTCGAAAAGTGGTGTGGTACTTTGCGATCACTCCTCGTCTGCAGCGGTATTTCGCGGACCCTAAGCTAGCAAAGCTCCTGCGCTGACACGCGGATAGGGAGAAGAAGTGAGAAGATGACGGAAATGATCCGGAGATAAATAAAAAAGACAAGATGCTGAGTCACCCTAAGGATGCGATCCAGTGGCAAGCGTTGAACTTCGAACACCCAGAATTTGGGGCCGATCCAAGGAACATCATGCTGGGCGCGAGCACCGATGGAGTCAATCCGTTTGGAAGCCAGAGAAGCACACATAGCACCTGGCCTGTGTTTGTGTGGATGTACAACCTTCCCCCTGGTTGTGCCTGAAGAGGAAGTACATTCACATGAGTATGCTAATTGAAGGGTCGAAACAACCAGGGAACGACATCAATCTGTATCTGGGGCTGCTTAAAGAGGAGCTAGACACGCTATGGAAAACCCCAGCCAATACGTGGGACGCCGCAGAGAAAGAATATTTCCCTATGAGAGCCGCACTTCTCACGACGGTGCACGACTATCTCGGTTACGGATATCTCGCGGGGCAGGTGATCCATGGATTTTCTAGATGCGTCAGGTGCATGGATGACACAATGTATCGCCAGCTAGATAGAGATCCCGGGTCTTTGAAAACCGTGTTCATGGGACATCGAAGGTGGCTTCGCGACGATGACCCATGGAGAAAACACAAGGATCTGTTCGATGGTGAAACCGAACCCCGAAGACGCCCGCGTACGACGAGCGGCGAGGAAATAGACGAGCTGTTGAAAAATTGGAAAGATTGCCCACTGCCGGGAAAGAAGCAAAAGGCGCCAGAGCCGCTGCTGAATGTATGGAAAACGAGGTCTGTTTTCTGGGACTTGTCATACTGGAAGATCCACCGTGTGCCTCACAGCCTTGATGTCATGCATATCACGAAGAACGTGTGCGACAATCTGCTTGGTACCCTGCTCAACATGCCAGAGAGGACCAAAGATGGGCCGAAAGCAAGGGCAGACTTGAAATCAATGGGCATCAAGGAGGAGCTTCACGCTAATGATGATGATGATGATGAGGCAAAGCAGGACACGAAAAGTTGTCGCAAAGGCAAAAAGGCCAAGAAGACCGGAAATGACTACCCTCCCGCGTGCTTCACTCTAAGTCAGGAGGAGATCGAGCAGTTTTTCACCTGCCTCATTGGAGTAAAACTTCCTTACGGTTACGCGAGGAAGATAAGCAGATACCTAGACTCAGCAAAGCAGAAGTTCAGCGGGATGAAGTCTCATGACTGTCACATGCTAATGACGCAGATACTTTCAGTTGCAATCTGTGGGATCATGGACGCACACGTCCGTGAAACACTATTTGGCCTATGCAACTTTTTCGACGTCATCTCTCGGAAGTCGGTTGGCGTGAGGCAACTCAGAAGGCTACAAGAAGAGATCGTGGTGATACTATGCGAGCTTGAGATGTACTTCCCGCCCGCATTCTTCGATGTTATGGTGCATCTGCTGGTCCATATCGTGGATGATATCATCCAACTCGGGCCGACGTTCCTACACAGCATGATGCCGTTCGAAAGGATGAATGGTGTCATCAAAGGATACGTTCGCAGCATGTCACGTCCAAAGGGAAGCATAGCCAGGGGCTTTCTGACCGAAGAGTGCATCTCCTACTGCACGAATTATCTAGGCATCGAGAACCCTGTTGGTCTGCCCGTCAACAGGCACCTCGGCAGACTCGCTGGATGGGGTCACCGCGATGGTCACCGCGAAATGCATGCCGACTTCGAGGGTCGACTCGCCGACATTGAAAGAGCAAACCTAGTCGCGCTACAACACATAGACGTGGTAGATCCTTGGGTGGTAGAGCACAAAACCTTTATTGAGAAGACGTACAATGACCGAGGCCAACAGAGGACGGACGGAGATATAATCAAAGAGCACAACTCATGTTTCACGCGTTGGTTCAAGGAGAAGCTTCTGTCGTACCCTTTACATGAGGATTCTTCCGCGGAAGAAAACCTCATATTCGCCTTATCACAGGGCGCCGAGCACAACCTGATGACCTATGAGGCGTACGATATCAACGGCTACACATTCTACACCGAGGACAAGGACATGAAGAGCAATGGTTATCAGAACTGTGGGGTAATGATGGAATCCTACACTGGTAATGACAAGGACAGATACTACAGAAGGATCAAGGAGATCTGGGAGCTGAGCTACGCTGGAGAGAAGGTCCCGATGTTCCGTGTCAGATGGTCCAAGAGTGTCATAAAAGAAGACCAGTATTTCACCACCATGGTTATACCCGAAGCCAAATCCAAGACCGCGGGCGCAAACGTCACCGCGAAAAATGAGCCATGGGTACTGGCTTACCAAGTGGACCAATGCTTCTTCATTACCGACCCATCAAAGCCCAGTCGTGTTGTCGTGAGGAGAGGCAAAAGGAAGAACATCGGAATGGATGGAGTCGCTAATGAGCAAGACTTCGACAAGTACGGCGACCCGAAGATGGAACATGACGACGACGATGAGGTGCCATACACCACAAGAAGAAGCAGGACCACCCTACCTAAAGGATGTCCGTTCCACAGAAGAACTCCATTTGCGAAAAATATGGGCAAGAAGATTGTGAAAAGATAGCTAGCTAAGATCGATTGTATTTAAATCGTAGTCTTCATTTCTCGATTGTAATTTGACATATTGAAATGATATTTCTTCTGTTCTAGTCCTCATGAATATTGAATTTGTTAATATTTTTTGAACTCATGAATATTTTTAATTTTCATGGGCACTTTTTGAATTCATGAATATTTTTTCAAATTTGATGATATTTTTTCATATTCATAAATGTTTTACCAATTCACAAATGAATGCAACTAAAAATCGAAAAAAATTGATGATATTTTCAAATAACAAATTTGATGATATTTTTTCATATTCATAAATATTTTCAAATAACAAATTTGATGATATTTTTTAACATTCATAAATATTTTCAAATTTGATCGTCATTTTCTAAAAAAATATTAGGTGCAACTAAAAATAAAAAAGTTAGTAATTGCGCACCAGGAGAAGGTGCGCCATTGCTATCTGGGTACTTATGGCGCACCCCGAGGAGGTGCGCCATTGGTATACCAATTTTTATGATATTTTTTTCATATTTTTTCAAATAACAAATTTGATGATATTTTCAAATAACAAATTTGATGATATTTTCTCATATTCATAAATATTTTCAAATAAAAAATTTGATGATATTTTTTCACATTCATAAATGTTTTCAAATATGATCATCATTTTCTAAAAAAAATTAGATGCAACTAAAAAAATTAGTAATGGTGCACCAGGGAAGGTGCGCCATTGCTATCAGGGTACTTATGGCGCACCCCTAGGAGGTGCACCATTGCTAACCCTCCTCCCACTAAAATCCCCAATCCCCGATCGATCCCCAATCTCAACCTCTCAACCCTCGATCGACCTGCGCTGCCCCCGACCTGCGCCGCTGCCTCGACCCACTGCGCTGCCGCCCCTACCTGCGCCGCTTCCCAGACCCACTATGCCGCCCCAACCCACTGCACCGCCGCCCCTACCTGGCCCGCTGCGCACCACCCTTCCAGGAGCTGCAGTTTCGTCCGCTACGCGAGGAGCAGCAACACCATCGACACCCACCAACAAGGAGAAGTAGCAGCGCGTCCACCTCGCCGAGGAGCAGCAGCGCGTCCACCCCGCCGCCGCCAGAGCGTCAACGTCCTCCACTGCCGGTTATTCCCGAGGTGATTCCTCCCCCGTCCTCCACTTCTCCATCCCCTCCCCTACAAACCCTAGAGCCCACTTTTCTTTCTCTGAAAATCATGGCCTCCATGGCTCGATCAATCAAAATTGGTAGCCACAGTGAGTCATGTGTGCATCTCCTCTGAAATTAACCTCTAGTGCAGTATGCTTTCAATTTGCTTCCCTGGATTTGTGCATATCCACCAAACGCAAGTGCTTTATGTTCCTCATTGGATTTGTATGTGTCCTTTTTCAGCCATCTCGTCCTCTGCCTAGTTCAGGAAGTGGTGAGGCTCGCTTGGATCCAGCACGGGGCGTTTCCACTCTACTGGCTAGTCAATAACTCAGTATGTAATTCATTCTGCCCCCTTCCTCCACTATATATGCTCTTGTCTTGTGCTAGTAGCTCTCTTTGGTTCACATCCTACTGCTAGAAATCAGTAGTAGATTTGTGAAGGACAGAAATCCAGTAGCAGTGGTGAGGCTACACACATCTTTGTGGTGTCAACTGACATCGCAGATTTTTGCAAAATAGCCTTAGCTTGGTACATGTAGGTAAAAAATACTTTTTTGAAGAAATACACCAGATTGACATCACAAGTTTCCAACTTTAGCACTGATACAATCAGTACTAATTCACCTGGGAAGTAAAATGAAATGACCAGTTCGATTCGTTATTTTGATTTGTTGATAAAATAAAATAAAATCTGTTAAGAGGCCCATTCTTTTAGGAAATCCATTCTGTCTTGTAGCAAGTTCATGAGCTGTACACAATCTCTTAAATCATACCAATTATCATATTTGTGAACATATACTATACAAGTATTGCATTTTTTTCAACCCCAAAAACATATATATATATATATATAAGTTTTTTGGGAATTAAACTATAAATTATAGGTATATATTTTCCTATTAACATATATGTTTTAGGTAAAGGACAACATGAGATTGGCAAACCAATGAAATGGGGGAGAGAGAGGGCCATGCAGGTAACATTAACTAGTTGAATACTCTTATATTTGGATAATGGGACAGCTTTATTCGCAGAGATGCCAATATTCTGATTTGAGCTTCTATGCTTGTATTGATCAATCCCCAATCAAACTAACCAACTCAAGGCCATCTTACATTTGAACCTATTTTGCCGTATGCTGTTTTTGGCATAGTTTCACACTAGTAAGGCATGAATCACTTTCACGACATTAAATCTCTTCAATTAGGCACACAGATGCATTTCAGTTTGATCTGGGCAACAGGGGCTTGCCATCTTACCTGTGCTGCTAATGAAAATGGTTGTGAGTTTTTCACATCGCGATGACCCATCAGGCATATAGGAGGGATCACCAGACTGCAAGGGGTCCTAGTTGTTGGAATCTCAAATACTTGTTTGTGTGTTTGATAGATAGGGGTGGCTATGCTGTTGACAATACATGAGCAATTATATCATGCTTGTTGGGGTTTATTGGCAAGAATGCTATGACAATAGATGATGCTGGCTCTGCCCTGCCATTTTTCTTCAGTTCTGTTTGTAGTTTTGGTGTTAGGTGTCATTTTCTCAAGTTTTGTGTGCTACAAATTCACTTTGTGCACAATACTCCTTCCAAGCACTCTTTGTTTCTTAATTTTACTGAACCAGTCACATAAGCTTTTAAGTAATTACAACAACATTGCTAGTTTGTTTGATTGCATATTTTTCTAGGAACTACACATTTACATCCTCTGAAGTACACAACTTGTTATTTGGCTGCTTATTTTTCCTTGCATCTATATTTTCATAGGAACTTTGCCTACTTTTGTGTACTATAATGCACTAAAATATAGGGTATTTTCTTTCCAACAACTTTTGAGTGCACAACCATAGCCCTCCGTTAAGAATGTAATCTCCAGAAAATAGTGGTAGGTACAACTTCCAAGCTAGAACACTAAACAACCGAAAGATTTCAATATATAGGATTGTTGGTTTTTAACCTTGGTTACCATTGTTTCTATTTGTAACGGTCTGAAGAATGACTCATGTTGTTTGTGCTATCGGCTACCTAACAATCTCTAAGTGAAAGCAACTAGATGGAGTAGATTTGTGCACATAATACTCCTTCCAAGACAATTTGCTTGCAAGGAGTAGTTTTAGTTTGCTTGCAAGGAGTAGTTTCAGTAAAGTTTCAACATGGTTTCAGTAGCCGATTTGCTATTCACTTTGTGCTATTAGTTTGCTTCCATCTTTGTGCCCACTCTGAAGAGTATTCGTATATGCTTGGAACTAAACAGAATTATAAAATGAACTTTTGCAGGCTTATCTCAGTTGAACCATCCTCTGCAGCCAACTTCTCTTTGACAAGAGGAAGAAAGGAGAACCAGGGTAGGGTTTCATGGCTAGAAGATATATTGCTGTACCCCGAGTGAAGGGAAGGAGTTTGCTGGGTTTTGTCTCCGACCATCGTGTCGTGATGATTTTGCAGGTACCCTGAGAGGCCCTTGAGTTTGTCGGAATGTCGATTAACTTCCGTTCCAACAAATTCGGGTACTCCATATGTCCTATTTTCAGCAAAGGTCGTGCTGAAATTTTCCGTGAATTTTAGCATGACTTTGCTAAAAATAGGACATATGGGGTACTTGCGACTAATGCATGGGTCGGGGTATCTTAGTACTTAATTAAGTAGGATCAACTGCCTCTTGTGTTATACATATAGAAGTGTGATATCAACTCATAGTTATTACTCTATCTGTCACCATATATGTGTATCCAACCTTGTGAACTTGTTTCATTTTGTAGTCTGTGTTAACTCAAGTATGTGTGATATATATACATATGTGTGTGCCTGTGATATAATACTCTGTTTGGGATAGTTTAACCAGCAAGTTGCCTTCTCTGTTTCTCTGGCTGTGAGGGGGTAGCATGATCGGAAGCACCGGCGCTCTTTTCTAGGCACTCGAGTAGGCGGTGCTGCCGATGCGATCTGCCATTTAGAGTACCCATATACATCAGTCAACCTAGGGTGCCTCAGCATCGATAAACCCTAAATGATGAAAACTTAACTTAGCATTTAGGGTGCCTCAGCGTCGACAAACCCTACATGATAAAACCTTGGCTTTTAGGGTGCCTCGGTGTCGATAAAAACCTAAATGATGAAAGCTTAGGCTTTTAGGGTGCCTCGGCGTCGACAAACCCTAAATGATAAAAGCTTAGCTTTTAGGACGCCTCAGTGTCGACAAACCCTAAATGATGAGACCATGATAATTCCTCACAAACCCTAAATGATGAGGTCTTGTTCCTTGACAATAACCAACTTTTTGACCAAACTTTTTTCCTATTTAGAGCGAAACATGGCCAACAACGATGAGGCCGGTGGTTCGGGCAAGGCATTCTAGGAGCTGTCCCAGGAGATGGAGGAAGAACCTCACCGCTATGAGGACGCCGCCCCCGACACCGATCCTGACTACACAACCCCTAGTGGCGTCGGGGATGACACCACTGATGGTGCCGCCAAGGATGCCACCACTGATGATGGCAGCGCACGCACAGATGGCAGCCAACCGAAGAGGCAACGGAAGGACCGGCGCCCGAACGTGCTCGGCACCGTCACGGAGGAATTTACTGAAGTGTCCTCCGAGGGGCATCCAACGGCGCCCCCAGAAATAGTCAAGGGGTACGCGGGACAGCTCGGGTGCATTCTCCAGAGCACCATCTCGATCAACACCGAGAACCTAAGGCATCGTGACCGAGGGAATTTGCGCAACCTCCTCTTCACAAAGCTGCATGAACGATACAAGTTCCCCGGTGACTTCACAAACACATGCCTCTCAGGGAATAAAGTGAACAATGCCGCCGTCACGAAGATGAGCACGGCCCTGGCTACTTGGAGAGCCTTGGTGAAGAGCATGATTGAAAAAGGTGATAGTTATGAGAAGATCAAGGAGAAAAATCCTTCGATCAGCGAAGATGACTACCGGGAGTTCAAGATCAAGTGCGAGAGCAACGCATCGGCGGAATCAAGTTAGTGGGGGAAAGAGATGCGGGACATGAACTTAGGGGTCCACAAACTCGGTCCCGACAGTTACGGAGTGGCGGAACCTATATGGGACAAGGAGGACGCGGAGCGTGCCGAGAAAGGCCTACCGGCCCTCTTTGAGAAATACCGTGACAAGCAGACCAGGAACTATGTCAGGGCCCGGTACAAGATTGACCCGGTAACCAAGGAGCTTACCATGGATTCGAAGACCAAGGTGCTTGAGCGTGTTTTGGTAAGGAATACACCCCCGCGTAATTAGCTCCATATGGTTGCATTCTAATTAATGAAGCCAAATTTCTAAATGGTTCACGTTCCTTCCGCAGGACACTGAAAGCAGTAGCGCGGGGTCGTCTCAAAGCTCCCCTTTCGACACCCCTTTAAATAGGGCGTTGAACGTAATGAAAAACAAGGATAAGCGCAGTAAGCCGACGTCAGCTGGTCGTGTGGCCGGCAAAGGCTTGTCCATGAAATGGTCGGAGTACTATACCGCTGGGCGAAACGAGAGAAAGACCAGCTCGGAAAGCCAGGAGCGCGAGGTTCAACAACTCAAGCCACAAGTGGCGCGGATTTCGGAGATCGTCGAAGAGCAAGTGCGAGATCAACTAGGAGCGACAATCACCGCCATTATGCCTACCTTGGTTTCTGGGCTACAGGCGTGGATTGCGGGCGGCCAACAGAGGCCGCCCCCGATTCCCAGCTTCACGGGCAGCAACTCGCGCAACGCGCCGGCGGCGCCATTGGTGTCTCCGGCGGAGGAGGCATTGGTGTCTCCCGCGGTGGCGCCGGCATTGCAGTTTAATACACCCGGGTGTGGGAAGAATACGCCGGCCGGCACCTCAGCAGCAAGCGGCCCCTCCGTCACTTGCACGCCCGCCGTTGGCGGTGCCTCGACATTAGCCGAGCTCGACGCCATCACTATAACTAATTAAGCCTCTCAGCCGATGACTTCATCTCCTTGCCTTTGACTGGGCATCCCTGACGCCCTACATGTTTTCGCAGGGCGCCGCCGACGTTCCGTGCACTCTCCTGCACTTCATGAACAACGAGTTGGTCGATGTCGCCAAGGGCAGAATCGTTCAACCGGGCAGCCGCGTGTTCCACGGTAATTAGATGCCACCCATCATTTATAGGGTTCAACTGGTTCGGGTGCTGCCGGGCTTCGATGATATGTTACCTCCATATCGACCCCATGGGGCCGACAAAGATGATGTGATGACCCTCAGCGCCTGCATAAGCGGGCCCATGCTTTGGCCGAAGAGTCAGATTTTTTTGGGGGCGGGGGACACCACCCCACAGACAACACCGCCAGTCGTGCCGGCGCCAAGCCATGGCAAGACCCCTGCAACGCTACCGGACATGCTGGACATGGATATGGCACAGGAGCCGGACATGCATATGGCATAGGATCCGGACGACGCCGACGACGACAACGACAGTACATTTACCAACGTCGATAAGTACTTCAACGAACATGGGTACGGTGACGAATTCTTGGGGCCTCCTTCTCAAGAACCCAACCCTGCAAAAGACGATCTAGCTGGTACCGTGGAGAAACCCAGTTGCAACAGGTGTCGTCTGGCATTCAGTTCTTAGGAGACGCCTCCAGCTGCCGCCTTCACCAAGCCTCAGATAGCCGAGGTGCGAAATATTATCAGCCCCAACACACTCAAGAAGGTTGTCTGTGAGAAGAACTTGATCCCATTATAGCAGAAGAAGAAGGGACGAAAAAGAAAGAGTAACAAGGGTGCGAGCCAGCCGACACCGAGTACGATCCGTGCTCAGGACGGGCCACCTTCACCTAAGGATATCTCGAGGAGGGTGCATGTGGCAGGTAGGCCGATGCTACCGACTAATCTTCTCAATGCTGCAACCGGTGCTATGCGGAGTCTGCATGACAGTGTTCTTTCTTTGGAGAAGCGGCGTCTCCGAGAGAATGATGTGGCATACCCGGTTTTCATGGCCAAGGTGCCAGAGGGCAAGGGCTTTGTGGATAGCGCCATCGGGGGTATGATCGTCCTGCAGTTTGATGACATCTTCGCTATGTTTAACCTTCATCCGTTGCACTACACCTTTGTTCAGCTATTTTTGCTGAGTATGCAGATGCGGATCATTAGAGACAAGACCCCGGACATCGTGATAGTCGACCCCTTCTACATGTGTGCCAAGATCTTGGGCAGCACTGGAGACCGGCAAGTCATGAGTTCATACCTCGAAGGCGTCATTCTGGCAAACCCAGATAAGGATAACTTCCTCGTGCCTTACTTTCCTGAGTAAGTCATCCCCTCACCGCCCCGTAACATATGGTTTCTTAGATTTCGATCGTTCTTTTTTTTCTAACATTCCATGTTTTGTGCAGTGACACACATTGCACACTCATCCTCTTTATCCCGAAATATTCCATGGCCACGTATTTCGACTCGGACCGTCAGTCAAAGAAAGACTACACAAATATCAAGAAAGTTCTTGATGATGTTCTCCCCGGCTACGCCAGATCTGGAGGCACCTTCACCAGGCCAATTCGTAGGTACGGCAAGCACGTGTTTGCCCACAAAACAACGTTCCCCTGCGTCAAGCATCCGCCTGGCGGTCAGAAGGATGCCTACTACGCCCTCCATCACATGCGGGCGATCGTATGTGACCATAATCACCTTCTGCTGCCAAATTGTCTCAAAGATTGGGCCGCAAGCTTGTAGGCAATCCAGGACGCGGACATCAGACAAGAATTCTTTCGCATCCAGTCGAAGTTTGCGGAAATCATCCATCAAGATGTCCTTCATACCTCGGGGTAGTTCTACCTCAGATATCAACCGTCCAACAGTGCGATAGAAACAACACTACAAATGCAGGCTGACAACACCCGCGATTTCATGACCATCATGACAGACGGCGGCTTCATCCACGCTCAGGTCCCTGAGTCAAGTCGAAAGTAGTGATGCTATGTGTAGTTCTGAAATATCGATTAGCTCACGTTGTAATTAAACTTTAATGAACTTGTATGTCTCTTTGGTTTGGACAGTCACTCAACTTATATGTAATCGATGCTATTTATTAGTAGGACCATGAATCGTGCTATTAACGTCTTGCTTTTCTCTTCCGATCCTTTTGTTGCATACTTATATATTGCTTATGTATTGTCTCTGAATTGCTACTAACGTTTTGTTTGGCTAGTGCATAGAGATGCCGTCGTATGCCGTGTACAAGGGCAAGGTTCCGGGAGTCTACGACGACTAGGAGGAGTGTCGGAGATAGGTTCACCATTTCAGCGGTAAAAGTTACAAAGGGTACACCACTAGGGAGGAGGTGGAAGCTAGATACGCGCGCTATCTAGCGGGAGAGAGGAGGGAGCGGAGGAGGAACCGGATGAAGACCAGTTTCATCGCGATGATGCTAATCATGATGACCGCAGCTCTCTTCTATGTGATGGTAGTTTAGATGATCGATATTGACTTGTAATGTGAAGACAAACACGCTACTCGCGGTCTCGAGACTTGTAATGTTCTAACTTTGTTCAGTCTTTTGAATTCGGAGACTAATATGATGAATTGTATTCGAAGATTAATCTTCTATTGTATTCGATAAATCCGCTGTTGCTGTGTGGTGTTGTCTATATTTTGTCCAGTAATATATTTTGTAACCTGTGCAAATATCAGAAAAGAAAAAAATCCTAATATTCATACTAGTGGCACACCACACAACACTTTAGTGGCGCACTGCAATAAACACACTAGTGGCGCACTGCCTAGTAGTGCGCCATTAGTAACCCAGAGCACAAAGGTAAATATGGCCCCCTCGGAGGCATACTAATGGCGCACCACGGGACACACTAATGGCGCACTGCCTGGTGTGCCACTACTGTTTGGTATACTAATGGCGCACCAGGGGTGCACCATTAGTATTAGTTACTAATGGCGTGAAGATAGTGGCGCACCTGTAGTGCGCCATTAATGGCCAAAACAGGTGCGCCACTAATAGGCCTTTTCCTAGTAGTGTGACACGTTCCCTCTCGGAACCGCGAGCCTTCTTGAGGGAAGATCCAGTTTGCAAGAAGCTTACACCAAAGCTTGTCCCAATTCGGGAAAAAAAATTACCGCAGCATGTTGGTGCCATCTCATGACACCATGCCAAGTTTCATGATTTTCAGGCGTGTTTTGGAATTACAGTAATTAAAAAACCAAGTTTCTCAATCTTTCCAGCCGAGCTATGACGCCCATATGTTTGAATTTCACTCCCATCTCTTGCATGGGACCTAGAAATTCACCCAAGGACACACATGTGATTTTTCAAACAACATTGGTGCACTGGAGCATGTGCTTGTAGTTCAATTTTGAATTATGCACATTAAATGCCCAGAAACTCAATTAATGTATAAAAAAGATGAAACGAGCCCGGAATAATTCCAAAATTTAGCACAATACTTCTATTTGGTCTAATCTGGCTATTTAAAAAAATTAAGGCGGGAGAAGGCAGTGTACGTATGTCGTTTCGCACATGGAGGTGACACGTTCCCTCTCGGAACCACGAGCCTTCCCGAGGGAAGCTCCGGTTTGGAACAAGTACACAAAAGCTTGTCCCAATTCGGACAAAAAAGTTACCGCAACATGTTGGTGCCATGCCATGACACCATGCCAAGTTTCATGATTTTCAGGCGTGTTTTGGAATTGCAGGAATTAAAAAACCAAGTTTCTCAATCTTTCCGGCCGAGCCACGATGCCCAGATGTTTGAATTTCAGTCCCATCTCTTTCATGGGACCTAGAAATTAACCCAAGGACACACATGTGATTTTTCAAACAACTTTGGTGCACTGGAGCCTGTGCTTGTAGTTCAAATTTGAATTATGCACTTTAAATGCCCATAAACTCAATTAATGTATAAAAAGTCCAAAATAACCCAGAATAATTCCAAAATTTAGCACCGTACTTCTATTTGGTCTAATCTGGTTGTGTAAAAAAATTAAGGCAGGAGAAGGTAGTGTACGTATGTCGTTTCGCACACGGAGGTGACACGTTCCCTCTCGGAACCACGAGCCTTCTTGAGGGAAGCTCTGGTTTGCAAGAAGCCTACACCAAAGCTTGTCCCAATTTGGCCAAAAAAATTACCGCAGTATGTTGGTGCCATGTCATGAGACCATGCCAAGTTTCATGGTTTTCAGGCATGTTTTGGAATTACAGGAATGAAAAAACCAAGTTTCTCAATCTTTCTGGTCGAGCCACGACGCCCAAATGTTTGAATTTCACTCTCATCTCTTCCATGGGACCTAGATATTCACCAAGGACACACATGTGATTTTTAAAACAACTTTGGTGCACTGGAGCACGTGCTTGTAGTTCAAATTTGAATTATACACATTAAATGTGCATAAACTCAATTAATGTATAAAAAGGACAAACAAACACGGAAGAATTCCAAAATTTAGCATGATACTTCTATTTGGTCTAATCTTCCTGTGTAAAAAAATTAAGGCGGGAGAAGGTAGTGTACATATGTCGTTTCGCACATGGAGGTGACACGTTCCCTCTCGGAACCAGGAGCCTTCTTGAGGGAAGCTCCGGTTTGCAGGAAGCTTACACCAAAGCTTGTCCCAATTCGGCCAAAAAAATTACTGCAACATGTTGGTGCCATGTCATGACACCATGCCAGGTTTCATGATTTTCAGCCGTGTTTTGGATTTACAGAGATTAAAAGACCAAGTTTCTCAATCATTCCGGCCGAGCCACGACACCCAGATGTTTGAATTTTATTCCCATTTCTTGCATGGGACCTATAAATTCACCCAAAAACACCCATGTTATTTTTCAGCAAACTTTGGTGCATTGGAGCATGTGCTTGTAGTTCAAATTTGAATTAAGCAGATTAAATGCCCAAAAACTCAATTAATGCATAAAACGCCAAACGAACCCGGAATAATTCCAAATTTAAACACCACAATTATGTATTAGTTGCATGTTCACCGTACGTAAATGTTCTAGCAATTCAAACACCATACTTTCCCTCTGTAACACCATTTTGTCTTTCAAAACATAATGAAAAAAAATCAGGTATACCACAAATAGTTTACTAGAAAGAATCGTGTGGGATGCGATATAAAATATCTTGGAGCACCGTCTTGTCTGGCTTACGCAGGAAGCTTCGTCGTCTACAATCCACCGCCCCCGCTTGAACCACACTTGCGCGCCAGTTTCTCGTGGCACCGAGCGAAATTTTTTTGCCACCACGGAAATATCTATCTCCCCGCCCCTCCTTCCTACCAAAAGCCACATTTCCACTGTTCCTCCTTGCTTTCCAAGTTCAAACCTTCACTGCTGCTTACTGGCAGCTCAGCCTCCTCGCCGACGACCCTTCTTCTTGCAGCGCCGCCTCCTTGCTGGCGACCCTTCTTCTCACAGCGCCGCCTTCTCATCGGCGACCCTTCTTCTTGCTGTGCGGCTTCCTCGCCGCCGACCCTTCTTGCTACGCGGCCTCGTCGATATGGTGAGGTAATCCACACCCCACCCACACCATCCTCCTCCTTTCCTGTCCCACATGCCCCGACTGACGGAGCGACACCTTCCACCGAAATCACTGCACTCCTCCTCCAATTATGCTCCGCCCATAGCCATTCTACACGCAGTATAACATGGAGCTGAGTAGCATGCGGCCGCATGCTACCTCTTGAGCACTGCGTTGGTTTTCCCTTGAAGAGGAATGGGTGATGCAGCAAAGTAGCGTAAGTATTTCCCTCAGTTTTTGAGAACCAAGGTATCAATCCAGTAGGAGACTACATGCAAGTCCCTCATACCTACACAAACAAATAAGAACCTCACAACCAACGCGATAAAGGGGTTGTCAATCCATTCACGGTCAATTACGAGAGTGAGATCTGATAGAGATGATAAGATAATATTTTTGGTATTTTTATGATAAAGATTAAAAGTAAAGATAGCAAAATAAATAGTACTAGAAATAACTTGTTGACGGGAGATTAATATAATGGAGAATAGACTCGGGGGCTATAGGTTTCACTAGTGGCTTCTCTCAAGATAGCATAAGTATTATGGTGGGCGAACAAATTACTGTCGAGCAATTGATAGAAAAGCGAATAATTATGAGAATATCTAGGCATGATCATGTATATAGGCATCACGTCCATGACAAGTAGGCCGACTCCTGCCTACATATACTACTATTACTCCACACATCGACCACTATCCAGCATGCATCTAGAGTATTAAGTTCATAAGAACAGAGTAACACATTAGGTAAGAAGACATGATGTAGAGGGATAAACTCAAGCAATATGATATAAACCCCATCTTTTTATCCTCGATGGCAACAATACAATACATGTCGTCTCCCTTTCTGTCACTGGGATCGAGCACCGCAAGATTGAACCCAAAGCTAAGCACTTCTCCCATTGCAAGAAAGATCAATCTAGTAGGCCAAACCAAACTGATAATTCGAAGAGACTTGCAAAGATAACAAATCATACATAAAAGAATTCGGAGGAGAATCAAATATTGTTCATAGATAGACTTGATCATAAGCCCACAATTCATCGGATCTCGACAAACACACCGCAAAAAGAGTTACATCGAATAGATCTCCAAGAAGATCGAGGAGAACTTTGTATTGAGATCCAAAGAGAGAGAAGAAGCCATCTAGCTAATAGCTATGGACCCGAAGATCTGAAGTAAACTACTCACACATCATCGGAGGGGCCATGGAGTTGATGTAGAGGCCTCCGTGATCGATGCCCCCTCCGGTGGAGCTCCGGAAAAGGCCCCAAGATGGGATCTCTTGGGTACAAAAGGTTGCAGCGGTGGAAATAGGGTTTCGTGGTGCTCCTGGATGTTTTTAGGGTATATGAGTATATATAGGAGGAAGAAGTAGGTTGGTGGAGCCACGAGGGGCCCACGAGGGGGAGGGCGCGCCCAGGGGGATAGGCACGCCCCCTGCCTCGTGGCCTCCTCGGTTGTTTCTTGACGTCCACTCCAAGTCCTCTGGATCATGTTTGTTCCAAAAATCACGCTCCCGAAGGTTTCATTCTGTTTGGACTGCGTTTGATATTCCTTTTCTGCTTAACACTGAAATAGGAAAAAATAGCAATTTGCACTGGGCCTTGGGTTAATAAGTTAGTCCCAAAAATAATATAAAAGTGTATAATAAAGCCCATTAAACATTCAAAATAGAATATATAATAGCATGGAACAATAAAAAAGTTATAGATACGTTGGAGACGTATCAAGCATCCCCAAGCTTAATTCCTACTCGTCCTCGAGTAGGTAAATGATAAAAACAAATTTTTTGATGTGGAATTCTTTCTAGCATATTCTTCAATCTATTTTTTTTATTGTGGCATGAATGTTCAGATCCGAAATATTCAAGATAAAAGGTTAATGTTGACATAATAATAATAATACTTCAAGCATGCTAACCAAGCAATTATGTCTTATCAAAATAACATAGCCAAAGAAAGCTTATCCCTACAAAATCATATAGTTTGGCCATGCTTCATTTTCGCCACACAAAATGCTCTCATCAAGCACAACGCCGATGAGAAGCCAAGCAATTGTTTCATACTTAGCCTTTTCAAACTCTTTGAACTTTTACGCAATATATGAGCGCGAGCCAAATACATAGCACTATGGGTGGAATAGAATATAATGATTAAGGTTGTGTGAGAAGACAAAAAGGAGAAAGTCTCACATTGACGCGGCTAATCAATGGGCTATGGAGATGCCCATCGATTGATGTCAATGCAAGGAGTAGGGATTGCCATGCAACGGATGCACTAGAGCTATAAATATATGAAAGCTCATCAAAGAAACTAAGTGGGTGTGCATCCAATTTGCTTGCTCACGAAGACCTAGGGCATTTGAGGAAGCCCATCATTGGAATATACAAGCCAAGTTCTATAATGAAAAATTCCCACTAGTATATGAAAGTGAAAAATAAGAGACTCTCTATCATGAAGATCATGGTGCCACTTTGAAGCACAAGTGTGGAAAAAGGATAGTAACATTGTCCCTTCTCTCTTTTTCTCTCATTTTTTTATTTGGGCCTTCTCTTTTTTTCTTTTTTTTCTTGGCCTCTTTTTTTTCGTCCGGAGTCTCATCCCGACTTGTGGGGGAATCATAGTCTCCATCATCCTTTCTTCACATGGGACAATGCTCTAATGATGATCATCACACTTTTATTTACTTACAACTCAAGAATTACAACTAGATACTTAGAACAAAATATGACTATGTGAATGCCTCCGGCGGTGTACCGGGATATGCAATGAATGAAGAGTGACATGTATGAAAAATTAAGCATGGTGGCTTTTCCACAAATACGATGTCAACTACATGATCATGCAAGTCAATATGACAATGTTGATGCATGTCATAATAAACAGAACGGTGGAAAGTTGCATGGCAATATATCGCGGAATGGCTATGGAAATGCCATAATAGGTAGGTATGGTCGCTGTTTCGAGGAAGATATAAGGAGGCTTATGTGTTATAGAGCGTATCATATCACGGGGTTTGGATGCACCGGCGAATTTTGCACCAACTCTCAAGGTGAGAAAGGGCAATGCACGGTACCGAAGAGGCTAGCAATGATGGAAAGGTGAGAGTGCGTATAATCCATGGACTCAACATTAGTCATAAAGAACTCACATGCTTATTGCAAAAATCCACAAGTCATCAAAACCAAGCACTACGCGCATGCTCCTAGGGGGATAGATTGGTAGGAAAAGACCATCGCTCGTCCCCAACAGCCACTCATAAGGAAAGCAATCAAAGAACACCTCATGCTTCAAATTTTTCACACAACGTTTACCATACGTGCATTCTACGGGACTTGCAAACTTCAACACAAGTATTTCTAAATTTCACAATTACTCAACTAGCACACCTCTAATATTACCACCTTTATATCTCAAAACAAGTATCAAGTATCAAACTTCTCTTAGTATTTAATGCACTTTCAGGTTTTTATCTTGGATGCCTATCATATTAGGACTAATTTTATAACCAAAGGAAATTACCATGCTGTTAAAAAGGACTCTCAAAATAATACAAGTGAAGCATTAGAGATCAATAATTTCTATAAAATAAAACCACCACCGTGCTCTAAAAGATATAAGTGAAGCACTAGAGAAAATTTATCTAACTCAAAAGATATAAGTGAAGCACATAGAGTATTCTAATGAATTCCAATTCATGTGTGTCTCTCTCAAAAGGTGTGTACAGCAAGGATGATTTTGGTAAACGGAAAAAACAAAGACTCAAACCATACAAGACGCTCCAAGCAAAACACATATCATGTGGTGAATACAAATATAGCTCCAAGTAAAGTTACCGATGGACGAAGACGAAAGAGGGGATGCCTTCCGGGGCATCCCCAAGCTTAGGCTTTTGTTTGTACTTGGATTTTACCTTGGGGTGCCTTGGGCATCCCCAAGCTTAGGCTCTTGCCACTCCTTGTTCCATAATCCATCAAATCTTTACCCAAAACTTGAAAACTTCACAACACAAAACTTAACAGAAAATCTCATGAGCTCCGTTAGCGAAAGAAAACAAAAGACCACTTAAAGGTACTGTAATTAACTCATTCTTTATTTATATTGGTGTTAAACCTAATGTATTCCAACTTTTCTATGGTTCATAAACTCCATTACTAGCCATAGATTCATCAAAATAAGCAAACAACACACAAAAAACAGAATCTGTCAAAAACAGAACAGTCTGTAGTGATCTGTATCAAACGCAAACTTCTGTAACTAAAAAAATTCTAAACTAAATTTCTGAACGTGAGTAATTTATCTATTAATCATCTTCAAAAAGAATTAACTAAATAGCACTCTCCAGTAAAAAATGGCCGCAAATCTCGTGAGCGCTAAAGTTTCTGTTTTTTACAGCAAGATCGCAAAGACTTTCCCCAAGTCTTCCCAAAGGTTCTACTTGGCACAAACACTAATTAAAAGCATAAAACCACATCTAAACAGAGGCTAGACGAATTATTTATTAAATAACAGCAAGCAAAAATATTGGGTTGTCTCCCGACAAGCGCTTTTCTTTAAAGCCTTTTAGCTAGGCAGAAGATTTCAACGATGCTCACATGAAAGACAAGAATTGAAGTACAAAGAGAGAATCATAAAACACGTGACAAACACATCTAAGTCTAACATACTTCCTATGCATAGGCATCTTATAGGCAAACAAATTATCAAGGCAAGCAAAAACTAGCATATGCAAGGAAGCGGAAAGAAACAATAGCAATCTCAACATAACGAGAGATAATTTAGTAACATGAAAATTTCTACAACCATATTTTCCTCTCTCATAATAGTTACATGTAGGATCATAAGAAAATTCAACAATATAGCTATCACGAAACATATTCTTAACACGATCCACATGTATGCAAAGTTGACACTCTTCCAAAATAGTGGGATTAACATTAACTAAAGTCATGACCTCTCCAAACCCACTTTTATCAAAAACTTCATAAGATTGAACATTCTCCAAATATGTGGGATCTAAAGTTGACACTCTTCCAAACCCACTTTCAATATTATTGCAAACATTATAATCAATCTCATATTCATCATGGGGCTTAAATAAATTTTCAAGATCATAAGAAGAATCACCCCAATCATGATCATTGCAACAAGTAGTAGACTGTCGTGTACAAAAGTAGGGGCCCTCCTTTTGCACCCCTTTACTTGTGCACGGGCAGGCAGAGCCGCACCCACGGCCACACTAAGCAGGGCAGGGGAGGGATGCCGGAGCACAAAACGACCGAAGCAACGCCAAAACTAGAGACGCAAAGAGAGCAAGAGGGCGAGGTGGACTCCCCCGGCAAGACCCTTGCCGGGGTGGCTTCCGCAGCCTCGGCAAGATCCTTGCCGGGGCAACTTGCCTGACACCAGCAGAGCACGCCACCCTTGAGCCCAAGGGGTTCCCACAACATATTGGAACCAAGGCTCAGGAGGCACCTCCGTGGTGGCATGCACATCTTTGTAGAGATCATAGACACACAAGATCAGATGGAAACCAGAAGACGACGATCCTTGGCGGCCTTGCCATGGAGATCCACGAGATCCCCGGCAAGATCCTTGCCGGGGACGACCGCGGTGCCACGGCAAGACCCTTGCCGGGCCCTCAGCAAGACCCTTGCCGAGGACGTCTGCGAGGCTGCAGCCAGGCCCGCATCCGCCAAGACTCCACCGCCGCTCCTATACAGTTGCCAGCTCGATCGGCTAAGCAGGCATCTGCATGGCAGCGCGCGGCCTCTACACCAACTCAGCAAGCACCTACGTGGTGGCATGCATATCTTCGTGAAGGCTCCACCACTGTGCCAGCCCAGCAGCCAGCCGACGTGGCGCTACAACGCCTTGTCATCTTGGACGCGCGTCGGAGCCAGGCGAGGTGACGACAGCTGGGACAAGCTTCTTTGCCGTCCCCAATAAAGCAAGAGGGGCACGTCGGTAGCGCATTAAATGCATTTGTCTGACGGTGCCAGGGGATAGACTCAGACCCTGTACACCTTTCCACCTCCTGTGTGCCATTGTGGCAACCCCTTTTTGTCTATAAAAGGAGGCCCGAGGCATACTGGAGAGGGATTCAGATCTTTTGGACTAGAAAGCTACTGCAGCTAGTTCAAGAACACAAGAACACCTAAATACACACCAAAGCAGGACTAGGGTTTTACGCGTCTCCGCTGCTGGAACCTGGGTAAACGATTTGTGTGCTAACCGCCAGACCCGCTCTTTGCACAACCCCGCGCCTGCCAACCGTAGAAGGGATCCCAGTGACCCCATAGGTGTTGTTTCCCACCGACATCTCTGGCGCGCCAGGTAGGGGTGCGCAGTTGTGGAAATCCGGTCTGGATGAAGCAACGACTTCATCATGGTCGTCACTTCAAGCAAGAAGACGATCGAACAAACGGCGTCCTCGGTGGACACGGCGAATGCTCACGCAGCAGCATAAAAGCTAAGTCATGCAAAACTTTGAGTAATTCCTTTATATATATATATGTTTATTTTCCTCGACGATCTTGCCCTGCGTATGGAAAAATTGCATGCAATGGGGCCCTGCCACTATTGGAAACGCCCTCGTTCTGTTTCGAGTCCGCTCAACAGTTCGAGCGGTTGCGTCGAGAGCGGCAGGGTGACCTTCTGTGATTGGAAACGCTCTCGTTCTATCTCGAGTCCGCTCGACAGCTCAAGCGGCCGCGTCAAGAGCAGTGAGGTGGTTTGCCCGGCAGCAAGCATACCCGACAGGCCATGGAGGATCCGTCCTCAAAGCGCCGCCTGGGTTTCCGCGCTGGCAAACCTACCCGATTAACGTAGGGTGGACATACAAAGGGAGATCAAACGGGAAAATAACATGCATCATTTCAAAAGTACTGCAGAGTTATATTACATCATTTGTTGCTACGGTTCTAACTAAAGATAAAAATTGTCTTGGTCATGAACCTGCAGCGGCGATAAGAAACGGGGTGCCTAATCCCGGCGCTGGCCTTGTACACTCCGAACTCTGTCGATGCGGCTGATGACGGGCTCGATGCGCTCCTTGAGTGGCGCGGGGTCCATGTTGTCCGACAAGCTATCCAGCGAAGCTTCGAAGTCGAGGTCAGGGTTCCAGTAAGCTATCTTGGTGAGGAGCTTGGTCATGGCACCCCGGCAAAGCCTCCGGGCCTCTTCGGCCAGAGAGGCCACCCTGTTGGAGTGGAACCGCTCCAGGGCCCCGAGAACACCCTCAAAGAACAGATTTAGCCCGGCATTAGGACTCACGTTCGGCTCCGGGACGTACCTCACATTTGGCATCCCCATGGTAGCCAGCTGCGTGGTGATCCTGCCGGCGACATCAGCGAGGCGGCTGATCAAGAGCTTCTCGCCCGCGAAGAACTCTGCGTGGCTGGTGGCGTCGTTCTTCCGCAGTTGCCTCTCCTCCTCCAGATTCTTGGTCAGGGCCCCCTCCCAGGCCCTGACCTCCGAGAGCATCTCTTCAAGGCTCTCCAGCTTCAGCTTCAGGTCCTTGATGGACTCGTTGGCCGTGGAGAGTAGCTCGGCCTTCTCGAGGACTGTGGCCTGCGCGTCAGCCAAAGCGCCCTTGGCCACGTCCCTCTCCCCCGTTAGCTCCTGGACCCGCCTCTTCAGCCCGTCACGCTCCGCCTCCAGCTCGTTCACCTTGCCGGCATGGACCTGGGCCTGAGCATTGAGGGCCTCCTCGTGCCTCTGCTCCAGTTCCCGGGTCCGCTGCACGACGAGCTCCTGGACCTCCTCGTCCTTGCCGCAGAGTGTCGCGGTGAGCTTCTCCTCGCGGGTGGCAAGGTCCTCCTCCTGGGAGTTCAGCTCGGCCTGGTGCTGGAGCCGAGCGGCCTCCTCCTTGGCAGCCTGTCAACTCGCTGTCTCCTAGGCCTTCTCAATGTCGGCCTGCTTCATGACAAGCTCCAGCTTGTGCTCGGCCAGCTGGTCCTAGGCAGCCTTGAATTCCTTGCAGGCCTAGCGGGACCAAGCCTGCGCCACGGCGACGCGCCCTTCGAGGTCCGCCTCCGCCTTGTCCACCGCTGCCATCCTAGACTTGGCCTTGTCCAGGCGGGCATGGTGAAGCGCCTGAAACTTGTGGAATGGCGCTCATGCTCTGGAGGAGCCGCTCTTCCTGGGAACCGCCGCCGCCGATGCTCGGTCCGTTGACAACCTCAAGCCCGGCGGTGCCAAGCACCTCATCGTCGAACACCTCCCCCTCGACGGGCGCACTAGTGCTCGCCGTCCATGGGAGGTGGACGAACAAGTCGTCGCCCACCTTCAGATATTTGCCCGAGCCAGAGGAAGCGGAGGAGGAAGGCTGGTCATCGACCACCTCCTCCTCGGCAGTGGCCTTGCTGGCCTCCCCAGTAGGCCCCTTGCCGGCCTCCTCGGCAGCGGCCTCGCCGGGCTCCCCGGCAGGCCCCTTTGCAGCGTCCTCAGCAACGTCCTTGGCGGCCTCCTCAGCAGTGATCTTGACGGCCTCGGCCGCGGCATCTCTGGCGACATCTCCGATGACGGTGTCCATGTCCACCCGGTCTGCCGAGGAAGGATCTGGGTACCGGGAAGGAGAATGAGGCGAAGCCAAGATCAAAGTTTGCAAGAAGAAAAACGAGAGGGAATGGGAGGCAAACAACTTACATGCGCCAAGCTGGGACGAAGTGGCCCCCTCCCCACCGTCATTCGGTGCCGGGACAGAGCCGCCGGTGCCCAGGTTCACCTCCTCCTCCTCTATGCACATGGGCTCGGTGCTTGGCGCCTTTGCCGGGGACCCCCCTCGGGGTGGCGTGGTCGATGGGGGCGGTGCATTGGGGGTGGCCCTTAGTGGCTCCTCCTGCTGCCGTTCTCCTCTTGCAACCATGGCAAGGTCAGCACCAGGAAATCGTGCCCCAGCACATGTCAAAGGGGAGCGAGTGATGACCACACGCTGGGGGCTGCGCCGGGGGCTGCTCTCCACGACCACCAGCGACGTACTCGAGGTGCCCGCCGGGGGCTGGCCGCCCACCGAGGCCTTGGCCCTCTTCGCCACCCTCTGGGCCAGCATCTTCCTATCCCTGCAAGGATGAAGACAAGTCAAGAAAAGTGGCACGGTCCGAAGGGACGGAGATGACGAAAGACAAGACACTTACTCATCCTCCGCCTCTTCTTCTGTGGCCTTCCTCTTCCTCCTCGGGCTAAGAGAGCCGAGGTCAAAGAAGACCTCTGTGTCGTCACCTGCGGGAGGAGGGGAAGCAGGTGGAGTTGGGGGACGCTTGGACGAAGAAGGGGCGGCTGCTTTCTTCTTCGCCACCACAACCTTCACCGCCTTCCCCGCCGCTGCGGCCCTCGTCTGGCACATGGGCGCCTCCGAAGTTTGTTGCGATTGTGCGGCCCTGCCAGGCCGGACTGGCTCACTAGAGATGGCTCGCCGCAGGACACACCCTCTCCCCATGACCGGGGGCTTGACAGCCTCGGCCTCCTCCTTAGACGACTCGTTGGCGTCGTCTTTGATGAGAGGGGCCCCGGTGCCGGCGCTGCTGGCCTCCCTAGCGGATTCCGCCCATTGGGCGATCCCCTTCTCGTTCATGTCCATCGCGGCCTCATCCTCCATGCCGCCAGCGCTGCCGGCCTCCTTGGCGAGCTTCGGCTCCGCCGCCCTGGTGGCGATGTAGTCCAGCTCTGCCTGGGTGGTGTCCTGGAGGAGCCGCGGCTCCTCGCAGACGTACTTATCCACCAAGGTGTCGAAGAACTCCTGCACCTGATCCTCCTCCAGCTCGGCCCAATTCGGGTCAAGGCTGTGCACATTGAAGTCCGGCATCATGGCGATGATGTTGGTCTGGCGAGAGTTGTTGCTCAGCGGGACCACCCCCACCGGCAACCCGAACAAGGGCCCCTTGGCGACCTTGCTGGCCTTCGCGGCCTTTCCGGCCCTTTTGGCCCTGCCGTTGTGACCCATGTTGAGCTGGAAGAGCTGCTGGCAGAAGTGGGCGTGCACCATCATCGTGAAGTTATGGTTCAGGCCAGGGTGGAGCTGCATGATGTCGGCCGCATTGCTGAAAAGCCAACCTGGCCTCCACTTGTTGTGCAGAGGAGCGATGCGGCGGCGGACGAAATCCGCCCCAATCATCTCCGGGGTGAGCCCGGCAACGGCGAGGTGGTGGATCCTGGTGGTGGCGATCGTGAGCCTCCCGTCCTGGGCGTCGACGTTGCCCAGTCATCTCTACGGACCGGCGGCATCTGGCGAACTTGGCAAAACTCCTGAGGGTCCTCCTCCTCAATCCAGCACCACCGGCTCCGCCATTCCTCCCACCTCTCCTTCTAGGCGCCCTCTGGATATGTCCTCTTCTCCAGGGGCCTTGGGATCCAAGTGACACAACCAGAGATGGCGCCTCCCTTCTGGATCTGAGGATAAAAGTAGTGGCGAAAGAGCACTGTGCTGAGATGCACTCCGGCGAAGCCCTCACAGAGATGGGCAAAAAGAGCCATGCACGCCACGACATTTGGAGTGAAATCCAGAAGGTGGAAGTCGTAGGTGTGCATGATGTCGTTGAAGAAATCATAGAAAGGGGGCAGAGGCCGCAGGAAAAGTAGTTGACGAAGACTGGGTACCGATTCGGGGCGGCCTTGGCGCAACTGGCGGGGATGACGCGCGTGGCCGGATGCCCCGTCGTCTCTCCCCCGTCTTGCACCCCCACAGGGGCCTGAAGTTGTCTCGAAGGTGGACCGCGTTGACCGTCGAGGGGAAGTAGGCGAGCTGCGTCCGCCGCGCCGCCGACTCGCTCTCCGGCGGCTCCGTTCCCTCGGCGTCCCTGACCACTTCCTTGCTCTTGCTGGTTTTGGGTGCCATGGTGGCTGTGAGAGGTGGAGGAGAAAGGGCAGCGAAAACGCGGCAGCGGCGAGCGAGAGCAAGGGCTTGAGGAGGAAGAAGCAGGAGACGGCGGTCCCGAGATTGGAGACGACACAGGTGGTAAATGAGCAGCGCGCCCGCGATTGTTCCTTTTTACGGGGAAGGCACGGGCCGCCTCTTTACCATGATGTGACGCATGCGTGCGGAAACCGCCCCATGCACGACCCCACGTCACGCATGGACCTCCATGTCGCGTGTTCAACGCGGGTCATGGGGAAGCGCAGCGGACGGGAAATTACTGCAGTAAATATCCGCCCCACCTGCCCAGGCACCGTTCTGGGCCTAGCCCAACAGCGCGTTGCGCTTATGTGTGGCCCAGGCCCGGGGGCTCCTGTCGGTGTACAAAAGTAGGGGCTCTCCTTTTGCACCCCTTTACTTATGCACGGGCAGTCAGAGCCGCGCCCACGGCCACACTAAGCAGGGCAGGGGAGGGATGTCGGAGCACAAAACGACCGGAGCAACGCCAAAACCAGAGACGCAAAGAGAGCAAGAGGGCGAGGTGGACTCCCCGGGCAAGACCCTTGCCGAGGTGGCTTCTGCAACCTCGGCAAGATCCTTGCCGGGGCAACTTTCCTGACGCCAGCAGAGCGCGCCACCCTTGAGCCCAAGGGGTTCCCACAACATATTGGAACCAAGGCTCGGGAGGCACCTCCGTGGTGGCATGCAGATCTTTGTAGAGATGATAGACACACAAGATCAGATGGAAACCAGAAGACGACGATCCTTGGCGAGATCCTTGCCATGGAGATCGACGAGACCCCCGGCAAGATCCTTGCCGGGGACGACCGCGGTGCCACGACAAGACCCTTGTCGGGCCCTCGGCAAGACCCTTGTCGAGGACGTCTGTGAGGCTGCAGCCAGGCTCGTGTCCGCCAAGGCTCCACCGCGGCTCCCATACAACTGCCAGCTCGACCGGTTGAACAGGCATCTGCGTGGCAGCGCGCGGCCTCTACACCAACTCAGCAGGCACCTGCGTGGTGGCATGCAGATCTTCATGAAGGCTCCACCACCGCGCCAGCCCAGCAGCCAGCCAACGTGGCGCTACAACGCCTCATTAGCTTGGACGCGCGTCGAAGCCAGGCGAGGCGACGACAGTTGGGACGAGCTTCTTTGCCGTCCCCCATAAAGCAAGAGGGGCTCGTCGGCAGCGCATTAAATGCGTTTGTCCGACGGTGCCAGGGGATAGACTCAGCCCCTCTACACCTTTCCACCTCCTGTGTGCCACTGTGGCAACCCCTTTTGTCTATAAAAGGAGGCTCGAGGCGTACTGGAGAGGGATTCGGATCTTTTGGACTAGAAAGCTACTCCAGCTAGTTCAAGAATGCAAGAACACTTAAATACACACCAAAGCAGGACTAGGGTTTTACGCGTCTCCGCAGCCCGAACCTGGGTAAACGATTTGTGTGCGGACCGCCAGACCTACTCTTTGCACAACCCTGCACCCACCAACCGTAGAAGGGATCCCCAGTGACCCCATAGGTGTCGTTTCCCACTGACATAGACATAGCAAAACTAGCATCCCCAAGATTAGGGTTTTGCATATTATAAGAACAATTAACATTAATGGAATTTATACTATCATCATTGCAATCATGCTTTCTATTGAAAGATCCATCGTGAACCACTCCATAAAGTACTTCATCACAATTTTCAGATTCACGAATTTCAAGCAAAACTTCATAAAGATAATCTAGTGCACAAAACTCACTAGCAATTGGTTCATCATAATTGGATCTCTTAAAAATATTAGCAAGCGGATGAGGATCCATATATCTTAGGTTCTCTGTTTAGCAATAAATAAACAACTATTTCAACCAAACGAGCCAAGTAAGACATCAAAGCAAATGCAAAGACGAACAGAATAAGGGCGAATAAAATAGCAAGGGTGAAGTGGGGGAGAGGAAAATGAGAGGAAAATGGAAAATAAGGTAATGCGAGGGATAAGAGTTTGTGATGGGTACTTGGTATGTCTTGACTTGTGCATAGATCTCCCCTGCAACGGCGCCAGAAATCCTTCTTGCTACCTCTTGAGCACTACATTGGTTTTCCCTTGAAGAGGAAAGGGTGATGCCGTAAAGTAGCATAAGTATTTCCCTTAGTTTTTGAGAACTAAGGTATCAATCCAGTAGGAGACTACACGCAAGTCCCTCATACCTACACAAACGAATAAGAACCTCGCAACCAACGCGATAAAGGGGTTGTCAATCCCTTCATGGTCACTTATGAGAGTGAGATCTGATAGAGATGATAAGATAACATTTTTGGTATTTTTATGATAAAGATTAAAAGTAAAGATAGCAAAATAAACGGTACTAGAAATAACTTGTTGACGGGAGATTAATATAATCGAGAATAGACCCAGGGGCCATATGTTTCACTAGTGGTTTCTCTCAAGATAGCATAAGTATTATAGTGGGTGAACAAATTACTGTCGAGCAATTGATAGAAAAGCGAATAATTATGAGAATATCTAGGCATGATCATGTATATAGGCATCATGTCCATGACAAGTAGACCGACTCCTGCCTGCATCTACTATTATTACTCCACACATTGACCGCTATCCAACATGCATCTAGAGTATTAAGTTCATAAGAACAAAGTAACACATTAGGTAAGATGACATGATGTAGAGGGATAAACTCAAGCAATATCATATAAACCCCATCTTTTTATCCTCGATGGCAACAATACAATACGTGCCGTTTCCCTTTCTGTCACTGGGATCGAGCACCGCAAGATTGAACCCAAAGCTAAGCACTTCTCCCATTGCAAGAAAGATCAATCTAGTAGGCCAAACCAAACTGATAATTCGAAGAGACTTGCAAAGATATCAAATCATAAATAAAAGAATTCAGAGGAAAATCAAATATTGTTCATAGATAGACTTGATCATAAGCCCACAATTCATCGGATCTCGACAAACACGCCGCAAAAAGAGTTACATCGAATAGATCTCCAAGAAGATCGAGGAGAACTTTGTATTGAGATCCAAAGAGAGAGAAGAAGCCATCAGCTAATAGCTATGGACCCGAAGGTTTGAAGTAAACTACTCACACATCATCGGAGGGGCCATGGAGTTGATGTAGAGGCCCTCCGTGATTGATGCCCCCTCCGGCGGAGCTCCAGAAAAGGCCCCAAGATGGGATCTCTTGGGTACAGAAGGTTGTAGCAGTGGAAATAGGGTTTCATGGTGCTCCTGGATGTTTTCAGGGTTTATGAGTATATATAGGAGGATGAAGTAGGTCGGTGGAGCCACAAGGGGCCTACGAGGGGGGAGGGTGCGCCTAGGGGGGTAGGCAAGCCCCCTGCCTCGTGGCCTCCTCGGTTGTTTCTTGACGTCCACTCCAAGTCCTCTAGATCACGTTTGTTCCAAAAATCACGCTCCCGAAGGTTTTATTCCGTTTGGACTTCGTTTGATATTCCTTTTCTGCGAAACACTGAAATAGGCAAAAAATAGCAATTTGCACTGGGCCTTGGTTTAATAGGTTAGTCCCAAAAATAATATAAAAGTGTATAATAAAGCCCATTAAACATCGAAAACAGAATATATAATAGCATGGAACAATCTAAAATTACAGATACGTTGGAGACGTATCACCGGACGCGCGAACGAGGTCACTATGGCTGACATGCGTGTTGACCGCCAGATCTTGGAGGAGCACCTCGTCTTCGAGGCCACCATCGACAATGCCGCGCGGTTGTCTACTTTAAAATACAGTTCGTGATGTTTTCTCGAGGCCACCACCAGTGCCTTCTAGTGATTTGTCCTCTGTAATGTTAATATGCAATCTGATGTTCAGTTAACAGTTTGGTCCTCTGAAATGTAATGTTCAGTTAACACTTTGGTCCAACAATTGCTACATTTCGTAGTACTATTCTCAAGCATTCTTTATTTTGTTAACTGTCTTATCTTCTAGTACATGTTTCTATTTTGAAAGGTCGTGCTTAGTTAACTATTTTGTTTCATTTGGTCTGCTGTCCATTTAACTCTTTGGTTCAGTTCTGCATTTTGATTTTCATTTGCTGTGGGTACAATTTTGTATTGTTATGCATGTGACACCAATCGAATTTGGCTGTACTCAATGCATATTCTACTGATAGTATGGAAACTCTCAGTTAACCCGATCAAGATCTTCCTTATGTGTGTTGCAGGGAAATAATGGGAGACACTGCGGTTTACCATAGAGGTTTGTTCAAGCAGGGTCCTTTTGGCTAATAGCACATTATTGTGCAGTTGTAGGACGCATTCTAATATTTAGGTTTCTTACAATTTGGTCTTGCACATGTAGGTCCTGTTGTCAGAGGCTTAGACCCACTGTTCGACCCATTTTGCATATGGGGAAATGAGATGTCCATGAATATCAGTCAAGTCAAGAAACTCAGAAAGATTGTTAGGATGAAGAAACTTGCGACAAATAACAGCAAGATCTTTGTTTGCATAACGAAGAAGACATCAGTCAACTATAGGATGGTCTAACTCCTTTACCTTGTTTTTACCCCTTGCGCCATTTCAAAATTTACAACATCGATTTATGCATAGCTTTGTTTTCAGTACTTTTCAAAGCAGTTCACCGATGATTACCTCTCAAACCACCTTCATGGTCAAGAGGCGAGGAAGGTATTCATTCAACACCCACGGTACAATATTGAAGTCTTGCTGAAGAGGACGAAGGTTGGGCGGGCAATTATCCATAGCCACTGGCCTAAAGTTGCAAGGACATTCAACATCACTGAAGGCTCAATATTTGCCTTCCGCTTCTGCAGTTTCCCGAATGAGATTCATCTGTCTATTTACCATGTATGATGCTACTTTCCAAAGGTTTTTGATGCTGCATGTGAAACTTGGTGCTGTTGTGTAATGGCGTAACTGAGTGCCGAAGCTATCTGATGTAATTCGATTATGAAATCCTGGTTGCTTTTATACGGATATGATATATCTGGCATGTTTTATAAGAAATATCAGTTTGATTAGTACATGGATTATCAATAATAGGCTAATTACCCTGCTTATTGGGGCTTTCTATTGCAAACGGTTACTCGGACAACACCGTGGGCTATGAACTCAAGCAACCCACACGGTTTCTAGAAAGTAGGCGTGTTCGATCAACTAACAATCACACACGGCTTCCGACAGCGAACTATTTGCGTTAGGCCACCTTGCACAAACGTCTCCATACAAAGAACTATGTGGGATGTACATACCTACGGAAATGATTTTCTGGGATTCACCGTGTGGGACTTACATACCTACAGAAATGATTTCTGGGATTCACCGTGTGGGATGTACATACCTACAGAAATGATTTCTGGGATTCACCGTGTGGGATGTACATACCTACGGAAATGATTTCTGGGATTCACCGTGTGGGATGTACATACCTACGGAAATGATTTATGGGGTTCACCGTGTGGGATGTACATACCTACGGAAATGATTGGGTTTCGATGCCTCGCCCGATCACACACGGCCCCAACCTAGGTCCCAGGAAGGCCAATCCCAGACGATTTCTGGGTCGAGTGGGAAGGACACCCTATCACACACACTCACTTGGTGATGGTTCCAAATTCCATCGCGGAAAGGGGTTTTAAACCGTTTGTTTAGGACGTCGCTATACCAGTGACATGAAACCGGAGAATTTTCGAATAACACTAAGTTACCTCAATGGGGATATGCATGTCCCCAACAATAAGAATATCATATTTCTTCTTGATAGTAGGAAGAGGGAATACAAAACCTCCAATAGTAATAGTTGGAAATTTCCAATAGAATTGATACTATGAACTTGAGGTTATTTCTTCGGAAAATGTACCGTACGCTCATTACCATTAACATGAAAAGTGACATTGCCTTCGTTGCAATCAACAACAGCCCCTGCAGTATTTAAAAAGGGTCTACCAAGTATGATCAACATACTATCGTCCTCGGGAATATTGAGAATAACAAAGTCTGTTAAGATAGTAACATTTGCAACCACAACAGGCACATCCTCACAAATAAGGATGGGTACAACAGTTGATTTATCAGCCATTTGCAAAGAAATTTCAGTAGGTGTCAACTTATTCAATTCAAGTCTACAGTATAAAGAGAAAGGCATAACACTAACACCGGCTCCAAGATCACATAAAGCAGTTTTAACATAGTTTATTTTTAATGGAGCATGGTATAGTTGGTACTCCTAGATCTCCAAGTTTCTTTGGTATTCCACCCTTCAAAGTCTAATTAGCAAGCATGGTGGAAATTTCAGCTTCCGGTATCTTTGTTTTATTTGTAACAATATCTTTCATATACTTGGCATAAGGAGGCATTTTAAGCATATCAGTCAAACGCATACGCAAAAACATAGGTCTAATCATTTCAACAAAGCACTCAAACTCCTCATCATCCTTTTTCTTGGATGCCTTAGGAGGAAAGGGCATGGGTTTCTGAACCCATGGTTCTCTTTCTTTATCATGTTTCCTAGCAATGAAGTCTCTCTTATCATAACGTTGATTCTTTGATTGTGGGTTATCAAGATCAACAACAGGTTCTACCTCTACATCATTATCATTACTAGGTTGAGCATCAACATGAACATCATCATCAACATTAGCACTAGGTTCATGTTCATTACCATATTGTGTCTCAACATCAGAAATAGAAATATCATTGGGATTCTCAGGTGTGTCTACAACAGGTTCACTAGAAGCATGCAAAGTCCTATCGGTTTTTCTTTTCTTTTTATTACTAGGACTAGGTGCATCAGTATTAATTCTCTGAGAATCTTGCTCAACTCTCTTAGGATGACCCTCAGGATACAAAGGTTCCCGAGTCATCTTACCACCTCTAGTCATAACTCTAACATCATTATTATTATTCTTATTATTCAACTCATTAAGCAAATCATCATGTGCCTTAAGTACTTGTTCTACTTGAGTTGTAACCATGGAAGCATGTTTACTAATAAGCTTAAGATCATTAACAGTTCTACTCATATAATCACCCAAGTGGTCAAGCATGTAAGCCTTATGTTTCAATTGTCTACTAACATAAGCATTGAGGTTTACTTGTTTAACAATAAAATTATTAAACTCATCCAAGCATTGACTAGCAGGCTTATTATGAGGAATATCACCTTCATCAAATATATAAAGAGAGTTTACCTCTACTACCTGTGTTGGGTTATCAAGATCAGGTATTTCTTCAATAGGCGGTAAATTCTTAACATCTTTAGCTTTAATACATTTTTCTTTCATAGATTTCTTTGCCTCTTGCATATCTTCAGGACTGAGAAATAGAATACCTCTTGTCTTCAGGGTTGCCTTAGGAGTTGGTTCAGGAAGAGTCCAATCATTGTCATTACTCAATATATTATTCAATAGCAATTTAGCTTGCTCAACAGTTCGTTACCTAAAAACACAACCAACACAACTATCCAGGTGGTCTCTGGAAGCATCCTTTAGTCCATTATAAAAGATATCAAGTATTTCATTTTTCTTGAGAGGATGATCAGGCAAAGCATTATTTAATTGGAGAAGCCTCCCCCAAGATTGTGGGAGACTCTCTTCTTCAATTTGCACAAAGTTAAATATTTCCTTTAAAGCCGTCTGTTTCTTATGAGCAGGGAAATATTTTTTAGAGAAGTATTAAGTCATTCAATTAAACCATACCGTAGCATCACCCTTTTATGAGAAAGGAAACAATTTAAGAATACAGTAATAGCGGATTTTTTCCTCATGAGCAAATAGGGTGGCTATATCATTCAATTTAGTAAGATGTGCCACAATAGTTTGAGATTCATAACCATAGAAAGGATCAGATTCAATCAAAGTAATTAAATCATGATCGATAAATAATTCATAATCCTTATCAGTAACAAAGATAGGTGAGGTAGCAAACTTAGGATCATATTGCATTCTAGCATTCAAAGACTTTTCTTTCAGCTTAGCTAACAGTTTCTTAAGATCATCTCTATCATTGCAAGCAAAAAAGTCTCTAGAAGTTTCTTCATCCATAATATAACCTTCAGGTACAACAGGCAATTCATATCTAGGGGGAGAATCATAATCTTCAGTTTCAATAATATCATCAGTTTTAGTAATTTCATTCTCTCTAACCCTAGCAAGTTGTTCATCAAGAAATTCACCTAGTGGCACAGTATTATCAAGCAAATAAGTAGTATCATCACAAGCATCATGCATAGAAGAAGTGGCATCATCAATAATATGCGACATATTGGAATCAATAGCAGGTGTAGGTGTAGCACGCTTACTTAAAACAGAAGGTGAATCGAGTACAGAGCTAGATGGCAGTTCCTTACCTCCCCTCGTAGTTGAGGGAAAAATCTTGGTTCTTTGATCTTTCAAATTCCTCATAGCGATCAACAAATTTAATTTCCATGTGACACAGAGAATAGAGCTATGCTCCCCGGCAATGGCGCCAGAAAAAGGTCTTGATAACCCACAAGTATAGGGGATCACAACAGTTTTCGAGGGTAGAGTATTCAACCCAAATTAATTGATTGGACACAAGGGGAGCCAAAGAATATTCTCAAGTATTGGCAGCTGAGTTGTCAATTCAGCCACACCTGAAAGACTTAATATCCGCAACAAAGTATTTAGTAGCAAGGTAGTATGGAAGTAACGATAATGGTGGCAAAAGTAATAGTAGCATTTTTGTAGCAATAGTAACAGTGGCAATGGTAAAGTAACTTAGCAAAGATCAATATGAAACGAACTCATAGGCAATGGATCGATGATGGATAATTATGACGGATGGCATTCATCATGCAACAGTTATAACCTAGGGTGACGCAGAACTAGCTCCAATTCATCAATATAATGTAGGCATGTATTCCGTATGTAGTCATACATGCTTATGGAAAAGAACTTGGATGACATCTTTTGTCCTACCCTCCCATGGCAGCGGGGTCCTATTGGAAACTAAGGGATATTAAGGCCTCCTTTTAATACAGAACCAGACCAAAGCATTAGCACTTAGTGAATACATGAACTCCTCAAACTACGGTCATCACTGGGAAGTGTCCCAACTATTGTCACTCCGAGGTTACCGGATCATAACACATAGTAGGTGACTGTAACTTGCAAGATAGGATCAAGAACACAAATATATTCATGAAAACATAACAGGTTCAGATCTGAAATCATGACACTCGGGCCCTAGTGACAAGCATTAAGCATAGAAAAGTCATAGCAACATCAATCTTAGAACATGGTGGATACTAGGGATCAAACCCTAACAAAACTAACTCGATTACATGGTAAATCTCATCCAACACATCACCGTCCAGCAAGCCTACGATGGGATTACTCACGCACGGTGGTGAGCATCATGAAATTGGTGATGGAGGATGGTTGATGATGACGATGGCGACGATTTCCCCTCTCCGGAGCCCAAAACGGACTCCAGATCTGCCCTCCCAAGGAAGAACAGGAGGTGGCGGCGGCTCCGTATCGTAAAACGCGATGAATCCTTCTCTCTGATTTTTTTCTCCCCTAACGTGAATATATGGAGTTGGAGTTGAGATCAATGGAGCTTCGTGGGACCCACAAGCCAAGGGGCGCGCCTATGGGGGTAGGGTGCGCGCCCACCCTTTTGGACGGGTGGTGGGCCTTGATTCTTTCACCAATATTTTTTATTTATTCCAAAAATATTCTCCGTGAAGTTTTAGGTCATTCCGGGAACTTTTATTTCGGCACAAAAATAACACCATGGCAATTTTGTTGAAAACAACATCAGTCCGTGTTAGTTCCATTCAAATCATGTAAATTAGAGTCCAAAACAAGGGCAAAAGAGTTAGGAAAAGTAGATACGATGGAGATGTATCAAATATTTATGTCTATTGTACTGCATCATCCCCTCCTCTTCGGGGAAATCCCAACGCTGCTCTCAAGTAGCAGGAAGAATTTTTGGCGCCGTTGCCGCGGAGACATCATCAACATCTATCAAGTACCTATGCATAAACGTTCATCTCCTTGCATTTACATTATTTGCTATTTGCCTCTCATTTTCATCTCCCCCCACTTCTATTTTTTTATAAAAATATAAAAATATTTTCTTTTTGCCCTTTTGTGTTTTCTTCTTTGTTTGCTTGTCTTGTCATTATGGTTAGTTCTTCTCTTGTTACGTGGACCCCTGAAAATGAAGTTATTAATTTTAAGCAAAGGGAGGAGAGAATTTAAAAGATGCTTGGTATAGGATTTGCGATGCTCATTATAGATCAACTCATAAGCAATCCACTACAGTTCTTCTTCGCATTTTTTACATGGGTATCACTACTTGGTATTGTGCTAGACATTATTACTAGAGGGAATTTTTTGAGTAGTTACCCTATGGATGCTTTCAATGCTATGGAAAATTTAGTGGGAACACCACCTATCACTACTAATGAAACGATTTTAACTTTGGAACATGTTATTGTGACAGCCTGGTTGTTACCCTCTTCTCTTTGCCTGATTTTCAGTTGGTTTGGATTTGGATTTGAAATTTTTTTGAATCACTTCAGATGGACTTAAACACTTGGGTACCCCCTTGACTTTCACCCAAGTGACTTATTTCTCTCCCTAAGACATCATTTCTTCTCTGATCCATCTCAAAATAATATTATGAATATTTTTCTAATGAAAAATATTCATTTTCTCTCTAAAACCCTAACTAGCCCCTTGTGTTCCAAAGAAACCACAATTCTTCTTGCCCACAAAAATCTGAGAAAATTCCCTAATATTCTTTGAACCCTAGGGCACCTTCCTGAGCAAAAATATTTCATCACTTTTTGGAATATTTTTGCTACAGAAAATATTTTCTGTTCGGGATAGAAATGGTAGTTTCTACAGCAACTACCATTTTACTTGCTCATTTGTGGCTGAATTTTCTTATGCATGGTCACCTTAGTAGATGATTGCTAACCTCCAAAGCCCAGCTCCCAACTCTCGGTATTTTGACCATAGTAAGCTCTCAAAGTTACTGTCCACAAACTTACCAGGAAGTTGAAATCCATGTTACTGCGCCTGAGCTCAAACCAAAGTGTGGTAACCTCTCAATCTACCACGGACTACACGCCATACATGAAGTTTAGGCTTAGCTCGGCCTAAGGTCAGAGTTCACGCGGTGACCGCGTTCGTCCACGCGTGCTGGCATACGGGCTACGCGCTCTACGTCGCGCCCGTGCCTCTGTTGCTCGCGTGATCGCTTCCCCGCCTGCCAAACCTTGCCAAACTTCGCCCCGATCATCATCCCGACCCTCATAACTCTCTCCTGGTGCTCGCCGACGCCAAAGCTCGCCGCAGCGAGCACAGGCGCGGTCCGGCGAACCCAACAATGCGCTGCGCACTGTGTTTGTCGCCACCCCCTCGCTCCCGTGCTCATCTCCGCTCGCCCACAGTGCCTGTGTGAGCTGCGTCGCCTTCCCCCTTGCTCACTGACGCCGTTCATCGCTGGGCGCCATGTCCAGGTGTCTTCCAGCGGAGCCCGAGCCCCTCTCATCGCTCGACTATAAATAGAGCTCTACCTAGCCTCTTCGAGCATCATCCACTCCTCACACACACTCCACAAACTCGTAGAAAGCCGTAGCCCGGCCGGGCAGGCCGCGGGCCGCCGTGCCCGAGCTCGAGCTTGCCGGCGATCCCCTCGGGTCGTCTCCACAGCTCCAGCCCCTCCCAGGCTTGGGCCACCCTTCCAGGGCTTCCGCCGTGCCTCGGTGGTGCCGTTCCTCCCGGTTGGAGCCCCTGGTGCTGCCTCTAGTCGCCGTTGTCTCCAACTCTGGCAACCTCTGCTTTCTGTTGCTGCTGGAGAGGCTGTTTCCGATGCCGTCTGACCACCCCTAGATAACCTACGGGTACAGGCAGGTGCGCCTACGTCTCCTCTTTCGATCCCTCCCTCCAGTTCTAGCCAAGGAGCCCTCCTCGCCGGCGTGTGCTCCGGCGGAGCCTCGTCGCCCTATGTTTCCCTCCCCCTCCCTCTCACCTGACTAGCGGGGCCCGCTAGCCAGCCACTCTGTATGCACCCGAAGCGGTACGAGTGGTGGCGCCAGCGAGGTTTACGCCTTCGACGTCTCCCCCCAGTTCTGTTTATTTAAATTCAAATTTCAATATTATCCAGAGAGCTTCAAACAGCCAAAACTTTTTAACCATAAGTTCAAATGAATTGATTCTTTTTGCATTGTGTTCTTTATGAAGAAATCTAGCAGCTCACCAAAAATGAGATTTTTCTCTGCTGTCAAGATTTTCTGGTGAATTTCAGAAGGGTTCTTGATGTTTTCTTTTTGTGTTTATAATTGTTTTCAGAAAGTGAAGCTTGTCTTGAGGATCACCAGGAGGATTAAACCCGCAACTCCGATGTACCCTCAGTATGTTTGATTTCCCAGATTTCCAAACTCTGGTAAACAAAGCTTTCATTGCTGAAAGGGAGCACAAGCTCGTATCAGACAATAGGCCTGCTAATAATGATCACAAGCGCAAGTTCGAGCCAAGGAAGGAAGTGCAGCCAGTGCAAAAGGCTCGTACCTGGCAACATACTCAGGTGGAGTACAAGCCCAATTTGCAGCAGAATGTTAACAAAACCACCACCCAAGTCAAGAATGTCATGACCAACCCGGTGCGAGAAGAGTGCCAGCGCAACAATTCTTGCTTCAGTTGTGGGCAAACCGGACATTATGCCAGACAGTGTCCCAAGAACGGCAAGGCAAATGCTCTATTCAGGCCACAAGTCAACTTTATGGAGTCATACCCTACCCAGCAAAACATCACTGGGCACGTTCATCATCTCTCCGCAGACGAAGCCCAAGAGAACCCCAAAGTCGTCATTCGTATGTTTTCTGTTAATAACATACCTGTCGTAATTTTATTTGACTCTAGGGCTTCCTACTCTTTTATTTCGCGGAGTTTTGTTACCGAAAACAAATTTCCTTGTTCACTTTTGGGCAAGAATATGCTGGTACAATCCCCGGGATCTTTGATCAGGAGCAATCTGGTTTGCCATAATCTGGAAATCAATATCGACGGAGCCCATTTTCCAACTTCCTTGATAATCATTGAGTCTGTAAAGCTGTACATTATTTTGGGAATGAATTGGTTGACCCAATATCAAGTATGCATAAATTGCGCGACCCAAGAAGTCACTTTGACGAGTCAGGAGGGGCAAACTACCAAATTATATGCTCGCAGGAGCATACCCAAGAAAGAAATGGTCTTCACCGCTGTGGCTGGTGAGTTGGAATTAATTCCCGTGGTCAGTGAGTTTTCTGATGTATTTCGAGAAGAACTGCCAGGCATGCCACCCGATCGAGAGCTTGAGTTTGCAATAGATCTTGTGCCCGGAACCGCACCGTTATACAAGAAGTATTACCGGATGCCTTCATCCGAATTAGTGGAGCTAAAGAAACAGCTTGATGAAATGCTCCAGAAAGGATATATCCGTCCCAGCTCTTCACCATGGGGATCACCTGCTATCTTCGTGGATAAGAAGGATGGCAGCCTCCGCATGTGTGTGGATTACCGTCAGCTGAATGATGTCACCATCAAAAATAAATATCCACTGCCCAGGATTGATGACTTGTTTGATCAGCTCGGTGGGGCCAAGGTATTCTCCAAAATTGATTTAAGGACATGATATCATCAACTCAAGATTAAAAAGGAAGATATTCCTAAGACCACATTCACTACTCGGTACGGTCTTTATGAATATATAGTTATGTCCTTTAGTCTCACCAATGCCCCTGCCTTCTTCATGCATATGATGAATAAAGTATTCATGGAATTCGTCGATAAATTCGTGGTGGTCTTCATCGATGACGTACTTATATACTCAAAAAGTGAAGAAGAACACAAAGAACAACTCAAAGCTGTGTTACAACGACTCCATGACCATCAGCTATACTCCAAGTTCAGTAAATGTGAGTTTTGGCTCACGCAAGTTGGATTTCTTGGACATGTGTTGTCCGCAGAAGGTAGAGCCGTGGACCCGAGCAAAGTAAAGGATGTGCTTCATTGGTTGGCACCCACAACCGTATCACAAATCCGGAGTTTTCTTGGATTAGCCGACTACTACCGTCGTTTCATTGAATGGTTTTCCAAGATTTCTAAACCCATGATGGAGCTACTCAAGAAAGATAAGAAGTTTGAATAGACTGAGGGATGTGAGAAAAGTTTCAATGAGCTAAAAATCCGGCTGACGACGGCACCTGTGTTGACTCTTCCAGACATCTACCACAGCTTTGATGTGTAATGCGACGCCTCCAGACAGGGTCTTGGATGCGTACTTATGCAAGATGGCAAGGTGGTAGCATATGCATCGTGACAGCTATGACCACACGAGGGAAATTATCCTACTCATGATCTAGAATTGGACGCGGTGGTTCATGCTCTAAAAATTTGGAGACACTACCTCACTGGGAAGAGGTGCCAAATTTTTACCGACCACAAAAGTCTCAAGTCTATATTTACTCAGCCAGATTTAAATCTCCATCAACGTAGATGGCTTGAGTTAGTCAAGTACTATGATCTTGGAATAAATTACCACCCGGGTACGGCCAACATGGTTGCCGATGCACTCAGCCGAAAGCCTGTCAGCCTGAATACCATAATGGAATCCTTGCCTCTTGAACTTCAAGGGGAGATTGCTTAGCTCAACCTGGTCATAGTTGATGCTGGTCTTGCTAATATTATGGAAGTTGTACCTACACTCGAGGAAGAGATCCGCAAGGCCCAGTCAAGTGACACCATCCTGCAGAAACGTGCCAAGAGTATGTTAGCAGGGCAAACTCCAGACTTTTCCAAGGATCAACATGGTACCCTTCGATTCCGTGGAAGGATTTGTGTACCCAATTAGGAGGATTTAAGGAAGAAAATCCTATCGGAAGCACACGAATCTGCGTATTCTATTCACCCTGGAGGTACTAAAATGTATGAAGACCTTCGACAAATATTCTGGTGGGATGGAATGAAGAAATACATTGCCTATTTTGTGGCCTGTTGCGACATATGCAACAAGGTGAAGGCAGAACATCAGAAGCCAGCCGGACTTCTCCAACCATTGCCAGTTTCACAATGGAAATGGGATGATGTCTACATGGATTTTGTCACAGGGCTACCTAAAACTCATTGAGGCAACGATGCAGTTTGGGTCATAGTGGACACCTTAACCAATGTTGCTCACTTTATCCCTATCAGAACCACATATCGAGCCGATCAACTCGCACAACTGTATGTGTCCAGAATAGTGAGTCTGCATGGAGTGCCTCAAACAATCACTTCTGACCGGGGGTCACTTTTTACCTCCGCTTTCTGGTCACGTCTCCACCAAGCTTTGGGGACAGCGCTAAAATATAGGACCGCCTATCATCCTCAGACTAATGGACAGACTGAGCGGGTAAACCAAATACTCGAAGATATGCTACGAGCCTGCACTTTGGCCCAAGGGCCTAAATGGGAAGACTGCATGTTGTATGCCAAGTTCTCATACAACAACAGCTTCCATACCAGTCTAAAGATGTCACCGTATGAAGCTTTGTATGGCCGTAAGTGCCGCACTCCTTTAAATTGGTCTCAAACTGGAGATAGCCGTATTTTCGGACGGATCTCATGATGGAAGCTAAGAAGCAAGTCAAGGAAATCCGAGACAGATTGCAATTGGCCAAATCTCGACAGAAGAGTTATTACGATGCAAAGCACTGACAGATTAGTTTTGAACCCAGAGAACACATATACCTCCGAGTCACTCCTATGAAAGGAGTCAAGAGATTCCAGACTCGTGGAAAGTTGGCACCCAGATTTATTGGTCCATTCCCAGTTATGTCTAGAGTGGGTACTGTTGCATATCAGTTGGAACTACCCCCAGAATTATCAGAAGTGCACAATGTGTTTCATGTTTCATAGTTGAGGCGATGCATATCGCCGCCTAAGAAAAAGACTGCTATGACAGAAATAGAATTGACAAAGGATTTAACATGTGAAGAGAGACCGATCAGAATTTTGGATTAGATGGAAAGGGTCACTCGTAGTAAAGCAAGGAAGTTTTACAAAGTTCAGTGGGAGCATCACACAGAGGCAGAATCGACTTGCGAACGAGAGGAATTTCTAAAGACACATTATCCAGAATGGTTTTCCCAAGCAACCGAATCTCGAGGATGAGATTCATCCTAAGTGGGGGAGGTTTGTGACAGCCTGGTTTTTGCCCTCTTCTCTTTGCCTGATTTTCAGTTGGTTTGGATTTGGATTTGATATTTTTTTGAATCACTTCAGATGGACTTAAACACTTGGGTACCCCCTTGAATTTCACCCAAGTGACTAATTTCTCTCCCTAAGCCATCATTTCTTCTCTGATCCATCTCAAAATAATATTATGAATATTTTTCTAATGAAAAATATTCATTTTCTCTCTAAAACCCTAACTAGCCCCTTGTGTTCTAAAGCAACCCCATTTTTGCTTGCCCACAAAAATCTGAGAAAATTCCCAAATATTCTTTGAACCCTAGGGTACCTTCCTGAGCAAAAATATTTCATCACTTTTTGGAATATTTTTGCTACAGAAAATATTTTCTGTTCGGGATAGAAATGGTAGTTTCTACAGCAACTACCATTTTACTTGCTCATTTGTGGCTGAATTTTCTTGTGCATCATCACCTTACTAGATGATTGCTAACCTCCAAAGCCCAGCTCCCAACTCTAAGTATTTTGACCATAGTAAGCTCTCAAAGTTACTGTCCAGAAACTTACCAGGAAGTTGAAATCCATGTTACTGCGCCTGAGCTCAAACCAAAGTGTGGTAACCTCTCAATCTACCACGGACTACACGTCAGACATGAAGTTTAGGATTAGCTCGGCCTGAGGTCAGAGTTCACGCGGTGACCGCGTTCGTCCAGGCGTGCTGGCAAACGGGCGACGCGCTCTGCGTCGCGCCCGCGCCTCTGTTGCTCGCGTGGTCACTTCCCCACCTGCCAAACCTTGCCAAACTTCGCCCCGATCATCGTCCCGACCCTCATAATTCTCTCCTGGCACTCGCCGACGCTGGAGCTCGCCCCAGCGAGCACGGCCGCGGTCCGGCCAACCCAACAGTGCGCTGCGCACTGTGTTCGTCGCCACCCCTTCACTCCTGTGCTCGTCTTCGCTCGCCCACAGTGCCCGCGTGAGCTGCATCACCTTCCCCCTCGCTCACTGATGTCGTTCGTTGCCGGGCGCCGTGTCCAGGTGTCCTCCGCGGAGCCCGAGCCCTCCGTTGGTCCACCCGAATGGGGGTGCGAGGCCATGGGTTCCGTGGTGTGGGTACAGTGCGCTACCTCTGTAGAGTGTATTAAATCTATCAATAGTCGAGTCCACGGTTACAGACACGCTCGAAAGTAGGTCACACCATGGGTCAACGTTTAAATTAATTTTGCACACTAAGATATGAACTTTGCACCGTTGAGAAGATGATGTTTGGGAAAACATTGTGTTGATGGAGACCAAGTTGTTGGTCCGTTTGTGATCTCGCTAAGATCACCGGTTGGTTACGAGGTAACCCGATCAAAGACCACCAGGTTGGTCCGTTTGTGATCTGAGAGCGATCACCGTTTGGTAAGCAAGTCCGAGGGACTTATATCACAAGATCATGATCACTGCATGTATGATATGATGTTGCAGTAAAGCAATTGGTTAAATATCATGATATTGCTTGTCATTATGTTTATGTTCGTTGTGAGCTTGCAAGTACATTCAATGTACTGACCTGGCGTGTCATGCCAGCTTTCAGGAAAGTCTCGTTGGAAAGGAGTGCTTTCCAAGTCTAGATCGTGTCCACATCGGTGTCCCTGTGCTATGGAGTTCCGCTACGACATCGTTCCACTGCCGCGGAGTTGTTATGATCGAGGCCCCATTTATGTTCACTAAATAATGTACATATTGTTCAGCCGCACCGTGTGTGCCGCTTGGCCTCACCACCTGTTGTAATATGAACTATGATCCGCTAGCATCAATAAAGCGGTTGTTTTCTATACCAAGATGTTGTGTGTTGCCAAAAGACATGGTCTCTGGGCTGGCAATGCGTGGTAAACCGGTTGTTCTAAGTCGGGATGCCACAGTTATGCAAAGGCTAGATGCTATTGAAAATAAAATGCCTACCGTAGAGCATATTGAAAATTTGGATACAAAGATTCATAATCATGTTACTCAATTTGGATCAAAGATAGGGATTACTCTTAAGATGCTAAAAGAGAAAGAACCAATAATTAATGAAAGGGTGGTGCAAAGTCCCGCTAGGATTGATAAGTTAGGAGAAATTATTAACAATTTGGGTTGTGCTTTTTCTTCGATTAAAACTAGTGAAAAGACTCCTCCTAGCAAGAATTGCAAGTTTATATATGTTCCTAAAAACAAGGGTGCTACATCTAGCAAAAACAATATTGAAGATCTGAAAATGTTTAGTGTTCACCCCAATTTTGTTGATTTGATAAAGGAACCTATATATGAAGATAGGCTCCTCAATTTTGTTCCGAGGAGTGTGATCATTAAAAATATGCATGCTAGAACTCCTAGGAAACATGGATGTCTGATCGAAGAGTTAGAAACTAAAGATGACAACACTTGAAACTATGCATTATGCCTAGCCAGGGGCGTAAAACAATAGCGCTAATTCGGAGGCAACCCAATAGTTATCTTAATTTTAATTGCTTTTTCTGATTTTTGGTGTGCACATACTTATGCTACTATTATGGTTGTGTTTTTGTGTTTAAATTAGTGTTTGTGCCAAGTAGAGCCTTTGGGATGATTTGGGTAATAGTTGCTTTGATTCTATACAAAAAACAGAAACTCTTACATTGTCCACATGACGAAAAACTCTGAATGTTTTAGACATGATTGATATACAAATTTCCCACATTGTCCTAGTGTTCTAGAATTTTTGGAGTTACAAAAGTATGACGAAACTTCAGATCTTTACAAATTGTTCTGTTTTTGACAGATTATGTTTTCGTTGCATTGTTTGCTTGTTTTAATGAATCTGTGGATTGTATCGGGGTGTATATGCCATGGTGAAGTTAGAATATAGTAGGGTATAATGCAATCATAAAATATCAATGGGTTTGCAATAGTACTTAAAGTAGTGATTTGTTTTATTATACTAATGGATCTCACGAAGATTTTGTTGAGTTTTATGTGCTGAAGTTTTTCAAGTTTTGAGTGAGGTCACGATGGATGAAGGAGTGGCAAGAGCCTAAGCTTGGGGATGCCCGAGGCACCCCAAGGTAATATTCAAGGACTCCCAAGCAACTAAACTTGAGGATGCCCCTGAAGCACTACAAAAAAATACACTTTCGTGATGATACGTGTTTGTCAAAGTAGGTCACGTTTTCTGTCATGCATGTACATCCATGACGATTTTATGACAGAATCTAGATAGTCATAGATGTGTTGTCATAGAAGTGTTCCATGACATTACAAAAATTATCATCACAGAAGTGTCCACTTCCATGACGATAAATCACGCGTCATAGAAGTATTTTCGTCAAGGGTAACTGACATGTGGCATCCACCGTAACGGGCCGCCGTTAAGCTATCAAGTTCCGGTTTCGATCCGATAACCAGTTAACATCACTGACCAATGGGGATTTTCCACGTGTAAAATTCTCATTCACCGGTAGATCCATGTGTCGGCCCGGAATTTGGACAATTGTCATCCAGCGAATGGGCGGAACAGGCCTATGATACGTTGACACGTGTCTAGGCCCAACAGTGGCCCATTCAGGTTAAAAGGCCGTGCGTGTCAAAATAAGCAAGTCGGGCCTGTCAAAATAAGCAGGCTGGCCCATTAGCGGCCTACTTGAGTCAGACCCATTTACAAGCACGGCCCATACAAGTTACACAGAATCGGCCCATCAAAGGCCCATTCTAGATTTGACAATTTGCAGCCCATCTTTAGTTTCAGCCCGTTAAGAGCCTGCTATGTCTTTGGGCCCAATTACGTCTTGAGCTTCTTTCGGCCTATTAGCAGCCCATCGTCAGTTCCAGTTTGTTAATGGCCCGGGACGTCTTTCGGCCTTTTCTCGGCCCATTCTGCAGTTGGGCCAATTCTAGCCCGTTATGACTTTAGGCCTGTTCTCGGCCCATTCGATAAATGGGCCAATTCCAGCCCGTTTTGTCTTTCGTCCTATTAACGGCCCGCACAATAGTTGGGCCTTTGACTTTGGGTCCATTAGGGGCCCACGTTCCGCAGGGCAAAATTTCAGCCTGACGCGACTTTCGGCCTGTTAAAAGCCTAGTTTGCAAATTGGGCCTCCTCTGGCCCATAACACTTTCGGCCTCTTACTGGCCCATAAAGTAAAAGGGCCGAGACAAAATTGACATTTTTATTTCGGCCTGTTAGAGACCCACGGGCCATTTTCATTTATAAGGCCCTATCGAGCTTTTGGCCTATTAATGGCCTGCTAAGAGCCGTTGTTACGGTGGGCCACATCATTTGGGATCCACTAAATATTATTTGGCCAGCCCAATTAAGGCCCGCTTTGACTACACATGTTTGTTTGTTTGTATGGCGTCCAGGAAATGTTTGGGCGTGTTGGCCCCGTTTCAACGATATAGCATATTCAAGAATTATCCTACTCTATACTATCGCCTCTAAAAAACATACACTATATAATAAAAAGACTAAGGCATAGAATCGTAGAATAATCCTACACTATACAATAAAGAAATTACAGCCGAATATACCCAATGGGCATTATAGTTCGGCACTAGTGATAATAAAGCATACACAAACAACAAATTACATACATTGGACAAATAAAGCTCATACATCACGGACACGCTTCAACAGAACTTACCATTTGAACTATAATCTCTTCAGAAAATAGGATTGGCCGGATTTAGATAGCACAAATTTCAGTCTGCAAAATCTCCAATTCCTTCATGGTTACCTCAGTGCCTCATTTCATTTTTTTTGACTCCTGCATCTAATACCTGCAAGTCCAGTCTCAACTTGTTGATTGTACGTTGAGAATCATGTACATGTTGTGTTGCCACCTCTAGTTGATGCTCGAGAACATCAGCACATTCCAATTCCAATCCATAATCATTTGGTAACGGCCATGCTGCACTGCTCACAGATCTTTGTGTTGATGTCACTTCATCCTGAAATGTTTCTGTACGTACACATGACTAGGGCAAAAATATAGTTACAACAGTGAAGCGAGCAAGACAAACTATTTTGTACATGGCAAAACAGGACTAACAATAATGTTACACGTCATGAAGCATAAGCAGGTGATATTTAAAAATTTAGAAAAATGGTAGTTTGTGCAGCCCGCATATAGAAATCTCTCTTAGCTCACTTGAGGAGCATGATGTTGGGGCCAAATCCAAAACATGGACAAGTTACAAATTTAGACAACATGTTGCGTATAAGTAAGCAAGCAGTTGGCCATTCTGTAGCTCAATTAAAGTCTTAGGGATCATAATGAACAGCAGAGGGATTCATACAAACCCACTATAGCAAGAAAACTATGCAATCATTAGCCTAGTATAAACTAGATTGTGAGCCTCATCCAGTAATAGTTGGTTAATAGACTTCAAAGCTTCAGGCACACTTCGCCGAAGTAATTAAATGGTAAGGCCTTTAATTATGTCAACTAATAGTTATACAAGTACCCAACATCAGGCATCATTGTTTGGGCACCTCATTTACCGAGGATAAATAAAGCAATTGAACAGAGAAAATTAACTATGCCTGAAACAAACAAGCAATTGAACTATTGAGTTGGATACAGTGACTTACCTTAACTGGTTGAACAGGCTCAGTGTTGCTCCTCCTTCTCTTGCAAGGCTCCTTCCTAACATCTTGTACTTGGAAATCCTCAATCTTATCTTCATTGCACCCCCTCTGCCATGTTTTTTATGTCGCAGAAAATCAATATCATACGGAGTCCAAATGCCCCGAAACTTTACGGAGAATTTTTATGGGCGATAAGGAACACAACGGGCCCTGGCTACACCTGGGGAGTGCCACGAGGGGGGCACAACACACCAGGGAGCGCCAGGAGGCCTAAGCGCGCCCTGGTGGTTTGTGCCCACCTCGGGTGCCCCCCGGACCGCCTTTTTGCTCTATAAATACCCCAATATTCCAGAAACCTCAGGGGAGTCGGCGAAATATTCATCCAGCCGCCGCAGAGTCCAGAACCACCAGATCCAATCTAGACACCATCTCGGATGGGGTTCACCACCTCCATTGGTGCCTCTCCGATGATGCGTGAGTAGTTCTTTGTAGACCTTCGGGTCCGTAGTTAGTAGCTAGATGGCCTCGTCTCCCTCTCTTGATTCTCAATACAATGGTCTCTTGGAGATCCACATGATGTAACTCTTTTGCGATGTGTTTGTTGGGATCCGATGAACTTTGAGTTTATGATCAGATCTATCTTTTTATATCCATGAAAGTATTTGAGTTTCTTTGATCTCTTTTATGCATGATCTCTTATAGCCTCGTATTTCTTCTCCAATATTTGGGTTTTTTTTGGCCAACTTGATCTATTTATCTTGCCATGGGAAGAGGTGCTTTGTAGTGGGTTCGATCTTACGGTTCTTGATCCTAGTGACAGAAAGGGAAACAACAAGTATGTATCGTTGCTACTAAGGATAAAATGACGGGGTCTATCTCTACATCGATACATCTTGTCTACATCATGTCATCGTTCTTATTGCATTACTCCATTTCTCCATGAACTTAATACACTAGATGCATGCTGGATAGTGGTCGATGTGTGGAGTAATAGTAGTAGATGCAGGCAGGATTCGGTCTACTAATCTTGGACGTGATGCCTATATAATGATCATTGCTAGGATATCGTCATGAGTATTTGAAGTTCTATCAATTTCCCAACAGTAATTTGTTTACCCACGTTTGCTATTTTTCTCGAGAGAAGCCACTAGTGAAACCTACGGCCCCCGGGTCTTCTTCCTCATATATTTGCCTTTGCGATCTATTTTTCCTTGCTTTTATTTTCAGATCTATTAAACCAAAAACCCAAAAATACGTTGCTGCAATTTATTCTTATTTATTTATTTGGCGTTCGATCTATCAATCTACTACAACTTTACGTGACGTCTGTTTGCCTATCTTGAGGCACCATACCCCGGAAGGGATTGAAAACCCCTTTAACACGTCGGGTTGCAAGAAGTCGTTATTGTGTGCAGGTGTTGTTTACGTTGTGTTGCTTGGTTCTCCTACTAGTTCGATAACCTTAGTTTCATATCTGAGGGAAATACCTACTGCCGCTATGCTGCATCATCCCTTCCTCTTTGGGGAAATACCTACGTAGCTTCAAGCGACATCAAAAGGAATTTCTGGCGCTGTTGCCGGGGAGGATCTTCAACATATACCAGGTTCCTAATCGCAAATCTCATCTCCTCACAATTTACATTATTTGCCATTTGCCTCTCATTTTCCTCTCCCCCACTTCACAAAAATTTGTCGTTTTATCCGCCTTTCTTTTTCGTTTGCCGTTTTCTTGTCGGATATGTTTTTGAGTGCAATCTTGTTGTGTGGTCATCATGACTCAAGAGAACGCCAAGTTATGTGATTTCTCAAATACCAACAACAATGATTTTATCGGCACTTCGCTTGCTCCTCCCGCCACTAGTGCGGAGACTTGTGATATTAATACCGCTTTGTTGAATCTTGTTATGAAAGACCAATTTTTCAGTACTCCTAATGAGGATGCCGCGTCCCATCTTAATACCTTTGTGGAATTATGCGATATGCAAAAGAAAAAAGATGTGGACAATGATGTGGTCAAGATGAAATTATTTCCATTTTCTTTGCATGATTCTGCAAAAAATTGGTTCTCTTCTTTGCCTCGCAATAGTATCGATTCTTGGAATAAGTGCAAAGATGCTTTTATCACTAAGTATTTTCCTCCCACAAAATTATTTACCTTAAAACCCAGATCATGAATTTCAAGCAACTTGAACATGAGCATGTTGCACAATCTTGGGAAAGGATGAAAATGATGCTAAGGAATTTCCCAACTCATGGGTTAAATCTTTGGATGATCATACAAAAATTTTATGCGGGGTTGAATTTCATTTCTCATAATCTTTTAGATTCCACCGTGGGTGGTACTTTTATGGAAATTAATTTGGGTGAAGCCACCAAATTTCTTGATAATATTATGGCAAATTATTCTTGATGGCATACCGAAAGAGCTCCTACTAGGAAAAAAGTTAATTCTGTTGAAGAAATTTGTTCTTTGAGTGAAAAAGTTGATGCTCTTGTGAAATTGGTTGCTAGTAGAAGTGCTCCTATTGATCTTAATGATATGCCTTTATCTACTTTGATTGAGCAAAATAGTGATGCCATAGATGTGAATTTTATCTCTCGAAATAATTTCAACAACAATGCTTATAGAGGTAATTTTAATCCTAGGCCTTTTCCTAGTAATCCCTCTAATAATTATGGTAGTTCTTATGGAAATCAATCTTATAATAATAATAGGAACACCTCTGATCTTGATAATGATATTAAAGAATTTATCAATACGCAAAAAGTTTTCAATACTTCCATAGTAGAAAAGTTGAGTAAGATTGATGATTTGTCTAGAAGTGTTGATAGAATTGCTCATGATGTGGAAAATCTCAAGATGAAATTTTTTGTGGCTAAAGTAGATGAACCAATTAAAGCTCTTAATGTTTCTATGGATGAAAGTAAGAAAAGAACCGCTATGCTTAGAGCTGAAAGAGAATTTTTAGAAAAAGCATTTTCTAGTGATTTCTTTTGCAAAAGTGATGAAGATCTTACAATGATTGGTGTTTATTCTATTGATTCCTTGTTTAGTAAAGTTAATATTGATGGAAAGGGGACTGTAGAAGAGTCAACTTTAGGTAGAAGGCATCCCAATATTTCAGAGGGTGAAAATCTTGTTGAGAAAATTGATAAAAGTGGGTTTGGAGAGGTCAAAACTTTAACTAGTGATGTGCCCACTCTTTTGGATTACAAAGACTTTAATTATGATAGTTGCTCTTTGATTGATTGTATTTCTTTGTTGCAATCCATGATAAATTCACCCCATGCTTATGAACAAAATAAAGCTTTTACTAAACATATTGTTGATGCTATGATGAAAGCTTTTGAAGAAAAATTGGAATTAGAAGTATCAATTCCTAGAAAATTACATGATGAATGGGAACCTACTATAAAAGTCAAGATTAAAAATTATGAGTGTTTTGCTTTATGTGACTTGGGTGCTAGTGTTTCCACTATTCCCAAATCTTTATGTGATGTGCTTGGTCTTACCGATATAGAATCATGCTCTTTGAATTTGCACTTGGGGGATTCTACTATTAAAAATACTATGGGAAGAATTAATGATGCTCTTATTCTTGCAAATAGAAATTATGTGCCCATAGATTTTATTGTTCTTGATATTGATTGCAATCCGTTTTGTCCAATTATTCTTGGTAGATCGTTTTTACGCACTATCGGTGCCTGATTGATATGAAAGAAGGCAAAATTAAGTTCCAATTTCCTTTGAGGAAGGGTATGGAACACTTTCCTAGAACAATAATTAGGCCACCATATGAATCAATCATGAGGGCATCTTATGGATCTCGAACCAAAGATGACAAAACTTAGGTCCTTGCTTTATGCCTAGCTAAGGGCGTAAAACTATAGTGCTTGTTGGGAGGCAACCCAATGAATAAATTTTATTTTTGATTTTTGCTTTATGTTTTTGTGTTATCACAATTATGCTACTTTTATGATTGTGTTTTTTATGTTTTAATTAGTGTTTGTGCCAAGTAAAGCCTCTAGGATCTTCTTGGGTGATAGTTGTTTGATGTTGCTAAAAAAACTTCTACGCTCACAAAATTAATTTTCATTTTTACCAGAGAGCGATAAAACACCCAGTCCAATTGAATTAGATCAACATACAAATTTCCCAGGTCTTCCTAATTTTCCAGAATTTTTGGAGTTACAGAAGTATTCGAAATAGTTAGATTGCTACAGACTGTTCTGTTTTGACAGATTCTTTTTTTGTTTGTGTTGTGTGCTTATTTTGATGGCTCTATGATTTTCTTTGATGAGTTTTTGCCATAGAAAAGTTGGAATACGGTAGATATAATACAAAAACAAGATATGGATTGGTTTGATACAACACTTATAGTAGTGATTTATTATTCTTATACTAACGGATCTGACGAAGGTTTTGTTAAGTTTTGTGTGATTGAAGTTTTCAAGTTTTGGGTTATCTTACGATGGATGAAGGAATAAAGGATAGAAGAGCCTAAGCTTGGGGATGCCCTGACATCCCAAGCTATTATCCAAGAATGAGCAACCAACTTAACTTGGGGATGCCCCCGAGTGGCATCCCCTCTTTATTCTAACGACCATCGGTATTTTACTCGAAACTATATTTTTATTCGTCACATTATATGTGTTTTGCTTGGAGCATCTTGTATGATATGAATATTTGCTTGTTTTATTTTGTGTCTTGAGTCATCAATCCTTGCTGGACACACCTATTTGAGAAATCCAAAATTATGTCATGACTTGTTAGAGTTGCTCTCTATGCTTCACTTAAATTTTTACGAGCAATGGACTTGCTCTAGTGCTTCACTTATATCTTTTTGAGCACGGTGTGCTTTAGTATTTTTTTAAGAAATGTTCTCTTGTTTCACTTAGATTTATTTGAGAGTTAGTAAAATTTTCAAGAAATTCTCTCTTGCTTCACTTAAATTAATTTGAAAGAAAGAAGTAGTATGCTCGTGATCTTCATTTATATTTGTTTGAGCTTATGAAAAGCAACATATGAAAATTAGTCCCAAAGTGACAGATATCCAAGAAGGATATAATAAAAAAAATCATGAAGATCATTGGACAAAATAAACTTGATTCTTAGTAGTAGTTTTGAGATATGATGATGTGATATGTGAGTCATCTTGATGAGTAATTATGATTTAGTAAGAATATTGGTGTTAAGGTTTGTGATTCCCTATGCAAGTACGAAAGTCAATAGTCATGCAATGAAATTATATCCTACTTGTGGTGCATTATTCGGTGTTATTTATGCTTAATGCCTGCTTATGAGATTATCCGTTTCTTGGTTGCCCGCTTCCCAATCTTTTGCTAGCCTTCATTTTGCACTAAGTATGATCTCTACTTGTGCATCCAAAAACCTTTAAACTAGTTTTGCCACATGAGTCCACTATATCTACCTATATGCGGTATTCTTTTGCCGTTCTAAGCAAATTTGTATGTGTCATCTCTAATTTTCAAAATAAACTTATCTTTTGTGTGTTTGTTTCGCTCGCGGAGCGGTGAGGGGTGGCTAATATTTTCCATGATAGATGTGTTATTCTCACGATGAGTGTTTATTCACTTGTCATTGCACAATAGTAAGGTAAAGGAATTAGGGATGCCCAGTCCCGAAATGCAAAAAAAATGAATTTACTTTATGTTGTCAAATAATAAATTCCTTGGAAAGTGTTGGTATGGAGAGCAACCGTGGATACGGCTAGCCATGGAAAGTGAAAGTATGGTGGAAAAGGAACAAACTTTATTTTCTATTTGGGAACCACCTATGATATATCTATGCATGGAAAGTATTGGGAACTCTAAGTCGTTTTTGTTGGTGGGATGGATACACCTCCCAAAATGTTTTTGTCTCTAAGTTTTTTGCTTTGAACTCTAGCACCTCTACAAATCCCTACTTCCCTCTGTGAAGGGCCTTTTTTTACTTTATGAAAAATTTTATTTGAGTCTCCATGTTCTCTTATAAAAGCACCAACTAGGAGGCAGTATGACTATACTTAAGTATTCGGTATAGCTAATATTCGAATGTGTTTCATGAATGGATCAATGGTTGAGCATGACGGGCTAGGGATAACTTATTTTAGCGTTGATATTTTGAAAGACATGGTTGGTTGTTGATATGCTTTAGTATCTAAATTATCATGTCAAAACCAGACTATTGCTTTGAGGAACTAAAAGTCCAAATGACCATGCTATAAAGAAGAGAAATATGATATGACATGTTAGGCAGCATTCCACATCAAAAATTCTGTTTTTATCACTTACCTACTCGAGGACGAGTAGGAGTTAAGCTTGGGGATGCCGATATGTCTCCGACGTATCTATAATATTTGATTGTTCCATGCTATTATATTATCAATCTTGGATGTTTTATAATCATTTTATAGTCCTTTTATATCATTTTTTGGCACTAACTTATTGACATAGTGCCAGTTGCTGTTTTTTCCATCGCAGAAAATCAATATCAGACGGAGTCCAAATGCCCCGAAACTTTATGGAGAATTTTTATGGGCCAGAAGGAACACAACGGGCCCTGTGCCCCAAGGGGGCACAACCCACCAGGGCGCGCCCTAGTGGGTTGTGCCCACCTCTTGTGCCCCCGAGACCGTCTCTTTGCTCTATAAATACCCAATATTCCAAAAAACCCAGGGGAGTCGACGAAATATTCATCCAGCCGCCGCAGAGTCCAGAACCACCAGATCCAATCTAGACACCATCTCGGATGGGTTTCACCACCTCCATTTGTGCCTCTTCGATGATGCGTGAGTAGTTCTTTGTATACCTTCGGGTCCGTAGTTAGTATCTAGATGGCCTCATCTCCCTCTCTTGATTCTCAATGCAATGGTCTCTTGGAGATCCATATGATGTAACTCTTTTGCGGTGTGTTTGTTGGGATCCGATGAACTTTGAGTTTATGATCAGTGCTATCTTTTTATATCCATGAATGTATTTGAGTTTCTTTGATCTCTTTTATGCATGATCTCTTATAGCCTCGTATTTCTTATCCGATATTTGGGTTTTGTTTGGCCAACTTGATCTATTTATCTTGCCATGGGAAGAGGTGCTTTGTAGTGGGTTCGATCTTACGGTGCTTGATCCCAGTGACAGAAAGGGAAACAACAAGTATGTATCATTTCTACTAAGGATAAAACGATGGGGTATATCTCTACATCGATATATCTTGTCTACATCATGTCATCGTTCTTATTGCATTACTCCATTTCTCCATGAACTTAATACACTAGATACATGCTGGATAGCGGTCGATGTGTGGAGTACTAGTAGTAGATGCAAGCAGGAGTCGGTCTACTAATCTTGGACGTGATGCCTATATAATGATCATTGCTTGGATATCGTCATGAGTATTTGAAGTTCTATAAATTTCCCAACAGTAATTTATTTACCCACCGTTTGCTATTTTTCTCGAGAGAAGCCACTAGTGAAACCTACGGCCCCCGGGTCTTCTTCCTCATATATTTGCCTTTGCGATCTATTTTTCCTTGCTTTTATTTTCAGATCTATTAAACTAAAAACCCAAAAAATACTTTGCTGCAATTTATTCTTATTTATTTATTTGGCGTTCGATCTATCAATCTACTACAGATTTGCCTATCTTGAGGCGTCGTACTCCGGAAGGGATTGACAACCCCTTTAACACGTCGGGTTGCGAGAAGTTGTTATTTGTGTGCAGGTGTTGTTTACGTTGTGTTGCTTGGTTCTCCTACTGGTTCGATAACCTTGGTTTCATATCTGAGGGAAATACCTACCGCCGCTGTGTGATACGTTTCCAACGTATCTATAATTTTTGATTGCAACATGCTATATTATCTACTGTTTTGGATGTTTATGGGCTTTATTATACACTTTTATATCATTTTTGGGACTAACCTATTAACCCAGAGCCCAATGCCAATTTCTGTTTTTTTACCTTGTTTATGGGTTTCGAAGAAAAGGAAAACCAAACGGAGTCCAATTGACCTGAAACTTCACGGAACCCATTTTCGGTAGGAAAGAAGCCCAGAAGACTTGAAGTGCACGTAAGGGAAGCTTCAAGGAGGCCACGAGGTAGGGGGGCGCGCCCTCCACCCTAATGGGCCCCTCATGGCTCCCCTGATGTACTTCTTCCGCCTATATATCTCCATATACCCTAAAACTACCGAAGAGCACAATAGATCTGGAGTTCTGCCGCCAGAAGCATCCGTAGCCACCGAAAGCCAATGTAGACCCGTTCCGACACCCTGCCGGAGGGGGAAATCCCTCTCCGGTGGCCATCTTCATCATCCCGGTGCTCTCCATGATGAGGAGGGAGTAGTTCTCCCTCGGGGCTGAGGGTATGTACTAGTAGCTAAGTGTTTGATCTCTCTCTCTCGTGTTCTTGAGGTGATACGATCTTGATGTATCGCAAGCTTTGCTATTATAGTTGGATCTTATGTTCCTCCTCCCCCTCTAGTATCTTGTAATGGATTGAGTTTTTCCCTTGAAGTAATCTTATCGGATTGAGTGTTTAAAGATTTGAGAACACTTGATGTCTGTCTTGCCGTGCGTATCTGTGGTGACAATGGGATACCACGTGATTCACTTGATGTATGTTTTGGTGATCAACTTGCGGGTTCCGCCCATGAACCTATGCATAGGGGTTGGCACACGTTTTCGTCATGATTCTCCGGTAGAAACTTTGGGGCACTCTTTGAGGTTCTATGTGTTGGTTGAATAGATGAATCTGAGATTGTGTGACGCATATCATATAATCATACCCACGGATACTTGAGGTGACATTGGAGTATCTAGGTGACATTAGGGTTTTGGTTGATTTGTGTCTTAAGGTGTTATTCTAGTACGAACTCTAGGGCTGTTTGTGACACTTATAGGAATAGCCCAACGGATTGATTGGAAAGAATAACTTTGAGGTGGTTTCATACCCTACCATAATCTCTTCGTTTGTTCTGTGCTATTAGTGACTTTGGAGTGACTCTTTGTTGCATGTTGAGGGATAGTTATATGATCCAATTATGTTATTATTGTCGAGAGGACTTGCACTAGTGAAAGTATGAACCCTAGGCCTTGTTTCCTATCATTGCAATACTGTTTATGCTCACTTTTACCATTAGTTACCTTGCTGTTTTTATAATTTCAGATTACAAATACCTTTATCTACTATCCATATACCACTTGTATCACCATCTCTTCACTGAACTAGTGCACCTATACAATTTACCATTGTATTGGGTGTGTTGGGGACACAAGAGACTCTTTGTTATTTGGTTGCAGGGTTGCTTGAGAGAGACCATCTTCATCCTACACCTCCTACGGATTGATAAACCTTAGGTCATCCACTTGAGAGAAATTTGCTACTGTCCTACAAACACCTGCACTTGGAGGCCCAACAACGTCTACAAGAAGAAGGTTGTGTAGTAGACATCAAGCTCTTTTCTGGCGCCGTTGCCGGGGAGGTGAGTGCTTGAAGGTATATCTTTAGATCTTGCAATCGAGTCTTTTAGTTTCTTGTTTTATCACTAGTTTAGTTTATATTAAAAAAAATGGAATTGAGTTTGTCTCATACGCTTCACCTTTTTAATATCTTTCGTGAGTATGATGGAAAGGATAATTGTGCTCAAGTGCTAGAAGAAGAAATCTATAAAATGTTTGGCACTAAATATTTGAATGATGAGCATGATTGCAATGTTGTTAGTATGAATTCTTTGAATATCCATGATGCTAATGATATGCAAAGCCACAAGCTTGGGGAAGCTATGTTTGATGAAGATGATATTTTTTGTCCCCCAAGTTTTGATGAGCAAATTTATTATGATGAAAGCATGCCTCCTATCTATGATGATTATTTTGATGACACGTATGCTTTAAAGAATAATGATAACAATGAAACTTTTCATCTTGATTTCAATTTTCAATCCCATGATAGTTACTTTGTTGAGTTTGCTCCCACTACTATTCAAGAGAAGAATTTTGCTTATGTGGAGAGTAGTAAAATTTATATGCTTGTAGATCATGAAAAGGATGCTTTAGGTGTTGGTTATATTGTTGAATTCATTCATGATGCTACTGAAAATTATTATGAGGGAGGAATATATGCTTGTAGGAATTGCAATAATATCAAGTTTCCTCTCTATGTGCTTAAAGTTTTGAAGTTATGCTTGTTTTACCTTCCTATGCAAGTTGATCCTTGTTCTTACAAGTTGTTTGCTCACAAAATCCCTATGCATAGGAAGTGGGTTAGACTTAAATGTGCTAGTCATATTCTTCATAATGCTCTCTTTATGTTTCAATTCTTATCCTTTATGTGAGCATCATTGAAATCATCATGCCTAGCTAGGGGCGTCAAACGATAGCGCTTGTAGGGAGGCAACCCAATTTTGTTTTTATTCCTTGATTTTTGCTCCTGTTTAGTAATAAATAATTCATCTATCCTCTGTTTAGATGTGGTTTTATGTTTTAATTAGGGTTTGTGCCAAGTAGAACCTTTGGGAAGACTTGGGGAAAGTCTTGTTGATCTTGCTGTAAAAAACAGAGACTTTAGCGCTCACGAGAATTGCTGCCATTTTTTATTGGAGAGTGCTATTTAGTTATTTATTTTTGCAGATGATTAATAGATAAATTCCTTAGGTCCATCAATTTATTTTAGAATTTTTGGGGTTCCAAAAGTTTGCGTTAGTTACAGATTACTACAGACTGTTCTGTTTTGGACAGATTCTGTTTTTCGTGTGTTGTTTGCTTATTTTGATGAATCTATGGCTAGTAGATGTGGCGACCCGACCCGAATGGATCAAGTCTACTGTTCTCCGGTGTCATCCCTGGATCAGTAATGCTGACACCACACAGTACATCGAAGGATTTATAGCAGAGTGGCAATCACACACTTATTACATCGTTGTCTCAAAGAGAACTTATTACAATAAATATGGCTTAAGGCCATCTAATAACGATAACAACGGAAGGCTCGGAAGATAAATGGGTCCATCAACTCCAATGGCATCACTGAGTATAGAACCACGACCTAAAAGCACCTTACTCGTCGTCTGAAAAGTCTGCAACATGAAAGTTGCAGCACGAAAACGGCTCAGCACATGGAATATGCTGGCAATGTAACACATAGAGAGTAATGGAATGAAACAGCTATACTACATGCATATATGGCTGGTGGAAAGCTCTATGGTTACAGTTTTGCGTAAAGCCAGTTTTTCCCTACTGCAAAGGAATAAATTTATTTAACTAACATGGTAGTTGTTAAACATCGAGAATGGTTGACAGCATTCCGACCCCAATTAAGTGAACAATTAAAACCCAACAACATTAATTATAAGTAACGTGATGAGATTCACATGATATTCAAGTACTAGATACTCAAGTTGTCCATAACCGGGGACACAGCTAATCATGATTAGTTTGTACACTCTGCAGAGGTTTGCGCACTTTTCCCCACAAGACTCGATCGCCTCCGTTTGGTTTCTCGCACTACGTGGTGTTTGAGAAGACGGATGACCGAGACATAGTCTTTCAGAAGCGCTAGCACCTTACATGTGGGGTAGACCGTACCACCTACAACCCCTACATCTGCTAGTCCACCCCGTAAGAGTTCACACAACTTAGTCAACTATGCCAGAGCCCATAGTAGCATGTGGCTGCACACGGAAGTTTCTAGCATGAATTATCTTATGATCCCTTTGAGCCTGGGTGGCGGTCCGAATAAAAACAGGCAAGTCCTGATAGACATCAGGTGCCTCAATCCACCCAGATGTGTGTTTAAGTTGCCACCTTAGATAAACCATTAATTAACAATACTCACATCTGTCATGGATATCACTCACCCAATCCACGTCTACTAGCATAGCATGGCAATAAGCAAACATAGAAGTAACTCCCAAAGGTTTCATAATAATAAAGGTAATAGGTACTACCTCATCTACTTCCCATCCCACAATTTAATTAGATCCTAATCATGCAATGTGAGAGGATTGATCTAATGCAATAAAACATGGGTTGTAGAAAAGGTATGATCAAAGTGTTACTTGCCTTGCTGATGATCAGTGAGACCTAGGGTTTCGAAGTAACAAGCGGCGCAATCCAGGTGATCTATCGCAGACAAACAACAAGCATACAATAAGTACTCATCTAATGCACAGGTAAAACTCGAACAAGAGAACGAACCCGAAAGTTCAACTTAAGAACTTCGGTTGCAAAGAAAGAACGAACCGAACAAAGCAACGGAAAACAAACCGCGGAAGAAAACAACTCGGTTCTAGCAAGTTGAAACTAGGTCAAATTTTACTGTAGCAAAGGCTTGTTCAAGTTGATTAGACGGAACGGCGGTTTCGAAACGAAAATCCAGGCGCTTGAATCACCTGATTCCGATAAACGAGCGGGAATAAAGACTAGAACGAAGATGGGATCTGAGATCACTATCGCGGAAAAGACGCAGAATAAATCCGACGAGAAAGGAAACGAAGAACGGTTAAACGAACGGACGTTCGTTAACCGGGAACAATCGGTGATCACGTTCATTGAGACGAACGGTCCGAAAGAAGAACGAAAACCGATCTAGGGTTTTCAGAAAAGAAACCGAAAAGAAAAACCGGAAAGAAAACGGAAAAGAATCGAAACGGTTCCTTTAAGAAAAACCGAACCAAGGCGAGGAAAAAGAGAGAGGCGCGGCGCGGGGCTACCTCCGGCGAGGGCGAAACTCCGGCGGCGGCGGGGCAAGGGCGGCGGCGGCGGCTAGGCGGCGGCGGCGCTAGGGCGGCGGCGGCTGCGGCTTGGGGGTGGAGAGGGGGGGGGCTTGGGTATTTATATAGGATGGGGGGGTCTCTTGCTTGGGGAAGGGGCAAGGGGCAAAGGCGGCGGCGGTGGCTTGGAGTCCAAGCCGGACTCGGCTTGCGGCGGGGCTGGCGGCTGGCGCGAGGGGGCGGCTGGGCCTTGGCCCAGGCGGGCGCTGGCTCTTTTTTTTAAATAGTTCCGCGCACAGAAAAACAAAGAAACTAAACGAACTCCAAAATTCTAAAGTAAATTTTCTCCGACTCCTAAAAATGAGTCGAACAAAATGAACTTTTCTCCGAGCCTAAAATGCAATTTTGAAAACGCGCATTTTTCCCTATCCAAATAAAAAGCAAACAAAACTCCGGCAAAACCAAAATTTGATTTATTCCTTAGATCTTCATTTTTCCTAACTTTGGGAAAGTCATATTATTCCCTCTCTCATTTTTTTTGATATTGGAAAAATAATTGAAGATGAAATAAATAAATCAAATGATCCTCTTTTCCAAAATTTGAGAGAACTCCATTATGAAAATAACGAAATCTCCAACTCTCTCCGTGGGTCCTTGAGTTGCGTGAAATTTCTAGGATCAACCAAAATGCATGAAAATATGATATGCATGATGATCTAGTGTATAACATTCCAAATTGTAAATTTGGGATGTTACAGTAGAAGAGTTTATAAACCATAGAGAAGTTTTAATACAGTAGGTTTAACACCAATATAAATAAAGAATGAGTTTTTTACAGTACCTTGAAGTAGTGTTTTGTTTTCTTTCGCTAACGGAGCTTACGAGTTTTCTGTTAAGTTTTGTGTTGTGAAGTTTTCAAGTTTTGGGTAAAGATTTGATGGACTATGGAATAAGGAGTGGCAAGAGCCTAAGCTTGGGGATGCCCAAGGCACCCCAAGGTAATATTCAAGGATAGCCAAGAGCCAAAGCTTGGGGATGCCCCGGAAGGCATCCCCTCTTTCGTCTTCGTTCATCGGTAACTTTACTTGGAGCTATATTTTTATTCACCACATGATATGTGTTTTGCTTGGAGCGTCAATTTATTTTTTTAGTATTCGCTTGATGTTATTTATAACAATGTTTTGCATCTTTTATTTCAATAAAAGTGGCATTGATAGCCTTTAGTATGCCTATTTTAGAAGTCCACATGTTGCTGTTTGAAAACAGAAAGTTTACCGCTATTGCAATAATTCCCTAGAAAATTAAGAATGTGATAAAATGTTGAAACCTTTTTCATATTAAGCTCTGATAAATTTACTACAGTGGGAATTTTCTTTCATAATTTTTGGAGCTAGGTAAGTATGGATGTTGCAGCATTCTTTACAGACTATCCTGTTTAGGCAGATTGCTGTTATGTTTGCATTGTTTGCATATGTTGCTTCTTTAATGATTCTATTTGAGGATAGGACTATTAAATATGCAGAGGCATTTAGTATGCAATTTTGAATAATAATTTTAGTGATTTTCCACAGTAGAGTATGATAAGGTTTTGGCAATGGTTCATACTAACTTATCTCACGAGTCCTTGTTGAGTTTTTTGTGGATGAAGCTTTTGAGATTTAGGGAGACCGTGATATGAGAGGAATTAAGGAGACACAAAATCTCAAGCTTGGGGATTCCCAAGGCATCCCAAGATAATATTTCAAGAAGTCTCAAGGATCTAAGCTTGGGGATGCCCCGGTTGGCATCCCACCTTTCTTCTTCAACAACTATTGGTTAGTTTCGGTTGATCCTAAGTTTTTGCTTCTTCACATGATGTTTGCCATTCTTAGAGTGTCATTTTTTTGCTTTGCTTGCTGTTTGAATAAAATACCAAGATCTGAAATTCTTAAATGTTAGAGAGTCTTCACATAGTTGCATAATTATTCAACTACTCATTGATCTTCAGTTATATCTTTCGGAGTAGTTTGTCATTTGCTCTAGTGCTTCACTTATATCTTTTAGAGCATCGTGGTTGTTTTATTTTGAAGAAATAGATGAACTATCGTGCTTCACTTATATTATTTTTGAGAGTCTTAAATAGCATGGTAATTTGCTTAAAATCCTAATATGCTAGGTATTCGAGATTAATAAAACTTTCTTATGAATGTGTTGAATACTAAGAGAAATTTGATGCTTGATGATTGTTTTGAGATATGGGGGTAATAATATCAAAGTCATGCTAGTTGTGTAGTTGTGAAATTGAGAAATGCTTGTGCTGAAGTTTGCAAGTCCCGTAGCATGCACGTATGGTAAACGTTATGCAACAAATTTGAAACATGATGTGTTATTTGATTGTCTTCCTTATGAGTGGCGGTCGGGGACGAGCGATGGTCTTTTCCTACCAATCTATCCCCCTAGGAGCATGCGCGTAGTGCCGAGGTTTTTGATGACTTGTAGATTTTTGCAATAAGTATGTGAGTTCTTTATGACTAATGTTGAGTCCATGGATTATACGCACTCTCACCCTTCCATCCTTGCTAGCCTCTTCGGTACCGTGCATTGCCCTTTCTCACATTGAGAGTTGGCGCAAACTTTGCCGGTGCATCCAAACCCTGTGATATGATACGCTCTTTCACACACAAACCTCCTTATATCTTCCTCAAAACAGCCACCATACCTACCTATTATGGCATTTCCATAGCCATTCCGAGATATATTGCCATGCAACTTTCCACCATTCTGTTTATCATGACACATTCATTATTGTCATATTGCTTAGCATGATCATGTAGTTGACATAGTATTTGTGGCAAAGCCACCGTTCATAATTCTTTCATACATGTCACTCTTGGTCCATTGCATATCCCGGTACACCGTCGGAGGCATTCATATAGAGTCACATTTGTTCTAGTATCGAGTTGTAATTATTGAGTTGTAAATAAATAGAAGTGTGATGATCATCATTATTAGAGCATTGTCCCAAGTGAGGAATAAAAAAAGAGAAAGGCCCAAAAAAAGAGAAAGGCCATAAAAAAGAGAAGGCCCAAAAAATGAGAGAAAAAGAGAGAAGGGACAATGTTACTATCATTTTACCACACTTATGCTTCAAAGTAGCACCATGATCTTCATAGTAGAGAGTCTCTAATGTTATCACTTTCATATACTAGTGGGAATTTTTCATTATAGAACTTGGCTTGTATATTCCAACAATGGGCCTCCTCAAGTGCCCTAGGTCTTCGTGAGCAAGCAAGTTTGATGCACACCCACTAGTTTCTTTTGTTGAGCTTTCATACATTTATAGCTCTAGTGCATCCGTTGCATGGCAATCCATACTCCTTGCATTAACATCAATCGGTGGGCATTTCCATAGCTCATTGATTAGCCTCGTTGATGTGAGACTTCCTCCTTTTTGTCTTCTCCACATAACCCCCCTCATTATATTCTATTCCACCCATAGTGCTATATCCATGGCTCGCGCTCATGTATTGCGTAAAAGTTTATGAGTTTGAGATTACTAAAGTATGAAACAATTGCTTGGCTTGTCATCGGGGTTGTGCATGATGAGAGCATTCTTGTGTGACGAAAATGGAGCATGACTAAACTATATGATTTTGTAGGGATGAACTTTCTTTGGCCATGTTATTTTGAGAAGACATAATTGCTTAGTTAGTATGCATGAAGTATTATTATTTTTATGTCAATATGAACTTTTGTCTTGAATCTTTCGGATCTGAATATTCATGCCACAACTAAGAAGAATTACATTGAAATTATGCCAAGTAGCATTCCACATCAAAAATTCTGTTTTTATCATTTACCTACTCGAGGACGAGCGGGAATTAAGCTTGGGGTTGCTGATACGTCTCCAATGTATCTATAATTTTTTATTGCTCCATGCTATATTATATACTGTTTTGGATGTTTATGGGCTTTATTATACACTTTTATATCATTTTTGGGACTAACCTATTAACCCAGAGCCCAGTGCCAGTTTCTGTTTTTTTACCTTGTTTTAGGGTTTCGAAGAAAAGGAAAACCAAACGGAGTCCAATTGACCTGAACCTTCACGGAACCCATTTTTGGAAGGAAAGAAGCCTAGAAGACTTGAAGTGCATGTAAGGGAAGCTTCGAGGAGGCCACGAGGTAGGGGCGCACCCACCCCCCTGGGCGCGCCCTCCACCCTCTTGGGCCCCTCGTGGCTCCCCTAACGTACTTCTTCCGCCTATATATCTCCAAATACCCTAAAACTACCGAAGAACAGAATAGATCGGGAGTTCCACCGCCAGAAGCCTCCGTAGCCACCGAAAGCCAATCTAGACCCATTCCGGCACCCTGCTGGAGGGGGCAATCCCTCTCCGGTGGCCATCTTCATCATCCCGGTGCTCTCCATGATGAGGAGGGAGTAGTTCTCCCTCGGGGCTGAGGGTATGTACCAGTAGCTATGTGTTTGATCTCTCTCTCTCGTGTTCTTGAGGTGATACGATCTTGATGTATCGCGAGCTTTGCTATTATAGTTGGATCTTATGTTTCTCCTCCCCCTCTACTCTCTTGTAATGGATTGATTTTTTCCCTTGAAGTAATCTTATCGGATTGAGTCTTTAAAGATTTGAGAACACTTGATGTATGTCTTGCCGTGTGTATCTGTGGTGACAATGGGATACCACATGATTCACTTGATGTATGTTTTGGTGATCAACTTGCGGGTCCCGCCCATGAACCTATGCATAGGGGTTGGCACACGTTTTCGTCGTGATTCTCCGGTAGAAACTTTGGGGCACTCTATGAGGTTCTGTGTGTTGGTTGAATAGATGAATCTGAGATTGTGTGACGCATATCGTATAATCATACCCACGGATACTTGAGGTGACATTGGAGTATCTAGGTGACATTAGGGTTTTGGTTGATTTGTGTCTTAAGGTGTTATTCTAGTACGAACTCTAGGGCTGTTTGTGACACTTATAGGAATAGCCCAATGGATTGATTGGAAAGAATAACTTTGAGGTGGTTTCGTACCCTACCATAATCTCTTCGTTCGTTCTCTGCTATTAGTGACTTTGGAGTGACTCTTTGTTGCATGTTGAGGGATAGTTATATGATCCAATTATGTTATTATTGTTGAGAGGACATGCACTAGTGAAAGTATGAACCCTAGGCCTTGTTTCCTATCATTGCAATATTGTTTATGCTCACTTTTACCATTAGTTACCTTGCTGTTTTTATAATTTCGGATTACAAATACCTTTATCTACTATCCATATACCACTTGTATCACCATCTCTTCGTCGAACTAGTGCACCTATACAATTTACCATTGTATTAGGTGTGTTGGGGACACAAGAGACTCTTTGTTATTTGGTTGCAGGGTTGCTTGAGAGAGACCATCTTCATCCTACGCCTCCTACGGATTGATAAACCTTAGGTCATTCACTTCAGGGAAATTTGCTACTGTCCTACAAACCTCTACACTTGGAGGCCCAACAACGTCTACAAGAAGAAGGTTGTGTAGTAGACATCACTGTGCTGCATCATCCCTTCCTCTTTGGGGAAATACCGACGTAGCTTCAAGCGACATCATGCGCATGTGGAATGCTCAGGTTAAACTTGACGATCCTGGCATGCACAGACATGGCCTTGGAACACTGGAGACCGAAAGGTCGAGCATGAATCATATAGTAGATATGATCAACATAGAGATGTTCATCGTTGATGACTACTCCATCTCACATGATGATCGGACATGGTTTGGTTCATTTGGATCACGTATCATTTAGATGACTTGAGGGATGTCTATCTAAGTGGGTTTCTTAAGTAATATAATTAATTGAACTTAATTTATCACGAACTTAGTCTTGATAGTATTTGCATATCTATGTTGTAGATCAATAGCTCACATATAGCTCCCCTGTTTTATTTTTGATATGTTCCTAGAGAAAACTAAGTTGAAATATGATAGTAGCAATGATGCAGAGTGGGTCCCTGATCTGAGGATTATCCTCATTGCTACACAAAAGAATTATGTCCTTGATGCACCGCTAGATGATAGACCTATTGCAGGAGCAGATGTAGACATTATGAATGTTTGACAAGCTCGGTATGATGACTACTTGATAGTTTAGTGTGCCATGCTTTATGGCTTAGAACCAGGACTTCAAAAATGTTTTGAATTCCATGGAGCATATGAGATGTTCCAAGAGCTGAAAGTGATATTTCAGACTCATGCCCGTGGTAAGAGGTATGAGACCTCTGACAAGTACTTTGCCTACAGGATAGAGGAGAATAGCTTAGCTAGTGAGCATGTGCTCAGAATGTCTGGGTACTACAATCACTTGAATCAAGTGGGAGTTAATATCCCAGATAAGATAGTGATTGACAGAGTTCTCTAGTCACTATCACAAAGTTACCAGAACTTCGTGATGAACTATAATATGCAAGGGATGAAGAAAATGATTCCCAAGCTCTTTGCAATGCTGAAACCGGCGAAGGTAGAAATCAAGAAATAACATCAAGTGTTAATGGTTAACAAGACCACTAGTTTCAAGAAAAAGGGCAAGGGAAAGAAAGGGAACTTCAAGAAGAATGGCAAGCAAGTTGCCACTCCCATGAAGAGGCCCAAAGTTAGACTCAAACCTGAAATTCAGTGCTTCTACTGCAAAGGAAATGATCACTGGAAGTGGAACTGCCCCAAAAACTTGGCGGATAAGAAGCATGGCAAAGTGAACAAAGGTATATTAGATATACATGTTATTGATGTGTACTTTACTAGTGTTCATAGTAGCCCCTAGGTATTTGATACTGGTTCAGTTGCTAAGATTTGTAACTCGAAACAGGAGTTGCAAAATGAACAGATACTAGTTAAGGGCGAGGTGACGATGTGTGTTGGAAGTGATTCCAAGGTTGATAAGATCACCATCGCACACTCCCTTTACCTTCGGGATTAGTGTTAACCTAAAATAAATGTTATTTGGTGTTTGCGTTGAGCATGAATATGATTGGATCATGTTTATTGCAATATGGTTATTCATTTAATTCAAAGAATAATTATTATTCTGTTTACATGAATAAAGCCTTCTATGTTCATACACTCAATATAAATGGTTTATTGAATCTCAATTGTAGTGATACACATATTCATAATATTGATGCCAAAAGATGCAAAGTTGATAAAGATAGTGCAACATATCTATGGCACTGCCGTTTAGATCACATTGGTGTAAAACGCATGAAGAAACTCCTTGCAGATGGGCTTTTGGAATCACTTGATTATGAATCATTTGATACTTGCGAACCATGCCTCATGGGAAAGATGACTAAAACTCTGTTCTCGGGAACAATGGAGCAAGCTAATGACTTATTGGAAATAATACATACCAATGTATGTGGTCCGATGAGTGTTGAGGCTCGCGGCGGGTATCGTTATTTTCTGACCTTCACAGATGATTTGAGCAAATATGGGTATATCTGCTTAATGAAACACAAGTCTGAAACGTTTGAAAAGTTCAAAGAATTTTAGAGTGAAGTGGATAATCATCGTAACAAGAAAATAAAGTTTCTACGATCTGATCACGGAGGCGAATATTTAAGTTACGAGTTTGGCCTTCATTTAAAACAATGTGGAATAGTTTCACAACTCATGCCACCTGGAACACCACAGCGTAATGGTGTGTCTGAACGTCGTAACCGTACTTTATTAGATATGGTGCAATCTATGATGTCTCTTACCGATTTACCACTATCTTTTTGGGGTTATGCATTAGAGACAGTTGCATTCACGTTGAATAGGGCACCGTCTAAATTCGTTGAGACGACACCGTATGAAGTGTGTGTCGTGGAATTGTCATGGCAGTTGTCCTAGCAAGAGGACTTAATCATGGAGCCATCGCAACTGGGTTAGCTTAAAGGGGTTAAATGGGACAAAAGACACAGAGAGTTTATACTGGTTCGGCCCCTTGCAGAGAAGGTAAAGGCCTACTCTAGTTTGGGATTGTATTTCTAGGGTTTCGTTTACCAGGGACCGAATACGCTTGACCTAGTTTTTGATCTCTTGTTTCTTTCTCTAAACCGCCGATAGGTCGTCCCTTTATATACACAGGTTGACGCCCGGCGGCTCACGGAGTCCCGGCCGGCTCATACACAACGTGTTCGGCTCGGTGACTAACTACGCATGCCTTACAACACAAGTCATACATACATGGCAGTTCATCCTCTCGGGCCTTAAGTCTCCTCTGGGTCATGGGTCGTCAATGGGCTCATATGATCCGCCATCTTCATTGGTAACCTATCAGTGGTATGACCCGGCCCCTCCTAGGCGGTTCGTACTCAATAGTCATATCCCCAACATTAGGCCTAGGTTGATTTGAACTTGTTCATGTCAATCTTCAATATCTGACCTGTCAAAATCTTCCATCGCCTTTATTTGACAAACCTTGCTATAAACTGGCGTGATGTCAGCTCACAGAATTTTCTTAAGCCGCCATGACATCACTTCACATTAACTTCACACGTGGCCGAGAACATCTTAACTGATCTTTATCTTAATAAACATCCCGAGAATCGAGGCGTCCATATAGCCATATAATGATTTCGGCCCCCTTGATTCTCGCGCATGCCTTGTAGCCACCCCCTTATAAATAGGGGCAGGGGGTATTTATCACTTCCTCCTTCGTTTCCTACTTTGTCTTCCTCCTTCGCACGGCTGCACCAGCGCTCGAGCTCCGCCGTCGCGACCTTCGACCGCCACATCAACGCAGGCCGCTGCATCAACCTGATCGGACCAGAGAACTCCGGCAAGCCACCGCAGTCCATCTGCAACTCTAAGTGCTTCTCTTCCTCAACTTCAGATCTGCATTAGGGTTTGGGCTTGTTCGTCGGTGTTCTTTCTATTCTTGCATTGTTTCCATCAAATCTGATGACTTTCATTCTAGATAAGTCATAAATCTTGTGCGGAAGTAGTTTCAACATCATTTTCATTATTAGAACAACATCTCTCCATAGAAGATCTCATCAGGGTATCCAAACCTTTCCACTTCCACCACCTTAGGCTAGAATTTTACTGCTGAATTGTGGTAGATCCAAAATTGCAGTGGTAACTGTTACTGCTTGCAACTGGGTTGTTTCCCAGGTTACGGAGGAAGACTTGAACACATATGTTCAGACTGGCATGTTAGCCAGGAAAGAAGCCATCCACAGGAGAGTTCCGGGTAATGAAACTCGCCACGAGCCCAAAGATGGTGAAGTGGTGGTTTTTATGGATTATATGGTCCGGAGCTTCAGTCCTCCCGGCTCAAGATTCTTCCATGATGTGCTGCATTTCTTCAAGCTCCATCCACAAGATATCAGACCAAATTCTGTTTCAAACATCTGCAATTTCCAAGTGTTCTGCGAGGTGTACCTTTAATAGGAGCCTACCGTAGAACTATTTAGAGAGTTCTACTACTTGAATCAGCAAAATGAATTCACAGATGGACCTAGCCTTGAACTAGGTGGCATATCCATACAACGCCAAAAAGAGGCCATCTTCCCAGCTGCTAACCTGCCCAGTCACCCCAAAGAATGGAACCGGACTTGGTTTTATTGCCAAGATACCTCACCAGAAGGAGAAAATCCCCTACCGGGTTACCGTGCCAGCCGGCTTAGTAGTAGACATCATCTTCCGGACTGTCTCAGCACAACAGAACGGATGAAATACGTGCTAACTTTTGCAAAGATCCGAGCTCTGATGGCTGATATGTCTCCATTGTATCTATAATTTTTGATTGTTCCATGCTATTATATTATCTTTTTGGATGTTTAATGGGCTTTAGTATGCACTTTTATATTATTTTTCGGACTAACCTATTAACCGAAGGCCCAGTGCAAATTGTTGTTTTTTTGCCTATTTCAGTGTTTCGCAGAAAAGGAATATCAAACGGAATCCAAACGGAACGAAACCTTCGCGAGGATCTTTTTGGAACAAACGCAATCCAGGAGACTTGGAGTGGAGGTCAAGGAAGCAACGAGGCGGCCATGAGGTAGGGCGGCGCGCCTAGGGGGGTAGGCGCGCCCCCCACCCTCGTGGGCCCCTCGTAGCTTCACCGACCTACTTATTTCGCCTATATATACTCTTATACCCTGAAAACATCCAGGGGAGCCACGAAACCACTTTTCCACCGCCGCAACCTTCTGTACCCATGAGATCCCATCTGGGGACCTTTTCTGGTGATCTGCCGGAGGGGGATTCGATCATAGAGGGCTTCTACATCAACACCATAGCCTCTCTGATGATGTGTGAGTAGTTTACCACAGACCTTCGGGTCCATAGTTATTAGCTAGATGGATTCTTCTATCTCTTTGGATCTCAATACAAAGTTCTCCTCGATGTTCTTGGATATCTATTCGATGTAATACTTTTTGCGGTGTGTTTGTCGAGATCCGATGAATTGTGGGTTTATGATCAAGTTTATCTATGAACAATATTTGATTCTTCTCTGAATTCTTATATGCATGATTTGATATCTTTGCAAGTCTCTTCGAATTATCAGTTTGGTTTGGCCTACTAGATTGATATTTCTTGCAATGGGAGAAGTGCTCAGCTTTGGGTTCAATCTTGCGGTGCTCGATCCCAGTGACAGAAAGGGAACCGACATATATTGTATTGTTGCCATCGAGGATAAAAAGATGGGGTTTATATTATATTGCTTGAGTTTATCCATCTACATCATGTCATCTTGCCTAATGTGTTACTCTGTTCTTATGAACTTAATACTCTAGATGCATGCTGGATAGCGGTCGATGTGTGGAGTAATAGTAGTAGATGCAGAATCGTTTCGGTCTACTTGACACAGACGTTATGCCTATGTTTATGATCATGCCTAGACATTCTCATAACTATGCGCTTTTCTATCAATTGCTCAGCAGTAATTTGTACACCAACCGTAATATGTTCTATCTTGAGAGAAGCCACTAGTGAAACCTATGGCCCCGGGTCAACTTTACATCATATAAGTTTCTGATCTGCAATTCTAGTTTACTATTTATTTTATTTTGCAATCTTTACTTTTCAATCTATATAACAAAAATACCAAAAATATTTATCTTATTATCTTTATCAGATCTCACTTTCGTAAGTGACCGTGAAGGGATTGACAACCCCTTTATCGTGTTGGTTGTGAGGTTCTTGTTTGTTTGTGCAGGTACTAGGCGATTTGCGTGTAGTCTCCTACTGGATTGATACCTTGGATCTCAAAAACCGAGGGAAATACTTACGCTACTTTGCTGCATCACCCTTTCCTCTTCAAGGGAAAACCCACGCATGCTCAAGAGGTAGCAAGAAGGATTTCTGGCGCCGTTGCGGGGGAGATCTACGCTCAAGTCAAGACATACCAAGTACCCATCGCAAACTCTTATCCCTCACATTACATTATTTGCCATTTGCCTCTCATTTTCCTCTCCCCACTTCACCCTTGCCGTTTTATTCGCCTCTTTTCCGTTCGCCTTTTTTTCGTTCGCCTTGTTTCGCTTGCCTCTTGTGTGACTGTGTGTTGGATTGATTGTTTGTCACGATGGCTCAAGATAATACAAAATTATGTGACTTCTCCAATACCAACAACAATGAGTTTAGTAGCACTCCGATTGCTCCTCTTACCGATGCTGAATCTTATGAAATTAATACTGCTTTGCTGAATCTTGTCATGAAAGATCAATTTTCTGTCCTTCCTAGTGAAGATGCCACTACCCATCTAAACAACTCTGTTGATTTATGTGATATGCAAAAGAACAAACATGTGGATAATGATATTGTTAAATTGAAGCTATTTCCGTTTTCGCTTAGAGATCGTGCTAAAACTTGGTTCTCTTCTTTGCCTAAAAATAGTATTGATTGATGGAATAAGTGCAAAGATGCTTTTATCTCTAAGTATTTTCCTCCCGCTAAGATCATCTCTCTTAGAAATGATATTATGAATGTTAAGCAACTTGATCATGAGCATGTTGCACAAGCTTGGGAGAGGATGAAATTAATGATACGTAATTTCCCTACACATGGTTTGAATTTATGGATGATTATACAGAATTTTTATGCTGGATTGAATTTTGCTTCTAGAAATCTTTTAGATTTGGCCGCGGGAGGCACTTTTATGGAAATCACTTTAGGAGAATCTACTAAACTCCTAGATAATATTATGGTTAATTATTCTCAATGGCATACCGAAAGATCCACTAGTAAAATAGTTCATGCGATAGAAGAGACTAATGTTTTGAGTGGAAAGATGGATGTACTTACGAAATTGTTTGCTAATAAGAGTGTTTCTTCTGATCCTAATGATATGCCTTTGTCCACTTTGATTGAGAATAATAATGAATCCTTTGATGTGAATTTTGTTGGTAGGAACAACTTTGGTAATAACGCGTATAGAGGAAACTTTAATTCTAGGTCGTTCTGTAGTAATTCCTCTAATAATTATGGTAATTCCAACAACAACTCTTATGGAAATTTTAATAAGTTAGCCTCTGATTTTGAGACTAGTGTTAAAGAATTTATGAATTCGCAAAAGAATTTCAATGCTTTGCTTGAAGAAAAATTGCTTAAGATTGATGAGTTGGCTAGGAACTTGGATAGAATTTCTCTTGATGCTGATTCTTTGAAACTTAGATCTATTACTCCTAAGCATGACATCAATGATTCTCTCAAAGACATGAGAATTTCCATTGATGAGTGCAAAGAAAGAACCGCTAGGATGTGTGCTAAAAAAGATTGCTTTGTGAAAGCGTGTTCTTCTAGTTTTCATGATAATAATGATGAAGATCTTAAAGTGATTGGTGTGTCTCCTATTAAGTCTTTGTTTGCGAATATGAATCTTGATAAAGATGGGACTGGAGATGAGTCAACTTTAGTTAAAAGGCGTCCCAATGATTCGGGGTTTTTAGATCTTGATGCAAAAATTGGTAAAAGTGGGATTGAAGAGGTCAAAACTTTACATAGCAATGAACCCACTATTTTGGATTTCAAGGGATTTAATTATGATAATTGCTCTTTGATAGATTGTATTTCCTTGTTGCAATCCGTGTTAAATTCTCCTCATGCTTATGATCAAAATAAGGCCTTTACTAAACATATCGTTGATGCTTTAATGCAACCTTATGAAGAAAAGATTGAATTAGAAGTTTCTATTCCTAGAAAAATTTATGATGAGTGGGAACCTACTATTAAAATTAGGATTAAAGATCATGAATGCTATGCTTTATGTGATTTAGGTGCTAGTGTTTCCACGATTCCAAAAACTTTGTGTGATGTGCTAGGTTTCCGTGAATTTGGTGATTTTTCTTTAAATTTGCATCTTGCGCATTCCACCATTAAGAAACCTATGGGAAGGATTAGTGATGTTCTTATTGTTTCAAATAGGAATTATGTGCCCGTATATTTCATTGTTCTTGATATAGATTGCAATCCTACATGTCCTATTATTCTTGGTAGACCTTTCCTTAGAACGATTGGTGCAATTATTGACATGAAAGAAGGAAATATTAGATTCCAAATTCCGTTAAGGAAAGTCATGGAACACTTTCCTAGAAAGAAAATTAAATTACCTTATGAATCTATTTTGAGAGCCACATATGGATTGCATACCTAAGAGGGCAATACCTAGATCTATTCTTGTTTTTATGCCTAGCTAGGGGCGTTAAACGATAGCGCTTGTTGGGAGGCAAGCCAATTTTATTTTTGTTCCTTGCTTTTTGTTCCTGTTTAGTAATAAATAAATCAGATATACTATGTTATGATTGTGTTTTTTATGTTTTAATTAGTGTTTGTCCCAAGTAAAGCCTTTAGGATCTTCTTGGGTGATTGTTATTTGATCTTGCTGAAAAAAACAGAAAGTATGCGCTAACAAGAATAATCTTAATTTTTTACCAGAGAGCGATAAAATACCCATTCCAACTTCAGTAGATCAATATACAAATTATTTAGGACATACTAATTTCTCAGGATTTTTGGAGTTACATAAGTATTCTAAACTTACATATTACTACAGACTGTTCTGTTTTTGACAGATTCTGTTTTTCGTGTGTTGTTTGCTTATTTTGATGAATCTATGGCTAGTATCGGGGGGTATGAACCATAGAGAAGTTGGAATACAGTAGGTTTAACAGAAATATAAATAAAGAATAAGTTCATTACAGTACATTAAAGTGGTGGTTTGTTTTCTTATACTAACGGAGCTCATGAGATTTTCTGTTGAGTTTTGTGTTGTGAAGTTTTCAAGTTTTTGGGTAAAAATTTCATGGATTTTGGAACAAGGAGTGGCAAGAGCCTAAGATTGGGGATGCCCAAGGCACCCCAAGGTAAAGTCCAAGGGCAGCCAAAAGCCTAAGCTAGGGGATGCCCTGGAAGCATCCCCTCTTTCGTCTTCAGCTATCGATAACTTTACTTGAGGCTATATTTTTATTCACCACATGATATGTGTTTTGCTTGGAGCGTCTTGTATGATTTGAGTCTTTGCTTTTTAGTTTAACAAAATCATCTTTTGGGAGAGACACACGTGAATCAGAATTTATTAGAATACTCTATGTGCTTCACTTATAACTTTTGAGCTAGATAAATTTTGCTCTAGTGCTTCACTTATATCTTTTTAGAGCACGGTGGTGGTTTTTATTTTATAGAAATTATTGATCTCTCATGCTTCAGTTAAATTATTTTGGGAGTCTTTTAGAACATCATGGTAATTTACTTTGGCTATAAAATTAGTCCTAATATGATAGGCATCCAGGATGGCTATAATAAAAACTTTCATATAGAGTGCATTAGATATTATGAGAAGTTTGATACTTGATAGTTGTTTTGAGATATAAAGATGGTAATATTAGAGTCGTGCTAGTTGAGTAACTGTGGAATTGAGAAATACTTGTGTTGAAGTTGGCAAGTCCCATAGCATGCACGTATGGTAAACATTGTGTGACATATTTGAAGCATGAGGTGTTCTTTGATTGCTTTCCTTATGAGTGGCGGTCGGGGACGAGCGATGGTATTTTCCTACCAATCTATCCGCCTAGGATCATGCGCGTAGTGCTTGGTTTTGATGGATTGTAGATTTTTGCAATAAGTATGTGAGTTCTTTATGACTAATGTTGAGTCCATGGATTATTCGCGCTCTCACCCTTCCATCATTGCTAGCCTCTTTGGTACCGTGCATTACCCTTTCTCACCTCGAGAGTTGGTGCAAATTTCGCTGGTGCATCCAAACCCCGTGATATGATAAGCTCTATCACACATAAGCCTCCTTATATCTTCCTCAAAACAGCCACCATACCTACCTATTATGGCATTTCCATAGCCATTCTGAGATACATTGCCATGCAACTTTCCACCGTTCCATTTATTATGACACGCTCCATCATTGTCATATTGCTTTGCATGATCATGTTGTTGACATTGTATTTGTGGCAAAGCCACCTTCATAATTCTTTCATACATGTCACTCTTGATTCATTGCATATCCCGGTACACCGCCGAAGGCATTCACATAGAGTCATATTTTGTTCGAAGTATCGAGTTGTAATTCTTGAGTTGTAAGTAAATAAAAGTGTGATGATTTTCATTATTAGAGAATTGTCCCATGTGAGGAAAAGATGATGGAGACTATGATTCCCCCACAAGTCGGGATGAGATTCCGGATGAAAAAAGAGGCCATAAAAAATAGAAAAAAGGCCCAATAAAAAAATGAGAGAAAAGGAGAGAAGGGGCAATGTTACTATCCTTTTTCCACACTTGTGCTTCAAAGTAGCACAATGATCTTCATGATAGAGAGTCTCCTATTTTGTCACGTTCATATACTAGTGGGGATTTTTCATTATAGAACTTGGCTTGTATATTCCAATGATGGGATTCCTCAAAATGCCCTAGGTCTTCATGACCAAGCAAGTTGGATGCACACCCACTTAGTTTCTTTTGTTGAGCTTTCATATATTTATAGCTCTATTGCATCCGTTGCATGGCAATCCCTACTCCTTGCATTGACATCAATTGGTGGGCATCTCCATAGCCCGTTGATTAGCCGCGTCAATGTGAGACTTTCTCCCTTTTTGTCTTCTCACACAACCTCCGTCATCATATTCTATTCCACCCATGGTGCTATGTCCATGGCTCGCGCTCATATATTGCGTGAAAGTTGAAAGAGTTTGAAAAGGCTAAGTATGAAACAATTGCTTGGCTTGTCATCGGGGTTGTGCATGATGGGAGCATTTTGTGTGATGAAAATGAAGCATGGCCAAACTATATGATTTTGTAGGGTTAAGCTTTCTTTGGCTATGTTATTTTGATAATACATAATTGCTTGGTTAGCATGGTTGAAGTATTATTATTTTTATGTCAATATTAAACTTCTGTCTAGAATCTTTTGCGTCTAAACATTTATGCTGCAATAAAGAGAATTGCATTGAAAATTATGTTAGGTAGCATTCCACATCAAAAATTCTGTTTTTATCATTTACCTATTCGAGGAAAAGTGGGAATTAAGCTTGGAGATGCGTGATACATCTCCAACGTATCTATAATTTTTTATTGTTCCATGCTATTATATTATCTATTTTGGATGTTTAATGGGCTTTAATATGCAATTTTATATAATTTTTGGGACTAACTTGTTAACCGAAGGCCCAGTGCAAATTGTTGTTTTTTGCCTATTTCAGTGTTTCACAGAAAAGGAATATCAAACGGAACAAAACCTTCGCGAGGATCCTTTTTGGAACAAACACAATCCAGGAGACTTGGAGTGGAGGTCAAGGAAGCAACAAGGCGGCCACGAGGTAGGGCGGCGCGCCTAGGGGGGTAGGCATGCACCCACCCTCGTGGGCCCCTCGTAGCTCCACCGACCTACTTCTTTCACCTATATATATACTCTTATACCCTAAAAACATCCAGGGGAGCCACGAAACCACTTTTCCACCGCCGCAACCTTCTGTACCCGTGAGATCCCATTTGGGGACCTTTTCTGGCGATCTGCCGAAGGGGGATTCGATCACGGAGGGCTCCTACATCAACACCATAGCCTCTCCGATGATGTGTGAGTAGTTTATCACAGACCTTCGGGTCCATAGTTATTAGCTAGATGGCTTGTTCTCTCTCTTTGGATCTCAATAGAAAGTTCTCCTCGATGTTCTTGGAGATCTATTCGATGTTATACTTTTTGCGGCGTGTTTGTCGAGGTCCAATGAATTGTGGGTTTATGATCAAGTTTATCTATGAACAATATTTGATTCTTCTCTGAATTCTTATATGCATGATTTGATATCTTTGCAAGTGATGTAGGGTGGAACCCTAGATGGCTGATCTTTCACAAAAGGAGCGGATCCCTCAAAGAACACAAAGAACACGAGGGGAAACACGACGGGAAACACGGGAGAATCACTCAAACCAACAAGAACGATCACACATATGCTAGATCCATGAACAGAAAGGAAGATACATGATCCATGATCAACAAGGGACGATACATGGTTACCGGTTCTTCTCCAAAGGAGGTCTTGATGGGGCCACCCAAAAGGGGGTCTTGAATCCAAGGGGATCTTCTCCGAAGAGGGGCCGCGGTCTCTCTCGTGGAGTAGATCCGTAATGGATGAGCAAAGCTCTATCTCTAAATGAGCTACTACTTTGCTAACCCTAAAACGTAGGTAGGAGAAGAGTATATATAGTCTAGGTGGACGAAGGGGTACACGGGCCTCGGGCCCTTACACTGTGCGCAGACAGGGGAGGCCAGACGTCCGGGCTAGGGGCCGGATGTCCGGGCTGTCAGGGGCGGTCTTGCTGCCTTCTAGATCGGGGGTGTCCAGATTTCCGGGTCGGGGCCGGATGTCTGGGCCGGTCGCCGGGTGTACGGACCCTATAGACTTGGACGCTGGTCCATTGCTGCGGGTGACACCTCCAGGGGCCGAATGTCTGGGGTCCTGGCCGGATGTCCGGGTCCTGGGGGCTGTTCTTGGATCCTTCCATTGGATCTCTTCATCCGTGGACTTGTTCATCTTTGGGAGGGTCCTCTTGGTACTTGATCATGCACAACATCTCGGATTTAGGTAGTAGCCATGTCTCGACAGGGTCATATGTAGTATCACTAAGGAAAGAAATCACCTCGGTCTCGAGAGCTCTAGCTCTAGCTCGTGTCATAGGTCCTCTTGGCTCTTGATGATACGATGGTAGTGTTGTGGTTCTAAGGCTGACAGTAGAATGGGGGTAGGTATGAGGAGGCAAGATCCCAACTATGGTGAAGTTGTACACACAAGATTTACGAGTTCAGGCCCCTCACGGTGGAAGTAAAAGCCCTACGTCTCGGTGCCCGAAGGCGGTCGACTAGATTATGTGAGTGTGGTATTATAGGGGTGCGAACACTTGTCCCTGAGGAGGGGTGGCTTATATAGAGTTCGCCAGACCCCTCCCGCCCTCAGTTACACATGGTTTATGGTACATAAAGACGAGGCGTTTCTGGTAACGCTAGCAATAAAGTGACATAAATGACCATTAAGTCTACAAAGTAAACGTTCGACCGTTGCTGTACAGAGTGGTTTTAGGTCTTCTGATCGTCGAGTGATCATTGTAATGGTCGAGTGACACTGAGTCTTCCGAGTGGAACGTTTATGGTCGAGTGGACGATGGTATCCCTTGAATACTTTTGGATTTAGGGTGATGTCCTAGTGGAGGGTGTCTAGGTCAGGCCTATGACCCTACCCTAGGTACATAGCTTCATCATTAGCCCCCGATGGTTCAGGGTTTGAGTGGAGAAGGAGTTGAAAATACCTCCGACTCAATTCTTGCGCTCCGGAAGCGTCTTGCTGAGATCAAATGACCAATCACGATGACTTGAACTTCTTTTTCAGTCGCCTTGATCCATTCTTAGTTTGTCGAGTGAACTTTTATTGAAAAGCTTCGAGTGTTGATATGGGAAAAATCTTTCGTCTAACAGGTTGCTCTGCTGCTTGTGAATCCTGCGGGATTCGAATTTCGGGAAGCGCGCGGGGTGGAGGAGGCCGCAGTAATTGGAGAAGATTAGGCAGGGGCACCTCGATTCCCATGCCACCTTTTTCGCCATGTACTGCGCATGCGACTGTTGCGGGATTTGACGGGATTACTTGGACCCACAAGTCAGCCACTCGGGAGAAGACCTCATATAAGGCGATGTGTCTGGGGATTTCCGCACTGTGCACCCCATTCTCTCCCTTTCTCCTCTGTTTCTCCACCGCATCCACCTCTACTCTCGCCGCTGCCGGCCCGCTCGAGCTCCATTAGCTGCAATGGGGAAGGAGAATACGGCGGCCTTGGAGCACGTGAAGAAGGCGACGGCGAAGGCGAAGGGGAGGAAGACCAGCCGGGGCGGATCCTCGTCGAGATACGGCTTGCCGCGCGGCTGGATCCAGGGAGATTGGATTCGGTCGATGATCCGGCAATACGGCATCAATGATCTGGTCGAGGGGGACTGATTCCCCACAAGTCAGCGCGGTTCCCGAAGGACGAGACCGAGCCGCGGCCGCTGGAGGGTGAGTGTGTGCTCCTCGCCACCCACGTCGACCATGGTTTTTCTTTGGCTCCCCACCCTTTCTTCCGAGGTTTCTTGAACTTCTTTGGGGCACAACTTCATCATTTTCCCCCAATACTATCGTGTACCTCGCTGCATTCGTGTCCATGTGTGAGAATTTCCTAGGTTGTCGACCACACTGGGGCCTCTTCAAACACATTTTCACCCATCGTTCTCAGTCAGTCAAAAAGGCCAATCCGAGTGATGAAAGGACACATGTGATCCAGATGTGTGGGGGTCTTGGGATCCAAATGAGAGGTAAAAGTACTTTCCCAGCCATGATTCTTCCCAAATCAGTTAGAGGGTGGCAATCGACCTGGTTCTACTGCAAAGACCAGCCGACTCCAGGCCAGTCGACTGGACTTCCCCCCTTTTCCATGGCTCGAGTCGAGAAGCCCTCTGCCTTGAAAGTGACTCCGGAGCAGAAAGCGGAGGTGACGGTGCTGGTCGAGCGAGTGGTCCAGCTCGTTCGTGATGTCGTGACTGGCATGGATCTGCTGGAGGTCTTCCTCAGACGACGCATTCAGCCACTTCAAGCTCGTGACCATCCGATGTGGATGTATTCGGACCTTGAAAATACCACTCGGATCCACGCAGAAGAAGTCGACGAGGATACGGTGGAGCAGTGGTTGAGGGGCATCACTGACAACAAAGATAACCCCAGGGGGTCCAGGAGAATCCCTCCACTCGACAACTCATATGAACCAGACAAGGTCCAATTCTATCTTCCGAGTGTTTTTTGATCTATCATGTAATTGCTTTTTGCCAATCGACTGACATTTGTTCCACTTGTTGTCTTTTAGGCTCTCATTGGGATGTACTCAATGCCCAACGAAGAGCAGGAGCAGGACCCGGAAGGGGGGGGTGAGCGGAGGTGAAAGCATGGATTGGCAATCTGATGGAGGGGAAGAGGAGGAAAGCGAGGACTCGAGCAGCGGTGAGGAAGTCGAGTCACCGCCTTGCACTGAAAAGCGTTCCAAACATAAGCACGACCCGACGAGTGTTCGTGGAGAAGTAGCTAGGTCGACCGGACAAACATCCAAGCGCACTCGGACCTCTTCCCCTGTGCTGACTGAGAAGGCCCCGAAGCAGCAAAAGATTATATAACCAAAGCCTCGGAAGGCCCTGCCCAACATCAAGATTGACGTCCCCGCCGCTTCTGCGTAAGTGTCTTGTCTCCACTTTTCGATCGAGGATTTATGCTGTCGACTCTCTTTCTCATTTGCTCGACTGAATCTTGAAACTTGCAGAGTTGCCACTTCTGGGACTTCCTCTTACAGGGATGATGATGAAGACGTAGAAGACACGGTCACTTCTAACCTGGGTATGATTTTTGCAAAACTTGTCTTTGCTTTCTCAGCCATTTTGTTGACCGACTGAATTCCGACAACTAACTCTTTTTGCAGCTCCTCCCCATGTCATTGATCTTCCGGATGACGACGAGGACGTGCCACTGAGGCCCAGGAGGAGTAAGAAGGCATCAATAGGCAAGACGTCCCAATCGGGGCCGGTGGCAGAACTAGTGACTCAACAGCCTAAAGATGTGACTCGGGCTTCTGTTACTTTCGCAACTCTAGTATCAAGTGAACGCCACACATCGTCGACTGCACCAGTGTTTGCTTCAACTATACAGCCTCATGCCTCAGAACTTCAAGCTGCCGCGACTGCACCGCCAACCCCATTCTTCACTAGTCATCACGTTCCAAAAAGCCAGGCCGACGCCGCCGCAGAAGCCATTCGCCAAGCTGGCATAATGATGGAGCGAGTGAAGGTGGTGCGTGAAAACAGTCAGGCTGCTTATGACGCCAGTGCGGCCCTTCGAGCCAATGTCTAGGTAAGTTGGCTTCCGACTGAACTCTTATCTTGTTGCTTGTTCTGTTAGGATATGCTACCTGAAAAATTTTCTTCGTGCATCATCCTGTTATTCTGCACTTCGCATCTGCACACCCACTGGGTGTTTGAATTTATGTCGAGTAACTTTCCCAGTTGAGTCGACTAGGTTGTGTCGGTTGTAGTTCTGGTTTAGGGGGGCACGCGTAGTGCACCCACTGGGTGTAGTCCCCGAGATCACCATCGAATGTGTGATTCAGCGGAGGTCTTGAGAAGAAATGTCTTTATTGTTTCACTCTTCCACTCGGTCCTAGAGGATTATGTCGAGTGGAATCCGAACCAGTGGGGGCACGCTAAGTGCACCCACTGGGTGTAGTCCCCGAGACCACAGTCGACTGTTGGCAGTCGGTTGGGGTCTGAGTATGACTTTCTTTTATTTCTTTTTCTCTCCACTCAGTCTGGGCAGGCCATGTCGAGTGGAAACTAGTGGGGGCACGATAAGTGCACCCACTGGGTGTAGTCCCCGTGACTACTATAGAATGTTTGATTCTGCGGTAGTATTAGAGTTCTATTCACTTGGAAGCGAATGATCTTCGATCTTGTCCATTGATGTATCTTTTGCCGACTATACAAATCCTGTGAGCTTATCTCCAAGTTCGCCGAATTCGAGGAAAAGCAGAGGCAACTCAACCTTGATTTGGAGATGGCCAATCAAAACTTAAAAAAGGCTCGAGATGAAGTAGCTAGTACGGAAGGTAACGACATGTCGACTGTTTATCTTGACCATCTCTCGAATTATCTCTTCGTTCCTTTCCTTGACCCGAATGCACATTCTTCAGAGAAAATGAAGCAAGTCTTGGCGCAAAAGGATCTTGACCTTGCAGTGATGACCCACAAGTATAGGGGATCTATCGTAGTCCTTTCGATAAGTAAGAGTGTCAAACCCAATGAGGAGCATAAGGAAATGATAAGCGGTTTCCCACAAGGTATTCTCTGCAAGTACTGAAATAAGTGGTAACAGATAGTTTTGTGATAGGATAATTTGTAACGAGCAACAAGTAACAAAAGTAAATAAAGTGCAGGAAGATGGCCCAATCCTTTTTGTAGCAAAGGACAAGCCTTCACAAACTCTTATATAGAGAAAAGCGCTACCGAGGACACATGGGAATATCGTCAAGCTAGTTTTCAGCACGTTCATATGATTCGCGTTCGGTACTTTGATAATTTGGTATGTGGGTGGACCGGTGCTTGGGTACTGTCCTTACTTGGACAAGCATCCCACTTATGATTAACCTCTATTGCAAGCATCCGCAACTACAACAAAAGTATTAAGGTAAACCTAACCATAGCATGAAACATATGGATCCAAATCAGCCCCTTACGAAGCAACGCATAAACTAGGGTTTAAGCTTCTATCACTCTAGCAACCCATCATCTACTTATTACTTCCCAATGCCTTCCTCTAGGCCCAAACAATGGTGAAGTGTTATGTAGTCGACGTTCACATAACACCACTAGAGGAGAGATAACATACATCTCATCAAAATATCGAACGAATAGCAAATTCACATGATTACTAATAGCAAGACTTCTCCCATGTCCTCAAGAACAAACGTAACTACTCACAAAGCATATTCATGTTCATAATCAAAGGGGTATTAATATGCATATAGGATCTGAACATATGATCTTCCACCAAATAAACCAACTAGCATCAACTACAAGGAGTAATTAACACTACTAGCAACCTACTAGTACCAATCCCGGACTTGGAGACAAGAATTGGATACAAGAGATGAACTAGGGTTTTGAGAGGAGATGGTGTTGGTGAAGATGTTGATGGAGACTGCCCTCTCCCGTTGAGAGGAGCGTTGGTGATGATGATGGCGATGATTTCCCCCTCCCGGAGGGAAGTTTCCCCGGCAGAACAGCTCCGCCAGACCCCTAGATTGGTTCCGCCAAGGTTCCGCCTCGTTGCGTTGGAGTTTTGTCCGAGAAGATGGCTTATGATTTTTTTCCCATTGAGAGACTTCATATAGCAGAAGTTGGCCACCGGAGGGCCACCAGGGGGCCCACGAGGGTAGGGGGCGCGCCCAGGGGGGTAGGGCGCGCCCCCCACACCCTCGTGGGCAGGGTGTGGCCCCCCTGGTGAACTTCTTTCGCTGAGTATTTTTTTATATATTCTGAAAACGTCTTTCGTGAAGTTTCAGGACTTTTGGAGCTGTGCAGAATAGGTCTCTAATATTTGCTCCTTTTCCAGCCCAGAATCCTAGCTGCCGGCATTCTCCCTGTTTATGTAAACCTTGTAAAATAAGAGAGAATAGACATAAGTATTGTGACATAATGTGTAATAACAGCCCATAATGCAATAAATATCGATATAAAAGCATGATGCAAAATGGGCGTATCAACTCCCCCAAGCTTAGACCTCGCTTGTCCTCAAGCGAAAGCCGAAATCAAAAAATATGTCCACATGTTTAGAGATAGAGGTGTCGATAAAAATAAAATACGGACATGAGGGCATCATGATCATTCTGAGAACAGCAACTTATATAGTTCTTGTCATATGATTTCTTATGCTAGAGTAATAATTCAATCACAATTTCAAGTATGAATTGTAAACTTCATTGAAAACTAACAAACTATAATCTCAGTCATTGGAGCAATTGCAATTTATCATAACATAGGAAAGAGTCAATATATAAGAGCTTTTCAGCAAGTCCACATACTCAACTATCATATAGTCTTTCACAATTGCTGACACTCACGCAATACTTATGGGTATGGAGTTTTAATCGGACACAGAGAAAGATAGGTTATAGTTTTGCCTCCCAACGTTTTATCTCAAGGGTAATGTCAACAATAATAGTTCATGAAAACTCACATCCGATTAGCCATATATACCAGGATCTTTCCAACCTACTGTGCTTGCCAAAGGATAAAATGTGAAAAGGAAGGGTGAAGATCACCATGACTCTTATGCAGGGTAGGAGATAAAAGTAAAAGATAGGCCCTTCGCAGAGGGACGCAGAGGTTGTCATGCACTTTTATGGTTGGATGCACAAAATATTAATGCGAAAGAACATCACTTTATATTGCCACTTGTGATATGGACCTTTATTATGCAGTATGTCGCTTTTATTTCTTCCATATCACACGATCGTATAAAGCTTATTTTCTCCCACACTAATAAGTCATACATATTTACAGAGCAATTTTTTTATAGCTTGCACCGATGAAAACTTACTTGGAGGATCTTACTCAATCCATAGGTAAGGGTATTCGGAAGCACAAGTAGTATCTCTACTTGGTGCAATGAATTTGGCTAGCATGAGGGGGAAAGGCAAGCTCAACCATGTTGGATGATCCATGCCAATATAATTTATCTCAGATGTAAGAAAACATAACCCATTACGTTGTCTTCCTTGTCCAACGTCAACTCTTTAGCATGTCATATTTTAATGAGTGCTCACAATCATAAAAGATGTCCAAGATAGTATATTTATATGTGAAGACCTCTCTTTCTTTATTACTTCCTATTAATTGCAACGATGACCAAAACTATGTTTGCCAACTCTCAACAACTTTTATTCATCATACTTTTTCTATGTGAGCTCATTACTCTCCATAAGATCCATATGATCTCTTTGTTTCCTTTTTTATTTATTTCTGTTTTCTTTTATTCACTTAGGATCATGGAAAAATAATCAAGCCCTTGACTCAACACTAATCTTTATTATATATAGCTCATGGACTCGATTACATAGAGGGATCATAAAGCAAAACTCAAAACTAGATCATGCCATAAAATTTATTCTACCAGATCAAGATATTACCAAAAGGATCAAACTAAGAAAAACAGTAAAGATAAAGGTGATGGTGATACGATACCGGGGCACTCCCCCAAGCTTGGCAGTTGCCAAGGGAAGCGCCCATACCAGATGCTCAATTCTTCTTTGTTGGTGAAGAAGGTGGAGTTGTTGATGCTGGATAGTCGCACATCGAGCGTACGAGGTCTTCTAACTTGCGGATAATGCCTTTGAGTGCGATGTTATGCTCCTTCAACAAAATATTTTCATGTGTGAGATACTTATTTGTATACGAGCTAGCTCAATCATCTTGAAAGCTTCGATCAGTTGGGGTAAGAAGATTGTGATCAAGTTGAAGGATGTCTTCTGTTGCCGGAGCTTGGTCCTCCGTGGCTTCCTTGATCCCTTCATCCTTGTTGATCTCCATGGGTTCTTCCCTCTTCAGCTCTATCTTCATTAGCCAAGCATCATTGCCATCATGGTTAGAGGAGGAGGGAGACGACATAGTGCCTGGCCTTGACAACCCCGACAGAAAACATCTCGAAACAAAGACAAGAGATATTTGCGTAATACAGGAGTCAAAACCCCCGGGAGATTATATAATGAATTTACCGACCAAAATATGTGTCGTGTAAGAAAATGGAGTCCGGAAAGTGCACGAGGTGCCCACGAGGTAGGGGGCGCGCCCAATAGGGTAGGGCACGCCCTCCACCCTCGTGGAGGCCTCGTGTCCTTCCCGGACTGCTTCTTATTTTTCTAAATATTCCAAAACAGAGAAATATTGCCTTTAGAACTGTTTTGGAGTCGGTTTACTTACCGTACCACATACCTATTCCTTTTCGGAGTCTGAAACGTTCCGGAAAGTGTCCCTTATGTATTCCTCCGGGGTTATGGTTTCAATAACATTGGTTTCAACGTTTATGGGATTACCTGAGATATAATGTTTGATACTTTGACCGTTCACCACCTTCGGATTTGTGCCTTCGAAGTTGTTGATTTTTATGGCACCGGAACGATAAACCTCCTCGATAACGTAAGGACCTTCCCATTTAGAGAGAAGTTTTCCTGCAAAAAATCTTAAACGAGAGTTGTATAGCAATACATAATCACCTACATTAAACTCATGCTTTTGTATCCTTTTATCATGCCATCTTTTAACTTTTTCTTTAAACAACTTGGCATTTTCGTAGGCTTGGGTTCTCCATTCATCAAGTGAGCTAATATCAAATAACCTCTTCTCACCGGCAAGTTTAAAATCATAGTTGAGCTCTTTAATAGCCCAATATGCCTTGTGTTCTAGTTCGAGAGGTAAGTAACATGCTTTTCCATAGACCATTTTATGCGGAGACATACCCATAGTATTTTTATATGCAGTTCTATAGGCCCATAATGCATCATCAAGTTTCTTGGACCAATTCTTTCTAGACCTATTGACAGTCTTTTGAAAAATTAATTTGAGTTCTCTATTTCTCAATTCTACTTGACAACTAGACTGTGGGTGATAAGGAGATGCAATTCTATGATTAAGATCATACTTAGTAAGCATTTTACGGAAAGCACCATGAATAAAATGTGAACCACCATCAGTCATTAAATATCTAGGGACTCCAAACCTTGGAAAAATAACTTCTTTAAGCATTTTAATAGAAGTGTTATGATCAGCACTACTAGTTGGAATAGCTTCTACCCACTTAGTAACGTAATCAACAGCAACTAAAATATGTGTATAACCATTAGAGGAAGGAAAAGGCCCCATATAGTCAAAGCCCCAAACATCAAATGGTTCAATAACGAGTGAATAGTTCATAGGCATTTCTTGACGTCTACTAATATTACCAATTCTTTGACATTCATCACAAGATAAGACAAACTTACGGGCATCCTTGAAGAGAGTAGGCCAACAAAAACCAGATTGCAATACCTTATGTGCAGTTCTATCTCCAGCATGGTGTCCTCCATAAGCTTCGGAGTGACACTTGCGTAGGATCTGTTCCTGTTCATGCTCAGGTACACAACGTCTAATAATACCATCTACTCCTTCTTTATAAAGATGTGGGTCATCCCAAAAGTAATGCCTCAAATCATAGAAGAACTTTTTCTTTTGCTGGTATATGAAACTAGGTGGTATGAATTTAGCAACAATGTAATTATCATAATCAGCATACCATGGAGCAGTATGAGAAGCATTTATGAAATTTAGTTTCTCATCAGGAAAGCTATCATCAATAGGTAGTGGGTCATCAAGCACATTTTCTAACCTAGACAAGTTGTCTGCGACGGGGTTCTCAGCTCCCTTTCTATCAACAATATGTAAATCAAATTCTTGTAGCAAGAGAACCCATCTAATAAGTCTAGGTTTAGCATCTTTCTTTTCCATGAGATATTTAATAGCAGCATGATCAGTGTGAATAGTTACTTTAGAATCAACAATATAAGGTCTGAACTTGTCACAAGAAAATACAACTGCTAAGAATTCCTTTTCAGTAGTAGCATAATTTCTTTGAGCATTGTCTAGGATTTTACTAGCATATTAAATAACATTTAATTTCTTATCAACTCTTTGCCCTAGAACAGCACCTACAACATAATCACTAGCATCACACATAATTTCAAAAGGTAAATTCCAATCAGGTGGTTGAACAATAGGTGCAGAGATCAATGCTTTCTTAAGTATTTCAAATGCTTCTACATAGTCATCACCAAAGACAAATGGTATATCTTTTTGTAATAAATTAGTCAGAGGCCGAGAAATTTTGGAGAAGTCCTTAATGAACCTCCTATAAAAACTGGCGCGACCAAGAAAACTTCTTATACCTTTTATGTCCTTGGGACATGGCATCTTTTCAATAGCATCAACCTTGGCTTTATCAACTTCAATACCTCTTTCAGAAACTTTATGCCCCAAGATAATACCTTCATTAACCATAAAAGTGACACTTTTCCCAATTCAAGACAAGATTAGTTTCTTCACATCTCTGCAAAACTCGATCAAGGTTGCCCAAACAATCATCAAAAGAAGATCCATAGACGGAGAAATCGTCCATGAAAACCTCACAAATCTTTTCACAAAAGTCAGAGAATATAGCCATCATGCATCTTTGAAAGGTAGCAGGTGCATTACATAAACCAAAAGGCATACGTCTATAAGCAAAAGTACCAAAAGGGCAAGTAAAAGTAGTCTTTGATTGATCCTTAGCTGACACAGGTATTTGAGAGAAACCAGAATAACCATCTAGAAAGCAAAATTGTGTATGGTTTGATAATATTTCTAGCATTTGATCGATAAAAGGTAAAGGGTAATGATCCTTTTTAGTAGCCTTATTTAATTTGGGGAAATCAATTACCATCCTATAACCTGTAATAATTCTTCGAGGAATCAATTCATCTTTATCATTAGGAACGATAGTAATACCTCCCTTCTTAGGGACACAATGGACAGGACTTACCCACTGACTATCAGCAATGGGATAAATTATACCTGCATCAAGGAGCTTTAGTATTTCCTTTCTTACCACTTCTTTCATATTAGGATTCAGCCGTCGTTGATGATCACGAACTGGTTTAGCATCTTCTTCCAAATTTATTTTATGTTGACATAGTGTGCGACTAATGCCCTTAAGATCATCAAGAGTATACCCAATAGCAGCATGGTGCTTCTTCAGGGTTTTCAATAATCTCTCCTCCTCATGCTCTGAAAGGTTAGCACTAATAATAACAGGATATATCTTTTTCTCATCAAGATAAGCATATTTAAGAGTATCAGGCAACGGTTTAAGCTCAAACACGGGATCACCCTTGGGTGGAGGAGGATCCCCTAGGATTTCAACATGCAAATTGTGTTTCAAAATAGGTTCCTGTTTAAAGAATAATTCATCTATTTCCCTTCTTTCATTCATAAACATATCATTTTCATGGTCTAGCAAATATTGTTCTAAAGGATCACTAGGAGGTACGGCAATAGAAGCAAGACCAATAATTTCATCCTTACTAGGTAGTTCTTCTTCACGGTGTTGTCTACTAAATTTAGAGAAATTAAATTCATGAGACATATCATCTAAACCGATAGTAACAACATCCCTTTTGCAATCTATGGTAGCATTAACAGTGTTTAAGAAGGGTCTACCAAATATAATGGGACAAAAGCTATCTTGTGGGGGACCAAGAACAAGAAAATCAGCAGGATATTTAGTTTTCCCACACAATACTTCAACATCTCTAACAATTCCCATTGGTGAAATAGTATCTCTATTGGCACGTTTAATTGTGACATCAATATCTTCTAACTCAACAGGTGCAATATCATGCATAATTTCTCTATATAGGCTAATAGGTATTACACTAGCACTGGCACCCATATCACATAAACCATGATAACAATGATCTCCTATTTTAACAGAAATAACAGGCATGCCTACCATAGGTCTAGGTTTATCTTCAGCACAAGGTTTAGTAATTCTAGCAGTTTCATCACAGAAATAAATAACATGCCCATCAATATTATCAGCCAAGAGATCTTTAACAATAGCAATATCAGGTTCAACTTTAATTTGCTCAGAAGGTGTATAGGTTTTAATATTGCTTTTACGAACCACAGTTGAAGCTTTAGCATGATCTTTTATCCTAACAGGGAAAGGTGGTTTCTCAACATAAGCAGTAGGAACAATAGGATCATTATAAGTGATAATCTTTTCTTCAACTTTAATAGGTGTAGCTACTTTTACTTCTATGGGAGGATGATATTTAAACCACTTCTCCTTTGGGAGATCAACATAAGTAGCAAAAGATTCACAGAAAGAAGCTACTATCTCAAAGTCAAGTCCATATTTAGTGCTAAATTTACGGAAAACATTGGTATCCATAAAATATTTAACACAATCAAACTTAGGTGTCATACCTGACTCCTTACCTTTGTCGAGGTCCCAATCTTCAGAGTTGCGTTTAATTCTTTCCAATAAATCCCATTTGAATTCAATAGTCTTCATCATAAAAGAGCTAGCACAAGAAGTATCAAGCATGGTGCGATTGTTATCAGAAAGCCGAGCATATAAATTTTGAATAATCATTTCTCTTGAGAGCTCATGATTGGGGCATGAATATAACATTGATTTAAGCCTCCTCCAAGCTTGAGCGATGCTTTCTCCTTCGCAAGGCCAAAAATTATATATATAATTGCGATCACGATGAACAAGATGCATAGGATAAAACTTCTGATGAAATTACAATTTCAATCATTTGTAGTTCCATGACCCCATATCATCACATAGCCTATACCATGTCGATGCATCTCCCTTCAAAGATAAAGGGAAGACCTTCTTCTTAACAACATCTCCGGGTACACCTGCAAGATGAAATAATCCACAAACTTCATCCACATATATTAGATGCTCATCAGGATGCTTTGTTCCATCTCCTACAAAAGGATTAGCTAGCAGTTTTTCTATCATACCCGAAGGAATTTCAAAGCAGACATTTTCATTTTCAATTTCAGTAGGTTGAGGAGCAACTCTTTGCTCTACTGGTCGGGGTGAAGATACCCCGAACAAGCCCCTCAGAGGATTACTTTCCATAGTAACAAGTGACAGTAAATTTCAGCACACTATATAAATTTTTCCTTACCAAATTCCACCTACCAAAGGCGCTTCACTCCCTGGCCATGGCGCCAAAAAAGAGTCTTGATGACCCACAAGTATAGGGGATCTATCGTAGTCCTTTCGATAAGTAAGAGTGACGAACCCAACGAGGAGCAGAAGGAAATGATAAGCGGTTTCCAGCAAGGTATTCTCTGCAAGTACTGAAATAAGTGGTAACAAATAGTTTTGTGATAGCATAATTTGTAATGAGCAACAAGTAAAAAAAGTAAATAAAGTGCAGCAAGATGGCCCAATCCATTTTGTAGCAAAGGACAAGCTTGGACAAACTCTTATATAGAGAAAAGCGCTCCCGGGGACACATGGGAATATCGTCAAGCTAGTTTTCATCACGTTCATATGATTCACGTTCGGTACTTTGATAATTTGGTATGTGGGTGGACCGGTGCTTGGGTACAGTCCTTGCTTGGACAAGCATCCCACTTATGATTAACCTCTATTGCAAGCATCCGCAACTACACCAAAAGTATTAAGGTAAACCTAACCATAGCATGAAACATATGGATCCAAATCAGCCCCTTACGAAGCAACTAAATTAGGGTTTAAGCTTCTGTCACTCTAACAACCCATCATCTACTTATTACTTCCCAATGCCTTCCTCTAGGCCCAAACAATGATGAAGTGTTATGTAGTCGACGTTCACATAACACCACTAGAGGAGAAACAACATACATCTCATCAAAATATCGAACGAATACCAAATTCACATGACTACTAATAGCAAGACTTCTCCCATGTCCTCAGGAACAAACGTAACTACTCACAAAGCAGATTCATGTTCATAATCAGAGGGGTATTAATATGCATATGGGATCTGAACATATGATCTTCCACCAAATAAACCAACTAGCATCAACTACAAGGAGTAATTAACACCACTAGAAACCTACTAGTACCAATCCCGGACTTGGAGACAAGAATTGGATACAAGAGATGAACTAGGGTTTTGAGAGGAGATGGTGCTGGTGAAGATGTTGATGGAGATTGCCCTCCCCCGATGAGAGGAGCGTTGGTGATGACGATGGCGATGATTCCCCCTCCCGGGGGGGAGTTTCCCCGGCAGAACAGCTCTGCCAGAGCCCTAGATTGGTTCCGCCTCGTGGCGGCAGAGTTTCGTCCAAGAAGATGGCTTATTATTTTTTTTCCATCGAGAGACTTCATATAGCAGAAGATGGCCACTGGAGGGCCACCAGGGGGCCCACGAGGTAGGGGCGCGCTGGGCACGCCCCCCACCCTCGTGGGCAGGGTGTGGCCCCCCTGGTGAACTTCTTCCGCTGAGTATTTTTTATATATTCTGAAAACATCTTCCGTGAAGTTTCAGGACTTTTCGAGCTGTGCAGAATAGGTCTCTAATATTTGCTCCTTTTCCAGCCCAGAATCCCAGCTGCCGGCATTCTCCCTCTTTATGTAAACCTTGTAAAATAAGAGAGAATAGGCATAAGTATTGTGACATAATGTGTAATAACAGCCCATAATGGAATAAATATTGATATAAAAGCATGATGCAAAATGGACGTATCATGCAGCTGCACAGAAGGAGGCTAAGGAAAAGACCGCACTTGCCGACAAGAAGCTGGCTTCAGTCGGAGCACTGGAGGAAGACAACGCCAAACTAAAGGCATCTCTCACCGAGGCCAACAAAGAAGCGACCCGTCTGAAGAAGGACAAAGTTGCTTTGAATGAGAAGATTGAAGGCATTTCTCGTAAGAGAAATGACCTGGAGGCTTATCTCGGGGCACTTGCCAAAAAGTTGTTCCTTATGCTCTAAGGTATTTCCCTTTGCTCGACTGTTTAATTGTCGTCGATTCATCAGGCATTCGTCGACTCATTATTTCGTTGAGTTTGTAGAATTCTGTCAAAACTTTGAAGAAGAGATTGGGAGGGTCGAGACAGGTCTGGACCCCGTCCTTTCTCCCGTTGGTGATGATGCTGCTATGAACGTGCTTTGACTGGAATCCCGTGTTGCCAGTGTTACGAGCTACCTTGGTCGCCTGAAGGTGGCGGTGTCGTGCATCGATACAGCACTCTGGCCAAGGGTGACACTTCAAAATGACGTCGAGTCTCTGATGACTCGACTCAATGAGGTCCCTGGTCGAGTGCAAGAATGGAAGAAGTCTTCTACTCAATGCGGTGCTGATGTGGCTCTGTCGCTAGTTCGCGTCCACTGCAAGGAATCCCGAGAAGAGAAGCTGGCAGCGATCAAGGTTGCCAATACCAAAAGGCATTACTTCCGATCATTCATGGAAACATTCATTGCCGCTGGCACTTGGATTGCTGACGGGATTGATCTGGACGAGTTCGTCGAGCCTGCAAGCCCTCCTCCTGCAGAGTGAACAAACTTTATGCCTTGCCTTAAATTTGCCTCGGAATGCCAAGTGATTTTGTAATCGTTAAACTCCTTCGGGCCTGATGCCCAAGTACTTTAATCCGTGTTCTGAAACCTTAGGATTTTATCTGAACTTTGGTTGCTTTTGAATCTTTTGACTCTTTGAGCAGGACTTGTTCCTTGCAGTTTGAGTTGCTATTGACTTTGTGATGCAGCTCAGTCGAGTGAATCATGAGCAGATTGTGGTCGACCTGCACCCCACCACCCTTACGGATAAGGATGGAGCAGACGTTGTATTTGTGGCGAAGCTCCGAGGGCAGATCGTGGCCGACCTGCACCTCGCCGCCCTTACGAGTAAGGATGGAGCGGACGTTGTATTTGTGGCAAAGCTCCGAGGGAAGATCGTGGTCGACCTGCACCTCGCCGTCCTTATAGGTAAGGGTGGAGCGAGCCTTAAGACTTATGCGAGTACTAGACTACAGCTAAGCCCCTGAGTGGGAGGGTTGTTCACCACTCGGTAGAACTGTTTTAAACTTAGGTGAGTATAGAACTGCAGCTAAGCCCCCGAGTGGGAGGGTTGCTCACCACTCGGTAGGATTTTTTTGAACTTAGGCGAGTACTGGACTGCAGCTAAGCCTCCGAGTGGGAGGGTTGCTCACCACTCGGCAGGATTTTTTAAACTTAGGCGTGTACTGGACTGCAACTAAGCCTCCGAGTGGGAGGGTTGCTCACCACTCAGTAGGATTTTTGGAACTTAGGCGACTATTGAAATGCAGCTAAGCCTCCGAATGAGACGGTTGTTCACCGCTCGGTAGGGTTTTTTAAACTTAGGCGAGTACTCTGGACTGCAGCTAAGCCTCCGAGTGGGAGGGTTGCTCACCCTCGATAGGATTTTTTAAACTTAGGCGAGTACTGGACTGTAGTTAAGCCTCTGAGTGGGAGGGTTGCTCACCACTTAGTATGATTTTTGAACTTAGGCGAGTATTGAACTGCAGCTAAGCCCCCGAGTGGGAGGGTTGCTCACCACTCGGTAGGATTTTTTTAAACTTAGGCGACTATTGAACTGCAGCTAAGCCCCCGGGTGAGAGACTTGCTCATCACTCGGTAGGATTTTTTAAAATTAGGCGAGTACTGGACTACAGCTAAGCCTCAGAGTGGGAGGGTTGCTCACCACTCGGTAGGATTTTTTGAACTTAGGCGAGTATTGAACTGCAGCTAAGCCCCCGAGTGGGAGGGTTGCTCACCACTCGCTAGGATTTTTTAAACTTAGGCGAGTATTGAACTGTAGCTAAGCCCCCGAGTGAGAGACTTGCTCATCACTCGGTAGGATTTTTTTAAACTTTGGCGAAACGGATTCGCAGCTAAGCCCCCGAGTGAGAGACTTGCTCATCACTCGGTAGGATTTTTTAAACTTAGGCGAAGCAGGTTCGCAGATAAGGCAGCCACTGGGGGATTTAGAACACTTAAAAAAGGAACAACAATCATCTGGGAAACTGCGCCTTTGATAATCAAACTAGAATGTATTTCTTATTACATCACAACAATCTGAATGCTTAAGTATAAAAGGGGCGGAGCAGCTCCGCATTCCAAGTGTGTGGCTCGTCTTTATTGTGCTCCACTTTGTAGAGGCGATAAGCCCCATTGTGAAGTACTTTGGTGATGATGAAGGGACCTTCCTAGGTAGGAGCGAGCTTGTGCTGTTTCTGCTGATCTACTCGAAGAACCAGGCCCCCCTCTTGAAATGCTCGACCTCTCACGTTTCTGGCATGGAATCGACGCAGGTCTTGCTGATAGATGGTTGACCGGATCAGCGCCATCTCTCTTTCTTCTTCCAGAAGGTCAACAGCATCCTGACGGGCTTGTTCTGCTTCGGCTTCTGAGAAGAGTTCCACTCGCGGGGCATTATGAAGTAAGTCACTCGGAAGCACAGCTTCAGCCCCATAGACTAAGAAGAATGGAGTTCGGCCAGTCGACCGATTAGGAGTTGTCCTCAATCCCCAATGTACTGATGGAAGTTCATCGACCCAAGCGCCCGCGGCATGCTTGAGGTCACGCATCAACCGGGTTTCAGTCCTTTGAGAATCAATCCATTCGCTCTTTCAGCTTGTCCATTCGACTGGGGGTGGGCAACTGAAGCATAGTCGACCCGAGTGCCTTGGGAAGCGCAAAAGGCTCTGAACTCATCAGAATGGAAATTCGACCCATTATCCATGATAATGTTGTGCGGGACACTATATCTGAATGTTAACTCTCTGATGAAGCTGACAACAGTACTTGCTTCGGGTTTTTTAATAGGCTTGGCTTCAATCCATTAGGTGAACTTGTCGACTGCTACGAGCACATGGGTGAAGCCACTTCTGCCAGTCCTCAGAGGTCCAACCATATCTAATCCCCAGACAGCAAAGGGCTAGACGAGTGGAATGGTCTTTAGGGTTGATGCAGGCTTGTGAGACATGTTGGAGTAGTACTGGCAACTTTCACATCTGTCGACTATGTATTTAGCCATTTCATTCGCACGTGGCCAATAAAATCCCGCTCGGTATGCTTTGGCTATAATGGTACGAGAGGACGCATGGTGACCACAGGTCCCCGAGTGGATGTCGTTGAGGATCACTCGACCTTCTTCTAGTGTTATGCACTTCTGAGTAACTCCGGCAGCACTTTCTCTATAAAGCTGTCCACCCACTACTGTGAAAGCTTTAGATCGACGGACAATCTGACGAGCCTCTTCTTCATCCTCTGGAAGCTCTTTCCTGAGAATATACCCGATGTACGACACTGTCCAATCGGGTATGACAACCAAAACTTCCATGACCAAGTTGTCCACGACTGGGACTTCAACTTCAGTCGGATCAGTAGGGCTCTTAGGTTGTGGGGGCTCTTCTGTGAAGGGATCCTCTTGGACAGACGGCATATGGAGATGTTCAAAGAAAACATTATTGGGAATGGGCTCACGCTTGGAGCCTATCTTTGCCAAATCATCAGCTGCTTGATTTTTCAGTCGGGGTATATGATGGAGCTCTAACCCCTCAAACTTCTTCTCTAACTTTCTCACTTCATTACAATAACCAGTCATAGCCGAGCTTCTGACGTCCCACTCCTTCATTACTTGATTAACCACCAAATCTGAGTCGCCGAAGACCATTAGGCGACGGACGCCGAGTGAAATGGCCATACATAACCCGTACAGAAGTGCTTCATATTCGGCTTCGTTGTTGGAGGAATCAAATGGATCTGAAGAACATAGTTGAGTCTGTCTCCTCGAGGGGATACCAATACCACCCCAGCACCAGAACCGTTCAGCATCTTGGATCCATCGAAGAACATGGTCCAATGCTCCGAGTGAATTTGAGTCGGTTGTTGCTGCTCGACCCACTCGGCGAGGAAATCTGCTATTGCCTGGGACTTGATAGCTGTCTTTGCCTCGAACTTGATATCCAAGGGAAGGAGTTCAATCGCCCACTTTACCACTCGGCCAGTTGCATCTTTGTTGTTCAGAATTTCTGACAAAGGTGCGTCGCTAACGACTGTAACAGAGTGATCAGAGAAATAATGTGCAACCTTCTTCATGGTCATGTAGATCCCATAGACAAGCTTCTGATAGTGAGGATATCTTTGCTTGGATGGAGTCAAGACTTCAGAAATATAATACACTGGGCGCTGAACTTTATAGGTTTTTCCTTCTTCTTCTTCCTGCTCGACCGTAAGTACTGTACTGATGACTTGTCCAGTGGCTACAATATAAAGCAGTAAAGGCTCTTTGCTGATTGGGGCAGCGAGCACCAGCTGGGTGGAAAGCAAGGTTTTGAGTTTTGCAAACGCTGCATCAGCTTCAGGAGTCCACTCGAACTTAGCAGATTTCTTCATCAGTCGGTAAGGAGGCAAGGCCTTTTCACCGAGGCAAGAGATGAATCAACTCAAGGTAGCCAAACAACCAGTAAGCTTCTGAACGTCATGCACACACACAGGGCGTTTCATCCGGAGTATGGCTCCAACTTTCTCTGGGTTGGCATCGATCCCTTGTTCGGAAACGAGGAAATCGAGTAACTTTACTCCTGGAACTCCGAATGTGCATTTTGATGGATTAAGCTTGATATCATACCTTCTTAGGTTGGCAAAGGTCTCAGCGAGGTCAATCGGCAGATCAGAACCTTTGCGCGACTTGACCACAATGTCGTCCATATATGCTTCTACATTCCGACTGATTTGAGTGAGCAGGCACTTCTGAATCATCCTCATAAATGTGGCACCAGCGTTCTTGAGACCGAATGGCATGGTGACATAACAAAAGCACCCGAATGGAGTGATGAAAGCTGTTTTTATCTCATCGGGTCCATACAGTCGGATCTGATGATACCCGGAATAGGCATCTAGAAAAGACAAACACTCACACCCTGCAGTCGAGTCGACGATTTGGTCGATACGGGGGAGAGGAAAATGATCTTTCTGGCAGGCCCGATTGATATGCTTGAAGTCAATGCACATACGAAGTGAATCGTCCTTCTTGGGGACCATGACAACATTGGCAAGCCACTCAAAGTGGTAAATCTCTCGGATGAACTCAGCTGCTAGGAGCTGAGCCACTTCCTCACCAATTGCTTTTCTATTTTGTACGACAGAGCGTCTAAGATGTTCCTTGACTGGCTTCACTTTCGGGTCGACTCGCAAACGATGCTCAGCCAGTCCCCTGGGTACACCCGGCATGTCAGAAGGTTTCCATGCAAAGATGTCGCAGTTCTCATAGAGGAACTAGATGAGCGCTTCTTCCTATTTGTTGTTGAGTGAAGTTGAGATATGAGTAGCAGCAGCATTAGGATCGGTCGGGTGAATATGAATCGGTTTCATTTCTCCAGACGACTGAAATGCAGAATCTGTGGCAGGCTTCTTTGCTCGCAGCAAATCACTCGAATCTGTATTTTTTTGATACTCTTGCATTTCAACTGCTGCCATTTGTGCATCGGCAATTTTGGAACCCTTCTGGAAGCATTCATATGCCTTCTGCCGATTGCCAGTGACCGTGATCACTCCTTTGGGACCAGGCATTTCCAACTTGAGATACACGTAACATGGTCGAGCCATAAAACGTGCGTATGGAGGTCTTCCCAGAATAGCATGATAAGCACTCTGGAAATCCACTACTTCAAATGTCAACTTTTCCTTACAGTAATTCTATGAATCACTGAAAACCACGTCAAGGGTTATCTGACCGAGTGATTCAGCCTTCTTGCTAGGGATGACGCCGTGAAAGCTCATGTTGCTCTCCCTAAGTTTGGACATCGGAATGCCCATCCCCTTCAAGGTTTCAGCATAAAGGATATTCAGGCCACTACCACCATTCATTTACACTTTGGTCAGTCTAGTGCCTCCAACAACTGGGTCGACCACCAACGCTTGCCTCCCAGGGGTGGCTATGCGAGCAGGATGGTCAGACTGGTCGAATGTGATGGCCATTTGTGACCACTTCAGGTATGTTGTGGTTGCCGGAGCAACCATATTCACCTCTTCGTTGATTACTTTCAGTCGACTTTTGCTCTCAACATTAGCAAAAATCATTAGAGTGGAATTGACATTGGGAAAACCATCATCTTCCTCTTTGTCTTCATCCTTGTCAGATTCTTTTTCCTTCTCATTAGGTTGTTTCTCTCGCAATTGCTCGATCAGAACTCAACACTGTCGAGTGGTATGCTTGGGATAAATCAGATTGCCTTCTTCGTCTTTATTGGTGTGAATGTGACATGGCAAATCCATCACATCGTTACCAGCTGCATATTTTACTTTCTTTGGGGTCCAGGGCCCCTTATGTTTCCCTTTAAACTTTCCTTGAATCACTGCTGCAGTTTCACCAAGTCCTGCAGGTTCAGCTTTACGCTTCTGTTTCCGATTGGAATTACCTCCACCGGTCTCCTGACCAACTGGTTTGCTCTTTCAACTGTGGAGTCGATCCTCCTCTTCTCCGTTAGCATATGAGTGGATATTTCCATCATTCGAGTCAAAGACATATCTCCTGTCCGACCGAATTTCAGGACCAGCTCTCAATTTTTGACGCCTTCCTTGAAAGCGCAAACTGCTTGATGGCGGGACACATTTTCCACCGTGTGGTGTAGAGTGGTCCACCTCTGAATGTAATCTATCAGAGTCTCACTCGGTTTTTGCATGCAATGCTGCAATTCCGTTAATCCCGCTGGCCACTTGCAAGTACCCTCAAAAGTTTTGACAAACACTCAAGCAAGTTCTTACCAGCTGAATATACTGCCTGGTGCTAACTGAGTCAACCATGCTCTGGCTGATCCTTCTAACATCAGAGGAAGATGCTTCATGGCCACTTCATCATTGCCACCACCAATTTGTATAGCCACTCGGTAATCCTCAAGCCAAGTGTCAGGCTTGGACTCGCCAGTGAACTTACTGATCCCAGTCGCCAATCTGAAGTTGGGAGGAATCACTGCGGCTCTGATGGCTCTGCTGAAACACTCTGGACCTGAAACATGAACTGTGCTGCCAGTCGGGTGGTCTCTCTCAAGGCCCTCTCTGTGTGCTCTATTCCTGTCAACTAGACCTTGAACGAGAATAGATCTCGCATCAAAGCCTGGCTCCCTTGGGTCGGCTGGTACTCTTCGCTCACCACTATGAGGGCATCTGTCATCATATTGTCGAGGCACATATGATCCACTCCTCGGAGGAGGTGTGTGCACTCGACGACGGTCATCACGACCGAGTCGGTGATTGTACTGCTCATGGTTTCTGTATTGCTCCTGCCGATGCCCACGTCCCTCACGCCGCGGGGGCGATCTTGGGCTGTGGGCTGACTGGACTGTATCCGCCATCACAGATCTGCTATGAATCCTATTCCACGACTGAGATACTGTTGTGTTCTACTCTCCTACTACTCGGAGTAAGGCCCGGATCTGCATCAAACTTCTGCCAGCCTCCGACTGGGAAGGCTGAATTGACTCTTCTATACGTGCTGCAGCTGTGAGATTTTGAATCGGAGTGCGGTATACCTGAGGTTGAGGCGGAAAAAGTTGTCGTCGACTGGACTCAGGGATCCGTTGCCGTGCATGCTCGTCGAGTGCACGCTGAAGGTTCTCCAGTCGAGCGCGCTCAGCCAAATTGGCCAGGTGCGCCTCCTCCAAGGCTCGGGCCTTGGAGGCTTCTCCAACGATGGGCGTGTGAAGTGCATCCATGTTGTGGCAGCGAAGATCTTCTCCCTGCTGCAAAGAAAGAGGCTCGGGGCGATATTCCTCGTGAACGCGCGATGGATTGTCGCCACCATCGTCGTCGTCGTCGCGGCGGAAGCCAGGAGGACTATGTGGTCCGTCGACCATCAAGACTTCAGCCGCAGGATCGCTGTTGTCACATTCGGATGCAGTCTCGACGAAGCCAGTCGAACAGGCTGTAGAGAGTTTCATCGGACTCGATTGCCACGACTTGCGGGGTGGCCGACTGACGGGCCACCGCATGTTTCACCCACCACTGAAGCCGCGGACAATCGGATCGCTTGCGCCGGTGAACAGCGGGGAGCGAAGACACCACAGGAGCCGACTGACACTGGGTCGACGGCTGCCGGAGAAGGACGCCGCGAGTGCACGCGTGAAAGTGCGTCGCCCCGCGGACGGGGAGTGCCTCGACGTCAAGGGGAGCTTCCTGAAGCCAGGCGGAGTCATCGGCAACAAAGGCAAGCGCGCCGAGATGGATCTCGCGGCCCTCAGCCAATCCACCGCCGGAAACCATGATGATATGGATCGGAAAAATCGCAACTTCACCAAAAAATCGCTAAGACACCTTCCCCACGGTGGGCGCCAAATGTCGTGGTTCTAAGGCTGACAGTAGAATGGGGGTAGGTATGAGGGGCAAGATCCCAGCTATGGTAAAGTTGTACACACAAGATTTACGAGTTCAGGCCCTTCTCGGTGGAAGTAAAAGCCCTATGTCTCGGTGCCCGGAGGCGGTCAACTGGATTATGTGAGTGTGGTATTACAGGGGTGCGAACCCTTGTCCTTGAGGAGGGGGTGGCTTATATAGAGTTTGCCAGACCCCTCCCGCCCTCAGTTACACAGGGTTTAAGGTACATAAGGGCGTTTCTGGTAACGCCAGCAATAAAGTGACATAAATGACCATTAAGTCTACAAAGTAAATGTTCGGTCGTTGCTATACATAGTGGCTTTAGGTCTTCTGATCGTCGAGTGATCATTGTCATGGTCGAGTGACACTGAGTCTTCCTAGTGGAATGTTTATGGTCGAGTGGATGATGGTATCCCTTGAATACTTCTGGATTTAGGGTGATGTCCTAGTGGAGGGTGTCTAGGTCAGGCCTATGACCCTACCCTAGGTACATAGCTTCATCAGGTAGTTCCATGGGGATGACCGTAGGATGCTCCGCATCATCTCCCCTCCCTTGGGGAAGATCCGACCTCGGATCGAAATCCTCATCACCATGGTAGGGCGAGAGATCTTTGACGTTGAAGATGTCGCTCACGGAGTACTTGTCGCGTGGAATGTCGATCTTGTAGGAGTTGTTGTTGTAGCATTCAAGCACCTTGAAGGGTCCATCCGCTCGTGGTCGAAGTTTGGACTTGCGTTCGTGAGGGAAGCGGTCCTTGCGATGGTGTAGCCACACAAGATCTCCAATGTTGAACACCATGGGGTGCTTGTTCATGTTGAGCTTGGTCGCAAGTCGTTGTACTTGGCGCTCGATGGTGAGCCTTGTATCCTCATGCACCTTCTTGAGATGGTTCACACGTACACTTGCATCCATATTGATGCACTCTTGTAGTGGTAGAGGGAGAATGTCCAAAGGGGACAATGGGTTGAATCCGTAGACGACCTCGAAGGGGGACTTGCTGGTAGTTGTGTCTTCCACGGTTGTAGGCGAACTTGGAGATAGATAGACACTCCTCCCACTCCTTGATGTTCTTCTTGATTAGCACGTGAAGTAGAGCGGAGAGTGTGCGGTTGGTCACCTCCGTTTGGCCGTCGGTTTGGGGGTGGTACGCCGTGGAGAAGAGTAGCTTGATTCCGAGCTTGGCGCATATGGTCTTCCAAAAGTAACTCAAGAACTTGACGTCGCGGTCCGAGACTATCGTCTTTGGCACTCCATGTAGATGAAGTATTTCCCTACAAAAGAGATTGGCAACATGTGAAGCATCGTCTATCTTGTTGCAAGGAATGAAATGTGCCATCTTAGAGAATCGGTCCACAACAACAAATACCAAATCCTTTCCATTTCTAGTTCTAGGCAATCCAAGTACAAAATCCATGCTAATATCTTTCCATGGTTGATATGGAATTGGGAGAGGCATGTAAAGGCCATGGGATTGAGCTTTAGACTTAGCTTTGCGACATGTAGAGCATCGGTTGGTGAAGCGGTTGACGTCGCGAAATATCTTGGGCCAATAATAGTTCTTGGAGAGCATAGCGAATGTCTTGTCGAATCCAAAATGTCCCATTAGTCCTCCTCCATTAGATTCCTACAAAGGCAATAAACGAAGAGAGGACTCGGGGATGCAAAGTTTGTTAGCTCTCATAAGATATCCATCTTTGATGTAATAACGATCCCAAGAGGTATGCGTCAAACACTTGGCATAAGGAATAGCAAAAGTAGGATCATGCGCATACAAGTCTTTTATATGCTCAAAGCCAATGACATCCAATTCAAGTTGAGTAACAAGCATGCATATGCGGGAAAGAGAGTCCACCACAACATTTTCCTTACCTTTAATATACTTGATGATATAAGGAAATGACTCAATGAATCCATTTAGCATGGCGCTTGTTCAACTTAGTTTGACCCTTAAGGTATTTAAGCGTTTCATGATCGGTATGAATGATAAATTCATGAGGGCAAAGATAATGTTCCCATTCATGCAAAACTCACACTAAAGCATATAAATCTTTGTCATAGATGGGGTAATTGAGTTGCGCTCCGAAAAGTTTCTCACTAAAGTAGGCTATGGGGCGCTTCCCTTGTGTTAACACACCTCCTATGCCATTACCACTAGCATCGCAATGAATCTCAAAGGGTTTGTCAAAGTTGGGTAATGCAAGCACGGGTGCATGAGTAAGCAAGTTCTTAAGCTCATTGAATGCGGTGTCTTGGGATGGTTCCCAAACAAAAGGCTCATTTTTCTTGCTCAAAGCATGCAAAGGTGAAGCAATGGTGCTAAAGTCCTTCACAAATCTACGGTAGAAACTGGCTAAACCAAGGAAGCTACGCACTTGATGCAAGTTGGTTGGTTGGGGCCAAGTTTTAATAGCATTGATCTTAGAGTCATCAACATTAACACCCTTAGAGGATACCACAAAACCCAAGAAAACGAGCTTATCAATGCCAAAAAGGCATTTTTCCATGTTAGCATAGAGACGCTCTTTTCGAAGAGTTTGCAAAACGGTTCGAACATGGGTGACATGATCTTTGAGAGATTTGCTATAAACAAGGATATCGTCAAAGTAGACCACAACAAACTCACCAATGTAAGGGCGAAACACATAATTCATAAGACACATGAAAGTACCCGGTGCGTCCGATAAACCCATAGGCATGACTAACCACTCATACAAACCAAACTTTGTTTTGAAAGCAGTTTTCCATTCATCACCCTCTTGTATGCGGATTTGATAGTAACCACTTTCAAGATAAATTTTGGAAAAGATAGTGGCACCACTAAGTTCATCAAGCATATCATCAAGGCGTGGAATGGGGTACCTAGAGCGAACGGTAATAGCATTGATAGGTCTACAATCAGAACACATGCGAAAGCTACCGTTTCTTTTTGGCACAAGAATGACCGGAACGGCACAAGGACTCAAACTTTCACGCACATGTCCATGGTCTATGAGATGTTTTACTTGCCTTTGTATTTCTTTGGTTTCTTCGGGGTTGATGCGGTAGGGAGCTTTGTTTGGAAGTGGTGCCCTGGGGATGAGGTCGATGCGGTGCTCGATGCCTCGTAGTGAAGGTAGACGCGGAGGTAGCTCGTCGGTGAAAACATCTTGGAATTCCTACAAAAGAGAAGACAACACTAAAGGTAGAGTGTGAGAGGTGTTAGCTTTTGGTGCCTCGTCCTTGCACAAAAGGACATAGTGTAGGACACTAGATGGGTTCTCACACACTCCTCTTATCTCAGTTTTGGTGGAAAATAGAACTAAGTTCTTCTTTTCGCTCATCATGGAGGCAGTCAATTTGGGCTTGTGGTGCTCACTCTCTTTTTGGTGGTTCGCTCTCTCACTATTCTCTCCACGATGGGTGGCTTGCTTGTCGGTGATCACTTGGCTTGGACACATAGGGCGAAGTACGTATTCCTTTCCTTTCATCTTGAAGATGTAGTGGTTCATTTAGCCGTTGTGGATGACACCTCTATCAAATTGCCATGGTCGTCCGAGAAGAAGGTGGCAAGCGGTCATTGGAATGACATCACACTCTAAAGTGTCTTCGCAAGCTCCGATTTTGAAGGAGACTTGAACTCTATGCTCGACTTGAATAGTGCCGGAGTCACTTAGCCATTGAACTTTGTAGGGATGTGGGTGCTTCGTCTTGGGTAATTGGAGCTTGGAGCAAAGTTCTTCACTTGCTAAGTTATGGCAACTCCCTCCATCGATGACGACCTTGACGGACCTTCCATTGATGTCGGCCTTGGTATGAAAGATATGGCATCTTTGGTCTTCTTCTTGTTGATGTTGAAGAGTCAAGAACTTGGAGACAACTAGAGCAGGACTTGAATCTTCATCACAAAATACTTGTTCCTCTTCATCGTTCACTTGTCGGTGCATGGCGACTTGCTCAAGTGCTTTTGTTTCTCCTTCACTCATGGTGTCGTATGTACCATCGTCGTTGAGGATCATGGTTCACTTGTTGGTACACTCAAAGGACTTGTGGCCTCGGCCTCCGCATGTGAAGCATTTGAAGGAACTTGTCTTGACGGTCTCATCGGTTGGGGTAGATGATGATGAAGCTCTCGGCTTGAAGTTGCTTGTAGTAGGAGGATGACTTGAGGTTGTCGAAGCTTTCTTGTAACTCGACTTGTCGACGCTGCTTGTAGAAGTCTTGGTTGAGGTAGATGGTGTTGGAGTCATTGAAGCTTGGGTGTTGGAGAAAACATATGACTTGGATGAGAACTTGGCATACTTGAAGTCATCATGCACTTGACATTCTGCTTTGGTAGCTTGATGCACTAGCTCGATGAGGTTCGAGTATGGTTGGAAGTCGGTGATCTTCTTGATGGGATGATTGAGTCCATTCAAGAAACGTGCCATAGTTTGCTCATCATCTTCCGTGACATTGGCTCGTATCATTGCAATCTCCATTTCTTTGTAGTATTCTTCAACACTCTTGGTTCCTTGCTTGAGTAGTTGGAGCTTTTTGAAGAGGTCGTGGTTGTAGTAGGATGGCATGAAGCATGCTCTCATGACATCCTTCATTTGCACCCAAGTAGTGATGGGTGGTTCACCTTTGGCCTCTCGACGCTCAATGACTTGTTCCCACCAAATGAGGACATATATAGTCTTGGAACTCAAGGGATGCCATCGCGATCTTCTTCTCTTCTTCATAGTTGTGCAACCGGAAGATTTTGTCGACCTTCAATGCCCATGAAAGGTACTCTTCGGGATCATTGCTTCCATTGAACTTGGGCATGGTGAACTTTAGCTTGCCGTAGCGTTGCTCTCCATTGTGTTCGGGTCGGGGATGATGATGTCCTTGATGAGGAGGATCGTCTCTCACAACTTGCTCTTGCCATGGAGGATTTCCATTGTCTTCTTGTTCTTGTTGAAGTTGATGTTCTTGGCGAGCTTGTGGAGGAACTTGTTGAGCTTGGCATTGCACGCGAGCTTGATATATTCGTTCTTGAACTTCTTCGTGAAGTGCTTCTTGATGTTCACGAGCTTGTCGGCCTCGGTTGGCTACGGCTCGACTTGATTCTCAAAGGGCTTGTTGCACTTCAAGTGCTTGAGCTTCTCGCAATTGTTGCTCTTGACGTTGTGCCTCGGCATCTTGTGCTTCTTGGTGAAGTCGCGCTCCCTCTTCCTCTTTGTGTTGGCGTTGTCGTTGTTCTTGAGAGTTGTTGTTGTGTAGAGGGTTGCGGTTGGCTTGACGATCTTGGTGCGCGGCACGATGAAGAGTGTTCGATGTCGGTGTACTTGAGCCGGAGATGGTGTAGTCGGAGTGTCGACTTGAGCGGCTCTGTCTTGATGAGGACGAAGTGGAAGAAGGGTGGTTGAGCAACAAAGCACGAATCTCGTCCATTATTGCATCATTCTCTTGCTTGTGGTCGTCGAGCTTGTGGTCGAAGTAGTATCTTGTACGTTGCTCGAAGAGTCGCAAGTCGGTGGTGAGGTTGTCGATGCGTTCGCTCATTGCTTGTTGCTCTTGATGCAAAGCACGTTGTGCACCAAAGAGGTGGCTCTTTGTGAGTAGGAGTTCTTGTCATCGTCTTGCCCGATGAAGAGTGGGTTGGTAGAAGTACTTGGCCTATCCATCATTCCAAGGAAATATGTGAGTGGGAGAAAGAGAAGAACGTATACCAAATGTACCTTGACCGATGTTGAAGATGAATCAAAGATCACTCTAATGTTGAACAAGGAAATAGCACAATTGGTACCAATTCTTGTCGGTTTCTCACACCTACACAAGTAAAAGCTTATGGTGGAGCTTGGTTAGGATGGTGGCACAAAATTTGATGCAATTGTTAGTGAGATTCAATAATTTTGGAAAAGATTCACAAGTTTGCAATGCAACAAGTAGACCAAGCAAAATATGGTACATGAAAACACACACGCAAAGAGATGAATGGGGTCATGCAACCAAGGGTGAGCCAAAATGTGGAATCCACGAAAATGTTCTTGTTGCGCAACACTAGAGAGACGCTAGAACGATTGCACAATAGGCGGATACGAAGACTTGTGCACAACCTACTAAGAAAAAATGCAACGACTTCTATCCCAAGTATGCTCTATGTATGGTATTCTGATGGTATGATCCAAGATGATCTAGTATGACAATCTTAATGTTGTATGATGCTATGGTTCTTACTTAAAAGCTCTTTCTTATCTTTCCCTTTTTCTTAAAAGCTTGTTTGGCTCTTTGTTGTTTGAGATCTTTTCTCATGCAATGCTTCACGAACCAAGATAGCAATTGTGTATGCGATGACAACTTTGTGACACAAGAGATGATACCAAGATATGCACCAATGATATGTATGTATGTTATGGGAAGTATGATCACTAATGTGCACAAGTCACGTTGCCGGCAATACTCAATGGCTAGTCTCGATGGGTAAGGTATGCAAAAGTAAGGCTATGGTGGCTGTCAATGTAATGGCAAGAATGGTGTATCACTATACCAAGACGAGGTTACCGTTCTTTGGTTCCTCATCCATAAGCAAGAACGGATGGCAGTGACCAAATGGAGAAGTGGACGTTGTTGATGACGCGTCCCTGGCGAAAATGAGCAACGGTGATGTTGATGTCGAATCGTGCCTAAATAGCTGAAACACAATAGGACACGGAACCGCAACTCAAATTCTCAAAGCAAAACGTGACAAAATTTTCGGAGTTGGTAGTGGTAAGCGATGGTGGTGTATGTGGTATATGGCGGTGCTATGCGGAAGTGGTGGTGGTATGCGGAAGTGTATGTGGGCACCGGAACCAAATTTGGTGAAATTTGGACGAAAAACGGGACGGTGGATGGAAGTGATGCTTCCAGGGGCCGGGTGTCCAGGCTTGATGGCCGGATGTCCGGGATGTCGGGCCAGATGTCTGGGCTCTGGATCCGTGGACGAACTCCGCGTGGCAAGTGGAAAATCGGGGCAAAATTTGGTGAAATTTGTGGATGGAAATTGGGGAAAGATGATGGAAAGCTAGATCTACCTGCAACACATGAAATCCGCGGATCAAATCCAACAAAACTTCATCACACCAACAAATCACGAAAAAAATTGGGGGGCTATTTTTGTGGGGAATTTTCAAATTAGGGACAAAATCAACAAAACAAGGCTAGAAAACACAACGGGGAGGCTCCGAAATCGTGATCAACGTGGCTCTAGATACCAAGATGATGTAGGGTGGAACCCTAGATGGCCGATCTTTCACGAAAGGAGCAGATCCCGCGAAGAATATGAAGAACACGAGGGGAAACACGAGAGAATCACTCAAACCAACAAGAACGATAACACATATGCTAGTCCATGAACACAAAGGAAGATACATGATCCACGAATAACAAGGGACGATACACGGTAACCAGTTCTTCTCCAAAGGAGGTCTTGATGGGGCCACCCAAAAGGGGGTCTTGAATCCAAGGGGATCTTCTCCGAAGAGGGGTCGTGGTCTCTCTCGTGGAGTAGATCAGTAATGGATGAGCAAAGCTCTATCTCTAAATGAGCTACTACTTTGCTAACCCTAAAACGTAGGTAGGAGAAGAGTATATATAGTCTAGGTGGGCGAAGGGGTACATGGGCCTCGGGCCCATACACTATGTGCACACAGGGGAGGCCGGACGTCCAGGCTACGGGCCGAATGTCCGGCCGTTCACGGAGGGCCGGATGTCCGGGCGTTCGCGAAGGGCCGGATGTCCGGGCTGGTGGGGGCGGTCTTGCAGCCTTCTGGATCGGGGGTGGCCGGATTTCTGGGTTGGGGCCAGATGTCCGGGCCGGTCGACGGATATTCGGGCCCTGTAGACTTGGCCACTGGTCCGTTGCTGCAGGTGACACCTCGAGGGACCGGATGTTCGGGGTCCTGGCCGGATGTCCGGGTCCTGGGGGTTGTTCTTGGCTCCTTCCATTGGATCTCTTCATCCATGGACTCGGGGACTATTTCATCTTCACGTGCATCTTCGGGAGGGTCCTCTTGGTACCTGATCATGCACAACATCTCGAATTTAGGTAGTAGCCATGTCTTGAGAGCATCATATGTAGTATCACTAATGAAAGAAGTCACCTCGGTCTCGAGAGCTCTAGCTCTAGCTCGTGTCATAAGTCCTCTTGGCGCTTGATGAGACGATGGTAGTTCCATGGGGATGACTGTAGGATGCTCCGCATCATCAAGTCTCTTTGAATTATTAGTTTGGTTTGGCCTACTAGATTGATCTTTCTTGCAATGGGAGAAGTGCTTAGCTTTGGGTTTAATATTGCGGTGCTCGATCCCAGTGACAGAAAGGGAACCGACACGTATTGTATTTTTTCCATCGAGGATAAAAAGATGGGGTTTATATCATATTGCTTGAGTTTATCCCTCTACATCATGTCATCTTGCCTAATGCGTTACTCTGTTCTTTTGAACTTAATACTCTAGATGCATGCTGGATAGCGGTCGATGTGTGAAGTAATAGTAGTAGATGCAGAATCGTTTCGGTCTACTTGACACGGACGTGATGCCTATGTTTATGATCATGCATAGATATTCTCATAACTATGCGCTTTTCTATCAATTGCTCGGCGGTAATTTGTTCACCCACCGTAATATATGCTATCTTGAGAGAAGCCACTAGTGAAACCTTGGCCCCCGGGTCTACTTTACATCATATAAGTTTCTGATCTACAATTCTAGTTTACTATTTATTTTATTTTGCAATATTTACTTTTCAATCTATACAACAAAAATACCAAAAATATTTATCTTATTATCTTTATCAGATCTCACTTTCGTAAGTCACCGTGAAGGGATTGGCAACCCCTTTATCGCGTTGGTTGCAAGGTTCTTGTTTGTTTGTGTAGGTACTAGGCGATTTGCGTGTAGTCTCCTACTGGATTGATGCCTTGGTTCTCAAAAATTGAGGGAAATACTTACGCTACTTTGTACATCACCCTTTCCTCTTCAAGGGAAAACCAACGCATGCTCAAGAGGTAGCAATGGCCAACGGCTTGACCGGGATCGATCTAGTTCGCTGCTAGGTTGCCTGGAGAATATTGCCTCTAAGCATCCGGCCTGGTTTAATGTGTGAGTATACCAGCGAGCTAACAGATCCTCAGTGCCATTGTCAGATCGAGATAACCGAGGAAGATATCAACAACATGACCAAGACTCTATTGAATGAGAGCTTGGAAGATTGTAGTCAATTCGAACGGAGTCCTTTCTGTATTCTGAATAAGCCGCCAGCTATAAGTTTTTAATAAAGCTTTTACTTAACTCATATCTTCATTTCTGTTGCTAGCTCGTACTCATTCCTTGTTTACAGGCCAACTCACCCTTCTGAGATAAAAAATTGCCCGAAAAGCCAAAGAAAACCTCGACAAAGAACAAGGCCACCAAAAGGCATGCTAAGAAGAAGTCCAACACTGCGGAATTATTCAATTTGGATGACAAAGATGATGATGATGAGTCGGAGGTAGAACTTGATTCCCTTGGCTCATTCTTTGTACATCTTATTGACAATGGCTATTATCAGGATGAAGCGGACGCCAGCCGTGCAGATGATGCAGAGGTAATTATTCTTTCCTCCAGCTCACAACCTTTGACAACACAGAAAACCTGACAAGCAAGCCGGAAAGTAAGCTTTTCTCACCCTTTAGCTCACTTGGATCCCAACTTTCTTTTGAAGAAGCAGCAACATGAAGCTCTCCGTACAACTCGGAACAGTGGCGGTGGAGTCTTATCCTCCGGCTTACCGAACACCCCAGCACCTCAAAAACATCAACATGAGGTCTCAAAATTTTCCGACTTAGATTATCCCAAGGCAGGTCTTGTTCGTCAACCTCTTATCCCGTCTGATTCAAATTATCAGGGAACATCTCACTCTTCCTCTGGCGACTCAATGGGAACTCAAATCCCGGCTTTCAAGATTGTGCTTGGGTAAGAGTATACTCAATCATTCAAAACTTCTTGCCTGTTTAATACGCTGACATCTGTGTATTTCTTATTCTCAGTGGTCAGGCCAAACCCAGCAAAAAGGCGAAATTGAATAAGCCGGTTGACGATTCCAACCCGTCTGAGTCGGAGAAACAGCAACAAGAATCCTCTCATCCAATTGCTGAGGCCACCATTGATGACCCGCCACCAGAAGACCATATGGATGTTGAGACGGCCATTTCTAAACCGCCAAGCCCAGCTAAGTGCACTGAAGAGAAGACTGACATCGTCGTCACCAGGTTTGGTTACACAGCACCGGGTTACCCCACTGTCTTATCCAAGCACAGCACCAAGGAAGAAATTTTCGCTGATGATAAAGGCAAGTGGAAGGTAGACTTAGAGAGCTATGCCCAGTTCAGTTCCCAAGACATCCACTCTGGTTATTTGAACCGTCTATAAACCAGCCGTGATTTTGAAGCCGGCTTAGTCAATTTGATAAAGGAACGCTATGAGGTAATCCAATCACTATTCTCTTCATAATCATATGTCTATCAACCGCCAAGTCTATAGGATATGATAGGATTGAATATGCTGTAGACTTTGCAATTGCCATAAAGAAACTAAACATCATCATTAGTAGCCCGCAAGGACCGGCTTAAATCATCAAGTTAAGCCGGGACTTTAAGTAGCAGAAATGAACTTCGCATCTGTAGCCCCCAAGGGTCGATTTAACTAGTATAGTTAAACCGAGACGTATGAACATTGATAAATCAACACTTCAATATGTAATCTTGATAAACCGGATTATATCATTGCACCCAAGTCATCAGATAAATCCATCTTTGAAAAGAGCAATAGGCATTAGCCCCAAGTGCCAAGGAAAATATTTGTATTATGCTTGGGACTTCAAAAAGTTCGAAGAGCAATAGACATTAGCCCCCAAGTGCCATGGAAAATACTTGTATTGTGCTTAGGACTTCAAAAATAATTATGCTCATAATACCTTCCATTTTTGTCAATATCATAGACTGAACTAAGTGAGAAGGATTCGCAGCTCAATGATCTGAAGGCCAATATTAAAACTCAGCAATCTGAGACACCCAAGGCCAAATCAGAACTGAAGACTGCTTTAGAGAACATTGAGCAGCTGAAGCAAAACTTCAACACTAAAAAACCGGCTGGGAAACCGAAAAGGCGGCTCTGTTGAAGAGAGCAGAGAATGCTGAAGCTGCACTTAAACCGGTGACTGATGAGTTGTCCGACTTAAAGCAACAGATCAATAACATGTCATCAGCTATCTCTGGTAAATAGGAAATATGATCCTTTGCATCTCAATAAACATATTATAAATCATCTACCGGCTTATCAAGAAAGTTACTGATGCAGGTTCTCGAAGCGCCAAGTTGGGCATTGCTACCTCTTGAGCATGCGTTGGTTTTCCCTTGAATAGGAAAGGGTGATGCAGCAAAGTAGCATAAGTATTTCCCTTAGTTTTTGAGAACCAAGGTATCAATCCAGTAGGAGATAACACTCAAGTCACCTAGTACCTGCACAAACAATCAAGAACCTCGCAACCAATGCGATAAAGGGGTTGTCAATCCCTTCACGGTCACTTGCGAAAGTGAGATCTGATAAAGATAGTAAGATAAATATTTTTGGTATTTTTGTGGTATAGATTGGAAACTAAAGATTGCAAAATAGTAAACGAGATGCGATGTAAATAAAAGAGATGCAATATAATAAGAAAGAGACCCGGGGGCCATAGGTTTCACTAGTGGCTTCTCTCGAGATAGCATGTATTAAGGTGGGTGAACAAATTACTGCCGAGCAATTGATAGAAGAGCACATAGTTATGAGAATATCTAGGCAATGATTACGAAATATAGACATCACGTCCGTGTTAAGTAGACCGAAACGATTCTGCATCTACTACTATTACTCCACACATCAACCGCTATCTAGCATGCATCTAGAGTATTAAGTTCATAAGAAAAGAGTAATGCTTTAGGCAAGATGACATGATGTAGAGGGATAAACTCAAGCAATATGATATAAACCCCATCTTTTTATCCTCGATGGCAACAATACAATACATGCCTTGCTGCCCCTACTGTCACTGGGAAAGGACACTGCAAGATTGAACCCAAAGCTAAGCACTTCTCCCATTGCAAGAAAGATCAATCTAGTAGGCCAAACTAAACCGATAATTCGAAGATACTTGCAAAGATATCAAATCATGCATATAAGAATTCAGAGAAGAACCAACTATTGTTCATAGATAAAATTGATCATAAATCCACAATTCATCGGATCTCGGCAAACACACTGCAAAAAGTATTACATTGAATAGATCTCCAAGAACATCGAAGAGAACGTTGTATTGAGAACCAAAGAGAGAGAAGAAGCCATCTAGCTAATAACTATGGACCCGAAGGTCTGTGGTAAACTACTCACACATCATCAGAGAGGCTATGGTGTTGATTTCGAAGCCCTCCGTGATCGAAGCCCCCTCCGTCAGATTGCAGAAAAGGGCCCCAGATGGGATCTCACAGGTACAGAAGGTTGCGGCGGTGGAAAAGTGGTTTCGTGGCTCTCCCTGATGTTTTTAGGATATAAGAGTATATATAGGCGAAAGAATTACGTCGGTGGAGCTCCATGGGGCTCACGAGGGTGGGGCGCGCCCTCCTACCTCGTGGAAGCTTCATGGAATTCTAGACTTCCACTCCAAGTCTCCTGGTTTGCGTTTGTGCCAAGAAAGATCCTCGCGAAGGTTTCGTTCCGTTTGGATTCCATTTGATATTCCTTTTTCTTCAAAAGAATAAAATGGGCAAGAAAAGAGAAACTGGCACTGGGCCTCCGGTTAATAGTTTAGTCCCAAAAATAATATAAAAGAGCATATTAAAGCCCATTAAACATCCAAAGCAGACAATATAATAGCATGGAACAATCAAAATTATAGATACGTTGGAGACGTATCAAGCATCCCCAAGCTTAATTCCTGCTCGTCCTCGAGTAGGTAAATGATAAAAACAGAATTTTTGTTGTGGAATGCTACCTAACATAATTTTCAATGTAATTTTATTTATTTTGGCATGAATGTTCAGATCCGAAAGATTCAAGACAAAAGTTTATATTGATATAAAAATAATAATACTTCAAGCATACTAACCAAGCAATTATGTCTTCTCAAAATAACATAGCCAAAGAAAGCTCATCCCTACAAAATCATATAGTTCGGCCATGCTTCATTTTCGTCACACAAAATGCTCCCATCATGCACAACCCCGATGACAAGCCAAGCAATTGTTTCATGCTTAGCCTTTTCAAACTTTTTCAACTTTTACGCAATATATGAGCGCGAGCCATGGACATAGCACTATGGGTGGAATAGAATGGTGGTTGTGGAAAAGACAAAAGGGAGGACGATAGTCTCACATCAACTAGGTGTATCAATGGGCTATGGAGATGCCCGTCGATAGATATCAATGTGAGTGAGTAGGGATTGCCATGCAACGGGTGCACTAGAGCTATAAGTGTATGAAAGCTCAACAAAAGAAATTAAGTGGGTGTGCATCCAACTTGCTTGCTCACGAAGACCTAGGGAAATTTGAGGAAGCCCATCATTGGAATATACAAGCCAAGTTCTATAATGTAAAATTCCCTCTAGTATATGAGAGTGACAACATAAGAGACTCTCTATCATGAAGATCATGGTGCTACTTTGAAGCACAAGTGTGAAAAAAAGATAGTAACATTGCCCCATCTCTCTTTTTCTCTCATTTATTTATATTTTTTGTTTGGGCCTTCTCTTTTTTCTCTTTTTTTATTTTTCGTCTAGAGTCTCATCCCAACTTGTGGGGGAATCATAATCTCCATCATCCTTTCCTCACATGGGATAATGCTCTAATAATGAAGATCATCACACTTTTATTTACTTACAACTCGATACTTAGAACAAAATATGACTCTATGTGAATGCCTCTGGCAGTGTACCGGGATGTGCAATGAATCAAGGGTGACATGTATAAAAAATTATGAAGGGTGTCCATGCCACAAATACGATGTCAACAACATGATCATGCAAAGAAATATGACTATGATGAACCGTGTCATAATGAACAAAACAGTGGAAAGTTGCAAGGCAATATATCTCGGAATGGCTATGGAAATGCCATAATAGTTAGGTATGGTGGCTGTTTTGAGGAAGGTCAATGATGGGTTTATGGTACCGGCGAAAGTTGCGCGGCACAAGAGAGGCTAGCAATGGTGGAAGGGTGAGAGTGCATATAATCCATGGACGCAACATTAGTCATAAAGAACTCACATACTTATTGCGAAAATCTACAAGTCATCAAAACCAAGCACTACGTGCATGCTCCTTGGGGGATAGATAGGTAGGAAAATACCATCGCTCGTCCCCGGCCGCCACTCATAAGGAAGTCAATCAAAGAACACCTCATGCTTCAAATTTGTCACACAACGGTTACCATACATGCATGCTATGGGACTTGCAAACCTCAACACAAGTATTTCTCAATTTCACAAATACTCAACTAGCACAACTCTAATATCACCATCTTTATATCTCAAAACAATTATCAAGTATTAAAACTATTCAATGCACTCTATATGAAAGTTTTTATTATACCCATCTTGGATGCCCATCATATTAGGACTAATTTTATAACCAAAGCAAATTACCATGTTGTTCTAAAAGACTCTCAAAATAATATAAGTGAAGCATGAGAGATCAATAATTTCTATAAAATAAAATAAAACCACCACCATGCTCTAAAAAGATATAAGTGAAGCACTAGAGCAAAATTATCTAGCTCAAAAGATATAAGTGAAGCACATAGAGTATTCTAATAAATTCTGATTCATGTGTGTCTCTCCCAAAACGTGTGTACAACAAGGATGATTGTGGTAAACTAAAAAGCAAAGACTCAAATCATACAAGACGCTCCAGGCAAAACACATATCATGTGGTAAATAAAAATATAGCCTCAAGTAATGTCGTGGAGTTGTCATGGCAGATGTCCTAGAGCAAGGACTTAGTCGTAGGGCCATCGCACTAGGAAGCTTAAAGGGGTTAATCGGGACAAAGGACACGAGAGAGTTTTTATACTAGTTCGGCCCCTTACGATGAAGGTAAAAGCCTACGTCTAGTTGGGATTGGTATTGCTGAGGTTTCGATCTCCAAGAGGCTCAACTCGCCGGCTTGGTTATCGACTTGGTTGTTTCTTGCCCTAAACCGCCACCGGGTCGTCCCCTTATCACTACTAGGGAAAAGGCTAGCAGCAGCGCGGGTTTTAGGCCTATCAGCAGCGCGGGTACCCGCGCTACCAATAAGGCGCTACAGCTAACTCTTAGTAGTACCACTGCCTGTACCCGCGCTACCACTATTGACTATAGCAGCAGCGCTTTTCAGGAACGCGCTGCTATTACTTAGCTGTAGCAATTTCACGGTCCAGCGCTACTGTTATATCTTTCACCATTTCCCCTTTCCGGCTTCGATAAACTGCAATTTCCAGATACTACGTACTACTAGATATCAATTTCATAAAGCATTATAGGTACTAGGTAGTACTCCCTCGGTTCGAAATTATTCGTCGTGGTTTTAGTTCAAATTTGAACTCAAACCACGACGAGTAATTTGGAATCGAGGGAGTACTAGATAACAATTTCATATATACTCAACATGCATCCTCAAGCAGTACAAGGTGACATCGACGATAATCATCATATTTAGTTCTAGATGATATCGACGGCGATCATCATATGTAGTTCTACATGATATCGACGACGATCATCATATGTAGTTCTAGATGATATAGCGAGATACACATATGTAGTTCTAGATGATATCGACGACGATCATCATCCTCAAGCCTGGGCGGTGGGTGTTCCTGATAGTAATTAGGATGGCCTGTCCAGCACGAAGATTCTTGCCAACGAGGAATCTGTTCCACCCAACCAAGTTCAAGTGTGTGCGACCATCTGTGCCCATGCGGTAAGTACATGTGGTGACGGAGCCCCTTGCGGTAAGGCGTAGTCCAACTGAGCCTTCTTCATCAGGCTCGATACCACAACTCACAGATAGGTTCTTTGGCAATCTCTGAAGAAGAAAAACATATCAATTAATAAATAGCCTAAGCATGTGATCAGACTCTACACTAAAGTATATCATCGACTAGATTTGTAAGTATAACAATACAGCATGTATATATCATCAAATTACTACATGCAGTATGTATAACATACCATTTCATGCCGATCGACCATGGTACTTGTCAGGCGGGTCACGAATGGCACCCCGACAAAGTCATCACGTGGCGGAATTATGTCCCATAGGTTGCACACCTCCTCCTCGCTCAGCCTCATTCTTTGAGCTATGATGGCTTCATGAAGTGGGTTCTCATCATCTTCATTGAGTGGGTCCTCATTATCTTCATCATCTTCGTCATCTTCATCATCTTCCACCAGGTTGATATAAATGACAACCAGCTTGGGTCTTTCTGCTCTAAAGGAGAATCTGATCAACTCACCACCAGTAAGACGCATGCGAGCGAGGAAACGGGCCCATCCATCTCCTCCAATCTGCGACATATTGCGTCCTTTCTCGACCTCCATAGTGTACGGCCCCCCAGGAGCCTCAAATGTCACAGTGTCTCCTGTCAGCTTGTTGAATTTCAACCTCACATTGCATGGGACGATCTGTGTAAGAAAAGCAAAATGACACAATGCAGTAATGCAAACACTAAAAATAAAATAGTTGTTACATTTCATCTAATTTCTTACCGCCGCATGACGAAGACTCGGATGGAAGTAGATGCCGAATAGCTTGCCAGTTGCAAGGCTGCTGGCGCACCTTGACTTGCACAGTCGACATAGTGGTGCTGGTGGTGGCGCCATTTTACTAAATCAACTAAATCAAAATGTTCTAAATCAACTAGCCTACTAAATAAACTAAATCAAAATGTTCTAAATCAACTAAATCAACTAGCCTACTAAATCAACTGAATCATATCAACTAAATCGACTAAATCAACTAGCATACTAAATCCACTAGCATACTAAATCAACTAAATCAAAATGTTACATATGAAAGCCTACTAAATCAAAATGTATTAGGGAGGAGGGACAAGGAGGGGCGACTCGAGGAGGGAGAAGATAGTAGGACGGAGGAGGAAGGCGGAGCGAGGAGGGGCCGGCCGGCGGCGAGTGGAGGGAGGACGGATCGAGGAGGAAGGCGGAGCGAGGAGGGGGCGGCCAGCGGCGAGTGGAGGGAGGACGGAGGAGGATGAGGTGACAGCGGCGCAGATCGGGGGAGGGGCGACGGGGGAGGACCGGCGGCGCGGGGGGTGAGGAGGAGACCGTGAGTGTGTGAGAGTGTGATCTGTGGATGAGGCTAGCTAGTGAGATCTGTAGTTAATTTAGCAGTAGCGATTATTGCCTGAATGCGCTGCTGCTACATTACGTAGCAGTAGCGCTGTCTATTTTAACGCGCTGTTGCTATAACTGGCCTCGCGGTGGCGTCGTGGGAATTTTAACAGTAGCGCCGCTTGGAGTGCGCGCGCTACTGATAAACTTGTTTCAGCACCGAGTTTCCACAGCCCGCGCTACTGCTACTTACCAGCAGCGCCTGATTTTATAGCATGCTGCTGGTAAGATTCTGTATATAGGCTTTTCCCTAGTAGTGTATACATGGGTTGATGCCTGGTGGCTTACAGAGTCCCGGCCGGCTCATAACCGTGTCCGGCTCGGTGACTTCCCTTACATGTCTTTCCTTACAAGTCTTACATACGACGGTTTACAATATCGGGCCTTAAGCCGGCCCCAGGCCTTTGGGCCTTCTATATGTTTCATAAACTATCATCTTGAATGTATATTGGGCTTCTTATGTAACCCACCATTAGGGCTGACCCGGCCCCTCCTGGGCGGGTCATATTGGTAGTAATATCCCCAACATTAGACCCCAGGTTGACTTTGAACTTTGTTCTCTGTCAATCTTCAATACTTAGGTAGAATTCATCCTCTTGTCTGAAAACTTCTGTAACCCGCCGTGACGTCATCTTCTGAAAACACAAAAAATCTTCATGACGTCATCTCCCAACGGATCTTTCATTTTTTAATGCCTTCCAAGAACCGAGGCGTCTGTTTATTTGGATAATCATTATTCGGGTCTCCTTGATTTTCGCGCCCGCCTGTTCGCTTACTCCCTTATAAATAGGTACCACTTAGGTCTTCCATTTTCCTTCTTCGGTCGTCTTCCTCCTCTCTCTGCTTCACTGCCGCTCGAGCTCTGCCGCCGCTGCCGCTGTAGATCTCCTCGTCTCCACCTCAGGCCGCTGCATCGACCTGACTTGTCCAGAAAAACGCGACAAACCTCCGCAGTGAATCTACACCCGTAAGTCTCGCCTCCTTAATCTTTTTAGATCTGCATTAGGGGTTTGCGAGTTTGTCGGTGTTCTTCATCGTTCTTCATGAACTTTCCTGGTAGTTCTTCCTCCACAGCCTCTAGGGATCCAAAAAGGAAATATACTTCGTGCGGTAGTTGTTTGGCATCCATTTTGATAGCCGTAGATCCCTTTTTCTCTGTATAGATGCTTTGTTATCGCCGATGAACTCATCTGTACTAGATATTTAGGTCTGGAATATTTTTCTTTTCAGAACAGTCATTTGATCTAAAATAATAATGACAGCTTGGTAAAATGTGTTTATGCCAACACTTAGCTGAATCTTCTTTCTGAGAAAATCTGTAGTCATGGTGGCTTACCGCGCCGGCTCTTTTCCCTATATGTCATTAGCCCTTAGTTAAACCGCCATTACTTGCTTTATAACTGACCGTAGACTGAACCAGCATATTGTTATTTATTTTTCAGTTCGCTGCACATCATGCCGTCAAAGACACCCACCATCTGCAACTGGGTCCCTTCATCCATAACTGAGGAACGGTTAAAAGAGTTCTTCATCGTTGGGTTTCTGCCTTCAAAGAATGTCATGTCTTATCGTGCTCGTGACCCAGAGGAAGAACGCCCCAATCCAAAAGATGGAAAAGTGATTGTCTTCACTGACCACATGAACCGTCACTTTTCACTGCCCGGTTCAAAATTCTTCAGAGAGGTCCTTCATTTTTTCAAGCTCCATCCTCAGGACCTTGGACCCAATTCCATTTCCAGCATTTGTAACTTCCAAGTACTCTATGAGGTGTATCTTCAGCAAGAGCCCACCATAGAGTTGTTTAGGGAGTACTTTTATCTGAACCGGCAGAACGAATGCACCAATGGTCCTAGCTTAGAACTTGGAGGCATCTCGATTCAGCGCCGTCAGGGTGCTGTCTTCCCTCTCATCGTCTTACCATGTCACCCAAAGGACTGGAACCAAACTTGGTTTTATTGTCAGGATATTTCTCCAGCAAACGAGAAGCCTCTGCCGAGTTATCGCCCCGGTCGTCTTGACTCCAAGTTCACCCTTCCGGATAAGCTCACCGTTGGTGAACGCAAGAAGCTACTTCCCTCCATCAGGAGAATCAATGCTTTTTTGGGCAATGGTTTAACCGGAGTAGATCTGACCCGCTGCTGGATCTCATGGCGGGTTATTCCATTAAGCCGTCGATCCAAACTGATGTATGAATATGACGGAAACCCGCACAACTCTCTTCGTCACAGCCAAGTTGAACTCACCGAAGAAGACATTGTTTCAATGTCAACCCTTTTGGTAAATGGGAAATATGAAGATTGCAGTATTGTTGGGTTAAATCCCTTCTACAAGCTTAACCCGGTGCCAGAAGTAAGTACATTCTGATCTCTTTTTCTTTGTGTTTTTCCCAGCTATTATTATTTTAACACTGATCTTTCTTCTTGTCTTTGCAGGCCAATTCTGACTTTTGGAAGGTGAAATATGACCACGAAGCTGCCAAGAAGGCAAAAGCCGCCACCACGAACACCAAGAAGACGACCCGAAAATCGAAGAAGAAGAAGAAAACCACTGTTGAAGATTTAATGAAGCTTGATGACACATCTGTCTCGGAGGTAGCCCTTGATTCCCTTGGCCAATTTTTTTAACAATCTTATTGACACTGATCTTACCAGGATGACACTGGGGCCAGTCAGGCCGGGGAAGCAGAGGTAACTATCATTTCCTCCGACTCAGAGCCCTTACCAAGACACAAAGTTCGAGGAGTGATCCGTAAAGTAAGGTTTTCTAACCCCTTAGCTCACTTGGATCCCAACTTTCATTTGAAAAAGCAGCAACATGAAAGCCACTGTGAAGCTGAGATTGAAGATGAACCGGCTGTCGACCTTCAATAGACCCCTCGGAAACGCCCGAACGAGGTTTACTTTTACTGTCCTTAACTTGTTTTAATGAATCCTGCTCATTGCATTCCTTTTAACTCTTTTCTTTTACCTTTTCAGGAGGTGTCTCGTTCTTCAGGCGACTCATCACAAACACAATTTCCGGCTTTCAAGACTGCTCCTGGGTAATCAGAAATCCTTTTTTCTTCCGGGTTGATCAATTGTATCTTGATGCTGACTTTCCTGTAATATATATTTTTTCTTTAGTGGCCAGGCTAAATCCAAGAAGGCAAAGGTGACAAAACCGGCAGAAGACCCGCCAGTACTAGCATCTGAGCCAGCTAGGCCGCCTTCTCCATTAACTGCCGCCCCAGAAGACCCGCCTATTATCAATGAAGCAAATCCTTCGGATCCGTCCCTTGACAAAGCCACTATGAATCCTTCCACAGTTGGACCGTCAAGCTCAACTGACCCGCCGTCTCCACGTGTTCAAGATGTTCAAATTACTGGGATCCGCTTTGTTGAGCTGGGGAACCCAACGGTGTTGGCTCGGTGCACAGCTAATCAAGAAGCATTGGAGAGGCAGAAGGTTCGCTTTGATGTTGCCAACTACGACCATCTTAATGCCAATGATATCTTATCCGGCTATCTCAGTCATGTACATTCCATTCGTGAGTCTAAGATCGAGATGGTCAAGCAGCTTCAGTTGAAATATGAGGTACATTGTTTCCGGTTTACCAATATTCCTTCAGCCCCCAAGTCTGTAGATTATGAGGGAAACGGAATAACCTGTATACTTAAAATATAGGCTGAGACCTTTACCTCTGAATCTTTGCCTGATATTGATAGAACAAGACTTCACCCATAGTCCCAAAGGACCGATTTATTTTAATCATTAATAAATCGGTACTTCAGAATTAAAAACCATATGCAAAGTACTTAACATTCCGGTTTATCCTTGATAAACTTGCTGAACTGCGTACATTAGTCCCCAAGTGCCAAGTGCTGTTACTTTGTAAAGGACTTGGGACTTCAAATATGTTGGTAGAGTGGTAAAATTTTGATTTGGCATACATTAGCCCCCAAGTGCCAAGTGGTTTATTCGTAAAGTACTTGGGACTTGAATCTTGAATTTGGATACTGGAATTTAAAACCAAGTCTTGACTTATCTGAATGTTTTGCAGAATGCATTGTCTGAACTAAACTCCCAACTGACTGACGCAAAGACCCGGCTAGCGAGTCAGGAGTCAGAAATCAAGTCTTCCACCTCCAAACTGCAAATAAGCCTTTCTGAAACGGATAATTTGAAGACCAGCTTTGCTGCCAAAGAGAAAACTTGGGAAGATGAGAAAACACTCCTGACCCGGCGAGCTGAGACAGCCGAAAGAACTCTGAAAGAAATATCAACCGAGCTGAACGGTTTAAAGGGCCGGGTGTCTTAGATGGTCGCTGCTATCTTTGGTAAGCTGCCTTGTTTTAACCTTTCGTGTATTTTTTGCCAAACCGGAGTATAATCCGCCAACTGACTTTGTTAAAAATATATGCAGGCCCACGAAGTAAGAATCTAAGCCAAGATCTGTTGATTAAACTGAAAGCAGTGTATACTCTGGTTGAACAATTATATATCGGCGCACAACGGGCTCTGGCTGCCATATCTCCTGCTAATCAAGGACCCAACCGGCTCAGCGATGTCCTGAAGAAACTGTCCATCCTTCCTGCCTGGTTCCAAGAAGTAAAACGCTCCTATGAGCGAGCCGGAGCTTTGACTGCCCTAAGCCGCTCCAAGGCATGGGTGCCAGACCTAGTGTAAGTGCATCTAGTGCCACCCCTAGTTGGTTTTGGAGTATTGACGACAAACCTAGTTGAGGGACTAATGTGTTTGTGAGAATTGCAGGATAACACAGGTAGAAGTCCCTCATTGATTCGGTTTTACTACCAGAGATGACCCCTAAAAATGTATGAAGACATTGAAGTCAAAGGTGGTATATGAAGATATTCACATTGAAGACTATGACAAGAGAAGACACTATATGAAGTGTAACATCCCAAAATTCTAAATTTTGGAATGTTATAATAAATAGATAGATTTGACTGATTGTTTGATTGATTGTCTGAAAGTGAGTGAATTCGAAACTTTTTGAAAGTTAAATGAGAGGGAATAAAAGGACTTTCCCAAACTTTCATATTTGCTTTCTGATCTCCATGAATTCAAATTCTTTTCAAATACAAAACCCTTGAGCGAAGATGATATGACTTCTTCCATTTAAATTAAATGAAAGGGTATTTGAAAATAATTGGATTTCATTTGGAAATATTTCAATTCATAAACTTCATGCAGCTCAATGATTTTCATGAGAGAAGATAAAAGGACTTCTTCAAATTATATGAAATATGAGTTGGGAGTTTCAAAGAATTAAATTCAAAGTTCTTTTGAATTTATTTTCAATTTGGAGTTATTTGAGTTTTATTCAAATTATTTTTCTCCAAAAATAAAATATATGGAAATTAGGGTAACATGATTCCCTGCAATAGAAAATTGGAGAAAAATTAATTTGAAATCATTTTGGTTTTTTTAAATGATTTTTGTTGGGTTTTAATAGACCAGTAGCACTCTTTGATTTATTTGTTTTTGTGTGGATTTTATTTGACTTTACTAAAATGTCCACGTTGTAGACAATGTTTTTATGAAAATTTTCATATATTATATGCCTATATAATATTTTTTATTTATTTTGGTTTTGTTATTTTCGTTGTTTGGAAAATAATGTTTTAAAAAAAACTTTCTTCTTTCCGCCGAACTGGGCCGGCCCAGCCAACCGGCCAGGCCACGGCCCAGCCCAGCTCGCCGCCACCGTCTTCCTCCCATGGGCGACCGGGACTCCTCCCGGAGTCCGGCGCCGCCACGCCGCCGGGCCACCCCCTTGCCCAAGGCAGGCCTCGCCGAGGGCCCTTTAAGGAGCCGGACCCCCTCTCTCCTCTCGCCTCGCCTCGACTCGCATCCCCTCGATCCCCGTGCCCTGCCGCATCGCGCCCTTCGCCGGACTTCACCGCCGCCGCTGCACGCTCCGCCGCCCCGTGCCGCGCGCCGCCGCCGCTGCTGCTTCCCCGCTACTGCCGCCGGCTTGCTGCTCCGCCCCGTGCCGCTCCTCGCCGTCGCCCGCACTGCCGCCCAGCTCGCCGGCGATATGCCGCCTTGCCGGACTCCAACCGCCGCGGAAAAACCGCCGCCGGCATCGAACCACTGCGAACCGGTAAAAAAAGTCTGCCCGGTTCGCCGGTTTATTTTTAGGGTTTTGGTTTTCGTTTAAAAAAACCGGTTTAGTTCTTTTAGTTAGATCTAATTAGAGAACGTCCGCTGGTTAGGTATAGAAAACGAACGTTCGCCTTTTAGTTTTTTTCTTTTTCTGTAATTTCGGCCAGGGACCTAGATGTGAATACTTTATTTACAGAATAGTCCCTGTACTTCAAACAAGCACAACTTCTTACCCGTTTATCCAAATCCAACGAAACCAACGCTCACATCTTCATTATGATCTCCTCTATCCGGATAAACAACTTAAACATGTTTTTGAAAAGTTTACAATTTGAATTAGATCAGATTTGAATTCAAACTTCGTTTGATCATAACTTGAGTTTCGTAGCTCCGTTTGAGTTGATTCTTTTTGCAAATCGAAGCTCTTGACCTAAACCTTCTAATAAGGCCAAATTCACATAATTTTGGTACTGTTAGAAATAGTTTTATGTTGCAAGAGCTATTTTCTTGGTTTTGATGTTTTCCGAATTGTCTTCTTCGTTCTTTCTGATCTTTTGAGTGATTGCTTATGTGTGGTTACTATTGCTTGCTTACGATAGATTGACCGGAGTGTGACGAGTAGAACTATCAAGAGTTTTGAGTGCGCATCATCTTCATCAACATTGCAGGCAAGTTCACACTTTGATCATATCCCCTTCCATACCCAGTTTTTTTGCATTAGATCAATCTTCACACATTGCATGATTAGGATCTAATTAAACTGTGGGATGGGAAGTAGATGAGGTAGTACCTATTACCTGTTTATTATCAAACCTTTGGGAGTTACTTCTACGTTTGCTTATTATGCCATGCTATGCTAGTAGACGTGGATTGGGTTTTGAGAGTATCCATGACAGATGTGAGATTGTTAACTAATGGTTTACTTAAGGTGGAAACTTAAACACACATCTGGGTGGATTGAGGCACCTGGTTATTCTAGGATTGCCTGTCTAGGCACCTGGGTAATCCAGGACTTGCCTGTTTTCTTTTCGACCGCCACCCAGGCTCAAAGGGATCATGAGATTTTTCAAACTAGAAACTTCCGTGTGCAGCCACAAGCCATTATGGGCTTTGGCATAGTTGATTAAGTCGTGCGAACTCTTACAGGGTAGACTAGCAGATGTAGGGGAAAGTAGGTGTACCGGTCTATCCATCGTAAGGTGCTAGCGCTTCTGAAAGACTGTGTCTCGGTCATCCGTTTCTCAAACACCATGTAGTGCGAGAAATCCAACGGAGGCGATCGAGTCTTGTGGGGAAAAGTGCGCAAACCTCTGCATAGTGTATAAACTAATCATGATTAGCCGTGTCCCCGGTTATGGACATCTTGAGTATCTAGTTCTTGGATTATCCTGTTGATCTCATCACGTTACTTTAAATGAATATTGTTGGGTTTAATGATGTTACTTAATTGGGATTGAGAATGCTGTCAACCATTCTCAATGTTCAACAACCACCATGATAGTTAAATAAAATTTATTCCTTTGCAGTAGGGAAAAATTGGCTTTACGCAAAAACCTTATAACCATAGAGCTTTTCCACCAGCCAAATATGCATGTAGTGATAGTCTTTATTCATCATTCTCTATGGTGTGAATTTGCCAGTACATTCAATGTACTGACCCTCTGTGGCTACAACGTCTCATGTTGCAGGATTATCTTACGACAAGTAAGTGATACGTTAGGGTTACGATTTCTACACTCAACTTTGCCGTTGGTGTTGATGGGAATCCACAACCTTGTTACTTCCGCTATTTTGGATTTGAGGTAATAGTATTTACGTTACTTTTACATGTGATTTACCTCTGTTATAAATCCTTGAGTACTGTGTGTGTCAGCATACCGATCCAGGGATGACACTTAAGCACAGAGACTTGACCCATTCGGGTCGGGTCGCTACAAGATGGTATCAGAGCACATGTTGACTGTAGGACGTGACCCTAGAAACTGGCAAGCCCATAGCAAAGATTTTTCTCTAAAACTTTACTCTTCAAAAGGATCTTTTACCTCTCTTCTCCTCTGAGCTTATTCAAAATTCCCTTTAGTGAGACCATACCCTTTTCCCCTTTTGACCACACGAAGATTCGACTGATGAGACCACTCCAAGAAGTACAAGATATCGGACAACTAAGACCACTTCGAAGTGAAGAGTATTTTGTGCATCTGAATAATGGAAACTACAACGGTTGAAGACCGAAGACAAGTAGAATTTGAAGGCTCTGAAGAATTTCCAGATTTGTGTGACCTAGGAAGGCAACCCTTATGGAACTTGACAGACTATGGAAGTTGTCAATACCCGAGATCAAGGTGTATCGGAGAAAGACCGGAGCATGAAGCATGAGAACTCAAAGTTTTGTCAAGAAAACCCTAAGGCAGGAGATATCAACTATGGAAGATAGCTCATGGCAATGACAAGGGCAGAAACACGGTTATCCGTGATGTCATCGTCGCTGATGCTATTGTCACCGTGCTGAGTTAAGGATGCATTTCTTCAGAATGGATTTGATGGAAGAAGGCTGATGGAGCACCTATTAGTAAGATGAAGTTTTAACCTTAGCCGGTGTATCACCAGGATCTGGAGTAGTACATCAAGAAGTTAAGATGGAGCTACAAGAAGCCATATTTTGACAAGGAGCATTTCGTGAAGAACTTAGGTCCAAGAAGAGAAAGTAGCCAAGCTGGAGGAGCAAAACCTCGAGAAACCAGAGATTCGTCAGGAACTAGACCATGGTTCATGCCAAGGATGTTGAAACCTAGAAGTTTGAAATACAACTCCAGAATATTAAAGAATGTCACGAGAGATTTCACGTCAACAGAGATGATCTGGCAAAAGAACTTGAGAAGACAAGCATGATCGGAAGAAGCCATTGGAGGCATGAACAAGGTTTGAAGAATTTGGAGACGTTGAAGATTTATTGACCTTTAGAAGACCAAACCCCTGTTATATACCTACGTTAGATGCGACGTTTGTGAGCTGTCATTTGTTTGATGTTTTTCCCGACGGCCACAAATAAAATCTGTCTTTTCAAAACTTCTGTTTGTATCCCTCTCCCTCTCTCTTATCTTACCCCAAACCCACATGGACCCAATAGCGGATGAATGGAGATGAGCTTGTATTTTCTGGACCGATGGGTCAGTTGGAGACAGACCGATGGATTCAGAACATGGAGGATCACATGGAGAATAACCCTATAGTCGAAAAGGATATGACCCAGCATGCTCTTCAGTGCTTTGAAAGAGGTGTTGCTACTTGGTGGAGGATGTACCAAACCATCAATGGATGGAAAGGAGTAACCACTTGGAAAGAATTTAAGTTGACTTTGCCAAAGTCTCGGCTTGTGTCCCAGAAGTTGAGGCCTTATGGAAAATATGAAGAAACGTTGTGCATGCAAGATTTGTGGAGAAATAGGACACACCCATAAAGAACACAAGGATGAATGCCCTAACTGTGAAGGAAGTCACCCAGCTGAAGAATGCCCAACTAGGCAGATTACTTGATTCTTGTGTGAAGGGACTACCCACTATCCTGCTCAGTGTCACATTTACCCCATGGTACAACAAACCATCCAGCAGAACGAAGAAGTAATGAAAGGAGCCCTCATGGAAATTTTAGAAGAAGCTGTGATGGAGGACACGCCTAAAGAAGACCCAAGTAAACCCTGCACTAAGTCTTGCTATTCATGTGGAGAAGAAGGACACATCTCCCAAAATTGTTTGAATGGGGATCTAGTAGAATTCCCAACAGAGGAAGCAGAATATGACCCAGAGAAATAGAAGCCATGATTGGCATGGTAAGGTCCAGGAAGAGAAGCAGATTGGATTCCAGGAAGAATCTGAGTCATATCACCTGTTACAGGTGCAAGGAGTCAGGACACTACCTCAACAGTTGCCCAAAAGGAAACCTCGATACTTGTCAGAAGTAATATGTTTTAGTTGTAATGGAGCAGGGCACTTTGCCAGAGAATGCCCTAAGGAGAAGGAAACTTGTGCTAGATAGTTGAGTTTGCAACAAAAGTAATGGAGTAGTAGAAGTGAGAACATTTTCTTTTATATTGAGGTGTTGAGTTGAGACATGTAATGGAAAAGCGAGAGATTGTAATCACTTGAGAATGAATAAAGTTAGCATCGTCGGTACTGATATGGATTTTATGAGTTGTTACTCTATGAAGAAGGATTTTGACCATTTTTGAGGATAAGAGAAATATGGTCTATGGAAGATTTGTGCATTTTAAGGGTGGTAGTACCCTGTAATGGATTTCGGACAAAATGAATACGAGTTTTGTCTCGATATGTGTGATGCCCCAAGAGTATGTGGGATGAAGTTGGAGACCGACAGTTGTTTGGACCAAAGGTGATCAAAGGAGTCAGAAGAGAATGTTAAGTTGATTCGAGATAGACTGAAGGTAGCTCAGTCCAGGCAGAAGAGTTATGTAGACTCAAAAACTCAAGGAGGTAGTCTATGAAATTGGAGACAGAGCATGTCTTCATGTGTTCCCTCTGCGAGGAGTTAAACGAATTGGAGTTAAGGTAAAGTTAGCCCCGAGATTTGTAGGACCATACCGAGTTTTGAAGCGTATGAGAGAAGTGGCCTACAAGTTGGAGTTACCCGAAGGACTGTCAGGAGTTCAGGATGTGTTTCACGGTTCCCAGTTGAAGAAGTGCCATGCAAAGATGGCCAATATTCCCCTGTAAGAACGCTTGACCCGGGAAAGGGTAATGATGTTCCACGAAATGGAATATGGACTTCATAAGTATAAATTTTATCTCGGTATGAGGGATATCCCACAAGGATGAAGAGATACATTACTATTGGATATAAAGGAGGCATGATGTTGGAAATATGGATCAATGGAAATTCCATGATGAGCCTGAGTAATCATGTCCTAGTTTGGTGCCAGTAGAAGGAAGGTAGACAATACAATTGGATGGATTTAAGAATGCTAGGAAGTTGGAAGTTGGAATAATGATAAGTTGCCCGATGATAAGTTCAAGGACTACAAGTGATGAGATGGGCCATAACCCACAGGCCCCAGGACCTGCCAAGAAGCAAGCACATTCTTGCTGAAGGAAAAACCCTGGAAGTGGATATACCTTTGTCGACAGACGATTTTATAGGAGTTTACGCAAAACCTGAGAGTTGTGAAGGAACGATAGATGTTTGTCTGGCTTGCAGAATCAATGGATTATTCCGAACTTGGTTCATCGATGAGAGAAATTCTGCAATGCTTGTGAGGATGACCGAGTGTTACAATGCGAGATTCGCTAAACCGTATACAAGGTAATGATTTGGGTGCGGGATGGATTGATCACCATACCGACTTACTCTTATTATTCGCCTTGCTATATGGGATGGTAAATCTGAATGACTTACCTATAGTGGAGAGACGACGATCAAAACCTTGTTTAAGCCTTAGAATGGTATAGGTATTTTTCCCTTGTACAAGGCAGCTTTGCCAACCGTAGGTTATACGGTGAGGATCACCCAGACCCATTTCCTGCAGGAGAAACCACAAATTGTTGACCACCATGAGATATCGATAGTTGTTTAGTTTTGGCGCCAGACCCGTCAGCTAAGAAGACCCAATCTCGGAAGAACCTTACCAAGATGAAACGATAGAAAAATTGTGGTAAGGTTATGCCACTACCGGAAGAGCCCAGATAAGGAATTATCCTGAAGATCTAAGAAGACCGACACTGTCAAGAATAAGGATGGAGTATATGAGTTTTGATAGAACCGTAACCATGCTTCTAAGGGTGGTAGCACCCCAGACCCCGGTGATGATTGATGGAATTTGAGGAGACCCCCAAACCCTAACCTTTTTCTTCCTAGCCTCTCCGAATCTCGAGGACGAGATTCATTTAAGGGTGGTAGGTTTGTAACATCCCAAAATTCTAAATTTTGGAATGTTATAATAAATAGATAGATTTGACTGATTGTTTGATTGATTGTCTGAAAGTGAGTGAATTCGAAACTTTTTGAAAGTTAAATGAGAGGGAATAAAAGGACTTTCCCAAACTTTCATATTTGCTTTCTGATCTCCATGAATTCAAATTCTTTTCAAATACAAAACCCTTGAGCGAAGATGATATGACTTCTTCCATTTAAATTAAATGAAAGGGTATTTGAAAATAATTGGATTTCATTTGGAAATATTTCAATTCATAAACTTCATGCAGCTCAATGATTTTCATGAGAGAAGATAAAAAGACTTCTTCAAATTATATGAAATATGAGTTGGGAGTTTCAAAGAATTAAATTCAAAGTTCTTTTGAATTTATTTTCAATTTGGAGTTATTTGAGTTTTATTCAAATTATTTTTCTCCAAAAATAAAATATATGGAAATTAGGGTAACATGATTCCCTACAATAGAAAATTGGAGAAAAATTAATTTGAAATCATTTTGGTTTTTTTAAATGATTTTTGTTGGGTTTTAATAGACCAGTAGCACTCTTTGATTTATTTGATTTTGTGTGGATTTTATTTGACTTTACTAAAATGTCCACGTTGTAGACAATGTTTTTCTGAAAATTTTGATATATTATATGCCTATATAATATTTTTTATTTATTTTGGTTTTGTTATTTTCGTTGTTTGGAAAATAATGTTTTAAAAAAACTTTCTTCTTTCCGCCGAACTGGGCCGGCCCAGCCAACCGGCCAGGCCACGGCCCAGCCCAGCTCGCCGCCACCGTCTTCCTCCCATGGGCGACCGGGACTCCTCCCGGAGTCCGGCGCCGCCACGCCGCCGGGCCACCCCCTTGCCCAAGGCAGGCCTCGCCGAGGGCCCTTTAAGGAGCCGGACCCCCTCTCTCCTCTCGCCTCGCCTCGACTCGCATCCCCTCGATCCCCGTGCCCCGCCGCATCGCGCCCTTCGCCGGACTTCACCGCCGCCGCTGCACGCTCCGCCGCCCCGTGCCGCGCGCCGCCGCCGCTGCTGCTTCCCCGCTACTGCCGCCGGCTTGCTGCTCCGCCCCGTGCCGCTCCTCGCCGTCGCCCGCACTGCCGCCCAGCTCGCCGGCGATATGCCGCCTTGCCGGACTCCAACCGCCGCGGAAAAACCGCCGCCGGCATCGAACCACTGTGAACCGGTAAAAAAAAGTCTGCCCGGTTCGCCGGTTTATTTTTAGGGTTTTGGTTTTCGTTTAAAAAAACCGGTTTAGTTCTTTTAGTTAGATCTAATTAGAGAACGTCCGCTGGTTAGGTATAGAAAACGAACGTTCGCCTTTTAGTTTTTTTCTTTTTCTGTAATTTCGGCCAGGGACCTAGATGTGAATACTTTATTTACAGAATAGTCCCTGTACTTCAAACAAGCACAACTTCTTACCCGTTTATCCAAATCCAACGAAACCAACGCTCACATATTCGTTATGATCTCCTATATCCGGATAAACAACTTAAACATGTTTTTGAAAAGTTTAAAATTTGAATTAGATCAGATTTGAATTCAAACTTCGTTTGATCATAACTTGAGTTTCGTAGCTCCGTTTGAGTTGATTCTTTTTGCAAATCGAAGCTCTTGACCTAAACCTTCTAATAAGGCCAAATTCACATAATTTTGGTACTGTTAGAAATAGTTTTATGTTGCAAGAGCTATTTGCTTGGTTTTGATGTTTTCCGAATTGTCTTCTTCGTTCTTTCTGATCTTTTGAGTGATTGCTTATGTGTGGTTACTATTGCTTGCTTACGATAGATTGATCGGACTGTGACGAGTAGAACTATCAAGAGTTTTGAGTGCGCATCATATTCATCAACATTGCAGGCAAGTTCACACTTTGATCATATCCCCTTCCATACCCAGTTTTTTTGCATTAGATCAATCTTCACACATTGCATGATTAGGATCTAATTAAACTGTGGGATGGGAAGTAGATGAGGTAGTACCTATTACCTGTTTATTATCAAACCTTTGGGAGTTACTTCTACGTTTGCTTATTATGCCATGCTATGCTAGTAGACGTGGATTGGGTTTTGAGAGTATCCATGACAGATGTGAGATTGTTAATTAATGGTTTACTTAAGGTGGCAACTTAAACACACATCTGGGTGGATTGAGGCACATGGTTATTCTAGGATTGCCTGCCGAGGCACCTGGGTAATCCAGGACTTGCCTATTTTCTTTTGGACCGCCACCCAGGCTCAAAGGGATCATGAGATTTTTCAAACTAGAAACTTCCGTGTGCAGCCACAAGCCATTATGGGCTCTGGCATAGTTGATTAAGTTGTGCGAACTCTTACAGGGTAGACTAGCAGATGTAGGGGAAAGTAGGTGTACCGGTCTATCCATTGTAAGGTGCTAGCGCTTCTGAAAGACTGTGTCTCGGTCATCCGTTTCTCAAACACCATGTAGTGCGAGAAATCCAATGGAGGCGATCGAGTCTTGTGGGGAAAAGTGCGCAAACCTCTGCAGAGTGTATAAACTAATCATGATTAGCCGTGTCCCCGGTTATGGACATCTTGAGTATCTAGTTCTTGGATTATCATGTTGATCTCATCACGTTACTTTAAATGAATATTGTTGGGTTTAATGATGTTACTTAATTGGGATTGAGAATGCTGTCAACCATTCTCAATGTTCAACAACCACCATGATAGTTAAATAAAATTTATTCCTTTGCAGTAGGGAAAAATTGGCTTTACGCAAAAACCTTATAACCATAGAGCTTTTCCACCAGCCAAATATGCATGTAGTGATAGTCTTTATTCATCATTCTCTATGGTGTGAATTTGCCAGTACATTCAATGTACTGACCCTCTGTGGCTGCAACATCTCATGTTGCAGGATTATCTTACGACGAGTAAGTGATACGTTAGGGTTAAGATTTCTACACTCAACTTTGCCGTTGGTGTTGATGGGAATCCACAACCTTGTTACTTCCGCTATTTTGGATTTGAGGTAATAGTATTTACGTTACTTTTACATGTGATTTACCTCTGTTATAAATCCTCGAGTACTGTGTGTGTCAGCATACCGATCCAGGGATGACACTAAAGCACAAAGACTTGACCAATTCGGGTCGGGTCGCTACATGAAGCCTATGGAGCTCGAAGACTTAGATCTTTCGTAGTTCTTTTTCTTTTGTGTTGAGTCATAGGAACCACCGTATTGTTAAGTGGGGTCCAAGAGAACCAGTCAGAATGACTGAAGTGATGCCTAAACCAAAACCTATGTCTTTGAGTGAAGACTATGTGAGCGAATCTTGTCCAGAGTCGGACATGTCAGCTTTGCTTGTAGCCCAAGTAAAGTTGCCGTGTGAGTTTGAAATCTGACCGTTGGAACACGTTTCAGTTCCTTAGTGACCCAGGGTCATTTCGGACAAATCAGCTCGGGTTGCCAAGTGGCTATAAATAGCCCACCCCCTACAACCATAAACGGTTGGCTGCTCAGATTGAAAGTACGGCTTTTGTCGTTTGAGAGCATCCCACATCGAAGCCTTTGAGAGAGAATTCCTTGCGAGGATAAAGCCCTAACCACCAGAGCCAGAGAGAATTGGGCATCACTTAAGTCTTCTTGTCTGTGTGATCTGAAGACTTATTACACTTGAGGACTGTGCATCCTCCAGCCGGTTAGGCGTCGCGTTTTGAGCATCCAAGAGACATTGTGGATTGTCGGTGAACGAAGTTTGTGAAGGTTTGGGAGTCTACCTTGAAGACTTACCAGAGTGATTGGGCGAGGTCTATGTGACCTTAGCTCAAGGAGAATACGGTGAGGACTGGGTGTCCTGAGCTGCGTGTTCAGGACTGGGTGTCCGGGACTGTGTGTCCTAAGGTTTAAATACCTAGCCGCTCCAACCAGACGTACAGTTGTCACAGCAACTGGAACTGGTTCAACAAATCATTGTCTTCAACGAGTCACTGGTTTCATCTTCACTTCACTTTACTTACTGTTACTCCTTGTGAAGTCATTGTATGTTTGCACTATCATTTGTCTTCACTGAGTGACTGCGTGTTCTGTTTGGCTTCACAATATCTTCCTACCTGATCCTTACTACCTAGCTACTATTAGTCTTTGTGCTTTCACTTCATTGAATACTTGACTATGGTTTGCCTAGCGTAGTCTACCTTCCGCTGCATGGTAATAGGTTTAATTTTATCGTTTATATTCAAAACTTCTATGTTCTGAAGACTTTCATAAAAATCGCCTATTCACCCCCCCCCCCTCTAGCCGATATAACGCACTTCCAATTGGTATCAGAGCAAGGTGCCCCCTTGTTATGTGTGATTCGGTTTAACCACCTGGAGTTTTAGCTATGTCGACTGTAGGGATAATTAAAGTCTCCGCTGCATGCCCCGTCTTCGATGGAACTGAATATCCCTACTGGAAGAATAAGATGCGCATGCATCTTGAAGCCATTGACGTCGACCTATGGTATGTCGTCGAGAACGGCGTTCCCAAGGCTGGAGAAGGTGTCACTACTGCTGATGTCAAGAAATTCGTTCAACTGGACTCTACTACCAAGAATATCATCTGTGGTCATCTGACCAAAGGACAGCATGGCCGTGTGAGTGCTTTGAAGACATCCAAGCTGGTCTGGGACTGGCTCTCCAAGGTCAATGAAGGCATCTCAACCCAGAGAGATCAGTGAATCAGTGTCCTTCGCAACCTCTTCAACCGCTTCAAGCGAAATGACAATGAGAATGTCCAGCACACATTTGACCGACTCACTGACATCACAAATGAGCTTCAAGCCCTCAGCGCCACTGAGATTACCAAACACGAAGTCGTCAAGACGCTGCTGAGATCACTTGATAGTTCGTTTGACATCCTGGCCCTGATGATTCAAGAACGTCCTGATTTCAAGACACTCGATCCATCTGACATACTTGAGAGGCTCAACACACATGAGTTTCAACTTTCGGAGAAAAGAGATATCTACGGTCCAAACTATGGGCGAACTCGTGCCTTGAAGGCAAAAGCTGTCTCCTCATCTGAAGAAGAATCTGACAGCAGTTCTGATGATCCTGAAGACATTGGAAGGGAACTTGCTATGCTTGTCAAGAAGTTCCAAAAATTCACCAAGAAGAAAGGCTTCAGAAAGTCTTCCCGATCAAGTTCAAGGAATGATGAAGCTCCTGCTCATGACTACAAGAAGAAAACATGTCACAAGTGCAAGAAACTTGGCCTCTTCATCTCTGAGTGTCCACAGTGGGACAATGAGAACAAAAAGAAGAAGAAGAGCAAGGAATATGACTCTGACGACAAGAAGAAGAAGAAGAAATACTCAAAGTCTTCTTCCAAATCTTCCTCAAAGTCTTCATCACACAAGAAGAGCTCATCTGGCAATGCACGTGCGTTTGTTGGCAAGGAAATGGATTCAGAGGAGGAGTCTGCTTCTGAGGAGGCGGAGGTGGAGTCTGAGGAGGAATCCGACTCAGGCGTCGCAAGTCTGGCTACAGCATACGTTGCCAAGTCCATCTTCAACACTGAAGACAATGACTTCATCACCGACACCGATGCAAATGACAAGGACTACTCCGCTTCTACCTACTGCTTCATGGCACGCGGTGCCAAGGTAAACACACGCACTACTCACTATCAAACATCTAGTGACGATGACTCTGATTGTGGTTCAAAACCTAGCTACAAAACACTTGCTAAAATTGCAACTGAACAACAGAAAGCTATGGAACATATTCAAAAACTGTTAGACAGAAGCGATGATCTGTTAGGTGTTGAAATGACTCGATCTGAATCCTCAATTGAAGACATAAAAAATCTTCACATTAAGTATCAGGAACTTGAAAGTCGTCATGAAACTCTCTCAACAACTCATGAAAAGCTTTCCTATGATTATCTTCAAAGGAAGCAAGATCTTGAGAAATTGAGAGCGGTTCATGAAGATCTTCAAACGAAAAACGAGTCACTTCGCGCCAAACAGATCAGTCCCGCTCAGGACGGATTTGAACCACCATGTCTTAAATGCATTCAGCGTGATAATGCTACTTCTGTTGCTGAATGTTCTACTGCTACTGTTGTTGCAATATCTTCAACTGTTGATGTGGTAACTAACCCCTCTGCTGAGGATACCACCGCTATTGCTGATGAGAATGCTAGGTTGAAAACATTGCTTGAAACAGGGATGTACAAAAGTCTTAAAGGGCATCAGACGCTATGTGATGTCCTGAAAAAGCAGATTCTGAACCGAAACCCTAGGAAAGAGGGTGTAGGGTTCGTAAGGAAAATGAATGCAGATGGCTCTTACTAGAAACCTGAGCAGTACCCCAAAACCTTGTGGGTTGCTGCAAAGGAACCTTCAGCAGATCCATCCAATCTATCTGGCTTCACTTGTGCTAACCCCATTATCATTGATGAATCCTTTGATGCAAACTATATACTGTTTAAGAATCAGAATGGTGAAGTGTTTGCCAGGTACATTGGTACTAACTGCAGGAATGGACCGCCTATGAAGAAGATCTGGGTTCCGGAAAGGTGTCTGGAGAGTCTTCCTGTGAATGTCATCATGACACCTCACGTGAAGAAGACAAACCTCAGACCAAAGGCTTCATACGGTCCAAAGGCTTCATACAGACAGAGGACTCACCTGACTCGCACTAACGCAAATGTTTTGCAGGGAAACCATACTCAGGCATATGAATATGAGAGCGGTTCATCAAACCGCCATGTTCATAAGACCAAGAACTATTCTTCTTATTCTTATGAGTACTATTGCCCGCCTGCAAGACTGTTTGCTAAGGCTTCAAAGCCAAAATTCTCAGATGCTGCACTTAGACTTATTGCTTCTAAGCCGCCCTTGATGTGGGTGGCTAAGAAAGCTTAACTCTCTTTTGCAGGGAAAGGTCTCCAGCAGAAAACCAAAATCGTCTGACGCTATTGCTGGGGACCTTAAACATCTTGTAGGGCGCAAGATCAAATGCCCAAATGGTCTTACTATGTACTTCGTACCTGAATCGCTTGCTACTCTCCCTATTAGTCCTAACCTGGATCTAAGCTTTCATAACCCACTGGTTCGTCAAATGTTTTTGCTTCACAATGCTCTTGGTGAAGCCTATCCCCCTAACTGCATTGTAGGGTACGACACCAGCGTCTTCTATTGACAGTGGGTGTACAAATCACATGACTGGCAAAAGAAGTCTTCTTATGGACTCAACCTTACGTCCATCCGACAAGAGCTACATCACATTTGCTGACACTGGTAAAAGTAAGGTATTGGGTCTAGGTAGAGTTGCAATCTCAAGGGATCAACACATGGATAAAGTTATGCTTGTTGAATCCCTTGGCTTCAACTTAATGTCTGTCTCAATGCTTTGTGATTTGAACATGATCGTAATGTTTGGAAAATATCGTTGCCTTGTACTAATGGAATCTAACAAGTCTCTAGTGTTTGAAGGGTATCGAAAAGATGATTTGTACGTGGTAGATTTCTCAGCAGGGCCATAGCTTGCAGTATGTCTTCTAGCAAAGGCTTCAGAATGCTGGCTCTGGCATCGGAGGCTTGGACATGCTGGCATGAGGAACCTCCACACCCTTGCGAAGAAGAAGCATGTCATAGGCATCGAGGGCGTCAAGTTCAAGAAAGACCACTTATGCGGCGCCTGTGAAGCAGGGAAGATGACGAGGGCCAAACATCCCTCGAAGACAATCATGACCACTACTCGACCCTTCAAACTGCTTCACATGGATCTTTTTGGTCCCACTCATTACTCAACTCTAACTACTACTGCTTGCCTCTATGGCTTCGTTATTGTTGATGATTATTCTAGATATACTTGGGTGCACATAATCCTTTACAAGACTGAAGTGCAGGATGTCTTCAGACACTTCGCCAATCGAGCTATGAACAATTTTGGCGCCAAGATAAAGCACATCAGAAGTGACAATGGCACTGAATTGAAGAACACTGGCCTTGATACATATATTGATACCTTGGGCATCACACATGAATTCTCAGTCCCGTACACGCCACAGCAGAATGGCGTCGTCGAACGCAAGAACAGAACACTAATTGAGATGGCCAGAACGATGCTAGATGAATACAAGACCCCAAGAAAATTCTGGCCCGAAGCCATTGATACTGCATGCTATACAATCAATCGTGTTTATCTTCACAAGCTACTGAACAAGACATCTTATGAGCTCCTTACTGGCAAGAAGCCAAATGTCAGTTACTTCAGAGTATTTGGCGCAAGGTGCTGGATCAAGGACCCACATCACACCTCAAAATTTGCACCAAAAGCACATGAGGGTTTTATGCTTGGATATGAAAAGGATTCACACTCCTACAGAGTCTTCAATCTCTTTCATTACAAAGTGGTTGAAACAGTGGATGTGCGGTTCGATGAGACCAACGGTTCACAAAGAGAGCAGCTGCCAAATGTGCTAGATGAAGTTCCATCCAGTGAATCAATCAAGCTAATGGGAACTGGAGAAATTATACCTTCTGAAGCTCATCCTGAAGAAGAACTTATCATTTTAGCACCTGATCAACATGAAGACAATGCTCAGCCTAAAGACATTCCTTCCAACAACGACAATGAACAGCAAGAGCAAAGTCTTCGCCCTGTACATCCTCGCGTTGCCAATGAAGTGCAGATTGAAAGAATAATTGATAGCATCAATGCACCTGGTCCACTCACTCGTTCAAGGGCAACTCAGCTAGCAAATTTCTGTGGGCACTTTGCATTCGTCTCAATAGCAGAACCCAAGAAAGTTGAAGAAGCCTTCATGGAACCTGAATGGATTCAAGCTATGCAAGAAGAGCTTCAACAGTTTGAGCTGAATAATGTATGGGAACTGGTTAAGCGTCCTGATCCACGAAAGCACAATATAATAGGCACCAAATGGATATACCGCAACAAGCAAGATGAGCATGGTCAAGTTGTCAGAAACAAAGCTCGTCTCGTTGCTCAAGGATATACTCAAGTGGAAGGCATTGACTTCGATGAAACATTTGCTCCTGTGGCTAGACTTGAAGCCATACACATACTGCTGGCCTATGCAAATCATCATAACATACTTCTATATCAAATTGATGTGAAGAGTGCCTTTCTCAATGGAAAGATTGAAGAAGAAGTGTATGTTGCACAACCGCCTGGCTTTGAAGATCCAAAACATCCTGACATGGTATACAAGCTCAACAAGGCACTGTATGGCCTCAAACAAGCCCCTCGGGCCTGGTATGACACACTTAAATACTTCCTGAAGAGCAAAGGCTTCATACCTGGTTCCCTAGATCCCACTCTTTTCACGAAGACATATGATGGTGAACTGTTTGTGTGCCAAATATATGTGGATGACATTATCTTTGGCTACACCAATCAGAAGTACAGGGAAGAGTTTGGATATATGATGCAAGAGCAATATCAGATGTCCATGATGGGGGAGCTGAAGTTCTTCCTCGGTCTTCAAATACAACAACAACGCAATGGCATCTTCATATCTCAAGAGAAGTATCTCAAAGATTGCCTGAAGAAGTTCGGTATGCAAGACTGCAAAGGCTTCACAACACCAATGCCAGCCAAACATCATCTGGGTCCTGACGACAATGGTAAAGAGTTCAATCAAAAGGTATACCACTCCATGATTGGTTCTTTACTTTATCTATGTGCATCTAGGCCAGATATTATGCTTAGTGTTTGCATGTGTGCTCGATTTCAAGCGGCACCAAAGGAGTCGCATCACTTAGCTGTGAAGCGAATTCTTCGATATTTGGCTCACACCCCAACTCTAGGATTATGGTATCCAAAGGGCTCAGAGTTTGATCTGGTTGGATTCTCGGATGCTGATTATGCTGGTGACAAAGTTGATCGCAAGTCTACATCAGGCACATGTCACTTTCTGGGACGATCACTTGTATGTTGGTCTTCAAAGAAGCAGAACTATGTATCTCTCTCCACTTCTGAATCTGAATACATTGCTGCTAGATCTTGCTGCGCTCAGCTTCTGTGGATGAAGCAAACACTCAAGGACTATGGCATTCATCTAAAGCAAGTGCCACTTTACTGCGACAACGAAAGCACCATCAAGATTGCCAACAACCCAGTTCAGCACTCGAAGACAAAGCACATTGAAATTCGTCATCACTTTCTCAGAGATCATGTTGTGAAGGAAGACATTGATATCATACACGTCAACACTGAAGAGCAATTGGCAGATATCTTCACCAAGCCCTTGGATGAGAAGAGGTTTTGCAAGTTACGGTGTGAGCTAAATATCCTGGAATTCTCAAACATCCTGTGATCAGGCACACATCCTAACCCTTATGCATATTGATGACTTAGATGTGCAACACACGAAGTAAAGTATATCTTCAATCAATGAAGACATACATTCTAAGTGTGAATACATTAATGTGGAATTTGACTTCGGAGCACCACGATAATTGTGCGCCGTGTCTGGGTCTAATACTTCCTATACGGTGGGTAACGCCATCACCAAACGTTCTATTTTGAAGTGTTTCACTCATGGCGTTACCTTGCAATGTCTTCACATTTGGTTTGGCTTCGATCTCAACATATTTTCATGATTATCTTCACTATGTTGATTATATATATATATGCTAGTGTTCTGTCCTCTACAGCATTCACTTATAGCTATGTCTTCGTGTTGAATCTTTTGAACTAAGTGAATGTGATCGGACCCTAACCTCTCTATGCTTTCTATCTCAAACTCTATCTCCCCAAGTCATATGCATTCTATTGAAACTGTCGAATGTCTTCTCTGCGTCCTTGTCAGCAGAAGATACAGAGACAACCATTAAGTCCGTTTTCAGTGCTCATTCCTCCACATGAAATCCGGAGAAGTAGGAACGACCACCCGACAATCCAGGCGTGCATGGGACGTGGAATAAACCCCAAAATTCCGCATAATAGCCACGTGTTCCTCAGATGCGAATCGCCAAGGGCACCTGTGTAATAGCACAGTGCCGCCCCTGTACCTATAAATACACACTCACAGCGGTTATTATCTCTTCTTCCATCCTCGCACGAACCCTAGCGCCACCGCTAGCCCTCGACGACGCCGGCGACGAAGCGCTTCGCTGCCGCAACCTCTCCGACGCCGTCTTCACGCCGACCGCGGACATCGTCCTCTCCGCCGTCGCCATAGGTGTCCTCCGTCGCCAAGTTAGGGAACGGAAGATCGAACTGCTCGGCCTCATCTTACACTCCGTCTAGCAGTTCTTAGTGTGGTAAATAAAACTTCCTCCTTTTACAGCACCATTGATCCTATGGATTTGTCACTTTCTACCACAAGCAGTTTCTGTTCACACAAGCTAGATCTCTCTCATACTGCATCTCATAACATGCCTAGTATATTCACTTGTGCTTCACAAAGTAGTTAGATTCCTCACTTGTACTGATCTGTGGATTCGTACAAATCTGGAACCAACTTCTTATCTATGAGTGAATGTCTTCGCACGATGAGGTCAATGTCTTCTAAACTGATTTATCTTCAAAATCTTCTGAGAATGCATATGACCTCTTCCCCTTCCCTCGCACCTTAATGCTGTCACAGGTACATGTCCGTGGGAGAATCCTTTGGTTCTCATAGTCTGCATTCATTTGCAGAATTCTTACAGCATCACATAAATTCTCCCGAAGCCAGTTCCTGTTGGTCCAGCAAACGAAAACCTTTGAAGCCTATGAACGTCTTGAAGCCTTTCAAGTTAAAGTTTATGGCTTCAGAGAAAGCCGCAAGGAAGGGTGGCAGAAAGCATCGTGGTGAGACCTCCAGAGATCTGCCAGATGAACTCTCATAAATGTACAAGATAGATCCTGAAGAGGATTACAGTCAGCGCAAGACCCGAATCCAATGGATTCGAAGATATTGGGCAGAACAATGGTTCAAATACAGATTTGTGACCCAGGAGTATGCTGAGAAAAACGCCATCAAGAGACCATGGGGAGACATCCTATTCAAGAATCTTCTACCCAGGTCCAGAGATGAAGCCATTGCTCAAGGCTTCTATCCATGCATGGCCCGTGGACCACAGCCTGCTGATGCACACTCGTCGTCACTGCTATGGTGTCGTGACGACAATCTGTTCAAGCACAACTTCCAGTTTGCTCAGAACTCAGCGAAGCAGAACAAGAAGACTTTTGGGTTAGACTTCAACCCTGGTCCCTCATCTCCAAGGGCAGATGGCACACGACATGCAGAACCCAATGTCATCGGTCCTTTTGCCAACCTTGAAGGCCTCATCACCTACATCTTGGTTCAAGGGACTGCAGTGAATGAGCCTGCAGCTGACACTGAGTCTGATGACGCGCCTGCAGTGCCGAAACCAAAGCAGTTGAAGAAGCCAAAAGCTTCAAAGCCGACCCCTTCACCAAAAATCTCAAGGGCGAAGCCATTGGCAACTGCACCTCCTGAAGACAGTGTGTAGTCTGAAGACTTATCACGTGTCTCCAAGCCCCAGAAGGCCAAGGTGCCTTTGTCTCACACTGGCCAAGAGCTAACAGTTGCTGCCATTCTGCGCAATGACGACATTGATCTGTCAAGTGATGAAGATCTTGCAGATGACGCTCTTGAGCAACTCATAAAGAACAAAGAAGAAGCAGAAATCTTCAATGATCTGCCTCTCTTTGATGTCACCATCATCCACAACTTCATTGACGAGTGGTTTGACACGCCAAACATCAGCTTTAAAGATCTGCAGCTACCCATTGGCCTTAGTGTCGCCTTTCAAGGCGCCATTGCTTCAGAACTTGCTATTGCCCAGCGCGTTGTTGAACTGAAGCAGAAGATTGACTATGAAAAGGCTCAGTTCAAGAAGCATATGGCCAAGCTCAGCGTGCAAGAAGTGAAGAACTTCAAGACAATGATGCACGAGCTCAAGGAAGCCTTTGTGAAGAAGCGTGCAGAAGCTCAGGGTTCGCGTGAGCGCATGAAGACTCTGGCTGACAGATGTGTGCAAGCCTATAATGAGGCTGAGAAGCGCAAGGCACTTGGGCGTCCTGGCATCGACCCCAGGATGGCCGCAAAGAAGAAGAAGAAGCCTGCTATGGCTGAACCTGATGCACCAAGGCAAGAAGCAGTTCCGATTGTCTTCCCAACTAGACTGACTGGCTCGAAGACAAAAAGCCGGTCAACAGGTTCAGAGCTCAAGAAGACAAGGACTGCTGAGGCTGAAGCCAAGAAGAGGAAACACTCTGAAGCCTCTCCTACTGCCCCCTTCAAGAAGAAGAGGAAGACCAAGAAAGCTCGGGCTGCTTCCATAGAGCCCTTGATAGTTGAACCCATTTCTATGGTCTATCCTGAAGCTGAACGACAACTGACAATTCATGAGCCTGCTTCCACAGAGGCTCATGAAGCTGAAGACATTCCAGCAGCTGATCCCATCGCTGCTGAAGACATTGGTCAACATGACAATGTAGAAGATGGTGCAGTCCTTCCTCAGCATGAAAACAGTGAACTCATCAGCATTGGTCGTCCACTGACGCCAATTGCACATGATGCTTCATGGGCAGATTACCCACAAGAGGAAGAAGATTATGAGGCCCAGCCCACTCCAACTCCATAGGCGTCGTCTGCGTTCCACAGGCTTCACAAAGGTCCTAGGCCTCAAGTCTCTGCTGAAGACATTCCGGCTGCATCAGCCGCAGAAGAAGGAGTCCCACAAGATCCCACTCCCCTGTCCCACCAAGAAGCAGTTCTCCAGGAGAATGTGCTTGTGACCGACCCTCCAGCTAGTCAAGTGGATGATGAAATTCGTGAGGCTGCCACAACCACCAATGAAGCTAATGTGGAGCCCTCCCCAGCAAAAGCTTCAGAAGACAGCGAAGCCACTGATCCCGCCACTTCTGTTCCTGAGTCTACTGCCGGTCCCCAGTTCAACTATCATGTTGAGCACAGACCTCAGGTCCAGAAGCCAATCCCAAGACTGCCAAGGTTTCCAGGTCCTGCATCAGCACCTGGCTCCTTCAACATCAATGGCTTCAGGGCAGACAACACGTTCTTCAATAGCTCCAGGAACCCCTACGCAAGGGAAAGGATATCATCTGATCGGTTCTGGAGCTATCCTTAGCGAAGCTATTACTCTTGCATTCTGTACAACCAAGGTCGCATCTTCCCACACAAGCGCCTTGACGTTGAAGCTATAGCTGGTCTGCCCTGTCTGGAAGAAGCTTTAGATTGCTTCAAGGAAGTTGGACTGCTGCCGTTCATTACTGACAAAGAGCATTGGAATGAAGAGCTGCTGTTTCAATTCTATGCCACACTTCACATCAGAGGGTACAGCAGAGATCCGAAAACTTGGGTCCTGGAGTGGATGACTGGCAACGTTCATCACGAAGCCAATGCATTTGACATCATTGAGCTCACTGGCTTGCCCACTCCTGGCGATCTCTTCGAGCAAGGCTGTCAGCTGCATGCTGAAGCTACTGAGAGCATCTTTCAGCAGCCAGAACCTGATATGAGTCAGATGCTCAGCATGATGAAGCCATTGCCCCAAGATGCTGCTTATCCCACAGAGTTCTTCGTTGAAGACCTTGAGTACCTGCCAAGAACCATCTATCACATCATCAGGCGAACTCTCTAGCCTATTAAAGGTCACTCTCCAAATGCCAAGCTTCAGGGTGCAATAAAGACTTTGGTCTTCTATATACTTCATGGAAAATGCTTCAATGCACAGGACTTATTCATACGCCAACTTGCTGCATCAGGCATTGATCTGTTTGGTTTGAAGTTCTACGCCCCTTGGGTCATGCGGCTGATCAAGCTACACTCCGCCATCTCGTATCAGCCCTCAGCCCGCAACCATCGGATCTTCTTGCCTGACGTGGACATGTCTACTGAAGCCATATATTCTGAGCCTGCCAAGCAACCTCTAAGTCTTCAGAATGCAGAACATCAGAGTTTTACTCAGAACGTTGAAGGCGTTGAAGCAGTTTCTCGGGTGTATCCTTTGGCTGGCACTACACATGCACCACACCCTGCTTCCACTGAAGCCACTGATAGTGCCACTGCTCCAAGACCCAAGAAGCGCACTCGTGTTCTCAACGACTGAGAGCTTCTTGTAGCTCTACATCAGAAACAGGATAGGCATCATGACTGGCTGAAGCGTCAGATGAAAAGCCTCTTGGTGGATGTTAATCGCACTCGAAATCTTGCCACCAAGAATGCTTTCGTTGCCCATGAAACCTGTCGCCGCACATGGAAAGGGCTCACGATGATGTGTTCTGAAGCTGATCTTCAAGAGGATGGCTTCACTGAGAGATTCAAGTTTGACTCCACACCTCCTCGAAGGGCTGTGCTGCTAGGAACTCCATCCCTTGAAGACTCTGAGTTCTCTTCCTCTGCTGCCATAGTGACTGCCAGAATTATTGAGGAAGAAGATGATGCTACTTCACCGCCACCTCCTTCAGCACCTCCAAGCTCTTCTGCACCGCCAAACAACACCAACAACCCTGCTACTTCACCTACTCCTCATGAGAACGAGTAGAGGCTCTATGTCTTCAAACCTTTTTGGTCATTATTGACAAAAGGGGGAGAAGCATATGAGATTGATAGTCTTCAAGCGGGTCCATATGGGCGGGTGCTTTATATTTTGCTTCGTGCTTACAACTCTCGTTTTTTTGCTACATTTGGTTCTTATGAGTTGTAACACTTAAACTAGATGGTCGTCTGCTACTTATTTTCCACCTTGTTTTGCGAAGATAAATTCCGCATGTGCGACGATAAATTCCGCACTTAGCTCATTCTGCAGACGTCCATTTTCCATTATGCATGTCATTATCTTCATATACTTTCACATGCATAGTGGATTGTCATCATAAGTTGAAGTGGATCTCCACAAGTACAACCTGACATGTGCATTTGCATTCCAAAAGCAAATTAACTTATATGCACATCTTCAGGGGGAGCCCTTGCAACTTATGAAGACAATTCCTTATCCTTTACAATTTCACAGATTATATTCCCCGTTGAAAACTTCAACTAGTTTGTCATCAATCACCAAAAAGGGGGAGATTGTAAGTGCATCTAGTGCCACCCCTAGTTGGTTTTGGAGTATTGACGACAAACCTAGTTGAGGGACTAATGTGTTTGTGAGAATTGCAGGATAACACAGGTAGAAGTCCCTCATTGATTCGGTTTTACTACCAGAGATGACCCCTAAAAATGTATGAAGACATTGAAGTCAAAGGTGGTATATGAAGATATTCACATTGAAGACTATGACAAGAGAAGACACTATATGAAGCCTATGGAGCTCGAAGACTTAGATCTTTCGTAGTTCTTTTTCTTTTGTGTTGAGTCATAGGAACCACCGTACTGTTAAGTGGGGTCCAAGAGAACCAGTCAGAATGACTGAAGTGATGCCTAAACCAAAAACCTATGTCTTCGAGTGAAGACTATGTGAGCGAATCTTGTCCAGAGTCGGACAAGTCAGCTTTGCTTGTAGCCCAAGTAAAGTTGTCGTGTGAGTTTGAAATCTGACCGTTGGAACACGTGTCAGTTCCTTAGTGACCCAGGGTCATTTCGGACAAATCAGGCCGGGTTGCCAAGTGGCTATAAATAGCCCACCCCTACAACCATAAACGGCTGGCTGCTCAGATTGAAAGTACGGCTTTTGTCATTTGAGAGCAACCCACCTCGAAGCCTTTGAGAGAGAATTCCTTGCGAGGATAAAGCCCTAACTACCAGAGCCAGAGAGAATTGGGCATCACTTAAGTCTTCTTGTCTGTGTGATCTGAAGACTTATTACACTTGAGGACTGTGCATCCTCCAGCCGGTTAGGCGTCGCGTTCTGAGCATCCAAGAGACATTGTGGATTGCCGGTGAACGAAGTCTGTGAAGGTTTGGGAGTCTACCTTGAAGACTTACCAGAGTGATTGGGCGAGGTCTATGTGACCTTAGCTCAAGGAGAATACGGTGAAGACTGGGTGTCCTGAGCTGCGTGTTCAGGACTGGGTGTCCGGGACTGTGTGTCCTAAGGTTTAAATACCTAGCCGCTCCAACCAGACGTATAGTTGTCACAACAACTGGAACTGGTTCAACAAATCATTGTCTTCAACGAGTCACTGGTTTCATCTTCACTTCACTTTACTTACTGTTACTCCTTGTGAAGTCATTGTATGTTTGCACTATCATTTGTCTTCACTGAGTGACTGCGTGTTCTGTTTGGCTTCACAATATCTTCCTACCTGATCCTTACTACCTAGCTACTATTAGTCTTTGTGCTTTCACTTCATTGAATACTTGACTATGGTTTGCCTAGTGTAGTCTACCTTCCGCTGCATGGTAATAGGTTTAATTTTATCGTTTGTCTACAAAACTTCTATGTTCTGAAGACTTTCATAAAAATCGCCTATTCACTCCCCCTCTAGCCGATATAACACACTTTCACCTAGACCCGGCGGACGTAGCAAGGGGTTACCCTACTGTGAAGGAGGACGGGTCTCCGTTTGACCAAGATGATTTCATAGCGTGTGTACGCGAAGTCCGGCCTCAGGCAACTAGTCTTGGAGAGGACACCAATGTGGACAAGTACCAGCCGGGTTTTGATAGTGAAAATAAGAAGATGGCCACTCCTTCATATAAAGTAGTAGATCTGATCCCACCTATGAGAGAAGATACCTTTGCTCCGGAGATTGACCCGGTTGGCCTGATTGACGACGAAGCCGAATTTGTCGCCATGAACGGCTTTGATTGGTCAAAATCCAACTTCCAGCAAATAGAAGGTGGTGAACCGGCGAGAGAGGGACGATGATCATCTTCCTAGGCTTATAAAGCCTTGTAATAACTTTAGTTAAAACACTACATGTTTGCTTATGCCGTCGTGCATAAAATACTTCTTATGTGAATCTGTGTTTCAGATGTCAATGTATGCATTTAATGTTTGCCTCTGCAATGGTTGAACTCTGTTCCTGTGAATACAAGGAAAATACTAGCAAGGCGGTTTAGAACCAACTAGGCTTAAACACCTAATGTACAATCCATAAATTTACCTTGATAAGAAAAACAGAGACAAATGTAAATAAAGGATAAGGTTTAATACTAACTCTTGAGTTAACGCAGCCGGTAAGCGCGTATAAGTAAAAACCATACCTTACCCTTGTTGATCCTTAGATCGTCAGTTTAAATAACCCGGGTGATGAATTGATAATTCAATATGTATGAAAAAATAATACTCCTTGAATACTCAATGATCATCATATCTTAGTAGCTCGTACCTTTGGATCCTTGAACCACCGGCTTGAATAACCTGGGCGGATGTGCTGTCCAATAATTGAGCCGGCGAAGAAAACCAGGCTATCTTATTGTAATATTGAAACAACAAAAACTCAAAGGCAAGCAACAGATAATAAACATAATTTTAACTCTGTATTTAAAAGGTTGGGGGTTTCTGATTCGAATACGATCAGTAAACCGGACCAAAGGGGTTAAGCTAAGGTTCGAATATGACCATATAGCCCCCAGTGGCTTTGGCGTTGCGCCGATCAAGAGGGTACCGACAGCTATGTTCTCTTTGGTTCGAATACGACCGATGTTTGAACAGGAAGCCCCCAAATGACCTTGAGAGGTTTTCAACGACCCTGATTCGAATACAATCCAAGTCGGACTCAAAAGGGGTTAAGCTATGATTCGGATACGATCAAGAAGCCCCAAAGTGAGTTTGGCCTTGAGCAGATCAAGAGGGTTACGACATATATGTTCTCTTTGGTTCGAATACGACCTATGTTTGAACAGGAAGCCTCCAAGTGACCATAAGATTTGCAGCTAGATTCGGATACGCTCATGAGCTGGACCAAAAAGGTTAAACTTGATTCAAATATGATCAGCTCCTTAATAGTCATTTGTGAAAAAAATAAAGATGCATAGTCTTTGAAAAGAAAAGAGACCGATTGTCGGGGATATACCCCGCGGCGTAAACCGGCCAGAAATATAACCCGGTCGGACTTGGCGGTTTACTTGAGACCCGACTAAGACTTGACAATTCACTGGCGACCTGTTTGGACTTGGTGGTTCACGATTCATTGATAATCTGGCAGGCGGGTCAGAGGAGCGACAAGACCCGGTGGCCCAACGGGCGGTTCATGAAGGCCGGTTCATACTATGGTGGGCCGGTTTACAAGGAAAGACATAAGGAATATTTACCTTATAAGGAGTCAAGACCCGGACTTGTATCTGGTTTGTATTAGAAGATAGACTAGTCCTAATCCTAATAGGACTCCACATGTAACCCGCCCCTTCAACATATATAAGGAGGGGCAGGGCTCCCCAAAAGGGGGACAAGTAAGAAGAAACAATCTTAGGGCTAGACACAAAGAGGGGAGCCGGTTTACGACGACTCCCTCATGATGATAATGAGACCTAGCCTCAAACAGCATGTAGGGTTGTTATCGGATGATGTTTCCCGGGGCCCGAAGCTGTCTAAATCCCTGTCTTGTGTTGCGTCTCTCGATTCCGTTCAACCCCTCTCAAGCTACCACATAGATGCGTTGGCCTCACGACTAAGTCCTCATACTAGGACATCTGTCGTGACAATTCCACGACAGTTGGCGTCCACCATGAGGCTCGCGCACGGTGGTGTTGAGTTCTTGAAGGGATTTATTTCAGGGATCAAAAAGCTCGCGGTTTACGAATGAAGAACTAGCGTAGAGCAACAGTATGGGGCAAAGCCGTGGCCAGGTTAATTAAATTTTATGGTCAACTTTGGAGCGGGCCTATGAATTTTGAGTTCAAAACAAATAGGGTTTGGAGTTTTGCTGTGCGCCGCCGACACAAAGTGATCCGTCAAACCCGGTCAATCAACAAGTGCGTGTGCAGGCAAGGGTCAAGACCCGAGATGGTTTCGTAAAGTGATCTACTACTTTGATTATGCTGTTATTTTTATGGAGGCAATACTACTATAGCAAGACTCAACGGCGGTTATTCGTATAAAGGGATCCATCCATTGATCCGTCAACACAGGAAGAAAAGTCAAACTAACAACAAATCAGAGAACCCGGGTATGCATTGGATTCCTATTTCGCCCCCGTCGGCTGACGTCGCCGCTACGGTCCGCCTCTGCCGGCTCGCTTCTGCCGAGGCCCGCCTCTGTTGCTATTTTTTCTGGTGTCAGGACCAAGTCAAATCTGAAGTACGTGATGAAAGGAATACTACTCCGTCTAGTACTCGAATACTTCCCATGTTAAAGCTCAAACTTTGAGGAGGCGATCTGTACAAAAAAGGGAAATAGCATTGTTTGCCTTACGTGAACATACATGTTGGGCAAGGACTCCAACACCTGATCGGATTGACAAAATCAACGCCAACACGGTCACTTGGCCAGCTCTGCACCTTGCCTCTGAACCGCGGTAACACACATCATGTGCCGGTTCTACTGCTCCTCCGCGTGACTCTGCTGTCGTGGCGGGTCAAACTGGCCTTCCTCGCAGGCCGCGCCTTCGCCGTCGCACCTTGAGCTGCCGCCTGCCTCTGCTCCGCGGCCTCACGCCGAGCCGGCCGTCGTCGAGCCGCACCTGCAAGCCGTCCACTACCACCGCTATGGCCTCGCCTTGTCAGGCTCACCTTTGAGTCACCATCTGTCGCCGTCGCAGGGCCGTCGGGCGCCGTGCGTTTCAAGTCGCCGGCCGCCTTGTTTTCTCCTCGTCGGGAGGTTTTGTTGCTCTGAGCCGTCGGCCTCGCCTCTGCTGCCGAAAGCCGGTTACGCCTCCGTCTGTGAGCCGTCCCGACTGGTCAACCCATCGTGCCAATACCCAGAGGTCCAGGGATCGATTCCGGTGAGCAGTCACCGCGCTGTTCCTAAACGTCGAGCCGGCCTGGCCCTGAGCCGCCCCGGCCCCGCTCTACTTCACCTCTTCTGACCGCGCTTTAAGTCGCTGGCCGCCTCTCCCATTGGCAGTCTGCACCACAAGTCACGAGACACCAGACTAAAGAAAAATACGGTTCAGGCACCATCCGGTGCTATGCCTCGCCGGAGAGCTTCTATGACTTACCGCTGCCACTTCGAGAGTCGCCGCCTTCGCCGCCTCAGACACACTGCCGTTGCAACTTTTGAACCATCGCCATGGTGATGCCTCCATTTCGCTGTTGTGTCGAGCCGCCAGGGCCGCATCTGCTCAGTTAGCGGCTTCTACTGCCGTTATCCTTGTTGACGTGGAGATTGTGAACGGACAAGCAAACAGAGACAAGCTGCATGTACAAGTGCAGAAGCTACATCCTGGAGCGTTGTAAGCATTCACGTGAAAAGGAAGTGCATGCATGCACAATTATTTTGAAGACCACGATACCAAGTACCAACTCAACCGGAGCACGAGGCCCGGCGATTTGTGTTGGCAGTCTAAAAAGTATTGCCGAGCACTACCACAACTTTGTGGGAGAATTCTATGTACAGATCATCAGTCCTCAGTCATTCGAAGACATCAGGTGGTATCCATCTAAGTTTATTTCATTAACACATATTGTTTTTATCAAAAAAATAGTTACTTGGTCTATGATATTTTTCCGCAGGACCATTATTCTTTACAAAAACGTGTCGCAAAAGGGACATGAGCAAATATTATTTTTGTACTAGCGCTCATCTTGCACAAGTTGCCACCCCCGCTACATCAACACACGCGACTGATTCATTGTCCGTGCCCATGACCGAATTGCCTGTGTATGTGCCGTTTTCAACGCCGCGGACGTCTCTCGCGACCGCACCGGTTTACAACGCCGCGGTCGATTCTCCCGTCCACACCGGTTTAAAACGCCGCGGCCGACAGATCTGTCAGCACCTGCAGCCGACTCGGCCGTGATTGATTCCAGTTTTACCATGGTGATCATCAACTCCGCGGTGATAATTGCTGACCTGACGCATCAGGTGAAACCCATCTAGCATATTTTTATATATTATATATTGCTTTCTTTAAAAGAGCAATTACTCCGGTTTGCAAGTTGTCCCATGCAGGATTCAAACCGGTCTATATCACGGTTAATTATGAAGAATCTCAAGCCAACTCTTCAAATCGTCTTGAGACTCGGGGGCTACCATGACATGACTTAGCAAATATCGTGAGATTTAAGACCCCGGGTCATTGGAGGGAATGATAACCCGGTTCCGGAGGCTACCGCCATATTGATGAAAATTTAAAAGCCGTCAGAAAATTGCTGGTTCAAAATAAATATTCCGGTTTAAAATCCAGTTCAAGAGACATCTCTCTCCCGCAAAGCTTTGAAGCTCTCAAATCCGGTTCAAACATCCGGCTCAAGGCCGTCAGACAATTTTTGGCTGAAAATGAAGATTCTGGTTCAAAATCCGGCTCAAGGGAAAGATGTCTCCCATAAAGCTTTGAAGCTCTTAATATCCGGTTTAACATCCGGTTCAAGAAGAAATATCTCTTGCAAAGTTCGAGTTCTCAGAAAAGTTAAAGGTTGCCGAAGAGGACCTGTTGCCATGATGCGCGGTTCAAACATGGGTTATCCTGCCTTATTGGCTTATCATATTATTGATCACATGGGGGCTTCTGTTTATAAAGCGGAGTTCTGATTACATATTGATCCGGCTATCAAGCCAATATTATCATAAGAGCACAACTTTGGTTACTTCGGTAATCCGGCTATCAAGCCAATATTTTCACAAGAGGCCAAAAAGAGTTTGTTGCACATCACAGCTCAAACATGGGTATCCCTTGAGCACAGCTCACAATATCACTTGGGGGCTATGTTCGAACCATAGTCACACCTCTTGATAGGCTTAAAGGCCACCAGGGAAATCATTTGGGGGCTCTGGTCGTATCCGAACCACAGCTACACCTCTTGATAGGCATAAGGGCACCAGGGAAATCATTTGGGGGCTTGGTCGTATCCGAACCATAGCTACACCTCTTGATAGGCATAAGGCCACCAGGGAAATCATTTGGGGGCTTGGTCGTATCCGAACCATAGCTACACCTCTTGATAGGCATAAGGCCACCAGGGAAATCACTTGGGGGCTATGGGTTCGAACCATAGTTACACCTCTTGATAGGCATAAGGGCACTAGGGAAATCACTTGGGGGCTTGGTCGTATTCGAATCATAGTTACACCTTTTAATCGGCGCAATGCCACAATTATGACTACATGGGGGCTCTGGTCGTATCCGAACCATAGCTTAAACCCTCTTGATCATACATATACATCATCATATATTGCATCATACGTTGCATCATCATTACATCATCATAGCATGTATCATATGTGCATGGATATACCGGCGTTCATTAACCCGGCTTGGCTTTCAACTAAACTAGTTGTCAGTACATAATCAGTTATAATCCGGTGCTTATTGACCCGGTCTGGTTTTGACTAACAAGTCACCAGTATTATAAGGATAATCCAGTGCTTATTGACCCGGTCTGGTTTTGACTAACAAGTCACCAGTATTATAAGGATAATCCGGTGCTTATTGACCCGGTCTAGTTTTGACTAACAAGTCACCGTGTTATAAGGAAAATCCGATGTTTATTATATCCCGGTAAGGTTTATTATCATAATCCGGCAAATTAAGGAAGGAGTTCTCAAATACTCAAGATTGGGGTTACCACCCTCACTACAAGAATTGGTTAAACCAACGAGGTGATTCAATATCACAGGTATCATCTATGTCATATTTGATTATCTTCAATTACAGCTTTGGTTATAAACCTTGGCTATCTATATGGGCATTATGACCCGCCCTGCGGTAAACCGCCAAGGATTCTTGTGATCTACTTGTGTGTAGGATAAGAATGCATTCGGGTGGCTACCCACCCTGGCTTTCGACGTTAAATCACCAGGGCATATGTTATTTACACATTGTGCAGGATTTGCAGAATTATGACATATAAAAGGGTTATCCATTTTGGATTTTCTCAAAGGCTATCAGCCACCTGGTTATAAAAATCTCGGCTTACAATGAATGCGCATTAAGTCGCCATCGGCCAAGTGCCGCCGAGTATTTAAACTCCGGATTTACTTATCAACTGGTTTTCAAAGTCGCTTATGCGCAATGGCTATTATTTCATCAATGGATATGGTTTATTCTACAATTGAAGAAATAGTCCCGAGTCGCTGCAGGTTTACGACCTGGCACTTGGGGGCTACATTTATTCAAATTGAGATTACATCAAATATGCAAGTCCCATGTCACTGCCAGCATGTACCATGGCACTTGGGGGCTAATGTAAAGTCATTATTTGCTCATTTTATTGAAGACCCGACTCATCACATTGTAATGAGCCAGTCCTTAGGGGTTACCAATTGCTCCTGTCAACAATTCAAGGTACACAAGTCTTAATCCATTATATTGAAGGGTCCATTCCTCGGTTGGTAAAGCACAAAGCTCTTAACCTTGTGGACGTGGATTCAAGCCCCATGACGGGAGCTATATCATATGATGTTATTTTCAATGAAGTATATATATAAAAATTCCCGGCTCAGTATTATCTTACTGAGCCGGCCCTTGGAGGCTACACGTTGTTGTTAAAGTCTACATGATCATATTTTTAAAGTCCCTGCTCATTGTTTGCATAATGACTCGGCCCTTGGGGGCTACACTGGTTGAAGTTTTTTATGAGCATAAGGCAATTACATGTCCCAGGTTGCTGCAAGCATGACAACCCGGCACTTGGGGGCTACATATGTGGGATATTCAGTTTTGACTAATGATTGAGATGAACAATCTGGATTTCTTCAAGGTTGCAGCATTTATATTGAAACAAGTCTTAAGCTACCACTATGTTCTTAAGACCTGGGGACTACAGGTAATATGGATATAAGGGAGAAATATCTTCCAATTTTCAGTTTTGAGCAAACCAGATTGACCCGGCATCACTAATCATTATGACCCGGTATCTACAACAATCATAACCCGGCGCCATCAATAATTATGAACCGGCATTGGCAACAATCATGAACCAGCGTTGGAAATAATCATGACCTGGAATTATCAGTTTTTATAACCCGGCAATTTTGACAATGATAAACCGGCAAGTTCTACATTTTCAAACCGGCGGATATCAGTTGAATATTTGAAGACCAATATTTTTGTCAAGTCAGCGCATTGAAGGCAGAGTCAAATGGATTCTTTGTTTACAATATTTTTTCTACAAGCAAATTGATTATGAAGCTGATCTAATGACCCGGATTTTCTAGAAGAAGGAAATAACAAGGACTTAAGGATGATCAGATGCCGGTTTACAAGAGTTATTAACTCGGAGCACAACCTATCAAATTGGTTATTGTGTTTATTTTGCAGTATAAGTTTACCATGGATAAATCCAAGCTAAACTTGGGGGCTAATGTCGAGGATATACCCCGCGGCGTAAACCGGACAGAAATATAACCTGGCCAGACTTGGCGGTTTACTTGAGACCCGGCTAAGACTTGACGATTCACTGGCGACCTGTTTGGACCTGGCGGTTCACGATTCATTGATAATCTGGCAGGCGGGTCAGAGGAGCGACAAGACCAGGTGGCCCAACGGGCGGTTCATGAAGGCCGGTTCATACTATGGTGTGCCGGTTTACAAGGAAAGGCATAAGGAATATTTACCTTATAAGGAGTCAAGACCCGGACTTGTATCCGGTTTGTATTAGAAGATAGACTAGTCCTAATCCTAATAGGACTCCACATGTAACCCGCCCCTTCAACATATATAAGGAGGGGCAGGGCTCCCCAAAAGGGGGACAAGCAAGAAGAAACAATCTTAGGGCTAGACACAAAGAGGAGAGCCGGTTTACGACGACTCCCTCGTGATGATAATGAGACCTAGCCTCAAACAGCATGTAGGGTTGTTACCGGATGATGTTTCCCGGGGCCCGAAGCTGTCTAAATCCCTGTCTTGTGTTGCGTCTCTCGATTCCGCTCAACCCCTCTCAAGCTACCACATAGATGCGTTGGCCTCACGACTAAGTCCTCAGACTAGGACATCTGCCGTGACAATTCCACGACACCGATGGTCTTACTTTATTGCTTATCATCGTATATACAATGTGAACGTATGTACATGATGAGAGCCGGTGGCTCAGGTATAGTACGGCCGAAGTTGAGCAATGTTCCACGGCCGGCGGGTCTCCTCTTCCGACTTACGCGAGTCTGCATGCTCTCGAACACCAATGAGGTAGTAAGACCCATTGTTTAAATTTTTACTGACCACAAAGGGTCCTTCCCAAGGTGGGGATAACTTGTGTGCATCTAAAAGATCTTGGATGAGCCGGAGCACCAAGTCGCCTTCATGAAAAGTCCTGGTCTTAACCTGGCGGCTATGATAATGACGCAGGTCTTCTTGATAGATTGCTGATCGTGCTGCTGCTAAGTCTCTTTCTTCATCCAACAAGTCAAGCGCATCCTGTCTGGCTTTTTCATTGTTAGCTTCAACATAAGCCGCCACACGGGGCGAGTCATGACAGATGTCACTAGGCAATACTGCTTCTGCCCCATAGACCATGAAGAAGGGTGTATAACATGTAGACCTGTTGGGTGTAGTATTGATGCTCCAAAACACCGAAGGCAACTCCTCTACCCAACAACCCGGCCTTCGCTGTAAAGGAACCATAAGCCGGGGCTTTAGCCCTTTCAGAATTTCTTGATTGGCTCTCTTAGCTTGACCATTGGATTGAGGATGAGCTACAGAAGAAACATCAAGCCGGATGTGCTCTCGTTGACAAAACTCTTCCATAGCCTCTTGGGATAGATTAGTGCCATTATCTGTGATAATACTGTGTGGAAAACCGAAATGGAAGATTATTTTCTTCATGAACTGAACCGCCGTGGCTGCATCACACTTACTCACAGGCTCCGCCTCAACCCATTTAGTGAACTTATCAACAGCCACCAAGAGATGTGTCTTCTTATCCTTAGACCTTTTGAAAGGTCCCACCATGTCAAGCCCCCAAACTGCAAACAGCCAAGGGATTGGTATCATCCGGAGCTCTTGAGCCGGCACATGCGCTCGGCGTGCAAATTTTTTACATCCGTCACATCTACTGACCAGATCTTCTGCATCAGCGTGAGCCGTCAACCAGTAAAAACCATGACGAAATGCCTTGGCCACTAAAGATTTTGACCCGGTGTGATGACCACAGTCGCCTTCATGGATCTCCCGAAGGATTTCTTGACCTTCTTCGGGGGAAACACACCGTTGAAACGCTCCGGAGACACTGCGATGAAATAACTCTCCATCCGAAATCGTCATGGACTTAGACCGCCAGGTTATCTGTCGAGCCAGGGTCTCATCCGCTGGCAATTCTCCTCGGGTCATGTAAGCCAAGAACGGCACCGTCCAATCTGGGATGACATGAAGAGCCGCCACCAACTGCGCCACCGGGTCAGGAACAGCTAAATCTTCTTCTGTGGGCAACTTGACAGAGGGGTTATGCAAAACATCTAAAAAGGTGTTGGGTGGTATCGGCTTACGTTGAGACCCCAGCCGGCTTAAAGCATCAGCTTCTTCGTTTTTTTGACGGTCAATGTGTTCAACCTGATAACCTTTAAAATATCCTGCAACAGCTTCGACCTCTCGGCGATAAGCCGCCATGAGAGGGTCTTTGGAATCCCCACTTGCCAGACACCTGCTTAGCCACTAGATCTAAATCACCAAGACATCTGACCCGGCTCAAGCTCATCTCTTTTGCCACTCGAAGACCATGGAGCAATGCCTCATACTCTGCTGCGTTGTTAGTGCACGAGAACATCAATCGTAACATGTAACAGAATTTATCACCTCATGGGGAAGTTAATACAACTCCAGCCCCCGAGCCTTCCAATTGCCTGGACCCATCAAAATGAATAGTCCAATATGTGTTGTCTGGCTTTTCTTCTGGCATCTGCATCTCTGTCTAGTCATTGATGAAGTCAACTAGAGCTTGAGATTTAATCGCAGTGCGTGGAACATACTTCAGCCCATGAGACCCAAGCTCAATTGCCCACTTGGCAACTCGCCTTGTAGCTTCTCTGTTTTGAATAATGTCTCCCAAAGGAGCAGAGCTAACCACAGTGATTGGATGTCCCTGAAAGTAATGCTTAAGTTTCCGGCTTGCCATGAACACCCCATAAACAAGCTTCTGCCAATGTGGATATCGTTGCTTAGACTCAATTAGCACTTCATTCACATAATAAACTGGCCGCTGAACCAGATGCTCTTTGCCAGCCTCCTTGCGCTCTACCACCATAGCCACACTAACAGCCCGTGAGTTGGCAGCTACGTATAACAATAACGGCTCTTTCTCAATTGGAGTAGCTAGGACCGGCGGCTCAGCCAGTTGTGCCTTTAGATCCTCAAAAGTGATGTTCGCATCATCGCTCCAAACAAACACATCCATTTTCTTCATCAACTGATATAGGGGCATGGCCTTTTCCCCTAACCGGCTTATGAACCGGCTCAAAGCAGCCACACGACCCGCCAGTCGTTGAACATCATTGATGCAGGTTGGTTTGGCCAGAGATGTAATCGCTTTGATCTTCTCCGGGTTAGCTTCAATACCTCGGTTAGACACCAAAAAGCCCAAGAGCTTGCCGGCTGGCACTCCAAAAACACACTTGGCTGGGTTAAGCATCATCTTGTAAACCCGAAGATTATCAAAAGTCTCCTTCAGGTCTGTGACCAAGGTTTCCTCTTCCCTGGACTTCACCACTATATCTTCCACATAGGCATGAACATTGCGCCCAATTTGATCATGAAGACAATTCTGCACACACCATTGGTAAGTCGCCTGAGCACTCTTGAGCCCAAAAGGCATAGACACATAGCAAAAAGCCCCAAAAGGCGTTATAAACGTTGTTTTCTCTTGGTCCTTGACTGCCATCTTAATATGATGATACCCGGAGTAAGCATCTAAGAAACTCAACCGTGCGCAACCCGCCGTAGCATCAATGATCTGATCAATACGGGTGAGAGCAAAAGGATCAGCCGGACCGGCCTTGTTTAAATCTGTGTAATCCACACACATACGCCAGGTGCCATTCTTTTTTAGCACGAGCATCGGGTTAGCTAACCATTCTGGGTGAAAAACCTCCACAATGAACCCGGCCGCCAAGAGCCAGGCCACCTCTTCTCCAATGGCCTTGCGCCTTTCTTCATTGAACCGCCGATGAAACTGTCTGAGAGGTTTGAACTTTGGATCGATGTTAAGAGTGTGCTCAGTGAGTTCCCTCAGGACACCCGACATGTCTGAAGGTTTCCATGCAAAGATGTCCCGGTTCTCACGGATGAACTTGATGAGCGCGCTTTCCTATTTTGGATCCAAGTTTGCGCTAATGATGAACTGTTTGGATGAATCGCCAGGCACAAAGTCAACCATCTTAGTGTCATCAGCTGATTTGAACTTTAACTCCGGCTCATGCTCTGTTGTTGGTTTCTTTAATGACGTCATGTCCGCTGGGTCAACATGATCTTTGTAGAATTTCAACTCCTCTGTTGCACAAACAGATTCAGCATAAGCAGCATCTCCTTCTTCACATTCCAAGGCTATCTTCCGGCTCCCATGGACTGTAATGGTGCCCTTGTGACCCGGCATCTTGAGCTGCAAATATACATAACACGTTCGAGCCATGAACTTGGCATAAGCCGGCCGCCCAAACAGAGCATGGTATGGGCTTTTGATTTTAACCACTTCAAAGGTTAATTTTTCTGCTCTGGAGTCATACCCATCCCCAAAGGCTACTTCCAACTCGATCTTGCCAACTGGGTATGCCGACTTACCAGGCACCACACCATGAAAAACAGTGTTGGATTGTTTAAGATTCTTGTCCGTCAATCCCATTCGGCGAAACGTCTCATAGTAAAGGATGTTGATGCTACTGCCTCCATCCATGAGTACCTTAGTAAACTTGTACCCACCAACCTGAGGTGCCACTACCAAAGCCAAGTGACCCGGATTGTCAACCCGGGGCGGGTGATCCTCTCTGCTCCACACAATAGGCTGCTCCGACCAACGTAAATAATGTGGAACTGCCGGCTCAACGGCATTGACGACCCTCTTGTGGAGCTTCTGGTCCCTTTTACATAAACTGGTAGTAAAGACATGATACTGTCCGCTACTCAATTGCTTCGGGTTGCTCTGATAGCCGGATTGCTGCTGCTGCTGATTCCCTTGGCCATGTTGCTGATTTGGTGCGCGGCTGAACAGGTGCACCGGGCGTCGTGATCCGGTTTGCCTCTGGCGGGTCGCTCCCTCCAGCTCCGGGTGCATGCAACAGATTCCTCGGATCCAACGTTAGAGGTAGACGCGACTGAGTTTTTTGATACCTCCTCCTCATGACCTCGTTTGACGCATTAAGATCCATCGAGAGCCGGAAGGTTTCTGCTTGAAGCTGCTGAGCATGAGCATCCAAGGCTGCTCGTTCTGCTGCCATCCGGGTTTCCTCCACGGCTAGATTTTCCTTAGCTTGCACCATCTCCTCCCGCACTCGTGCCACTTCCGCGTCATGCTGGGCTTTATCCGCTGGCTCTACCACAGCGGTTAACAGAGTCGTCAGTTTATCCATGAGGTCCATGAGAACCTGAGCCGGGGGGCGCGTGGGGTCTCCTGACCCGGCAGCTGCCCACCCGGCGGCCGCCGCTGTCGCTGCGGTGGAATTCTGCCCGGGCTGTGTCCCCGCCATGAAGACTCCGGCCCAATTCGCGGCTCAAGGGGGTCCGGAATACTGCTGCCATCGGAACAACCCCCGAGCATGCCGTCTTGCAGTTGGTACAATGAATCTGTCTCACCGGTTGATGATGCAGCATCGGAGCAGATGGCCATCTCCTCAACTTCCATCGACCCTTCAGAGTATTCACTGCCATGGACGCAGCCTACGAAAGCATGCTTCACAAAAGATTAAACACGGGCTGACCCGGCGCTGAGCTGTTTCGATGAGGTTGGTGTGGACGTCCAGCTCAGGGCCTGACTCGCCGATCCGGCCGATGAAGACATGAATTCCGCCAAAGGGGACCTGGTACCCGTACTCGATCAAGCTGGCCTCGGGGCCCCAGCCCTCATCGTCGATGTAGAGTTTGCCGCGATGACTCTTGGTCATCTGGCCCACAATGTATCCCTTGAGCCCTTCGAAGTTGCCCTTCCAGAACTCAAATCCACCGTGCGCAGGCCCCATGGTGGGCGCCAACTGTCGTGGAGTTGTCACGGCAGATGTCCTAGAGCAAGGACTTAGTCGTAGGGCCATCGCACTAGGAAGCTTAAAGGGTTAATCGGGATAAAGGACACGAGAGAGTTTTTATACTAGTTCGGCCCCTTACGATGAAGGTAAAAGCCTACGTCTAGTTGGGATTGGTATTGCTGAGGTTTCGATCTCCAAGAGGCTCAACTCGTTGGCTTGGTTATCGACTTGGTTGTTTCTTGCCCTAAACTTCCATCGGGTCGTCCCCTTATATAAATGGGTTGAGTCCTGGTGGCCTACAGAGTCCCGGCCAGCTCATAACCGTGTCCGGCTCGGTGACTTCCCTTACATGTCTTTCCTTACAAGTCTTACATACGGCGGTTTACAATATCGGGCCTTAAGCCGGCCCCAGGCCTTTGGGCCTTCTATATGTTTCATAAACTATCATCTTGAATGTATATTGGGCTTCTTATGTAACCCGCCATTAGGGCTGACCCGACCCCTCCTGGGCGGGTCATATTGGTAGTAATATCCCCAACAAGTAAAGTTACCAATAGATGAAGACGAAAGAGGGGATGCCTTCTGGGCATCCTCAAGCTCAAGCTTTTGGTTGTCCTTGAATTTTACCTTGGGGTGCCTTGGGAAACCCAAGCTTAGGCTCTTGCCACTCCTTGTTAAATCCATCAAATCTTTACCCAAAAACTTGAAAACTTCACAACACAAAACTCAACAGAAAATCTCACGAGCTCCGTTAGTATAAGAAAGCAAACCACCACTTTAATGTACTGTAATTAACTCATTATTTATTTATATTGGTGTTAAACCTACAATATTCCAACTTCTATATGGTTCATATCCCCCGATACTAGCCATAGATGCATCAAAATAAGTAAACAACACACGAAAAACAGAATCTGTCAAAACAGAACAGTCTGTAGCAATTTGAAGGTTTCGAATACTTCTGTAACTCCAAAAATTCTGAACAATTAGGACGACCAGGAAAATTTGTATATTGATCTATTTCAGTTGGAATTGGTATGTTATCGCTCTCTGGTAAAAAATGAAAATTATTTTCGTGAGCGCATACTTTCTATTTTTATCAGCAAGATCAAAGAACAATCACCCAAGAAGATCCTAAAGGCTTGGCACAAACACTAATTAAAACATAAAAATACAATCATAACAGATGCTAGATAAATTATTTATTACTAAATAGGAACAAAAAGTAAAGAATAAAAATAAAATTGGGTTGCCTCCCAACAAGCGCTATCGTTTAATGCCCCTAGCTAGGCAAAGAGATTTCAATGATGCTCACATGAAAGACAAGAATTGAAGCACAAAGAGAGCATCATAAAACACGTGACAAACATATCTAAGTCTAACATACTTCCTATGCATAGGCATCTTATAGGCAAACAAATTATCAAGGCAAGCAAAAACTAGCATATGCAAGGAAACGGAAAGAAACAATAACAATCTCAATATAACGAGAGGCAATTTAGTAACATGAAAATTTCTACAACCATATTTTCCTCTCTCATAATAATTACATGTAGGATCATAAGAAAATTCAACAATATAGCTATCACAAAACGTATTCTTAACACGATCCACATGGATGCAAAGTTGACACTCTTCCAAAATAGTGGGATTAACATTAACTAAAGTCATGACCACTCCAAACCCACTTTTATCAAAAACTTCATAAGATTGAACATTCTCTAAATATGTGGGATCTAAAGTTGACACTCTTCCAAACCCACTTTCAATATTATTGCAAACATTATTATCAATCTCATATTCATCATGGGGCTTAAATAAATTTTCAAGATCATAAGAAGAATCACCCCAATCATGATCATTGCAACAAATAGTAGTCATAGCGAAACTAGAATCCCCAAGCTTAGGGTTTTGCATATCATTAACACAATTTTCATTAATAGAATTTATAATAATATCATTGCAATCATGCTTTTCATTCAAGGAGCTATCGTGAATCCCTTCATAAATTTGTTCCTTCCACACTTCATCACAATTTTTGGATTCACGAATTTCAAGAAAAACTTCATAAAGATAATCTAGTGGAAAAAACTCACTAGCAATTGGTTCATCATAATTGGATCTCTTAAAAAGATTGGCAAGCGGATGAGGATCCATAGAAATAGATTTTTAGCAAGCGAAGATGCAAGCTAATAGAAGGCACGTGGTAACACGAGCAAACAGAAGGACGAATGGAAGAAGGGCGAAGAAAAGGCGAATCTTTTTGAAAATTGTTTTAGAAGTGGGGGAGAGGAAAACGAGAGGCGAATGGCAAATAATGTAATGCAAGGGAGAAGATTTTATGATGGGTACTTGGTATGTCTTGACTTGAGTGTTGATCTCCCCGGCAACGGCGCCAGAAATCCTTCTTGCTACCTCTTGAGCATGCATTGGTTTTCCCTTGAAGAGGAAAGGGTGATGCAGCAAAGTAGCGTAAGTATTTCCCTTAGTTTTTGAGAACCAAGGTATCAATACAGTAGGAGATAACACGCAAGTCACCTAGTACCTGCACAAACAATCAAGAACCTCGCAACCAACGCGATAAAGGGGTTGTCAATCCCTTCACGGCCACATGCGAAAGTGAGATCTGATAAAGATAGTAAGATAAATATTTTTGGTATTTTTGTGGTATAAATTGGAAAGTAAAGATTGCAAAATAGTAAATGAGATGCGATGTAAATAAAAGAGATGCAATATAATAAGAAAGAGACCAGGGGGCCATAGGTTTCACTAGTGGCTTCTCTCATGATAGCATGTATTACGGTGGGTGAACAAATTACTGCCGACCAATAGATAGAAGAGCACATAGTTATGAGAATATCTAGGCAATGATTATGAAATATAGGCATCATGTCCGTGTTAAGTAGACCGAAACGATTCTGCATCTACTACTATTACTCCACACGTCGACCGCTATCCAGCATGCATCTAGAGTATTAAGTTCATAAGAACAAAGAAATGCTTTAGGCAAGATGACATGATGTAGAGGGATAAACTCAAGCAATATGATATAAACCCCATCTTTTTATCCTCGATGGCAAAAATACAATACGTGCCTTGCTGCCCTTACTGTCACTGGGAAAGGACACCGCAAGATTGAACCCAAAGCTAAGCACTTCTCCCATTGCAAGAAAGATCAATCTAGTAGGCCAAACTAAATCGAGAATTCAAAGAGACTTGCAAAGATATCAAATCATGCATATAAGAATTCAGAGAAGAACCAAATATTGTTCATAGATAAACTTGATCATAAATCCACAATTCATCGGATCTCGTCAAACACACCGCAAAAAGTATTACATCGAATAGATCTCCAAGAACGTCGAGGAGAACTTTGTATTGAGAACCAAAGAGAGAGAAGAAGCCATCTAGCTAATAACTATGGACCCGAAGGTCTGTGGTAAGCTACTCACACATCATTGGAGAGGCTATGGTGTTGATGTAGAAGCCCACCGTCATTGAATCCCCCTCCGGCAGATCACCAGAAAAGGCCCCAGATGGGATCTCACCGGTACAGAAGGTTGCAGCGGTGGAAAAGTGGTTTCGTGGCTCTCCCTGTTGTTTTTAGGGTATAAGAGTATATATAGGTGAAAGAAGTACATCGGTGGAGCTCCATGGGGCCCACGAGGGTGGGGGCGCGCCTACCCCCCTGGGCGCGCCCTCCTGCCTCGTGGAAGCTTCGCGGAGTTCCAGACTTCCACTCCAAGTCTCCTGGTTTGCGTTTGTTCCAAGAAAGATCCTCGTGAAGGTTTCGTTCTGTTTGGATTCCATTTGATATTCCTTTTCTGCGAAACACTATAATAGGCAAAAAAGCAGAAACCGGCACTGGGCCTCCGGTTAATAGGTTAGTCCCAAAAATAATATAAAAGAGCATATTAAAGCCCATTAAACATCCAAAACAGATAATATAATACCATGGAATAATCAAAAATTATAGATACGTTGTACACGTATCAGGCGCAGATATGCGCATCCGGCTTAAAGTTGTCTACACTCTTGTAGAACAATTATATACTGGCTCCCAACATACAATTGCTGCTGCTATGCACAAGAAATGTGCACCCACTCTCATCAAAGATACACTGGAGAGGCTATCAGTGCTGCCCCAAAGTATTGATGAGTTAAAGCGAGCCTCTGCCAGAGCCGGCACACTGATTGCCTTAAGCCGGGAAAAGGCATGGCAAGTAGACATGGATCTAGAAGATTTGACCAATGGTTGCCCTAGTGTCAAAGAGGACGGATCTGCCTTCAGTGCCGATGACTTTTGTCGTGGGTTTGTCACGGCAGATGTCCTCGTGAAAGGACTAGTCGTGGAGCCATCGCTACGGGTTAGCTTAAAGGGGTTAAACTAGACAAGGGACGCGAGGGATTTTATACTAGTTCGGCCCCTTCGATGAAGGTAAAAGCCTTCGTCTAGTTGTGATTGGTATTGCTAGGGTTTCGATGACCAGGGAGCGAATCCGCTTTGCCTGGCTCTCGAGTTGTTGTCTGTTGTCCCTAAACCGCGGCCGGGTCGTCCCTTTATATACATAGGTTGACGCCCGCCGGTTTACAGAGTCCTGAGGCCGGATCATAAAACGTGTCTGGCTCGGTCTCTATCCTTCTAACTTACAATACAAGTTACATGACAGAGTCGGTTTACATCTACAGGCTTTAACCCGCCTTTAGGCCTTGGGCCTTCATAAAGCGCCACCATCTTCATGTCTTCATGGGCTTCTATCTTCATGGAGCTAACCCGGCCACTCCTAGCCGGTTTACCTCCAGTAATCATATCCCCAACATTAGGCTCCAGATTGATTTGAACTTGTTCATGTCAATCTTCAATACTTAGAAAAATTCTTGCCCTGTCACCTTCATATAGATCTGGTAAACCTCCGTGATGTCATCTTTTAGACCCGTAGTAAATCGCCATGACGTCATCTATTCGCTGAAACCGAAGATTCCCTTCATTAATGAATATCCAACCATCGAGGCGACATCCTTATTAACTATCCATTTTGAGCTCCTCGATTCCCGCACTTGTCGCTTATCGCTTCGCCTTATAAATAGGACCAGGGCCCTTCTCTTTTTTCCCCTTCGTCTCCTTCACTTCTTCTTCTTCGTGCCGACCGACCCTCAAGCTCTGCCACCGCCATCGTCCTTCGCCTCTGCTTCGACAAAGGCCGCTGCATCGACCTGACCATATCAGAGAAACACGGTGATCCTCCGCTGCTTCCTCCTGCACCAGTAAGTTCCTCTTCTTCTCACCCCAGATCCGCCATTAGGGTTCAGTGTTCTTCCCTGCTTGAAGTTGATCCTCCTTCAGTAATACCAATGGCCAGTTAGATTTGATTGTTTTTAGCGCATTTTGTAGTTTAAACTCCCTCCTTCTTGTTAAGGCATTTGCTTGATATCAAACTCATCTGAACTTACTGAACTTTTTTGAGCGCATGAGATTAGACCAGAATATATTTTGATTATCCAACGCATGGCAGATCTAAAATTCCCATGCCAAACTGTGAAATCTGTTTTACCTTACTTAGTCATTCTTGCCTTAGATCTGTATCCTCTTTACCACATAGGTGGTTCACCTTTGTAAAAGCAATCTATCATATACCATTAGCCCTTTGGTGAACCGGACAAGCCTTTTACCTCCGTTGTTATACTCCGGTTTAACAGTATGTGCATACCTTTGTTCTGATATTGCCTTGTCATTCATTATAGTATGAGCCTCCGGTTTACACAATTTACATACTTGTATGTCTTTGTTCCGTCGCATCTTATGTATCACCATGAATGATTTGTAAACCGGTATTTCCTTTCAGCTTTTCGTTTGCAATGGCCAAACAGTTTTATGCTTGCAACTGGGCTCCTTCCCGGGTTACCGAAGAACAGCTTAATGGAATGGTCAGGATTGGTACTTTGCCCAAAAAGAATGAGATCCGGTGGCGAGTTCCTGGATCGGAAAATCCTCCTACCCCTAAGCAGGGTGAGGTAGTGGTATTTGTTGACCATATAGGCAGTGGTTTCAAACCGCCCGGGTCAAAGTTTTTCCGGGATGTGCTTGCCAGTTTCCAGCTCCACCCTCAAGATATTGGACCCAACTCGGTGTCCAATATATGCAACTTCCAAGTCTTCTGTGAAGTGTACTTACAAGAAGAACCAACTGTTGAGTTGTTCCAGGATTTTTTTCATCTGAACCGACGCACGGAATTTGTAGACGGACCCAACACTAAACTTGGTGGCGTCTCTATTCAAAAACGGAAAGAAGTTGAATTCCCTCATGCCAAGCTGCACAGTCACCCCAAAGAGTGGAACCAAACATGGTTCTACTGTAAAGACACTTCCCCTGAAGACGAGAATCCTCTGCCGGGTTACCGTGCCCACCGGCTTTCCAACACTCATGCACTATCGCAACATCTAAGTGCCCAAGAACGGGCCTCATATGCCCCTCAACTCGCCAAGCTTCGAGCCTTTATGGCCAACGGTTTATCAGGCGTCGACTTTGTGCGCTGCTGGATATCCTGGAGCATCTTACCATTAAGTCGTCGCTCTGCTTTAATGTGTGAGTACACTGGTGAAGTAGAAGACCCCCAACGTCACATCAACATTCAGTTAACCGATGAAGAAGTTACTGAAGGTGTCAAGAATATTTTGAATCAATCGGAATCTGTCTGCCGCCAAACCGGCTTGAACCCCTTCTACACAAAGAACAAACCGCCTACTGTAAGTGCTGTCTTTCCGCTTCACACTTGATATCTTGTAGACTGTACAACCTGTGAACATCCTTCTACTTGTTTATAAACAGGGTGATGATTCATTCTGGAAGAAGAAACCTGCAGAGAAAGCGGCAAAACCCTCTCGCCCCAAAACAAAGACCGTCAAGAAAACCTCAAAGCAGAAGGCAGCTGAACGCATCAGCATGGAACTGGATGACGACACAGATGAACCGGAAGTTGAGGTAGAACTTGATTCACTTGGTTCCCTATTTATGCATCTCATTAACAATGATGTTTATCAGGAGGGCGCGGAAGGCAGCCAAGCCGACGATGTAGAGGTAATTGTCCTTTCCTCCGGTTCAGACTCTCTACCAACGCAAAAAATCCATCAAGCGATCCAGAAAGTAAGCTTTTCACATCCTCTCGCTCACTTGGATCCAACAATTATTTTGAAGAAGCAGCAGCACGAAGCTCGCCGTACAACCCGACACAGCGGCCAAAAGGTCACCTTGACCGGTTTACCTGACACCCCGGTTCGAAAGCGCCGATCTGAGGTCTCACCTCCTTCTGACAATTCTTACCCCAAGGCAGGTTATTTCCGACAACCTCTTAATCCGTCCGATTCAAATTATCAGGTGACACCTCCCTCATCATTTGGCGAGTCAACAACAACCCAACTCCCTCCTCTCAAAACTGTAGTTGGATAAGTACTCAAACCCTTTCTTTGAATGTTTTCATACCTTGAATACTATGCTTAATTTTCACCTCTTTTATTTTTGTTTGTAGAGCCAAAGCCAGACCCAACAAAAAAGCTCGGGTGAACAATCCATCTGAAGATCAGGTGGTTCTTGAACAGGAGCAAACAGGTGAACCGGACCGAACTGGTGAACCGGAGGATCCACATCCCAAAGCCACCTTTGATGAGCCACCCCCTCAAGATCACAATATTGACGAACAACCAGAAGTTGATACTGTTGTGCCTGATATTGAACCGGCAGATCCAATCCGCGCTGATGACAGGTCTTCCAGTCCGGTGAGAGCCACTGACACTCCACCATCACCCGTAAAAACTACTGGAGGCCAAGGAGACGATGTTATCATTACTGATATGGGCCACAACTCTCCTGACCATCCTGTAATCTTGGCCAGACATAGTGCCAAGGAAGAGCGTGCTGCCATGGAGAAGGGTAAATGGAGCACTGATTTGTCAAGCTATGCCCATCTCAGTGTTGAAGAACTCCACTCCGGTTTTTTAAACCATCTACACTCAAACCGTGATTATGAAGTCGGTTTGGTGAACCTGATGAAGGAACGCTATGAGGTATTTTCATCACCTTTCCTTTCTTGATTCCCAAGTATGGACATCAGCCCAAGTAGCCCCCAAGGGCCGGTTTATGATGTTAATCATAAACTAGGACTTTGTAATATCTTAATCCTTGCATGCTGATCCTCAATATGTCAAGTCCTCAGAAAAAACAAAACCGGTACTTTATCATTGTATTCATGTAGTTTTCATCAGTGTAGCCCCCAAGGGTCGGTTTAGCTTTGCGAGGTAAACCGGGTCTTGAATCAATGCGTCAGTTTTGAACAGATGTACATTAGCCCCCTAGTGTTAAGGATAATGCTTGCATTGTACTTGAGACTTGTGAAATATTTGTTGAGAATAGAGCAAATAGGCATTAGCCCCCAAGTACAAAGTGCATAACTTGTTATACGCTTGGTACTTAGAAAATACATATCCCGTTGTTGATATATCTTCGCCGTTGCAGGCCGAGCTGAGTAAGAGGGATGCTCAAACTGCTGATCTTCAAGAGAACATAAAGTCTCAACAAGCAGAGGCTTGTAAAGCCAAAGAGGAGCTGACCAATGCCCTCGCAGCTATGGAGAAGTTGAAAGAGACCTTGAACAAGGAGCGTGCTGACTGGGAAATGGAAAAGGCCGGTTTAACCAGGAAAGCCGAGGACGCAGAAGCAGCCCTGAATCCAGTGGTAGACAAACTAACCGGCTTGAAGCGGCAGATTGATGCCATGACGTCCGCTGTGTTTGGTAAGTACCTCCGCATGCCGTTTGTCTAGTTCATAAGATCTTATCATTGACTAGTTTACTGATACTAAACCGTGACAGGCACCCGCATTGCTTATCTGGGCTCTGACATGCGGATGAAGCTTAAGGCGGCGTACACCTTAATGGAACAACTATATTCTGGATCCCAGCGTGCGATTTGCACTGCAGCATATAACAAGCCGGCGCCATCATTGATAAAGGAAACTCTTGAGAAGCTGGCCATGCAACATGCCTGGATTACAGAACTGAAGAAAGCAGCCGCAAGAGCAGGAGCACTGACCGCACTAATCCGGGCCAAGGCATGGATTCCGGATCTTGAAGCGGCAGATATCATTAAAGGATATCCAGGTGTGAAGGAGGACGGTTCAGACTTCAACAATGATGATCTCCGAAAGCTGACAAAGGAGATGCGGCCAATAGCCAGCAAACTGGCGGAGGACATAGACTTATCTCATTTCCAGCCGGTTTGCGATGCTGAAGGAAAGAGACAGCCTGCCGTGATCCATGCTGTTGAAGAACTTGTGCCTCCAATCCGTAAGCATACTTACGCTCCTGACATTGATCCCTCCAGCCTTATCCATGAAGAGGCCGTGTTTCAAGCTTTAACCGGAATGGATTGGTCAAGGTTAATTTCCATCGTCTGGGGAGGGATGAAGAAGATGTGACTGCACAAGATGACCCTCAACCGTCAAGCCGTCCCGATGAAGCATCTTAGACCGGCGACCGGTTTACAAGCTACAGTCTGCTACTGCTTGAAAACAATTATTCAATTTGGGCCTTTTTGAAGCTCCTTGTAATAAGATAGCAGAAACACCTTTATCTGCCATGCCATCGAGCATGCTTGTATTGCTTGATATTTTGAAAACTTGTTCCACTTTTGGGATCTATTTATGCATAGTCCATTATACTTTGTGTTCCTGCATATAAGAACTTTCAAAGCGTCCTAGTGGTTTACCACTGGACGGGTCATGATGCCCAAAAGATATATACACGACTTGGATGGATAACCAAGATTTATATTAACCAGATAAAATAAATAATATCCGCGACATACCTCATTGGCTGACCAACTATTTGTATGGTAAAGGTGAAAAAACACCAATCCGGAGTATTGATAACTCCTTGCCCTCTTGCTGGTTCATATAGAAACCACACTGGGCTAGAAAAGCCATTGATTTGTTCGTATAATGCTGGTGACATCTAGTCAAAACCAGACCGGAGCAGTACGCTACCGGTTTAAAAACTGATCATGTACTGACAACTAAGCGTTGAAAGTCATGTCGGGTTGTAACAAACACCGGTTTACCAGAAAATACTCATAAATCCTTTATCGTAAAAAACAGCAAATACAAGAAATATGCAAGGCTTTTCATGGGCTGCCAGGCGCTAAATCGAGGCTTTTCATGGGCTGCCAGGCCGCTGAGTTAAACCATTTTGCAAAGCCTTTTAAGATAGACCTCAATCTTTAACCAATCACCGTTTTAACTTTGACAAGTTCAGGATCCATGGGATTGACTTATCAAACGTTCGATGGGTCATACCAGGTTTACCTGGACAGAGTGGCTTACTTAAAGAGGCAGGATAACTCAGGGTTTTAGGTGAATACACCTGGCTTCCAAGCCTGGCTTGATAGCCTATTACAAGGGTTCAAGCTCATTGTTCTTTGAGAAGCAAGGAGCCCCTAGGTAATATGTGAGCTGTGCTCAGTGGTTACCTATGTTTGAGTTGTGCTTAATGCAACAGACTCTCTTTGGCTCCACATAATTTCCTTTTGGCTTAAAGCCTATCAAGAGGTGTAGCTATGGTGTGAAGACAACCAAGCCCCCTAGTGATATCCCTTTTTGGTTTTAAACCGATCAAGAGGTGTAGCTATGGTTTGGATACGACCAAGCCCCCCAGTGATTTTCTTTATATCCGTGTGGCCGTATAGGCCGGTTTAACAAAACGCCGCTTTGTCAATAGAAGCTCTTGTAGGCTCACACATGATGTAAAAAGAACAGAGACCCTGCTTTATTCGAGGCTCCGGTTTATTATATAATATATACATTGTCATAAATATGTACATAAAAAGAGCCTGTGGCTCAAGTATAGTAAGGTCGAAGAAGAGCTATATTCCCCGGCTGCTTGGTCTCCTCCTCCGATTTACATGAGTCTTTGTGCTCTCAAACATAAATGAGGTAGTATGACCCGTTGTGCAGATTCTTGCTGACCACAAAAGGTCCTTCCCAAGGTGGGGATAACTTGTGCATATCAGTCTGATCCTGGATGAGTCGGAGCACCAGATCGCCCTCTTGAAAAGTTCTGGTCTTAACCCGGCAGATGTGATAACGTCGGAGATCTTGTTGATAAATCGCCGAACGTGCTGCTGCAAGATCACGCTCCTCATCTAACAGGTCCAGTGAGTCCTGACGTGCCTTCTCATTATCAGCTTCAACATAAGCTGCCACACGGGGCGAGTCATGACGGATGTCACTAGGAAGAACCGCCTCTACTCCATAAACCATGAAGAAAGGCATGTAACCTGTAGATCTGTCAGGTGTGGTGTTGATACTCCATAACACATAAGGTAACTCCTCCACCCAACAACCTGGTGTCCGCTTTAAAGGAACCATAAGCCGGGGTTTAATACCTCTCAAATTTTCTTGATTTGCCCTCTCAGCTTGACCATTAGACTGGGGGTGAGCCACTGATGCTACATCAAGCCAGATGTGCTCACGTTGGCAAAATTCCTCCATCTCACCCTTTGACAGATTAGTACCATTGTCAGTTATAATACTGTGTGGGAAACTAAACTGGAATATCACCTTTTTGATGAATTGAACCGCCGTGGCTGCATCACACTTACTGACTGGCTCTGCTTCCACCCACTTGGTGAACTTGTCAACTGCCACTAACAAGTGGGTCTTTTTGTCCTTGATCTCTAAAAGGGTCCAACCATATCAAGCCCCCAAGTTGCAAACGGCCAAGTTATTGGAATCATCCTCAACTCCTGAGCCGGAACATGAGCGCGGCGTGCAAATTTTTGACAACCATCGCACCTCTTGACTAAATCCTCAGCATCAGCATGAGCTTTTAACTAATAGAAACCGTGACGAAAAGCTTTAGCCACCAAACATTTTGAACCGGCATGGTGACCACAATCCCCTTCATGGATTTCTCGCAAAATCTCACAACCCTCTTGAGGAGAGACACAACGCTGAATTGCCCCTGTGACGCTGTCATGATGTAACTCCCCGTTGATTATGGTCATTGACTTGGAACGCTGGATTATCTGCCAGGCCGAGTTTCATCCTCCGGTAACTCGCCCCGGTTCATGTAAGCCAGGTACAGGATTGTCCAATCCGGTATAACATGCAAAGCTGCCACCAATTGAGCCTCCGGGTCAGGAATAGCCAACTCCTCCTCTGTTGGTATCTTGACCGATGGATTATGCAATACATCGAGGAAGACATTTGGTGGGACCGGTTTACGCTGAGAGCCAAGGTGGCTTAAAGCGTCCGCCGCTTCATTCTTTCGCCGGTCTATATGGTCAACTTGATAACCCTTGAAATGACCAGCCACTATGTCCACCTCTCGTCGATATGCAGCCATGAGTGGGTCCTTAGAATCCCAAGTGCCAGATACCCGTTGAGCCACCAGATCCGAGTCACTGAAGCACTTAACCCGGCTTAAGTTCATCTCCTTAGCCATCCGAAGACCGTGGAGTAAGGCCTCGTACTCAGCTGCATTGTTAGTACAAGGGAACATTAAGCGGAGAACATAACAAAACTTGTCACCTCGTGGGGAAGTTAATATGACCCCAGCCCCTGAACCTTCCAACTATCTGGACCCATCAAAGTGAATAGTCCAATACGTGTTATCTGGATTTTCCTCTGGTGCCTGCAACTTTGTCCAATCATTGATGAAGTCCACGAGTGCTTGGGATTTGATCGCTATGCGAGGTGTGTATTTGAGCCCGTGAGGTCCAAGCTCAATAGCCCACTTGGCAATCCGGCCAGTTGCTTCTCTATTTTGAATGATATCTCCCAGAGGGGCTGAACTGACCACTGTGATAGGATGACCCTGAAAATAATGTTTGAGCTTCCGGCTTGCCATAAACACCCCATACACCAGCTTCTGCCAATGTGGATATCTCCGCTTTGACTCGATAAGTACCTCACTGATATAATAAACCGGCCGTTGAACCAGATATTCCTTTCCAACCTCCTTGCGCTCCACAACAATAGCCACACTAACAGCCCTGGCGTTAGCAGCCACATACAATAGTAAAGGCTCTTTGTCTATCGAAGCTGCAAGCACAGGCGGTTCAGCTAACTGCCTCTTCAGATCCTCAAACGCTTTATCAGCCGCATTGCTCCAGACAAAGTCATCCGTTTTCTTTAGCATCTGATATAAAGGAATAGCTTTCTCCCCAAGACGACTGATAAACCGGCTTAATGCCGCAATCCGGCCGGCTACACATTGAACGTCATTGATACATGCCGGTTTAGCCAAGGACGTGATTGCTGAATTTTTTCTGGATTGGCCTCAATGCCCCTATTTGACACCAAAAAACCCAAGAGCTTGCTTGCCGGAACACCAAAGACACACTTGTTCGGGTTAAGCATCATCTTGTAAACCCGGAGGTTATCAAAGGTTTCTCTCAAGTCATCTATCAACGTTTCCTCCTTCCTGGACTTTACCACATTAGCATCCACATATGCGTGAACATTGCGCCCAATCTGCTTATGAAGACAATTCTGAACACATCGTTGATAAGTCGCCTGGGCACTCTTGAGCCCGAAAGGCATGGAGACATAGCAGAAGGCTCCAAAGGGAGTTATAAAAGCGGTTTTCTCCTGGTCATTAACTACCATTTTGATCTGATGATAACCAGAAAAAGCATCCAGAAAACACAAACGGTCACAACCCGCCGTAACATCAATAATCTGATCAATACGAGGGAGGGCAAAGGGATTTGCTGGGCAAGCCTTGTTCAAATCTGTGTAGTCCACACACATATGCCAAGTGCCGTTTTTCTTAAGAACCAACACCGGATTAGCCAACCACTCAGGGTGAAAAACCTCCACGATAAACCCTGCGGCCAACAGCCGAGCTACCTCCTCACCGATAGCCTTGCGCCTTTCTTCGTTGAAGCGGCGGAGAAACTGTCTGACCGGTTTAAACTTATGATCTATGTTAAGTGTGTGCTCAGCGAGTTCCCTCGGTACACCTGGCATGTCAGAAGGCTTCCATGCAAAGATGTCCCAGTTCTCACGGATGAACTCGATGAGCGTGCTTTCCTATTTGGGATCCAAGTTAGCACTGATGTTGAACTGCTTGGATGAATCGCCAGGAACAAAATCAACCATCTTAGTGTCCGTGGCCGATTTAAACTTCAACGCCGGATCATGCTCTGTAGTTGGCTTTTTCAAGGAAGTCATGTCTGCCGGATCAACTTTGTCCTTATAAAACTTCAGCTCTTCCATGGCACAAACCGACTCAGTGTAAGCCGCATCACCTTCCTCACATTCCAAAGCAATCTCCCTGCTCCCATGTACTGTGATGGTCCCCTTATGACCTGGCATCTTAAGCTGCAGGTAAACAAAACACGGTCGTGCCATGAACTTGGCATAAGCCGGTTGATAACCCACAAGTATAGGGGATCGCAACAGTTTTCGATAAGTAAGAGTGTCGAACCCAATGAGGAGCTAAAGGTAGAACAAATATCCCCTCAAGTTCTATCGACCACCAATACAACTCTACGCACGCTTGACGTTCGCTTTACCTAGAACAAGTATGAAACTAGAAGTACTTTGTAGGTGTTTTCGGAAAGGCTTGCAAGAAAGTAAAGAGCAGGAAAATAAAATTAGGGGCTGTTAAGGTAAAGAAGCAACTAAAGTAAATATAGAGAGTGTGGAAAAGTGGTGGTAGGAGTTGCGAAATTGTCCCTTAAGCAATTGACTACTTTACTAGACCGATAGCAAGTATTATGTGGGAGAGGCCACTACTAGCATGTCATCCCTGACTTGGAATTCTATGCACTTATGATTGGAACTATTAGCAAGCATCCGCAACTACTAATGTTCATTAAGGTAAAACCCAACCATAGCATTAAGGTATATTGGTCCCCCTTCAATCCCGTATGCATCAATTTCTATGCTAGGTTGAAGCTTCTGTCACTCTTTCCCTCCAATACATAGTCCTATCAACATACAACTAACCCTATGGTGTGATCCACGCACGCAATCATATGATGGGCACCAAAGGACAGCAACATAACCACAAGAAAATTAAATAAATCATAGCAATTCATCAACCACCGATAGGACAACGAAAATCTACTCAGACATCAGAGGATGACAACACATCATTGGATAATAATATGAAGCATAAAGCACCATGTTCAAGTAGAGAGTACAGCGGGTTGCAGGAGAGTGGACCGCTGTAGATAGAGGGGGGAAGGTGATGGAGATGTTGGTGAAGATGGCGGAGGTGTTGGTGTAGATCGCGCTGATGATGACGGCCCCCGGTGGCGCTCCGGTGCCACCGGAAGCAAGGGGGAGAGAGCCCCCCTCCTTCTTCTTCTTCTTCTTCCTTGACCTCCTCCCTAGATGGGAGAAGGGTTTCCCCTCTGGTCTATGGCCTCCATGGCACGGGAGGGGCGAGAGCCCCTCCGAGATTGGATCTGTCGCTCTGTCTCTCTCTGTTTTTGCGTTCTCAGAATCTTCCCTTTCACCATTTCTTATATTCCCGGAGATCCGTAACTCCGATTGGGCTGAAATTTTAACACGATCTCTATCAGGATATTAGCTTTCTTGCAGCGAAAGAAGGGCTCGAACCACCTTACGGGGTGGCCACGAGGGTCAGGGGTGCGCCTGACACCTTGGGGCGCGCCCCCCTACCTCGTGGGCCCCTCGAGCATCGTCTCGCGTGGATTCTTCTTCCCAAAAATCATATATATTCCAAAAAAAAAATCTCCGTCAGTTTTTATTCCGTTTGGACTCTGTTTGATATGGATATTCTATGAAACAAAAAACATGCAACAAACAGGAACTGGCACTGGGCACTGGATCAATATGTTAGTCCCAAAAATAGTATAAAAAGTTGACAAAAGTATATGAAAGTTGAATAATATTGGCATGGAACAATAAAAAATTATAGATACGACGGAGACGTATCAGCATCCCCAAGCTTAATTACTGCTCGTCCTCGAGTAGGTAAATGATAAAAAAGATAATTTTTGATGTGGAATGCTACCTTGCATAATCTTGATCACATATCTAATCATGGCATGAATATTAAGATACGAATGATTCAAAGCAATAGTCTATCATTTGACATAAAAACTTAATACTTCAACCCTACTAATAAAGCAATCATGTCTTTTCAAAATAACATGGCCAAAGAAAGTTATCCCTACAAAATCATATAGTCTGGCTATGCTCCATGTTCACCACACAAAATATTCACATCATGCACAACCCCGATGACAAGCCAAGAATGTTTCATACTTTTGACGTTCTCAAACCATTTCAACTTTCACGCAATACATGAGCGTGAGCCATGGACATAGCACTATGGGTGGAATAGAATATGATGGTGGAGAAGACAAAAAGGAGAAGATAGTCTCACATCAACTAGGCATATCAACGGGCTATGGAGGTGCCCATTTATAGATATCAATGTGAGTGAGTAGGGATTGCCATGCAATGGATGCACTAAGAGCTATAAGTGTATGAAAGCTCAAACTGAAAACTAAGTGGGTGTGCATCCAACTTGCTTGCTCATGAAGACCTCGGGCATTTGAGGAAGCCCATCATCAGAATATACAAGCCATGTTCTATAATGAAAATTCCCACTAGTATATGAAAGTGATAACTCAAGAGACTCTCTATATGAAGAACATGGTGCTACTTTGAAGCACAAGTGTGGAAAAAGGATAGTAGCATTGTCTCTTTTATTTTTATTTATTATTTTTTAATTGGCCTTTCTTTTTTTGCCTTTCTTTTTTTATTTGGCCTTTCCTTTTTTTGGCCTTTCTTTTTTTGGGGGGGGGACAATGCTCTATTAATGATGATCAACACACTTTATTTACTTACAACTCAATATTACAACTCGATACTAGAACAAAGATATGACGCTATATGAATGCCTCCGGCGGTGTACCGGGATGTGCAATGATCTAGCGTAGCAATGACATCAAAAAACGGACAAGCCATGAAAACATCATGCTAGCTATCTTACGATCATGCAAAGCAATATGGCAATGAATGCTCAAGTCATGTATGTGATGATGATGGAAGTTGCATGGCAATATATCTCGGAATGGCTATGAAAATGCCATAATAGGTAGGTATGGTGGCTGTTTTGAGGAAGGTATATGGTGGGTTTATGGTACCGGTGAAAGTTGCGCGGTACTAGAGAGGCTAGCAATGATGGAAGGGTGAGAGTGCGTATAATCCATAGACTCAACATTAGTCATAAAGAACTCACATACTTATTGCAAAAATCTATTAGTCATCGAAACAAATTACTAGGTGCATGCTCCTAGGGGGATAGATTGGTAGGAAAAGACCATCGTTCGTCCCCGACCGCCACTCATAAGGAAGACAATCAATAAATAAATCATGCTCCGACTTCATCACATAACGGTTCACCATACGTGCATGCTACGGGAATCACAAACTTCAACACAAGTATTTCTACAATCCACAACTACCCACTAGCATGACTCTAATATCACCACCTTTATATCGCAAAACTATTGCAAGGAATCAAACATATCATATTCAGCGATCTACAAGTTTTATTTAGGATTTTATGACTAACCATGTGAATGACCAGTTCCTGTCATCTCTCTAAATAAATATAAGTGAAGCAAGAGAGTTTAATTCTTTTTACAAAAGATATACCCACGCTCTAACAATTATAAGTGAATCCAAAGAGCATTCTACAAATGGCGGTTGTCTATGTAAAGAGAAACAGGCAATCCGAACTTCAAATGATATAAGTGAAGCACATGAAGCATTCTATAAAGCCATACTCAAAAGATATAAGTGAAGTGCAAAGAGCATTCTATAAATCAACCAATGACTATCTCATACCAGCATGGTGCATAAAAATAAACATAAAAACCTAAATGCAAAAGACGCTCCAAGACTTGCACATATCGCATGAACGAAACGAATCTGAAAACATACCGATATTTGTTGAAGAAAGAGGGGATTCCTCCCCAGCACCCCCAAGCTTAGATGCTTGAGTCTCCTTGAATATTTACTTGGGGTGCCTCGGGAATCCCCAAGCTTGAGCTCTTGCCTCTCTTCCTTCTTCTCACATCGAAACCTTCTCAATCATCGAACACTTCATCCACACAAAACTTCAACAGAAAACTCGGTAAGATCCGTTAGTATAATAAAGCAAATCACTACTATAAGTACTGTTGCAAACCAATTCATATTTTGTTTTTGCATTGTGTCTACTGTAATATAACTTTTTTCATGGCTTAATCCACTGATATAAATTGATAGTTTCATCAAAACAAGCAAACTATGCATCAAAAACAGGATGTGTCTAAAACAGAACAGTCTGTAGCAATCATTCACCATACTTATGATACTTAAAACATTCTACCAAAATTAGGAAAAATAAACAATTTTTATAGGAATACATTGCAAAAAGAATCAGAACCATTTGACGTTCCAGCTAAAAATGTAAAATCGCGCACTACAGCCAAAGTTTCTGTCCTGCGCCGTACAAACCATCAAGCAAATGTAAACGTCCTAAAGGCAAACCTTGGCACATTATTTTTATAATACAATGGAATTGTACAAGGGGATAATTATTTTTGTTGAAAAGTTTCTGTAATTAAGATTCACAAAGTTCCCATGGGCATGAACAAAGTTCAAGGACGTCCCCCACTTTCACAATGCTCGTCTCTCTCACTTTCACTTTTCTTTTAGAAAAAGTTTTGGGTTCCTCTCTTTATTTTTGTTGTTTTTAAACTATATGAAAGCACTCAACAGAAATAAATGACTCTCTAAAACTTCCGGGTTGTCTCCCTGACAGCGCTTTCTTTAAAGCCATTAAGCTAGGCATATAGTGCTCAAGTAGTGAATCCACCCGGATCCCAAGGTATATCAAAGCCAATTTTAATTAACAATGATTTGTAATTTAGTAGTGAGCACAAAGCAACATATATCAAGCAATGACGAAGTCTAACTCTCTTCCTATGCATCGGCATGTCATAAAAGAACAATTCATGCACACCTAGTAAAGGCCAATGCATAGTATACACAGTTTCTTGCAATTTTATCATGTTGGAAACATAGAGAGGTGGAGATATAGTTCCTCTCTCATAATAATTGCAAGTAGGAGAAGCAAGCACATGCATATTATATTTATCAAAATCATCATGTGCAACGGTAAAAGGAAACCCATCAATATAATCCTTAATAAGTGCAAACTTCTCTGATATAGTGTAGTCGGGAGAATTCAAAAAGATAATACGACTATCATGCGTGGGTGCAATAGCAAAAATTTCATGTTTAACATAAGGAACTATAGCAAGTTCATCTCCATAATCATAATTGATATTGGCATCTTGGCCAAAAGCATCATCAAAAAGGGATATTTCAAAAGAATCCAAGGGATCATAACAGTCATCATAGCAATCATCCTTCGGTAAGCACGAAGGGGAATTAAACAATGTATGAGTTGAAGAGTTACTCTCATTAGAAGGTGGGCACGGGTGATCAATCCGCTCTTGCTCCTTTTGTTCTTCGCTCTCCTCCTCATCTTTTTCATCCAATGAGCTCACGGTTTCATCAATTTCTTCTTCCATAGACTCCTGCAAAATATTAATCTCTTCTTGGACAGCGGAGTATTCCTCAATATATGGTTTAACATAAGCATTAGAAGCATAATTATCAACACAATATTTAAGTATGGCAAAATTTTCAGATTGGTAAAGAGTAGCATCATACTTTTCAATCAAAGAAGCAATTTCATAAGCACCCTTAAAAGCAACAAATTCTTCAATTTGTTGAACATCATAGTAACTACAAACACCCTTAGCATACGAAGATACGATTCCATTATCAATAAACTCACATTGGTAGGGAAGGTGTTTCTTAGGGTTTTCAGAACAACAAGTAAAATCATATATATAACATAAATTCCAAGCATAGCATTGCAAACGATGAATTTGATCCAATAAACGTTTCCCTCTTTTAGATATACGGTGTCGCAGATAACAAGCATGCTCATCTAAAGATTTGCGCTCAACTAAGCTAGTTGGGGTTTCAGCACGAGCACAAAGGGATCGAAGATGATCCAAGTAATAAGCTTCAGCAGTGTGATAGATTTTGAGTGGTTCTTCAACCATTGGTTCAGTAGGTACAACTAATTTTTTTGGTATTTTGCGTTTCCTACCCATAACTAAAGATAGAAAACAACTAAGAACAGCAAATAAAAATTACTTAGTGATAAAGCAAACAAGCACACACGAGAATATTCACCCCACGCTATTGCTCCCCGGCAACGGCGCCAGAAAAAGGTCTTGATAACCCACAAGTATAGGGGATTGCAACAGTTTTTGATAAGTAAGAGTGTCAAACCCAAGGAGGAGCTAAAGGTAGAACAAATATTCCCTCAAGTTCTATCGACCACCGATACAACTCTACGCACGCTTGACATTCGCTTTACCTAGAACAAGTATGAAACTAGAAGTACTTTGTAGGTGTTTTCGGAAAGGCTTGCAAGAAAGTAAAGAGCACGAAAATAAAACTAGGGGCTGTTAAGGTAAAGAAGCAACTAAAATAAATATAGCAAGTGTGGAAAAGTGGTGGTAGGAGTTGCGAAATTGTCCCTTAAGCAACTGACTACTTTACTAGCCGATAGCAAGTATTATGTGGGAGAGGCCACTGCTAGCATGTCATCCCTGACTTGGAATTCTATGCACTTATGATTGGAACTATTAGCAAGCATCCGCAACTACTAATGTTCATTAAGGTAAAACCCAACCATAGCATTAAGGTATATTGGTCCCCCTTCAATCCCGTATGCATCAATTTCTATGCTAGGTTGAAGCTTCTGTCACTCTTGCCCTCCAATACATAGTCCTATCAACATACAACTAACCCTATGGTGTGATCCACGCGTGCAATCATATGATGGGCACCAAAGGACAACAACATAACCACAAGAAAATTAAATCAATCATAGCAATTCATCAACCACCGATAGGACAACGAAAATCTACTCAGACATTAGAGGATGGCAACACATCATTGGATAATAATATGAAGCATAAAGCACCATGTTCAAGTAGAGGGTACAGCGGGTTGCGGGAGAGTGGACCGCTGTAGATAGAGGGGGGAAGGTGATGGAGATGTTGGTAAAGATGGCAGAGGTGTTGGTGTAGATCGCGGTGATGATGACGGCCCCCGGTGGCACTCCGGTGCCACCGGAAGCAAGGGGGAGAGAGCCCCCTCCTTCTTCTTCTTCCTTGACCTCCTCCCTAGATGGGAGAAGGGTTTCCCCTCTGGTCCATGGCCTCCATGGCACGGGAGGGGTGAGAGCCCCTCCGAGATTGGATCTGTCTCTCTGTCTCTCTCTGTTTCTGCGTTATCAGATTCTTCCCTTTCACCGTTTCTTATATTCCCGGAGATCCGTAACTCCGATTGGGCTGAAATTTTAACATGATCTCTATCCGAATATTAGCTTTCTTGTGGCGGAAGAAGGGCTCCAACCGCCTTACGGGGTGGCCACAAGGGTCAGGGGCGCGCCTGACACCCTGGGGCGCCCCCTACCTCGTGGGCCCGTCGAGCATCTTCTCGCGTGGATTCTTCTTCCCAAAAATCATATATATTCCAAAAAAATCTCCGTCAGTTTTTATTCCGTTTGGACTCCGTTTGATATGGATATTCTGTGAAACAAAAAACATGCAACAAACAGGAACTGGTACTGGGCACTAGATCAATATGTTAGTCCCAAAAATAGTATAAAAAGTTGCCAAAAGTATACGAAAGTTGAATAATATTGGCATGGAACAATCAAAAATTATAGATACGACGGAGACGTATCACCGGTCGCCCAAACAGGGCATGATACGGACTCTTGATTTTCATCACCTCAAAAGTCAATGTTTCTGACCTTGAATCATGATCATCTCCAAAGGCCACCTCTAGAGCTATCTTGCCCACTGGATATGCAGACTTATCGGGCACCACACCATGAAAAACGGTGTTCGACGGTTTAAGATTCTTATCCATCAACCCCATACGGCGGAAGGTATCATAGTAGAGAATATTGATACTGCTTCCCCCATCCATGAGCACCTTGGTGAACTTATACCCCCCAACCTGGGGTGCCACCACTAAGGCCAGATGACATGGATTATCAACCCAGGGCGGGTGATCCTCTCTACTCCATAAAATGGGCTGCTAAAACCAGCACAGATACTAAGGCACTGCCGGTTCAACAGAGTTCACATCCCTCTTGTGAAGCTTTTGATCACGCTTGCACAAGCTAGTGGTGAAAACATGATACTGCCCACTATTCAACTGCTTCAGATTGCTCTGATAACCCGACTGCTGCTGCTGCAAATTCCCCTGATGGTTATAACCTCGCTGGTTGCCCTGGTTCCCTTGATTGTTATGGCCGGTTTGATTACCTTGAAATCCTGAACCGGAGCTACCACCTCCATAACCCGGCCCATGAAAACCACCTCCTGAACCGCCGGGCGGGCCATTGTCGTATTGAAACATATTGGAGTTCTTGAACTCTGGCATGATATAACAGTCCTTCCAAAGATGTGACACTGGCTTCTCCTTTGATCCATGCTTTGGACAAGGTTGATTTAATAGGCGCTCCAGATTGGGGCCTGAACCTTCGCCCCTCTGGGGTTGTTTGCCCTTACAATGCTGACCATTATCCTAAGCATTGGTGTTAGCCGCAAAGTCCAAACTATTGTCGGCCTTGCACTTACCATTATTCCCATGACCTGCCGGGTTATGCTGCTGCCCCTTGGTGTTGCCGTTTTTCTTTCCTTTCCCTGGTATGTCCTCCTCTGAGTCAGAGTCTTTGGTATTATCTGAATCGGCATATTTAACCAAAGCGGCCATAAGCGTTGACATATCATTGCAGTGACGTTTGAGCCTTCCTAACTTCTATTTGAGCGGCAGAAACCGGCAATTTCCCTCCAACGTTAACACTGCGGTATATGCATTGATGCGATCCGACGAATGCAGAATAGCTGAGACCCGCTTCACCCAATGGGTTGTAGACTCCCCATCCTCTTGAACACAAGCGGCCAGGTCCACAATTGACATAGGCTGCTTACAAGGATCCTTAAAATTCTGGATAAACCGGTGCTTTAATTGGCCCATGATCCGACAGAGTTAGCTGGCAAGCTCTTTAACCAAGTACGAGCTGTCCCCTCCAACATCATGGTGAAGTATTTAGCACACACCGCTTCATCCACATCTAACATCTCCATTGCCATCTCATAAATTTCAACCCATGCCTCTGGTTGCAGATCGGCAGTGTAATTGGGCACTTTATGAGGTCCATTGAAATCCTTGGGCAGTCGTACATTACGCAAAGTGGGGGTACGACACGGCATCCCTAAAGAAATGAAGACCACACCTGACTCTACTGAAGCGGTAGGGCGAACCGGAGTAGGTTGACGAGCTGCATGCAAAGCTGCTAACTCGGCCTCTCGACGTGCACGGCCGTGGTCCAAGACATCCTGCACATTAGCACCTCCACCTACCGGGTTGTGCCCTCGCGGCGAGTTACAGTGACGTGCACTGCTTGATACAGCCGGTTCATCCTCCACGTGCCTGCTGTAGCTCCGTCTTGGACGGGGGGTGGAGTGAATCCTCTCACGACTATGCGAATAAGCCTATTGCTGATTCAAAGTTGTTTGAAGGAGCTCTCTGGCCTGTCCTGTCTCAATCGCAACTGGTGACTCGCCATCAGCTAGGAGCGCTGCTAAGCGTGAAGCAGCGGCCACAATGTTGTCTAACGGGTTGGAGTAATGCCCTGGAGGCGTCGGAACATATTGTGGTACAACATTGTTCTGACGAGGCGGGTCCATCATGCAAGGCTGAACCGACGCTCCTGTTCCCGGCGCCTCCGTCCGGTTCACCACTGGTTGGTTACTGATCCCTGCTCCTGGCGTGTTGAAGAGATTTCTTGGCTCATAACCCGGCTGGAGGTGCGACCGGTACCTTCTTCTCATGACCTCCTCTGAGGCATTCTGGTCCATCCTAAGCCGGTAGGCCTGAGCTTCCAACTCGGCCCGTTCCGTAGCCATCCTGGCATTCTCTGCTGCCAGGTGCGCTTTAGCCTGAGTTATCTGATCTTTCACCTTTGCAATCTTCGCATCATGCTGATCTCGGGCCGCTACGTCCACCTCCGCGGCCGTCAATGTTGCCAGAGCGTTAAACAAATCAGACAAAACTTGAGCTGGAGGCGGTGCTGAGCCCCCTGCTCCCGATGGCGTTGCTGTTGCTGAACCGGAAAGCATTGCCGCGGTGGTGGATGAATTATGCGCTGGTTGTGTACCGGCCATGAAGATAGCGACTCGGTTTGGAAGATCGAGGGTGTCCGGACTACTATTGCCATCGGAACCTCCGCTAATCCGGCCGTCCTGCAACTGATACATCGATTTAGTCTCTCTGGTTGAAGACTCGTCATCAGAACAGACAACGGTTTCTCCATCAGACGCCGGTCCATCCTCATATTCCGCCCCATGGATGACGCCTACGAAGACATGCCTTGCTGCGGGCTGAACCGGGGAAGGACTTGCACGTTGAGCCGTCTCGATGATGTCGGTGCAGGTGTCCGGCTCAGGGCCCAGTTCGCCAATCTTGCCGATGAAGACGTGGATCCCACCAAAGGGGACCCAGTACCCGTATTCGATTGAACCGGCCTCGGGACCCCATCCCGCGTTGTCGATGTAGAGCTTGCCGCGACGACTCTTCGTCATCTGGCCCATAGCGTATCCCTTGAGTCCATCAAAGCTGCCCTTCAAGAACTTGAAACCATCATGCGATAGCCCCACGATGGGAGCCAACTGTCGTGGGTTTGTCACGGCAGATGTCCTCGTGAAAGGACTTAGTCGTGGAGCCATCGCTACGGGTTAGCTTAAAGGGGTTAAACCGGACAAGGGACACGAGGGATTCTATACTAGTGCGGCCCCTTTGATGAAGGTAAAAGCCTACGTCTAGTTGTGATTGGTATTGCTAGGGTTTCGTTGACCAGGGAGCGAATCCGCTTGGCCTGGCTCTCGAGTTGTTGTCTGTTGTCCCTAAACCGCGGTCGGGTCGTCCCTTTATATACATAGGTTGATGCCCGCCGGTTTACAGAGTCCCGAGGCCGGATCATAAAACATGTCCGGCTCGGTCTCTATCCTTCTAACTTACAATACAAGTTACATGACAGAGTCGGTTTACATCTACAGGCTTTAACCCGCCTTTGGGCCTTGGGCCTTCGTAAAGCGCCACCATCTTCATGTCTTCATGGGCTTCTATCTTCATGGAGCTAACCCGGCCACTCCTAGCCGGTTTACCTCCAGTAATCATATCCCCAACAACTTTGCAGAAATAGCCAGAGCAATGCATCCATTAGCAAGTAAGTTGGCTGAAGAAACCAATCTATCAACATACCAGGCGGCTTATGATGCTGATAACAAGAAAATGAAGGTGCCGGTTCATCAGGAGACGGATCTCGTCCTGCCAATTCGTAAGCACACCTTCGCTCCTGACATTGATCCATCCAACCTTATTGATGATGAAGCTGTGTTTAGAGCGTTGACCGGTATCAACTTGGCTACGCCTGACTTCCAGCTGATGGATAATCAAGGAGCTGAAGAAGAAGAAGAGGCGCAGGATGATCCAGAGGCTTCAACCTGCCAGGAGTCATGAGCCGTTTTATAACACTTTATTGTTGACGTCTCAAAAACACTTATCCTCTTTGGGCCATCGAATGCCTTGTAATCGGCTAGTTAAACTTTGATCTACCATGCCATCGTGCACATTTTGTTTTGCATAACACTACTGATCCGCCAGTGGAAGATCTGCCACTTATGCACATGATATCATCAATTATGCAGATCAGATTGATCATCTTTCCTACATACAAAACAGATCGCAAGTGCCCTGGCGGTTTACCCCAGGACGGGTCATAATACCCGATATAAAAACCACTGGTGACTAAAATAGTCCATAACCAGGGCCGATTTAATCACAACCTTATATACTCATAACAAAATATCATACCTGTGATATTTGCTCATACTGCCGGCTTATCATAGCTGTGCAGTAAGGGTTATAACCCAAAGATGGAGAGTGCAATTCCCTGTTTAATTGATTTGTGCCGCTGGCTTACAACGCCGCATGCAGCAAGGGGTAATATCCCAATACTTAGAGCACATCGCTCTAAGCACATAAAATTATCATACACTGGCGACTTGAAGTCCAAAGCCAGGCCGGGTTAACAAACACCGGATAGATTCATATATGAACCATAAGGCAACATAGCCCTCATCGGTTTTCAACCATGTATTAACATGTCACAAAAGATTAATCTCAAAAAATGTTCAAATCAAATGTAAATCAAAAAACAAAACAAGCTTTCATAGGCTGCCAAGCCTTCAAGTCAAGTGATTTTCAAGGGCCGCATAGCCACTGAGTTAAACCTTCATGCAACCTTATAAGCTGGGCCTCACATGACCAATCGCCATTTTAACTTTGACAAGTTCAGGGTCTATATAAGATTGACTGTGAAGAGTACGGCGAGTCACTCTAGGATTACCTGGGCGGAGTGGCAGACTTAAAAAAGGCAGGATAACCCGGGTTTTTAGGTGAATACACCTGGCTTCCAAGCCTACTACAAGGGTCATCAAAGCTCTTGTCCTTTTAACAAAGAGCCCCCAAGTACCAGGCGTACAAGCCAGACTAATAGGGCAGTCATAGCTATGCTCAATGAGCAGGAAGCCCCCAAGTATTTTGTAATCATGGCATACAAGCCAAATCAAAAGGGTAGTCATAGCTATGCTCAATGAGCAGGAAGCCCCAAGTGATCATATGAGGTGACAATAAAGACTCATTATTCTCAGAAATGAAACGACAAAAGACCTGAATTATCAGGGATGTCGACTTTATTATACATATTATAATATATACATTGTCAAAATATGTACATCACAAGAGCCAGTGGCTCTGGTGTAATAAGGCTAAAGATGAGCAATATTCCATGGCCGGCTGGTCTCCTCCTCCGACGTGTGTGAGTCCTTGTGGTCTCGAACATCGATAAGGTAGTATGGCCTGTTGTTCAGATTTTTGCTGACCACAAAGGGCCCTTCCCAAGGTGGGGATAGCTTGTGCACATCAGTTTGATCCTGGATAAGCCGGAGCACCAAATCGCCTTCTTGAAAGGTCCTGGTTTTAACCCGGCGGCTGTGATAACGGCGCAGATCCTGCTGGTAAATCGCCGAACGAGCCGCCGCGAGGTCATGCTCCTCATCCAACAGGTCAATAGCATCCTGGCGTGCTTTTTCATTATCAGCTTCAACATAAGCCACCACACGGGGCGAGTCGTGACGGATGTCACTAGGGAGAATCGCCTCTGCTCCGTAAACCATGAAGAAAGGTGTGTAAGATCTGTTGGGGGTGGTATTGATGCCCCATAACACTGAGGGTAATTCCTCCACCCAACAACCCGGCGTCCTCTGCAAAGGGACCATAAGCCGGGGCTTGGTGCCTCTCAAGATTTCTTGATTGGCTCTCTCAACTTGACCATTGGATTGGGGGTGAGCCACTGATGATACATCAAGTCGAATATGCTCTTGTTGACAAAACTCTTCCATAGCACCCTTGGACAGATTAGTGCCATTATCAGTTATAGTGTTGTGGGGAAAACCAAAACGAAAAATCACCCTTTTGATGAACTGAACCGTTGTTGTCGCGTGACACTTACTAACCGGCTCTGCTTCCACCCACTTTGTGAATTTGTCAACCACCACCAAAAGGTGGGTCTTTTTTATCCTTGGACCTTTTGAAAGGCTCAACCATATCAAGCCCCCAGACTACAAATGGCCAAGCAATTGGAATCATCCTCAATTCTTGAGCCGGTACGTGAGATCGTCTTCAAAAATTCTAACAACCATCACATTTACTGACCAAATCCTCTGCATCAGCATGAGCCGTCAGCCAATAAAATCCATGACAAAAATCCTTGTCCACGAGAGACTTAGAGCCGGCATGATGACCACAATCTCCTTCATGAATCTCTTGTAGGGTCTCATAACCTTCTTCAGGAGAAACACAACGTTGAAATGCCCCCGTAACACTGCGTTGATGCAACTCTCCATTGGAAATAGTCATTGACTCAGACCGCCGGGTTATCTTCCTGGCCAAAGTTTCATCTTTAGGTAACTCGCCCCGGGTCATGTACGCCAAATATGGAACTGTCCAATCAGGAATAGCATGAAGAGCCGCCACCAGCTGTGCCTCCGGGTCAGGAATAGCAAGATCTTCATCTGGCAAATGAACGTCAAAACTACATTCTCTTAAAGAAGAGTTGTATATGATGCAAACAGAAGGTTTTGTCGATCCTAAAGGTGCTAACGAAGTGTGCAAGCTCTAGCGATCCATCTATGGACTGGTGCAAGCATCTCAGAGTTGGAATATACGCTTTGATGAGGTGATCAAAGCATATGGTTTTATACAGACTTTTTGAGAAGCTTGTATTTACAAGAAAGTGACTGGGAGCTCTGTAGCATTTCTACTATTATATGTGGATGACATGTTGTTGATTGGAAATGATATAGAATTTTTGGATAGCATAAAAGGATACTTCAGTAAAAGTTTTTCAATGAAAGACCTCGGTGAAGCTGCTTATATATTGGGCATCAAGATCTATAGAGATAGATCAAGATGCTTAATTGGACTTTCACAAAGCACATACCTTGATAAAGTTTTGAAGAAGTTCAAAGTAGATCAGTCAAAGAAAGGGTTCTTGCATGTGTTACAAGGTGTGAAGTTGAGTCAGACTCAATGCCCGAACACTGCAGAAGATAGAATGAAAGTCATTCCCTATGCCTCAGCCATAGGTTCTATCATGTATGCTATGCTGTGTACCAGACCTGATGTGTGCCTTGCTATAAGTTTAGCAGGGAGGTACCAAATTAATCCAGGAGTGGATCACTAGACAACGGTCAAGAACATCCTTAAGTACTTGAAAAGGAATAAGGATATGTTTCTTGTTTATGGAGGTGACAAAGTGCTCGTCGTAAATGGTTACATCAATGCTAGATTTGATGAAGGAATCCAGATTTCACAAAAGAACAAACACATCAAGAGACGCTTCAACTCCCTCTGTGATCAAGTCAAGGAGGGTGACATAGAGATTTGCAAAATACATACAGATCTGAATGCTATAGACCCATTGACTAAGCCTCTTCCACGAGCAAAACATGATCAGCACCAAGACTCCATGGGTGTTAGAATCATTACAATGTAATCTAGATTATTGACTCTAGTGCAAGTGGGAGACTGAAGGAAATATGCCCTAGAGGCAATAATAAAGTTGGTTTTTTATATTTCCTTATATCATGATAAATGTTTATTATTCATGCTAGAATTGTATTAACCGGAAACTTGATACATGTGTGGATACATAGACGAAACACCGTGTCCCTAGTGAGCCTCTACTAGACTAGCTCATTAATCAAAGATGGTTAAGTTTCCTAACCATAGACATGTGTTGTCATTTGATTAACGGGGTCACATCATTAGGAGAATGATGTGATGGACAAGGCCCATCCGTTAGCTTAGCATATTGATTGCTCAGTTTTATTGCTATTGCTTTCTTCATGTCATATACACATTCCTTTGACTATGAGATTATGCAACTCCTGGACACCGGAAGAATACCTTGTGTGCTATCAAACATCACAATGTAACTGGGTGATTATAAAGATGCTCTACAGGTATCTCCGAAGGTGTTTGTTGGGTTGGCATAGATCACGATTAGGATTTGTCACTCCAAGTATCGGAGAGGTATATCTGGGCCCTCTCGGTAATACACATCATAAGAAGCCTTGCAAGCAATGTGACTAATGAGTTAGTTGTGGGATGATGTATTATGGAATGAGTAAAGAGACTTTCCGGTAATGAGATTGAACTAGGTATGAAGATACCGACGACCGAATCTCGGGCAAGTAACATACCGATGACAAAGGTAATAATGTATGTTGTTATTACGATACGACCGATAAAGATCTTCATAGAATATGTGGGAACCAATATGAGCATCCAGGTTCTGCTATTTGTTATTTACCGGCGAGGTGTCTTGGTCATGTCTACATAGTTCTTGAACCCGTAGGGTCTGCACGTTTAACGTTAAATGACGATTTTATATTATATGAGTTATGTGATTTGGTGACCGAATGTTGTTCGGAGTCCCGGATGAGATCACGGACATGACGAGTCTCAAAATGGTAGAGAGGTAAATATTGATATGTAGGATGATATTATTCGGACACCGAAGGTGTTCCAGGGGGTACCGGGTACATATCGGGTCACCGGAAAGGGGTTCTGGGCACCCCTGGCAAAGATATGGACCTGATGGGCCAAGAGGGGAAACGTAGCAGCCAACATGGGCTGCTGCGCCCCCCATATAGGCAAAACCTGGAGGGGAAGGAATGAGGGGAAGAGAGAAAGGAAGGGGAGGGATTCGGCCTCCCCCTTCCTTGCCTCCTCTCTCCTCCTTCCTTCCCCCTCCGGGAATTGTGGTAGAGGGGGCGAATAGGACTAGGGCCCCAAGTAGGATTCCTCCTACTTGGGCGCCCCCTTGGCTGCTCCCTCTCCCTCCCACCTATATATATGAGGGGGAGGCACCTAGAACACACACCAACAATTGTTAGCCGTGTGCGGCGCCCTCCTCCACAGTTTATGCCTCCGGTCATATTGTCATAGTGCTTAGGCGAAGCCCTGCGGGGATCACTTCACCATCACTGTCACCACGCCGTCGTGCTGATGAAATTCTCCCTCGACACTTTGCTGGATCAAGAGTTCGAGGGACGTCATCAAGCTAAACGTGTGCAGAACTCGGAGGTGTCGTACGTTCGGTGCTTGATCGGTCGGAACGAGAACAAGTTCGACTACATCAACCGCGTTGTTGAACGCTTCCGCTTTCGGTCTACGAGGGTACGTGTACACACTCTCCCTCTCTCGTTTCTATGCATATCCTAGATAGATCTTGTGTGAGCGTAGGATTTTTTTTGAAATTGCATGCTACATTTCCCAATAGGCCCGGATTCTGAGAAATGGTTAGAGGCCATGAAATCCGAGATGGGATCCATGTATGAAAACAAAGTATGGACTTTGGAAGTATTACCTGAAGGGTGAAAGGCCATTCAGAATAAATCAATCTTCAAGAAGAAGACCGACACGGACGTAATGTCACCATCTATAATGCTCGACTTGTGGCAATGGGGTTTTCACAAGTTTAAGGAGCTGACTACGATGAGACATTCTCACCCGTAGCGATGATTAAGTCTGTCAGAATCATGTTAGCAATAGCTGCATTTTTTGATTATGAAATATGGCAGATGGATGTCAAAACAATGTTCCTTAACGGTTTCCTTAAGGAAGAGTTGTATATGATGCAACCAGAAGGTTTTGTTGATCCGGAGAATGCTGACAAAGTGTGCAAACTCCAGCGATCCATTTATGGACTGGTGCAAGCATCTCGGAGTTGGAATCTTCGCTTTGATGAGGTGATCAAAGTGTTTGGGTTTATACATGTTTTTGGAGAATCTTGTATTTACAAGAAAGTGAGTGGGAGCTCTATAGCATTTCTAATATTATATGTGGATGACATATTATTGATTGGAAACATATAGAACTTTAGGAAAATGTGAAGGAATATTTGAACAAGAGTTTTTCAATGAAGGACCTAAGAGAAGCTGCTTTCATATTAGGCATCAAGATCTATAGAGATAGATCAAGACACTTGATAGTACTTTCACAAAGCACATACCTTGATAAGATTTTGAAGAAGTTCAAAATGGATCAGTCCAAGAAGGGGTTCTTGCTTGTTTTGCAAGGTGTGAAGTTGAGTCAGACTCAATGCCCAGCGACTACAGAGGATAGAGAAAAGATGAGTGCCATCCCCTATGCCTCTGCCATAGGCTCTATCATGTATGCGATGTTGTGCACAAGGCCGGATGTCAGTCTTGCCATAAGTATGGCCGTAAGGTTTCAAAGCAATCTAGGAGTGGATAACTGGACAATGGTGAGGAATATCCTTAAGTACCTGAAAAGGACTAAGGAAATGTTTCTCGTTTATGGAGGTGATCAAGAGCTCGTCATAAAGGGTTACGTCGATGGAAGCTTTGACACTGATTCAGATAACTCTAAGTCTCAAACCGGATATGTATACATTCTGAATGGGGGAGCGGTAAGCTGGTGCAGTTCCAAGCAAAACGTGGTAGCTAATTCTACATGTGGAGCAAAGTACATAGCTGCCTCAGAGGCAGCGAAGGAAGGTGTCTGGATGAAGCAGTTCATGACAGATCTTGGAGTTGTGCCCAGTGCACTTGACCCGATGACTCTGTTCTATGACAACACTGGTGCCATTGCTCTAGCCAAGGAACTAAGGTTTCACAAGAGGACCAGACACATAAAGTGACACTTCAATTCCATCCGTGATTACATCAAGGAGGAAGACATAAACATTTGCAAGATACATATAGATCTGAATGTTGTAGATCCGTTGACTAAACCTCTTCCAACGGCAAAACATGATCAGCACCAGAACTCTATGGGTGTTAGATTCATTACCATGTAATACTAGATTATTGACTCTAGTGCAAGTGGGAGACTGTTTGAAATATGCCATAGAGGCAATAATAAAGTGGTTATTATTATATTTCCTTGTTCATGATAATCTTTTATTATCCATGCTATAATTGATTGACCGGAAACTCAAATACATGTGTGGATACATAGACAACAACATGTCCCTAGTAAGCCTCTACCGGACTAGCTCGTTGATCAAAGATGGCTATGGTTTCCTAGCCATAGACAAGAGTTGTCATTTGATAACGGGATCACATCATTAGGAGAATGATGTGATGGACAAGACCCAAACTATAAACGTAGCATATACGGGTAAGAAAAACTAATAATTATGTATATCAGTAGCCCCTGAGACTTGAAACAGTTGGCACAGCTGATTTAAGGATCATTGTTTGCATAGGTTCTTACGGAGAAGAATACCCAGTTATCTCAAGAGCTGGAGGAGTGCAAAGCCCAGCTACGGGCCGTAGTTGCCGCAATGAAGGAGTCCGAGAAGGCCCCATCTGGTAACACTTGTTTCTATCTAAAAGAATGACATGTAGCAGTTAGTATTCGGCATGCATGCAAATCTAACAATAGATTCTGTAGATGATCCCGGAGTGAATCCGGAGGTCGTGCGAGGGAATGAGCAACATGCTCAACGACAGCTAAAGGCTGGCGAGCGCGTGCTTACGCAGGTTAGGCGGGAGAAAAACGATCTCCAAGATGCCAATACCCGACTGGGCGTTGAACTGAAAGCTGTTCGGTCCTAGCTTGCTGACTCCGTAAAGGAGAATAAGAGGCTTCGACGCGGCATTTTTAGTAAGTGCTTGAACGAAATTTTATAGAGTTCGGCGAAGAAATCGGCTAACAGAGTTATATCTGTAGGTATGCTGACGGGTCGTCCCGCAGAGGAGATGCCCGGGTCTGCGGGTGATCTTCTGCCAGAGCTCTCACAACTGCACGAACAAGTTCGGCAGGTGATGCAGGGCATTGCCCAAGCCTTATGGCCATCCGCCTCCCTGCCAGGAGACATGGGGGAGCTTGTATAGATGCTCAAGGGAGCGCGGCGGCACTTCCGATTATGGAAGATATCAGTCTGCCGACAAGGTGCAAGGGAAGCCTGGGCCATGGTGAAGACACGATATACCAAGGCTGACCCGAACCACATGGCCAAGGTCGGACCTGTGGGGTCTGATGGGAAAGAGATCCCTGTTAGTTTGGTTTATGACCAGGTGAAATTAGCCGCAAAGTATTCCCAACAGGATTGTAGGCTAGACAGCCTGTTGGATGGTATAGAAGAAGAATTTAGTCAGTCTAAGTGACTGTGTACTTCCAGTGACATATATTGTCCCTAGCCGGATTGTAAATCATTTGTCATGGTAGACCTTTTCGCTTCGACCTCCGGACCCGATAGTACGGAGTGTATCTAAATACCTGCTCAGTTATGTAAAAACCGGGGTATGCGTGGAAACCAGGCGTAGGGGTCATAAGTGCTTGAACAGACAAGTACCCAACTAGCTATGTTATATTACATGGATAGTAAGAAACATCTTCCAGGGAGAATAGTTCCGTTAAGGGTTCCTTTCCCTGGGTACGCATGCATTACTGTGCATGTACGAACTGCGAAAAGAGACACAGGATATAAACATCTGGGGGCATGTATTACAATAAATAAAAGTCATCTTTTGTTCACCGACCGAATATTCCCTTAAGAACGCTAGCTTTCGGCTTCACCTAGTCTGAGGTACACATCCGGCTGACTCGGCAGTAACAATCGCAGAGGTGCTCCCCTTATGCCCTAGCCGAGTTAACGGGAACGTAGGGCATAAACACAAGAGCCAGGCAACCCAGCTTGGCCAAAACTTAAGTCATATCGATGCATATAATGGCGAAGAAAAAGCTACATGTGGAAAAGTAACACATGTGCGGGGGGCATAGAGCCCGGAACATAGTTATATTAAGCTTCTGTATAGGAAGCCCCCAGGTATAATGAACACGCCTAGCGTGTCAAGATTGTGTAGTCAAGACACATTTTAACCTTTTAAGGCCGTGAAGAAAAAGGGAAGAAAGAAAGAAAAGACAGATAACAGATATATAAAAAATTGACGGAGGTAAGGAGAGGAACACAGAGTCTGGCACTAGGCATAGAACCTTTGGAGTCTGGCTGCGTTCCATGGGTTTGGCTCGAGTCGATTGTCCGATGCATCCCGCAGACGATACGCTCCACCGGTCAGAACTTTGTCAATAACGAAAGGACCTTCCCATTTGGGCTTGAGCTTGTTCTTTTTATTCTCCGGTAGGCATAGAACGAGTTCGCCAACGTTATAAGTTTTGGCCCGTACTTCTCTGCTTTGATACCGCCGAGCCTGTTGCTGATAGAATGCGGAGCGGGCTTTTGCCACGTCACGCTCCTCCTTCAGGGCGTCCAAACTGTCCTGCCGATCAAGCTCGTCTTCTTTCTCTTCGTACATGCGCACTCGAGGTGAGTCATGAATGATGTCGCTGGGCAGTACCGCCTCTGCGCCGTACACCATAAAGAACGACATGTATCCGGTAGTGCGATTCGGCGTGGTCCACAGCCCCCATAGTACGGAGTCAAGCTCCTCCACCTAGTGCGTATCTGATTCCTTCAAGGATCGCACTAATCTGGGTTTAATGCTGCTCATGATAAGACCATTTGCTCGCTCGACTTGACCGTTAGTTTGTGGGTGATAGACAGAGGCATAATCGAGCTTAATGCCCATGTTGCTGCACCAAGTTTTTACATCGTCGGCTGTAAAGTTCGAGCTGTTATTGGTGATGATGCTGTGGGGGACGCCGTAACGGTGTACAACCCCTGATATGAAGTCTATCACTGGTCCGGACTCGGCCGTTTTAACTGGTTTGGCTTCTATCCATTTGGTGAATTTATCCACCATGAACAATAGGTATTTTTTCTTATGGCTTCCCCCTTTAAGGGGTCCGACCATATCAAGCCCCCAGACCGCAAAGGGCCAAGTAATGGGGATTGTTTGGAGAGCGGTAGGTGACATATGGCTTTGGTTTGCAAAAAGCTGGCAACCGATGCAACATTGAACGAGGTCCTATGCGTCTGCTCGGGCCGTCGGCCAGTAAAAACCTGTACAAAAGGCCTTTCTTACAAGGGCCCGAGCTGCGGCGTGGTGGCCGCCAAGTCCAGCATGAATTTCTGCCAAAAGTTGTCGTCCTTCCTCTTCGGAGATGCACCTTTGAAGTACTTCAGTAACGCTTTTCTTATAAAGCTCTCCCTCGTGGACCTTGTAGGCTTTAGACCGCCACACAATGCAACGTGCCTCGTTTGGGTCATCAGGGAGTTCTTGCCTAGTTAGGTAAGCCAAGAAGGGTTCTGTCCACGTGGCGATGACAGCCATAATCACGTGGGCCGAAGGTGTTATTTCGGTGGCAGAGCCTCCGATTACGTCAGAGTGTTCGGGGTCTGGTGTTGTGGCCGGATCCGGACTGTTTTTGCCGGTCTCCCCTTCCAACACCACGGATGGCTTCAATAGCCTTTCCAAGAAGATATTAGGTGGGACAGGGTCACGCTTAGCGCCGATGCGGGCGAGGATATCCGCCGCTTGATTGTTTTCTCGGACCACATGGTGGAATTCGAGGCCCTCGAACCGAGCTGGCATTTTGAGGATGGCGTTGCGGTAAGCCGCCATTTTTGGGTCCTTGGCGTCAAAGTCCCCATTTATTTGAGATATTGCGAGGTTCGAATCCCCCGCACCTCTAGGCGTTGAATGCCCATGGAGACTGCCATCCGGAGACCATGCAACAGGGCCTCATATTCTGCTGCATTGTTGGAGTTTGTGTATAATATTTCGAGTATGTATTGGACTGTATCTCCGGTGGGGGATGTCAGGACGACGCCTGCCCCCAGACCAGCCAGCATCTTAGAGCTGTCAAAGTGCACGATCCAATTGGAGTACGCCCCGTACTCTTTAGGGAGTTCGACTTCCGTCCATTCGGCGACGAAATCAGCCAGTACTTGCGACTTAATGGCTCGCTGTGGTTTATATGTTATGTCGAACGGGAGGAGCTTGATAGCCCATTTAGCAATCCGGCCCGTGGCATCGCGGTTATTTATTATGTCATTGAGTGGTACTTCAGAGGCCACCGTAATTGAACACTCTTGAAAGTAGTGTCATAGTTTCCGGGATGCCATGAAGACCGTGTATGCTATCTTTTGATAATGTGGGTACCGTGATTTGCATGGAGTGAGGACAGTGGATACGTAGTATACCGGCTTTTGAAGCGGGGACTTATGTCCGTCCATCTCTCGTTCGACGACGAGCACTGCGCTTACAACTTGGTGTGTTGCCACTATATATAACAGCATTGGTTCGCCGACATTTGGTGCGGCCAAGATTGGGTTGGTGGCCAATACGGTTTTTATTTCTTCCAATCTGGCCGTGGCCACATCCGTCCACTCAAAGTGTTCGGTACGTCGAAGAAGGCGATAAAGAGGTAGTGCCTTTTCTCCTAATCGGGAGATAAAGCGGCTTAAGGCAGCCATGCATCCAGTTAATTTCTGGATTTGCTTGAGGTCTGTTGGGATAGCCAACTGTGACAAAGCTCAGATTTTAGCCGGATTTGCTTCAATTCCTCTATTGGAGACGATGAAGCCCAAGAGCTTTCCGGCGGGAACACCCAAAACGCATTTTTCCGGATTGAGCTTGATGTCATATGTTCGGAGATTGTCGAACGTGAGCATCAAGTCGTCTATTAAGGATTCGACGTGTCTTGTTTTAATGACCACATCGTCTACATATGCCTCCACTGTTTTGCCGATTTGTGTTTCCAGGCATTTCTGAATCATGCGTTGATAGGTTGCACCGGCATTTTTGAGCCTGAAAGGCATGGTGTTAAAACAGAAGGGGCTGTATGGAGTGATGAATGCCGTTGCGGCTTGATCGGGCTCCGCCATCTTAATTTGATGGTATCCAGAATATGCGTCGAGGAAGCACAATGAGTCGTGTCCTGTGGTAGCATCGATAATTTGATCGATGCAGGGGAGGGGGAAGGGATCCTTGGGGCAAGCCTTGTTAAGGTCCTTGAAATCGACATATAGCCAGGATTTGTCCTTCTTTGGTACCATCACCAGTTTTGCTAGCCAGTCTGGATGTTTTATTTCTCTAATTTATCCGGCCTCGAGTAACTTGGCTAGCTCTTCTCCCATGGCTTGTCGTTTAGGCTCAGAGAAACGCCGAAGAGTCTGCTTGACCGGCTTGAACCCCTTTAGAATGTTAAGGCTATGCTCGGCCAGCCTGCATGGGATTCCTGGCATGTCTGAAGGATGCCAGGCGAAGATGTCCCAATTCTCGCGCAAGAACTCCCGCAGTGCGGCGTCTGTTGTGGGGTTCAGCTGTGCCCCGATGGATGCTGTTTTTGTAGGGTCCGTTGGGTGGACCTGGAATTTGACTATTTCGTCCGCTGGTTTAAAAGAGGTGGACTTGGGTCTTTTGTTGAGTATCACGTCGTCCCTGTCCATCGTGGAGCTTAGCGCAGTTAGTTCTTCGGCCACAAGGGCTTCGGATAACGCCTCGAGGGCTAGTGCGGCGGTTTTATTTTCTATGCAGAGTGCTATGTCCGGATCACTAGCCAGAGTGATGATTCCATTGGGCCCGGGCATTTTGAGCTTCATGTACCCATAATGGGGTATAGCTTGGAAGATCGTGAATGCCACCCGCCCTAAAAGGGCGTGGTATCCGCTACTGAACGGGTCCACTTGGAATGTGATTTCCTCGGACCTATAATTCTCTAGCATGCCGAATACCACATCTTGTGTGATTTTTCCCGCACATCGTGCCTCCCGACTAGGGATGATTCCTCTGAACGTCGTGCTGCTTTGCTCAATGCAGCTCTTGTCTATTTCCATTTTGCTAAGAGTTTCCTCGTAGATGAGGTTTAATCCGCTGCCACAGTCCATGAGCACTTTAGTAAGCCGGAAGCCGTCCACAATTGGACTAAGGACCAAAGCGGCTGGTGCTCGGGCTGTTCGGAATTGGGGTTCGTCACTGGCATTGAAGGTTATGGCCGTGTCATTCTATGGATTTATTGCTGCAACGTGGCAGACTTCGGCGAGGCTGCGGAGTGTTCGCTTGCGCCTATTATTTGAGGCGAAGGTCTCGAAGACTGTTAATACTGTATTGTTATTTTCCCCGGGATGGTGCTCTGTTGTATTGTTGATGAGGATATCCTCGCCGCTCTTGGCCACCTGCCGGAGTATCCAACATGCTCTAAGGCTGTGTGTTGGCATGGTATCCGTTGTACTGTGAATTCTTCATAGCCCATTGAGACATCCCTCCAATACAGTTTTACGCCCTGTAGTGGGCTTTTGTTTCTTTGTAATTGGATCAGGTGACTTACGAGAGTACACCCTTTTAGTTCGGACGGGGTGTTTAGTGAGAGCCGAAGGGTCCCAGAATTTTGTTTGGGTTTTCCAGGCGCTTTCCATCGCATAGTACTTCCGTACTATGTCCGCCAAGTCAGCAAAGTGTGCTATGTCACGGCGACTTATGGCGTTGAGGATTCCCTTGTCCGTGTAATTTTTGCAAAAGAATGAAATTGCGTCTTCCTTGCGACAGTCCTTGACCTTGCTCATTACAAGGAGGAATCTGGCCCAATAGTGGTGTACTATCTCTTGGGGCTCTTGTCTAATGTGGGAAAGATCACTTGAGTCTGGGTGGGTGGCTAGTTTTATGTCCAAACCCTGACCCGATCTGAGACCCAGGGGCGGAGGATTTTCCAAGCTTGGCAGTTCAGACTCTGGGATGTTGCCCAATAGTTCTGGCCCGCTGTCTGATTCTAGGTTCGAAGCTTGGGCCATGTCCTCCCGTGGACGGGTATCCGGCTCGGAGAGCTCAGGAATCCGGACATAGTTTGTCCTCAAAATAGAGGAAGAATTGCTACATTGCTCCTCCACCACCGCTATCTGATGGGTGACTGGCGGAGAGTTAATCTCCCTTTGGTCGGGTTTAAGCCCGATCCGATCATAGTCCGTTGCGACTCCCAGGGCGGCGATGTGATCCAAGAGCTCGTTCAAGGAAGAGAGCTCTATTGGATCCATCTGCTCGGCGAATCCTGCGCCGACGTGGAGGTTGTTTTTGATGACCCGAGAAGTTATCGTCGGCGCGACGGCCGAATGGGCGGTCATGACCAAGCCGCCTAGTCGGAGAGTTTGGCCTACATCCAGGGCTCCCCCCGAGGTAATGTTGTCCTTGACAACAAGACGAGCCATCAAGCCTTATCGTGGCGGCACAGTGGAACTCTCAATGAAAGCACCAATGTCGGTGTCAAAACCGACGGATCTCGGGTAGGGGGTCCCGAACTATGCGTCTAAGGCGGATGGTAACAAGAGGCGGGGGACACAATGTTTACCCAGGTTCGGGCCCTCTCGATGGAGGTAATACCCTACTTCCTGCTTGATTGATCTTGATGATATGAGTATTACAAGAGTTGATCTACCACGACATCGTAGAGGCTAAACCCTAGAAGCTAGCCTATGATTATGATTGTTGTTGTCCTACGGACTAAACCCTCCGGTTTATATAGACACCGGAGGGGGCTAGGGTTACACAAAGTCGGTTACAAGGGAGGAGATCTACATATCCGAATTGCCAAGCTTGCCTTCCACGCAAAGAAGAGTCCCACCCGGACACGGGACGAAGTCTTCAATCTTGTATCTTCATAATCCAATAGTCCGGCCAAAGGATATAGTCCAGCTGTCCGAGGACCCACTAATCCAGGACTCCCTCAATATGATCGTGTCAAGTTTATTTCTATCATTTTTTGCATGTCAAGTATATATGTTCCGATGATCATGAGATCATGCAACTCACTGACACCGTAGGAATACTTTATGTGTACCAAACCTCGCAACGTAACTGGGTGAATATAAAGGTGCTCTAAAGGTATATCCGAGGGTGTCTGTTGAGTTGACATGGATCAAGACTGGCATTTGTCACTCTGTATTATGGAGAGGTATCTCAGGGCCCACTCGGTAATACAACATCACAATGAGCTTGCAAGCAATGTGACCAATGGGTTAGTCATGAGATCTTGTATTACGGAACAAGTAAAGAGACTTGCCGGTAACGGGATTGAACTAGGTATGGAGATACCGATGATCGAATCTCAGGCAAGTAGCATATCGATGAACAAAGGGAACTACATACGGGATTAGCAGAATCCTTGACATTGAGGTTCAACTGATAAGATCTTCGTAGAATATGTAGGAACCAATATGGGCATCCAGGTCCTGCTATTGGTTATTGACCGTAGAGGTGTCTCGGCCATGTCCGCATAGTTCTCGAACCCGCAGGGTCACACACTTAAACGTTTGGTGACGATATAAGTATAGTTCAGTCATTATGGTGGTTACCGAAGGTTGTTCGGAGTCCTAGATGAGATTCTGGACATAACGAGGAACTCCAGAATGGTCCGGAGGTGAAGATTGATATATTTGACGAAGGGTATTGGAGTCCGGAATTGTTCCAGGGGTATCGGGTGATGACCAACATCACCGAAAGGGGTTTCATGGGGGGGGGGCAAGTGTTGGGGGGGCCATGGGCCAAGGGGAGGGGGGAAACCAGCCCACTAAGGGGTTGTGCGCCGCTCACTCTTTCCCACGTAACCAGAAGGGGTGGGGGCACTCCCCTAGGGCAGCCACCCCCTTTGCCTTGGGCTTGGGAGCCAAGGCTCCCACGGGGGAGGCACACCAAAGCTCATCTAGGGTTTTCCCCAGGTAGCCACCCCCCTAGGGAACCCTAGGGTGCCCTCTCCTCCTCCCTTCCCCATATATATAGAGGGGTAGAGGGAGGGCAGCCGCACCCATCTATGCCACGGCGCTGCCCTCCCTCTCCCTCGTAGCCATCTTGTTCTCCGTAGTGCTTAGCGAAGCTCTGTGGAGATCTCTCCACCACTGCCGCCAACACGCTCGTGCTGCTAGAGGACTCGGGATACTACTTCACCATCACTCGCTAGATCGAGGAGGTGAAGGCATCATCAAGCCATACGTGTGTTGAACGCAGAGGTGTCGTCTGTCCGACACTTGGATCGGGAGTTCGCGGGACGGATCGTGATTGGATCACGAAGATGTTCGACTACATCAACCGCGTTTACAAGGGTATGTAGATGCAATCTCTCCTCTCGTAGATGGTCATCTCCTAGATTTACTTTGGTGAGCGTAGGAATTTTTTTGTTTTCCATGCAACATTCCCCAACACATAGCAATCATCATAGCATTCATCCTTCGATAAGCACGAAGGGAAATTAAACAATGTATGAGTTGAAGAGTTACTCTCATTAGAAGGTGGGCACGTGTAGCTAATCCGATCTTCCTCCTTTTGTTCTTCGCTCTCCTCATCATGTTTTTCATCTAATGAGCTCATAATGTCATCAATTTGTTCTTCCATAGTTTCCTGCAAAATATTAGTCTCTTCTTGGACAACGGAGACTTTCTCAATAAATGCATCAATATCAGCATTATATTCATAATTATCATAGCAATATTTAAGTATAGCAAAAATTTCAGGCCTATAAACATCATCATCAAAAGCTTCATACTTTTCAAACAAAGATCCAATTTCATAAGCACCCTTAAAAGCAACAAATTCTTCTATTCGTTCCACATCATAGTAATCATAAATAACATTAGCATAAGAATCCAAGGTTTCATTATCATTAAATCTACATGAAAAGGGAAGGTGTGGAGCCTTCATCCTAGAGCAACAAGTATAATCATATCTCAAGCATGAATTTTGAGCATACCAATGCAACATATGAATTTTGATCCCATAAGAGTTTCCCTTTTTGAGTCAAGCCATAATCCCTAAAGTATTCACGTTGATCCAACATGTCTCCCATTATATAATTGAATGGGGTTTTCTCAGGATTATTAAAATAGTGCATAATATCTTTCACATAATGATCATCGAGGGTTTTAGGAGGTTCCCCATCTCCATGAGTAGCAAGTAAACCTGATTCTTTTTGGTATTTCATGTTCCATATCCATAACCAAAGATAGAGAACAACTTATAACATCAAATAAAATCTACTTAGTGATAAAGCAGACAAGCACACACAAGAATATTCACCCACGCTATTGCTCTCCGGCAACGGCGCCAGAAAAAGTCTTGATAACCCACAAGTATAGGGAATCAGTTGTAGCCTCTTTCGATAAGTAAGAGTGTCAAACCCAACGAGGAGCTAAAGGTAGAACAAATATTCCCTCAAGTTCTATCGACCACCGATACAACTCTACGCATGCTTTACGTTCGCTTTACCTAGAACAAGTATGAAACTAGAAGTACTTTGATGGTGTTGTAGGATAGGTTTGCAAGATAATAAAGAGCACGTAAATAAAAACTAGGGGTTGTTTAGATAAAGAAACAACTAAGTTAGTTTTAGTAGAGAGCTTTTTGTCACAAGAAAGTTATTTGTCCCTAGGCAATCGATAACTAGACCGGTAATCATTATTGTAATTTTATATGAAGGAGAGGCATAAGCTAACATACTTTCTCTCCTTGGATCATATGAACTTATGATTGGAACTCTAGCAAACATCCATAACTACTAACGATCATTAAGGTAAAAACCAACCATAGCATTAAAGTATCAAGTCTTCTTTATTCCCGTACGCCACAACCCACTTATCCGTGTTTGGGCTGCTATCACCTCCGCAACACAGACAATAAGCTAACCATGAACATATTGCAACACCCTACAGCGGGGATCCCTCATGCTTGCACGATATGGAGAGCACCATAGGACAGCACCAACAATAAAACATACAACTCAAACCAATCATGATCATCAATCAACCCATAGGACAAAACGGATCTACGCAAACATCATAGGATAGCCATAAATCATTGGGAAATAATATATAGAGTTGAGCACCATGTTTAAGTAGAGATTACAGTGGGGAGAAGAGGTGTCACACTACTGCATAGAGGGGGGGAGAGTTGGTGATGACAGCGGCCATGATGGCCCCGACGGCGTTCCGGTGCCACCGGGAGAGAGGGGGAGAGAGCCCCCTCCTCCTTCATCTTCCTTGACCTCCCTCCTAGATGGGAGAATGGTTATCCCTTTGGTCCACGGCCTCCATGGCGGCGGAGGGGCGGGAGCCCCTCCAAGATTGGATCTCTCTCTCTCTCTCTCTCTCTCTGTTTCCTTCTGTTTATGCGCTCCTAGATTCTGGCCTTTCACCTTTTCTTAAATTCCCAGATATCCGTAACTCCGATTGGGCTGAAATGTTAACACATTTTTTATCCGGATATTAGCTTTCTTTGTGGCTAAAGAAGGGCACCAACCACCTTACGGGGTGGCCACAAGGGCCCAAGGCATGCCCTACCCCCTAGGGGGCGCCCCCGTGCCTTGCTACCGCCTCGGGCATCATCTCGCGTTGATTCCACTTCCCAAAATTCACATATATTCAAAAGAAAAAATCTTCATAAGTTTTTATCGTGTTTGGACTCCGTTTGATATGCATTTTCTATGAAACAAAAAACATGCAAAAAACAGGGACTGGCACTGGGCACTGGATCAATATGTTAGTCCAAGAAAATCATATAAATTATTGCCAAAAGTATGTAAAAGTTGTAGAATATTGGCATGGAACAATCAAAAATTGCAGATACGACAAAGATGTATCAACCACAAGATTGAACCTACTACTAATCACCTCTCCCACTGAAGATAAATCGATCTAATTGGCCAAAAGAGATAGATAGACTGGAGAGAGATACAAGGCTATAAAATCACACATATATAAATCTCGGAAAAGACTCAAATACTTTCAACGAATAATCTGATCCGAAACTTACAATTCATCGGATCCCAACAAACACACCGCGAGAATTACATTGAATAGATCTCCAAAGAGATCATTGTATTGAAGATCAAAAAGAGAGAGAAAGTCATTTAGCTACTGCTATGGACCCGTAGGTCCTGTGGGAACTACTCACACATCATCATGGAGGCAGCAAGGTCGATCAAGATTGCCTCCCCAATGGTTTCCCCCTCTGGCAGAGAACCATCGAAGGACTCCAGATGGGATCGCATACAAACAGAGGCTTGCGGCGGTGGAATAATTGCTTCGGGTCTTGCTCTGGTGGTTTCTAGATTTTAGGGAATTTATAGGCCAAGAATTAGGGCAAACGGAGCCATGTGACACCCACAAGATCACAAGGTGCCCCCTGGGCGCGTCCTCTGAGCTTGTGGCTCCCTGGATCATCGTCTGGTGCATCGCCGAAGCTTCTAGGATCTCTTCTGGTCCAAAAAATCATCGTAAAATTTTATTGTGTTTGGACTTCATGTGGTATGTTTTTTCTGCAAAACAATGAAATAGGAGAAAAAAATAGAAACTAGCACTGGGCACTAAATTAATAGGTTAGTCCAAAAAATGATATAAAATAGCATATAAAGCATACAAGATTGATAACATAATCGCATCAAACAATCAAAAATTATAGACACGTTTGAGACGTATTAGCATCCCAAGCTTAATTCCTACTTGTCCTTGAGTAGGTAGATGATAAAAACATAATTTTTGATGTGAAACACTACCTGACATGTCTTATCATGTAATTCTTTTATGCTATGAATATTGGGAATCGATGAATCATCTGATATCAAAACGATAATATGCAAAAATGCTAGAAAATAATCATTACCCTTCAAAATAAACAATGCTAATGAATGTTATTCTTACTCATTTAATCATGTAAGCATGGAATAACTCGGTCTTCATCGTATGAGTTCACGACCAGTCCGTCGCCGGTGGACATAAGGTTCACGATGGAAGTGGAGGGGCCAGCACTCTCGCCGTCTAACCGGCACGGTCCAACGGTGTTTGGCGGTGTGTTGGACGCACAACTGTGCAGCCAGCGCCACCTCCGTATGGACGCAAATAGGGCAAAAATATGGGTCGGGAATGCGTCCAGTATCTAGACGAACAACCATCAGACAAATTTTGGGTTGGCGTCAGCGCGTTGGGCCTACGTTTTCGTTCGTTTCCACCCAAACGACTTGTGTGGACCAAATGCGTTGGTGTGTTGGAGTTGCCTTTAGCTCCTCTAAAAATATTCCTGTAAAAGTCATTTTACAGGGTGATCGTATAATTTATATGAAGTTTTGTGACACCTACTTTTCGCAATTCCTGAAAAAATTCTATTTTCGTATTTTTCATTAAAGGGCCGTTAGGGCCCTCAAGCAGTGACATCGAAATGGGACGGCTTCGGGAGCAGTGAGGTGGGGTGGTGGCGGGCCTCGCGGTGACGGCGGCGGGGCAATGTTTTGATGGTGGCCTGCCTCGCAGTGGCGGAGCGATGGCGTTTCGACATCACGACGTCCTAATTGTAAAGTTTGAGGCGGTTATCCGCCATCCGAATTTATCAGGAAAGCCATCTTTCCGTAATCTTGCATGATGGAAGGTGGTTATACGGGATCCCGTAAAAAATCGGGTTTATGGAGCTGTTGTGGACCCTTTTTGCCCCAACTTTTTATAAACAATAGGTTTTTAAAGACAGGGGAGTTGTTGGAGTCGCTCTTATGTCCTAGGGTGCCTCATTATGCTGAAAGCAAGCCTCATTAGGTTGATCTAAGGTGGGGCCTTCGAAGAAATCCTAGTCTATCTTATTTTACGTGTCAAAAAGGCCCCCTAGGTTGCTTTATACCTGAGCCTTTGTCCCGGCCTAACGCACAGGAGCATAATAGGAGAGCAACTAACTAGAGTTGAGACCTCCGGCGGTCACTTTTGCCGCCCTTGGTTGTACGCATATTTGGATTTTAGATATTTTTTGTCTGCTTTTCCCTAGGTTTTGAAGAGAAAAAAAACCTGAATTTCTTTTCTCCGTGAAAAAAAGAGAAGCACGGATTTGTTCTTCATGGAGGGATAGATTTGCTTTCACGATAAGCATAATTGTTCTTCTTGGAGAAGGAGAAAAATTGTAAAAACAAATCCTGAATTTTTTTGTGCTTTCACGAGAAGCATATATTTGCTTTTCACGGAAACACAGATTTGCTTCCGTGAGAAGCACACCTGTGCTTCTCAGAAAGGGAAAAATCATGAGAAAATTTGTGCGTGAATTTTTTGTGTGGGGCTTTCAAGAGAAGCATAGATTTGCTTCGGCGAGAAGCACAACTGCGATTCTCAAAAAGGAAAGAAATGAGAAAAACCATGCTTCTGGGTGTGAATTTTTTTGGTTTTTTCATGAAAAAAAATTAGATTCAAACCTATTTACATGGTCTAATTTCCAAGATCTACTTATCAGTGCCTAAGAAGGTGGAAGTGACCTTAAAAAGGGGTTACCTTTAAATAGTGATTTTGTCCTAATCTCCGCACTACAAGGTGCTCGCGCAACAAACACGTACTCCCACACGTGATTTGGGCTAGACGGGCGACACATTTTGGGGTGTGGCACCTATGTGTTTATTTTATTTTAAATTTTTATTTTTATTTACAAACATGTCCAAGATTTCAAAAATGGTTTAAAATTTCATCAAATTTTTAAAAAGTATTCATCAACCCCAAAAAACTTCAGATTGGACAATATGCTCATGATTTAAAAAATTCACAAATTTCAAAAAATATTCGCAATTTTTTGAAAATACTCACATATTATAAAAAATGTTCACAATTGGAAAAATGTTCAAGATTTCAAAAATATATTCAAGAAAGTAGAATTAAATACTGGAATTGTCTAAAAAATGAAGAATTGTAAAAAATGGAAAATACAGAAAATGATCGTAAATTTAAATTTTTAATGAATTTTACAAATTGCTCCAAAAATTGAAAAATTCTTATGAATTTCACCAATGGTCTTGGATTTAAAAATGTAACTAAAAATATTTTTGCATTTTAAAAAGTTCAAGAAATTGAAATTGTTCCCGTTATTCATTAAAAAGTTGACAGTTTTGTAATTGTTTGTGAATATTAAAAGTGTGCACAATTTTCACAGAAAAATCATGTACTTCAGAAAAAGTTGTGGATTTAGAAAAAGTTTACGAATTTGAAAAAAGTTCACGGGGTTGAAAAGAAAAACGAGATGTATAAAAGAAAAATGAAAAGGGAAAAGGAAGAAGAAAAAAAATGAAAAGGGCAATAAGAATAAATAAAGAAAAAAAGAACAATTTTCTTCCTTTCCAAAACCCACGAGGAGAAATATTGGAATGGGCCGCCCCAAAGAATCGACCTAGGCGAAAAATAGTAAGGACCTGGGGTCCCAATGGATAGAAGTACGGGAAGGACTTGGTGGAGCGCGGTGACTATTTTTCGCTTTAAGCGAGTGGTACAGGATCTCTTGTGTCGACTCTACAGTAAAGGGCCGGCCCATTAGCGTAATAAAAGAAAATAAAGGAGAGGACTCACGCGGCACGGGGTTCGATCTCAAGATATCTTTTTTTTCTCAGATACGCACGAGTGTGCGTACTATATATTAAAGAGTGGGTGGGAAATGAAGTCCCTCCATGCTGGATGTTACAAATTATATGTACACCAACTCCACGCTAAGGTCCAAATACAAGATTAACTCCTCCTATCTACCCACCTAGCTAATACTTACAGCATCGGCTCCACGCTTTCCTTGAAGATCCCGTCTTGTTTCCAATATGTGCACTCTTGCATGATGGTCTTCGCTAGTCTAGTCATAGATGGAGAGCAAGCATCAACACTATGGAGTTTATATGCTTCCACAGCTCCCAGAGAACAAGAGCATTTCTCGCACCTCCTTTGTACAACCCGCACTGATTTGCACATTTGCACACCACGGGAACGGCTTGGACTCATGATCCGGTACCCAGTTCGGCATGTTAAGGCTCTCACCAACGATGTTCCATAGTTGTCGTGCAAAGACACAAGTGAGGAGAATGTGATATATGGTTTCTTGCTCTTGATCGCAAAACGGGCAAGCCTCCTGGTGACATGGGCCACGCCTCTCCAGCCTATTCGAGGTCCAACATCTGTTCTGGAGTGCGAGCCAAGCGAAGAAGTGGCATTGTAGGGGCACTCTTGACTTCCAAGTGAATGTGATCATGGGGCTAACCTCTCTTGCCCAGAATTTTGACGCATATGCCGAATGAGCCGAGAAGGCTCCGGTATTCTCCCAAACCCAGGCTATCGAGTCGGAGTCGGTGTGGTTGAGTTACACTTGCTGCATGGCCGTCCAGAGACCAAGGTACTCGTGAATCTCCTGTTCCAACATCTCCGGCCTGACATCGGAGACCCAGATGCCCTCCATCGATGTCTGTTGCACTGTCCGGGCTTTCTTGCAAGTGCTCACCCAAACTTGGCGGTGCAGGCCAGGTGGCCATGTCTCCAGCATACAGACCATCAGCGACCATGGGAGGAGTTTGATATTACAGTGCCTCAGGAGGCGATGCAACTGTTCCAGGCTGCCTCACGAGCGACGGTGGGAGATGGCGCCTCAACTCTCTTCTGGGAAGACAGATGGTTCGAAGTCTCTAGAATCCCAAGATATCTTGTTTGCTTCATTGCGGTGCTACCACTAAGCAAACGCCTAGTTCTTGTGAGGAACATAGGGCGCGAGCTGAATGAAGTAAAAAAATCCGGATATACAATACTTTTTAGGTTTTCGTTTTTTGTTTTTTTCTGGTTTTCATCGACTTTGCTTTGTTTCTTTCTCCATTTCATCGGTTCTTTCAATAGTTTTCATGCGTTTTTTGGTTTTTTGTTTTTGTTTTTTGACAAGGTTTTCTTTGTTTTTTGTTTGGTTTTATTTTTTCTTCTCCATTCCGTGTTTAGTTTTCTTATTTCTTCTCCATTTTTGTTTGCTTTTGTTATTCATTTTCCATTTTTCTTTTTTCTTATGTTTATTTTCGCTTTCCCTCTATATTTTCGTATATGTAAAAAACATTTCTTTAGTAAGTGATCGACATTTTCTGTATACTCATTCAACATTGTCCGAATGCTTATTCAATATCATCATGGAGGCAGCAAGGTCGATCAAGATTGCCTCCCCAATGGTTTCCCCCTCTGGCAGAGAACATCGAAGGACTCCAGATGGGATCGCGTACAAACAGAGGCTTGCGGCAGTGGAATAATTGTTTCGGGTCTTGCTCTGGTGGCTTCTGGATTTTAGGGAATTTATAGGCCAAGAATTAGGGCAAACGGAGCCATGTGAGACCCACAAGATCACACGGTGCCCCCCCCGGGGCGTGTCCTCTGAGCTTGTGGCTCCCTGGATCATCGTCTGGTGCATCGCCGAAGCTTCTGGGGTCTCTTCTGGTCCAAAAGAAAATCATCGTAAAATTTTATTGTGTTTGGACTTCGTCTGGTATGTTTTTTCTGCGAAACAATGAAATAGGAAAAAAATAGCAACTAGCACTGGATACTAAATTAATAGGTGATACGTCCCCAACATATCTATAATTTTTTATTGTTCCATGCTATTATATTATATGTTTTGGATGTTTAGCGGACTTTAATATGCTCTTTTATATTATTTTTGGGACTAACCTATTAACCGGAGGCCCGGTGCCAGTTTCTGTTTTTTTTGCCTATTTTAGTGTTTCGCAGAAAAGGAATACCAAATGGAGTCCAAACGAAATGAAACCTTCGCGATAATCTTTCTTGGACCAAAAGCAATCCAGGAGACTTGGAGTGGAAACCTGGAACTCCGCGAGGCAGCCACGAGGCAGGAGGGCGCGCCCCACCCTCGTGGGCCCCTCGTAGCTCCACCAACGTACTTCTTTCGCCTATATATACTCTTATACTCTAGATCAACCGCGAAGAGCCACACAACCACTTTTCCACCACCGCAACCTTCTGTACCCGTGAGATCCCATCTTGGGGCCTCTTCCGACGATGTGCCGGAGGGGGAATCGATCACGGAGGGCTTCTACATCAACACCATAGCCTCTCCGATGAAGCGTGAGTAGTTTACCACAGACCTTCGGGTCCATAGTTATTAGCTAGATGGCTTCTTCTCTCTCTTTGATTCTAAATACAAAGTTCTCCTCGATGTTCTTGGAGATCTATTTGATGTAATACTCTTTTGCATTGTGTTTGCCGAGATCCGATGATTTGTGGGTTTATGAACAAGATTATCTATGAATATTATTTGGTTCTTCTCTGAATTCTTATATGCATGATTTGATATCTTTGCAAGTCTCTTTGAATTATCGGTTTAGTTTGGCCTACTAGATTGATCTTTCTTGCAATGGGAGAAGTGCTTAGCTTTGGGTTCAAACTAGCGGTGTCCTTTCCCAGTGACAGTAGGGGCAATAAGGCATGTATTGTATTGTTGCCATCGAGGATAAAAAGTTGGGGTTTATATCATATTGCTTGAGTTTATCCCTCTACATCATGTCATTTTGCTTAATGTGTTACTCTATTCTTATGAACTTAATACTCTAGATGCATGTTGGATAGCGGTCGATGTGTGGAGTAATAGTAGTAGATGCAGAATCGTTTCGATCTACTTGACATGGACGTGATTCCTATATTCATGATCATTGCCTTACATATTCTCATAACTATGCACTTTTCTATCAATTGCTCGGCAGTAATTTGTTCACCCACCGTAATACATGCTATATTGAGAGAAGCCACTAGCGAAACTTATGGCCCCCGGGTCTCTTTCTTATTATATTGCATCTCCTTTATTTACATCACATCTCGTTTACTATTTTGCAATCTTTACTTTCCAATCTAAACAACAAAAATACCAAAATATTACTTTATTATCTCTATTAGATCTCACTTTTGCGAGTGACTGTGAAGGGATTGGCAGCCCCTTTATCGCGTTGGTTGCAAGGTTCTTGATTGTTTGTGCAGGTACTAAGTGACTTGTGCGTTGTCTCCTACTGGATTGATACCTTGGTTCTCAAAAACTGAGGGAAATACTTACGCTACTTTGCTGCATCACCCTTTCCTCTTCAAGGGAAAACCAACGCATACTCAAGAGGTAGCAAGAAGAATTTATGGCGCCGTTGTCGGGGAGATCTACGCCAAGTCAAGACTTACCAAGTAGCCATCATAAACTCTTCTCCCTCGCATTACATTATTTGCCATTCACCTCTCGTTTTCCTCTCCCCCACTTCTAAAACGATTTTCGAAAACCTTTGCCTTTTCTTCGCCCCTTTTTCATTCGTCTCTTTCCGCTTGCCTCTTGTGTGTTCGTTCTTAGTGAGGTTTGTTGCCATCATGTCTGAAACTAGGGAGGTTATCTTTGAAAAGGATAGTAGTAACGACGGGGGAAACTTTGATGCTTTTGATAATCCTCATGAAGAACCTACTATTTTACATACTAAAAAGTTTCAGATTGGTAGTGGTAATATTATTGGGAAAGGATTTATGCAAGATTTCTTTACTTGCGCCGGTGCTTTGCCCACTATGGGTGGGTCTATTATTCATAAAACTAGTAGTCTTGCGGATTCCAAGATTAAGAAACCTATGGAAAGGATTAATGATGTTCTTATTGTTGCAAATAGGAATTATGTACCCGTAGATTTCATTGTTCTTGATATAGATTGCAATCCTACATGTCCTATTATTCTTGGTAGACCTTTCCTTAGAAGGATTGGTGCAATTATTGACATGAAAGAAGGAAATATTAGATTCCAATTTCCATTAAGGAAAGGCATGGAACACTTTCCTAGGAAGAAAATTAAATTGACTTATGAATATATTATGATAATCACTTATGGGTTGCATACCAAAGATGACAATACTTAGATATATTCTTGTTTTTATGCCTAGCTAGGGGCGTTAAACGATAGCGCTTGTTGGGAGGCAACCCAATTTTATTTTTTTTCTTTGTCTTTGTTCCTGTTTAGTAATAAATAATTCATCTAGCTTCTGTTATGATTCTGTTTTTATGTTTTAATTAGTGTTTGTGCCAAGTAAAGCCTTTAGGGTTTTCTTGGGTGATTGTTGTTTAATCTTGCTGATAAAAACAGAATGTATGCGCTCACGAAAATAATTTTCATTTTTTACCAGAGAGTGATAAAATACCAATTCAAACTTCAGTAGATCAATATACTTTTTATCCTGGTCGTCCTAATTTGTCACAATTTTTGGAGTTACAGAAGTATTTGAAACCTCCAGATTGCTACAGACTGTTCTGTTTTTGACAGATTCTGTTTTTCGTGTGTTGTTTGCTTATTTTGATGCATCTATGGTTAGTATTGGGTGGTATGAACCATAGAGAAGTTGGAATACAGTAGGTTTAACACCAATAAAAATAAAGAATGAGTTCATTACAGTACCTTAAAGTGGTGGTTTATTTTCTTATACTAACGGAGCTCATGAGATTTTCTGTTGAAGTTTTATGTTGTGAAGTTTTCAAGTTTTTGGGTAAAGATTTGATGGATTTTGGAATAAGGAGTGGCAAGAGCCTAATCTTGGGGATGCCCACGGCACCCCAAGGTAAAATTCAAGGACAACCAAAAGCCTAAGCTTGGGGATGCCCTGGAAGGCATCCCCTCTTTCGTCTTCGTCTATCGGTAACTTTACTTGAGGCTATATTTTTATTCACCACATGATATGTGTTTTGCTTGGAGCGTCTTGTATGATTTGAGTCTTTGCTTTTTAGTTTACCACAATAATCCTTTCTGTACACACATTTTGGGAGAGGCACACATGAATCGGAATTTATTAGAATACTCTATGTGCTTCACTTATATCTTTTGAGTTAGATAAATTTTGCTCTAGTGCTTCACTTACATCTTTTTAGAGCACGGTGGTGGTTTTATTTTATAGAAATTATTGATCTCTCATTCTTCACTTATATTATTTTGAGAGTCTTTTAGAACAGCATGGTAATTTGCTTTGGCTATAAAAATAGTCCTAATATGATGGGCATCCAAGATGGGTATAATAAAAACTTCCATATAAAGTGCGTTGAATGCTATGAGAAGTTTGATGCTTGATGATTGTTCTGAGACATGAGGATGGTGATATTAGAGTCATGCTAGTTGGGTAGTTGTGAATTTGAGAAATACTTGTGTTGAGGTTTGCAAGTCCCGTAGCATGCACGTATGGTAATCATTGTGTAACAAATTTGAAGCATGGGAAATTTCTTTGATTGTCTTCCTTATGAGTGGCGTTCGAGGATGAGCGATATTATTTTCCTACCAATCTATTCCCCTAGGAGCATGCACATAGTGCTTTGGTTTTGATGACTTGTAGATTTTTGCAATAAGTATGTGATTTCTTTATGACTAATGTTGAGTCCATGGATTATACGCACTCTCACACTTCCACCATTGCTAGCCTCTCTAGTACCGCGCAACTTCCGCCGGTACCATAAACCCACCATTTACCTTCCTCAAAACAGCCACCATACCTACCTATTATGGCATTTCCATAGCCATTCCGAGATATATTTCCATGCAACTTTCCACCATTCCATTTATTATGACACGCTCCATCATTGTCATATTGCTTTGCATGATCATGTAGTTGACATCGTATTTGTGGCAAAGCCATCATTCATAATTTTTTCATACATGTCACTCTTGATTCATTGCACATCCAGGTACACCGCCGGAGGCATTCATATAGAGTCATATTTTGTTCTAAGTATCGAGTTGTAATCCTTGAGTTGTAAATAAATAGAAGTGTGATGACTTTCATTATTAGAGCACTGTCCCATGTGAGGAAATAAAAAATGGAAAGGACAAATAAAAAAGAGATGGCCCAAAAGGGAGGGGGAGAAAATGAGAGAAAAAGAGAGAAGGGACAATGCTACTATCCTTTTTCCACACTTGTGCTTCAAAGTACCACCATGATCTTCATGATAGAGAGTCTCTTATTTTGTCACTTTTATATGCTTGTGAGAATTTTCATTATAGAACTTGTCTTGTATATTCCAACAATGGGCTTCCTCAAAATGCCCTAGGTCTTCGTGAGCAAGCAAGTTGGATGCACACCCACTTAGTTTCTTTTGTTGAGCTTTCATACATTTATAGCTCTAGTGCATCTGTTGCATCGCAATCCCTACTCACTCACATTGATATCTATTGATGGGCATCTCCATAGCCCATTAATATGCCTAGTTGATGTGAGACCATCTTCCTCATTTTTGTCTTCTCCACAACCACCATTCTATTCCATCTATAGTGCTATGTCCATGGCTCACGCTCATGTATTGCGTGAAAGTTGAAAAAGTTTGAGAATATTGAAGTATGAAACAATTGCTTGGCTTGTCATCGGGGTTGTGCATGATTGGAATATTTTGTGTGATGAAGATGGAGCATAGCCAAACTATATAATTTTGTAGGGATGAACTTTCTTTGGCCATGTTATTTTGATAAGACATGGTTACTTTGTCAGTATGCTTGATGTATTATTATTTTTATGTCAATATTAAACTTTTGTCTTGAATCTTTTGGATCTGAACATTCATGCCACAATAAAGGAAATTACATTGATAATTATGTTAGGTAGCATTCCACATCAAAAATTCTGTTTTTATCATTTACCTACTCAAGGACAAGCAGGAATTAAGCTTGGGGATGCTTGATACGTCTCCAACGTATCTATAATTTTTTATTGTTCCATGCTATTATATTATCTGTTTTGGATGTTTAATGGGCTTTAATATGCTCTTTTATATTATTTTTTGGGACTAACCTATTAACTGGAGGCCCAGTGCCAGTTTCTATTTTTTTTGCCTATTTTAGTGTTTCGCAGAAAAGGAATACCAAACGGAGTCCAAACGGAATGAAACCTTCGCGATGATCTTTCTTGAACCGAAAGTAATCCAGGAGACTTGGAGTGGAAGTCTAGAACTCCGCGAGGCGGCCATGAGGCAGGAGGGCACGCCAAGGGGGGGGGGGTAGGCGCGCCCCCGACCTCGTGGGCCCCTTGTAGCTCCACCGATGTACTTCTTTCGCCTATATATACTCTTATACCCTAGATCGACCGTGAAGAGCCACAAAACCACTTTTCCACCGCCGCAACCTTCTGTACCCGTGAGATCCCATCTTGGGGCCTCTTCCGGCAATCTGCCGGAGGGGGAATAGATCACGGAGGGCTTCCACATCAACACCATAGCCTCTCCGATGAAGCGTGAGTAGTTTACCACAGACCTTCGGGTCCATAGTTATTAGCTAGATGGCTTCTTCTCTCTCTTTGATTCTCAATACAAAGTTCTCCTTGATGTTCTTGGAGATCTATTCGATGTAATACTCTTTTGCGGTGTGTTTGTCGAGATCCGATGAATTGTGGGTTTATGAACAAGATTATCTATGAATATTATTTGGTTCTTCTCTGAATTCTTATATGCATGATTTGATATCTTTGCAAGTCTCTTTGAATTGTCGGTTTAGTTTGGCCTACTAGATTGATCTTTCTTGCAATGGGAGAAGTGCTTAGCTTTGGGTTCAATCTTGCGGTGTCCTTTCCCAGTGACAGTAGGGGCAGCAAGGCACGTATTGTATTGTTGCCACCGAGGATAAAAATTTGGGGGTTATATGATATTGCTTGAGTTTATCCCTCTACATCATGTCATCTTGCTTAATGCATTACTCTGTTCTTATGAACTTAATACTTTAGATGCATGTTGGATAGCGTTCGATGTGTGGAGTAATAGTAGTAGATGCAGAATTATTTTGATCTACTTGAAACGGACGTGATGCCTATATTCATGATCGTTGCCTTAGATATTCTCATAACTATGCACTTTTCTATCAATTTCTCGGTAGTAATTTGTTCACCCACCGTAATACATGCTATCTTGAGAGAAGCCACTCGTGAAACCTATGGCCCCCGAATCCCTTTCTTATTATATTGCATCTTTTTTATTTACATCGCATCTCGTTTACTATTTTGCAATCTTTACTTTCCAATCTATGCAACAAAAATTCCAAAAATATTTACTTTATCATCTCTATTAGATCTCACTTTTGCGAGTGACCGTGATGGGATTGACAACCCCTTTATCGCATTGGTTGCAAGGTTCTTGATTGTTTATGTAGGTACTAGGTGACTTGTGAGTTGTCTCCTACTGGATTGATACCTTGGTTCTCAAAAACTGAGGGAAATACTTACACTACTTTGCTGCATCATCCTTTCCTCTTCAAGGGAAAACCAACGCATGCTCAAGAGGTAGCAATAGGTTAGTCCAGAAATGATATAAAATAGCATATAAAGCATACAAGATTGATAACATAATCGCATCAAACAATCAAAAATTATAGACACGTTTGAGACGTATTAGCATCCCCAAGCTTAATTCCTCCTTGTCCTCAAGTAGGTAGATGATAAGAACATAATTTTTGATGTGAAACACTACCTAACATGTCTTATCATGTAATTCCTTTATGCTATGAATTTGGGAGTCGATGAATCATCTGATATCAAAACGATAATATGCAAGAATGCTAGAAAATAATCATTACCCTTCAAAATAAACAATGATAATGAATGTTATTCTTACTCATTTAATGATGTAAGCATGGAATAACTCGGTCTTCATCGTATGAGTTCGCGACCAGTCCGTCGCCGGTGGACATAAGGTTCCCGATGGAAGTGGAGGGCCCAACACTCTCGTCGTCCAACCGGCGCGGTCCAATGGTGTTTGGCGGCGTGTAGGATGCGCAACTGTGCAGCCAGTGCCACCTCCATCTGGACGCAAATAGGGCACAAATATGGGTCGGGAATACGTCCAGTCTCTAGACGAACAACCATTAGACAAATTTTGGGATTGCGTCAGCGCGTTGGGCCTACGTTTTCGTTCATTTCGACCCAAATGACTTGTGTGGACCAAATGCGCTGGTGTGTTGGAGTTGCCCTTAGCTCCTCTGAAAATATTCCTGTAAAATTCATTTTACGGGATGATCGTATAATTTATATGAAGTTTTCTGACACCTACTTTTCGCAATTCCTAAAAAAATTCACTTTTCAGATTTTTCATTAAAGAGGCGTTAGGGCCCTCAAGCAGTGACATCGAAACGGGAAGGCTTTCGGAGCAGTGAGGTGGGGCGGTGGCAGGCCTCGTGGTGGCGGGGGGCAATGTTTTGACGGTGGCCTGCCTCGCAGTGGCAGCGCAATGGCGTTTCGACGTCATGATGTTCTGCTCGTAAAATTTCAGGTGGTTATCCGCCATCCGAAATTATCAGGAAAGCCATCTCCCCGTAATCTTGCATGATGGAGACAATGGTTATAGGGGATCCCCTAAAAAATCGGGTTTATGGAGCTGTTGCGGACCTTTTTACCCCAACTTTTTATAAACAATAGGTTCTTAAAGATACGGGAGCTGTTGTAGTCGCTCTTATGTCCTAGGGTGCCTCGTTATGCTAAAAGCAAGCTTCATTAGGTCGATCTAAGGCGAGGCCTTGGAAGAAATCCTAGTCTATCTTATTTACGTGTCAAAAAAGGCCCCCTAGGTCGCTTTATACTTGAGCCTTCGTCCCGGCCTAACGCACAGGAGCATAATATGAGAGCAACTAACTGGAGTTGGGACCTCCGACGTTCACTTTTGCTGCCCTTAGTTGTACGCATATTTGGATTTTTGATATTTTTCGTCTGCTTTTCCCTAAGTTTTGAAGAGAAAAAAACATGAATTTCTTTTCTCCATGAAAAAAAGAGAAGCTCGGATTTGCTCTTCATGGAGGGATAGATTTGCTTTCACAATAAGCATAATTGTGCTTCTTGGAACAGAAAAAAACCATAAAAACAAATCCTTAATTTTTTTGGTGCTTTCACGAGAAGCATAGATTTGCTTTTCACGGAAACACAGATTTGCTTCCGTGAGAAGCACACCTGTGCTTCTCGGAAAGGGAAAAATCATGAGAAAATTTGTGCGTGAATTTTTTGTGGGGGGATTTCAAGAGAAGCACATATTTGCTTCGGCAAGAAGCAAAACTGCAACTCTCAAAAAGGAAAAAAAATGAGAAAAACCATGCTTCTAGGTGTGATTTTTTTTGGTTTTTTCATGAAAAAATTGGATTCAAACCTATTAACATGGTCTAATTTCTAAGATCTACTTATCAGCGCCTAAGAAGGTGGAGGTGACCTTAAAAAGGGGTTACTTTTAAATAGTGATTTTGTCCTAATCTCCACACTACAAGGTTTTTTTGAGGGGGTAAAACAACTTTATTCATCAAAATCCACAGAGAGTGGGATACAATTAAGGTTGTGGGGCTGGCCTAGCCAAGTATGCCGCCCCGGCCCTCTACAAGAGCAAATCTAGCTAAGCTATGTGCTTCCTTATTGGCTGCACGATCTTCAAAAATAAATTTACAAAGAAAATCACTTGACCGGGTAATGATCTCTCTAACTATTGAACCATTCTTTCCCATGCTAGCATTGTTGATGTCCAGTATAGCCTGTTTGGAATCAGACGCAATTAGCACATTACGTAAGTTTAGGTCTTCCGCAAGGGCTAGAGCCTCTCTACATGCGATAGTTCCCAGTATTAATGGATCATCCAGACCGGCTATTACTAGCGCTGAGCTTCCCAGATAAGCACCATTGTGATCTCGGCAAACAGCCGTTGCCGAGGATCCCTTGCTCGCTCTGACTTCGGCATCGACATGAATTTTTGCGCAACCCATCGGCGGGGTCTTCTAGCGTGTGGCCGGGCTAGTGGTGCGCCCCCCTACGGCCCCTCCTGTGATGGTGGTGGCTCCATTCTCGGACATGACCGAAAGCTCTTGTATGAAGCTTCTTACGAACAAATGAGTAGCTCGTGGGGTTTGAAAGATATGCTCATGGATGGCTTTGCGCCTGGCTGTCCAAATTGCCCAGAGTGTGACCACCACCATTATGGATTGATCATGCGATAATGAATCAATGAGCGTAAACAACCACTGTTTTGCCTTGGTCTCATTGGTATTCACTAGTTGACTGGCTAGCTCGTCATCGACCAGTGCCCAGGTGCACCTTGAGGTTGTGCAGTTGATTAGGGAGTGTTTCCAAGAGTCTGGGGTGCCACACATTCCGCACAGGGGTGAGTCTGCCATGTGCCGGTGCGCTCGAACATCTTCAGTTGGCAGTGACTGTTTTGAGAGTCTCTAAAGAGACATTCTAACTTTCCCGGGAACTTTAATCTTCCACAGATTCTTCCATTGCGGCTTGTCGCCTGCCCCTGTTGATGGTCCGACAACATTCTCCAGCCATGCCTCTCTGCGCTGACGGGTCGCTACCAGCATACGATAAGCAGACTTGACCGAGAAGATTCCGTTCCTTTCAAAGTTCCAACTCCAGAAATCACCAGCATTGTGTGTGCAAATAGGAATCCTCATGATCGTTTGCACGTCCATGGGCAAAAACACTTGCCTGATCCATTGTGCATCCCACGTCGCATTCGTGTGATCAATAATATCAGAAACCAGAGTTGGCGGATTGTTTACCAAACATCCGTATGGTCGCAACATCTCATCTCTAGGCAGCCATGTATCCTCCCAGATGGATGTACTCTCTCCATTGACAATTCTGCGAATGAGGCCTTGTTTTAGTATGTCCCTTTCTTCAATAACCGCCCTCCAGATTTGGCTGGGATGACCTCCCAACATGGCCTGAAGGATGGTAGTATTGGGGAAGTAGATGCTCTTCAGGATACGAGCGCTGAGAGCCTCCGGGTTCTGCAGGATGCGCCATGCTTGTCGGGCTAACATGGCGAGATTGAAAAGCTCCAAATCCTTAAACCCTAGGCCTCCCATCCCTTTCGGTTGTGTCATGGCTTTCCATGAGATCCAGTGGGGCTTTCTTTTGCCATCTTTATAGCCCCACCAAAATTTCCTTATGAGCATATTGAGATGTTCGCATAAACCTCTTGGAAGCTTGAAGCAGGACATAGAGAAAACCGGGACAGCCTGGGCAACAGCCTTCACCAAGACTTCTTTACATGCTGATGACATTGTGTTTTCTGTCCACCCTTGCACCTTGCTCCATAACCGATCTTTGAAATATTTAAATGAACCATTTTTTTAGTTTCCCACATCTGAGGGCATCCCTAGGTACTTCTCATTCACTGTTTCATTTGGGACATTCAATATATTCTTGATCTCCATTCTATCATTTTCAGGAACCCCTTTGCTGAAATATATAGAAGATTCTGCAAAGTTGATTCGCTGACCCGACGCTTGGCAATAACTATTCAGTACCAGGTTCACCTCATTAGCTCCATTACTATTTGCCTTACAGAACAGCAGGCTGTCATCAGCAACTAAAAGATGGCTCACCGGTGGAGCCGACGGTGCCACTTGCAAACCACCAAGATGGGATGACTCACTCTTTGATTTTAACAGGCACAACAGGCCCTCTGCTGCTAGCAAGAACAAGTACAGAGATATTGGGTCCCCTTGTCTGATTCCTTGTGATGGCTCAAGCTCTTCCAATTTCTTCCCATTGAACATGACTGAAAATTTGATAGTTGTAACCAATGACATTACTATATTCACCCACCTTTCACTGAAACCAAGTTTGATCATGATGGCCCGGAGATAATGCCGTTCGATCCTGTCATAGGTCTTTGTCATATCAAGTTTCAGTGCATGTGACTGGTGCTTCTTTGCCTTGTTTCTCTTCATGAAGTGGAGACATTCATAAGCTGTGATAATATTATCTGTTATCAACCTGCCTGGGACAAAGGCAGATTGCTCTTCTGATATTATGTCAGGGAGTATCAGCTTTAATTGGTTGGATACCACCTTTGATGCAATCTTGTAAAGAACATTACACAAACTAATCGGTCGGAATTGGGACAACAGAGTAGGATTTTTTACCTTGGGTAGCAAAACCAAGACTGTTTCTTTAATGCATGCGGCCGACTCTGTGCCTTCCAGAATCCTGATTACCACTTTAGTGATCTCCTCCCCACAAATATCCCAATGACGTTGAAAAAAGTGGGTTGGGTAGCCATCAGGGCCCGACGCCTTTGTTGGGAACATTTGGAATAAGGCAACCTTCACCTCTTCTCTACTATATGGAGTGTTCAATACTGTGTTCATCTCTTGAGTGACTTTGCGTGGCACGGTGTCTAGGACTTGTTCCATCTCCGTAACTGTAGTGGAATTGTCACGGCAGATGTCCTCTTGCAAGGACTTAATCGTGGAGCCATCGCAACTAGGAAGCTTAAAGGGGTTAATCGGGACAAAGGACACACGAGGTTTATACTAGTTCAGCCCCTTGCGGTGAAGGAAGGCCTACGTCTAGTTGGGTTGGTATTGCTTGAGGTTTCGATGACCAGGGAGCGAGATACGCTATGCCTGGTTCTCGATTGGTCATTTTCTTGCCCTAAGCCGCCAGCGGGTCGTCCCCTTATATACACGGTTCGACGCCCTACGGCTTACAGAGTCCCGGCCAGCTCATAAACAGTGTCCGGCTTGGTGACTAGTTACTTCTACCTTACAATACAAGTCACGCCCTCATGGCGGTTTATCGCCATGGGCCATAAATCGCCTGTGGGCCTTTAGACCCTTTACTGAACCGCCATCTTCACGTCTTGGTCTTGGGCTTCAGATGGGCTTCTCTTTGCGTAACCCGGCCCCTCCTGGGCAGCTTACATAAATAGTTATATCCCCAACATTAGGCCCTAGATTGATTTGAACCGGTTCATGTCAATCTTTTAAAAACCTTATGAACTGGCCTTCAGTCTTCCGTTTTGTGCGGAGATTTTAACCCGCCGTGACGTCATCATCTGGATCCGGGTTTAATCTCCGTGACGTCATCTTCAATAAAACTCATATTTTATTCCGTCATATCCTCCAACGGATCTTTGCCTTTACTGACCATCTCAAAAATTGAGGCGTCGGGGTCGCTGGATAATGATACTCCATCTCCTCGTTTTTCACGCCATCTTGGTCGGCCCCTCCTTATAAATGGATGCGACCTAGGTCTTTCCCATTTTCCTCAGCTGTCTTCCTCCTCGCACTCCCTTCTCTACTGCTTGAGCTTCGCCGCTGCCGCCGCCGTCGAACTCCTTCGTCTTCAACGACTCAGGCCGCTGCATCAACCTGACTCTTGACCAGAAAACGACGACGACCCTCCGCAGTTCATCCGCATCGGTGAGTTCCTTTTCTTCGTTTCCTTAGATCTGCATTGGAACTGTCTTGAGTTCGTCGGCGTTCTTCGCCGCCCGATGCGAGTCTTTGCTAGTTTCCACTTCCAACGCACTTTTTAGATCGTAAAAATAACATAGAACTGCTGCGGTACTTATTGGCGCCTATTTTGTATGGAAACAGATCTCATTTCCCCTGTCTGGAAACCATCTTCGATTGCATGAACTTCTCTGCCCTGTTTTAGGTCTAGAAATTTTTCTTTTTAGAGCAACCGTTTGATCCAAAATAATGATTGCAACTTGTGAAACCTGTTTGTTCCACACTTAGCCAAAAACTGCGTCTGTTGACTCTGTTTCAGCCATAGTAGTCCGTGTAGCCGGTTTAAGATAGTACCGGCTGTCAGCATCGCTTGCCTCTAGCGACTTAAGAAAACCTTAATAATCTTTAATACCTGCAGCTGTTAAACATTATCACACAGTTACCTGTATGTCATTAGGCCCCTTCTTAAGCCGCCATCTTAAATAACCCAATAATGTTTATTCTCCGGGTTATAATGAACCGGAAAAATTTCCTTTATATTGTCGTAGGCTTCAATTTGCCCAATGGCACCCAAAGCTGTTAAACCTCCGATTACCTGCAACTGAGTCCCATCCATTGTTACAGAGAGCAAACTATCCGAGTTTGTAAAGTCTGGCCATCTGCCCAAAAAGGATATCATGTCTTATCGTGCTCCTGACCCGTCTGAAGAGAAACCTCAACCCAAGGAAGGGGAGGTGATTATTTTTACCGATCACATGAGCCGGGGATTTGCTCCTCCTGGTTCAAAATTCTTTAGAGACGTTTTGCACTTCTTTGACTTAAGACCTCAAGACATCGGGCCCAATTTCGTGTCAAATATCTACAACTTCCAAGTTTTCTGTGAGGTCTACCTTGGAGAAGAACCCAGCCTACTTTTGTTTAGGGAATTGTTCTATTTGAACCGGCAGAATGAGCGGGCCAACGGGCCCAGTCTGGAACTTGGTGGCATATCGATTCAAAGGCGGAGAGACTGCATGTTCCCTTATGCTGAATTGCCGAGTCATCCAAAGGATTGGAACCAGACATGGTTCTACTGCCAAGATACTTCTCTGGCTGGTGAAAACCCGCTGCCCGGCTTCCGTGCATTGCGCCTTGAACTTACTCACCCGCTGCCAGATAAGTTGACTGCTATTGAACGTCTGCCACTCACCCCCAAGATCAAGAAGATTAAAGCTCTTTTAGGGAACGGCTTAGATGGCATTGACATGGTCCGAGTCTGGGTTGCTTGGAGAATAATTCTGTTAAGTCGCCACCCCGGCTTAATGTGTAATTATTCAGGCGAGAAAGGTGACCCTCAGCGTCATAGTCCTGACGACTTACCAGATGACGCAGTGGAAGCTACAACTCAGTCTTTGTTGAAAGAGGGCACAGTGAATAGTAATGCTTTCGGCTTACTACCTTTTTGCCAGAAGAACCCGGCCCCTACAGTAAGTTTCCAGCCGTCGGGTTATTTTTTCACCGTGTTATACTGTATTCTTACGCATAACCCTTTATAACCTTTTACAGGCAAATGATAACTTCTGGAGAATCCAATATGATTATGAGGCGGCCAAGACAGCCAGGGCGGCCAAGAGGGCCGAAAGGAAAACCGCCAAGCCCACCACTTCAAGGAAAAGGAAGCCAAGCGCTTCTGAGTTGCTTCAGCTTGATGATACTGATGATAATGAGGAAGAGGTAACTTTTTAATTTCCCTTTCTCCTTTATCACTACTTTGCTGATATTAACCTTCTTTCAGGGAGACACGGGCAACATCCAACCCGTCGAAGAAGAGGTAATTATAATCTCCTTCGACTCCAAACTTCGGCCGCGTCAGAAAATTCAAAGAGTAACCCGGAAAGTAAGATTTTCACACCCTTTGGCTTACCAAGATCCTGACTTTCTTTTGAAGCAACAGCAATTTGAAAACCGGAGGCAGACCCGGACCAGCAAGGATGCAGAGCTATCCTCCGGCTTGCCTGACACCACCCGGAAGCGTCGGACTGAGGTTATCTCCAATTTATACCCTTTTTTACCTTTGGCGGGTCTAATCCGTCAATCTCTCAATTCCTCTGACTCTAATTACCAGGATACCTCTCCTTCATCCGGCGAGTCCATGCAATCAAACATGCCGGCTTTTAAGACTGCCCCTGGGTAATATCAACTTGTTGTACCTTATGCTTTATTTTACTCATATTTTTGTATTTAACCTATCTACCTTTCCCATAGTGTGCAAGTAAAGCCCAGCAAAAAGGAAAAAAAGAATAAGCCATCCCAAGAGCCGGTTGTGACTGAATCGGAGCTGGGCACAGCTGCTCCTGACGCCTCTGCTCACGAGCCGCCGCCTCAACCTTCTCATGAAGTTCCTGTATCTTCCTTTGACCCGTCTGCTGAGCAAATCCTCAACGATTCTGATAACCCGGAGGCTCCTAGCCCCGCCAAGGCAGATGATCCGGAAGTTGAGATTCTCAAGACTCAGTTTGTTGAGCTGGCACAGCCAACTATACTTGCCAAGTGTTCTGCTAAAGAGGAATTGTTAGAACGCCGAAAGGCCAAGATGGACGTCACTGACTACACTCATTTGAGTATTGGAGAGATCGTCTCTAGCTATATCAATCAAGTACATAGCAGCCGTGACCTGGAAATTGACATGGTGAAGCAGATATAGCAAAAATCTGAGGTATGACTTATGCTAGCTTTCTTTAACCATACTTACTATACCAGCCCCCAAGTCTATTGCTTATAAGTAAATATGTTGTAGACTTTAGAAAACTACCTAGAACTGCTTATCCGGCTTAGGAAAAAGATATTTAACTCGGTTGTAGCACTTGCGATACACATTAGCCCCCAAGTGCCAAACATCTTTGCTTGCAAAGTGCTTGGGACTTAATTTCCATGAACCGGAGTAATAATTAAAAGTTCTTCAGTATACATTAGCCCCCAAGTGTCAAGTACCTTTGCTTGCAAAGTGCTTGGGACTTAATATGATCTTAAAGTAATTCTGATTATAACCCAGCATCAATGCAGGCCACCATAAATCATTTTGAGTCAGAGATTACTGAACTGAAGAATCGCCTGGCAGCTCAAGAGCTTGAAATCCAGAAATCCAACTCCAAGTTTGAGTTCAGCGTCTCTGAACAAGAGAAGTTGAAGAAGAACTTTGAGTCAGAGAAGAAAACCTGGGCTGATGAAAAGGCCGCACTGGTGACCCGGGCCGAGATAGCAGAGGCATCGCTTGTGGAAGCAATGGCCGAACTGTCCGGCTTAAAGTGCCAGATATCTCGAATGGTCTCATCAATCTTTGGTGAGTGACTTACTTAAACCTTAAACACCGCAAAACTCCTTTAATGACCATTTCAGTTGTTTCCACCGGCTCACCTTATGCTTAATAACGCAGGCCCCAGGAGCACAAATCTCCAGCAGAACATGGTGATCAAGCTGAAGGCGGTTTATACTCTGGTGGAACAGCTCTACACCGGGTCACAACGTGCTTTGGCCGTTGTGGCTTTATCAAATGATGTTCCCTATCTCCTGCAAGATGTGCTGAAGCGGCTTGCTGTGCTACCTCAGCAAATCCAAGAGTTAAGACGAGCATCTGCAAGAGCCGGAGCAATAGCCGCTTTGAGTCAGGCCAAAGCCTGGCTACCAGAGCTAGATCCGGCCGACATCGCTCTTGGGTATCCAAGTTTAAAGGAGGATGGCACTCCATTTGATGAAAAGGATTTCACCACCTGCGTGAGGGATATACGCCCTGTGGCCACTCAAATTGGAAACGACACTGACCTCACCAAGTGTCAGCCGGGTTATGACAAGGAGAATCAGAGAATCCCCACGCCGCATTATGATAATGTCAGCTTGATTCCTCCAATCTGTAAGCACACCTTTGCCCCTGAAGTCGACCCAACCGGTTTAATAGATGATGAAGCTGAGTTTGAGGCTTTGAGTGGCATTGACTGGGCCTCATCATCCTTCCAGGACAAAGCAGCCGGCGGAGAGGCGGAGAAGGATAACCCGGAGGCTTCAAGTCAACCCCAAGAGTAGATTGCCAGGTGCCACCTGCTTATGTCATTGTAGAAAAACAATGCCGCATCATTCAGACTCGGGGAGTCTTGTAATAGAGTAGAAAATACTTTGAGTTTTGATATGCCTTTGCGCACGCTTATGGCCCTTAATACTTGCATAAGCCGCCGTTACTATGCACTTTGTAGTTTATATGAATCTGTTATGTCCTTTGCCAAAATGTCTTGCATTGCCCTGTCATGCTTATAGCTGCTTTTCCGGCTTACATAAGCCAACCCCTGAGGGTAAGTTTAACTCTTGAAAATTGGCACATAAAAGTTCCCCTGGTACTTAACAACCTGATGTAACCAGTATTAATCCTGGAGGATTGCAATGTATTCCATTGTATTTTCAAGAGGGTCACAAGATATCCAATGTTGATACTTGTAAAATATGATGAATAAAATTCAAGGGTTCCTGATTCGAATACGATCAGTAAACCGTTCCAAAGGGGTTGAGCTAAGATTCGGATACGATTTGTTAGCCCCCAGTGGCTGTGGCGATGCCAATCAAGTGGGTATCGACAACTATGTTCTCTTTGGTTCGAATACGACCTATGTTTGAACAGGAAGCCCCCAAGTGACCATAAGAGTTGTTTAATGACGCTGATTCGAATACGATCCACGTCAGACCCAAATGGGTTAAGCTATGATTCAAATATGATCAAGAAGCCCCCAAGTGGGTTTGGCAGTATGTCGATCAAGTGGGTATCGACAGCTATGTTCTCTTTGGTTCGAATACGACCTATGTTTGAACAGGAAGCCCCCAAGTGATCACGGCTAGATTCAGATATGATCATAAGCCGGACCAAAGGAAAGACGGATTCATATATGATCCGCTTCTCCTTGGTTATCTCCACCACCTGACAAAGAAAACACATAAACCTTTTTTGGGAGTGGAAAAAAGGACAAAGGTCCTGCTTTATTGTAATATACATAGTATAAGTATATACACATTAGAGCCGATGGCTCAAGTATAATAAGGCCGAAGATGAGCGATATTCCACGGCCGACGGGTCTCCTCCTCCGACTTACGTGAGTCTTTTGTGCTCCCGAACGTCGATAAGGTAGTATGATCCGTTGTTCAGATTCTTGCTGACCACAAAGGGTCCTTCCCAAGGAGGGGATAGCTTGTGCATGTCAGATTGATCCTGGATGAGTCGGAGCACTAAGTCGCCTTCTTGAAAGGTTCTAGACCTAACCCGGCAGCTGTGGTAGCGGCGCAGGTCTGCGGGCTATTGCCAAGTCTCGCTCTTCATCTAACAGGTCAAGTGCGTCTTGCCGAGCTTTTTCATTGTCTTCTTCAACATAAGCCGCCACACGGGGTGAGTCATGACGGATGTCACTTGGCAGGACCGCCTCTGCTCCATACACCATAAAGAAAGGCGTGTAACCCATAGATCTGTTAGGTGTAGTATTGATGCTCCAAAGTACAGAAGGTAACTCCTCCACCCAACAACCCGGCGTCCGCTGCAAGGGGACCAAGAGCCGGGGCTTGATACCCCTCAAGATTTCTTGATTAGCTCGTTCTGCTTGACCATTGGATTGAGGGTGAGCCATAGCTGAAACGTCAAGCCGGATATGCTCTCGTTGATAGAACTCTTCCATAGCTCCTTTGGAGAGGTTAGTGCCATTATCAGTTATAATGTTGTGTGGAAAACCAAAGCGAAAAATCACCTTTTTCATAAACTGGACCGCCGTGGCTGCATCACACTTACTGACTGGCTCCGCCTCCACCCACTTTGTGAACTTGTCAACCGCTACCAAGAGGTGCGTCTTTTTATCCTTAGACCTTTTGAAAGGCCCGACCATATCAAGCCCCCAGACTGCAAACGGCCAAGTAATTGGAATCATCCTCAATTCCTGAGCCGTCACATGGGCTCATCGTGAGAATTTCTGACATCTGTCACATTTACTGACCAGGTCTTCTGCATCAGCATGAGCCGTCAGCCAATAAAACCCATGACGGAAAGCTTTGGCCACAAGATATTTTGAGCCGGTGTGATGACCACAATCGCCTTCATGAATCTCACGAAGGATCTCCTGACCCTCTGTAGGTGACACGCAACGTTGAAATGCTCCAGTGACGCTGAAGTGATGTAACTCGCCATTGACAATTGTCATGGACTTGGATCGCCGGGCGATTTGTCTTGCCAAGGTATCATCTTCAGGCAACTCTCCCCGGGTCATGTAAGCCAAATAAGGCACTGTCCAATCCGGGATAACGTGAAGAGCCGCCACCAGCTGTGCCTCCGGGTCTGGTATTGCCAGATCTTCCTCTGTAGGTAACTTAACAGAAGGATTATGCAAAACATCAAGAAAGGTGTTAGGCGGCACCGGCTTACGCTGAGACCCCAGCCGGCTTAAGGCATCAGCCGCCTCATTCTTCCTTCGATCAATGTGTTCCATCGCATAACCCTTGAAATGCCCAGCCACAGCATCGACTTCACGACGGTAAGCCGCCATAAGGGGATCTTTAGAGTCCCACTTGCCTGACACCTACTGAGCCACAAGGTCTGAGTCTCCCGAGCATCTTACCCGGCTCAAGATCATCTCTTTGGCCATCCGGAGACCATGGAGTAGGGCCTCGTACTCAGCTGCATTGTTAGTACAAGGAAACATAAGCCGGAGCACATAACAAAATTTGTCACCTCGAGGGGAAGTTAACACGACTCCAGCCCCCGAGCCTTCCAACTGTCTGGACCCATCAAAGTGAATAGTCCAATAAGTGTTATCGGGCTTCTCCTCAGGTGCCTGTAGCTCTGTCCAGTCATTGATGAAATCCACCAAAGCCTGGGACTTAATGGCAGTGCGTGGTACGTACTTCAGACCATGAGGCCCGAGCTCGATGGCCCACTTGGCGACTCGTCCTGTAGCCTCTCTGTTCTGAATAATGTCTCCCAAGGGGGCAGAACTTACTACAGTGATAGGGTGACCTTGGAAGTATTGCTTCAGCTTCCGGCTTGCCATGAACACCCCGTAAACAAGTTTCTGCCAATGAGGATATCTTTGTTTTGACTCGATGAGTACCTCACTGACATAATAAACCGGCCGTTGAACCGGATGTTCCTTACCAGCCTCCTTGCACTCTACCACAATTGCCACACTGACGGCTCGTGAATTAGCAGCCACATATAACAGCAAAGGCTCTTTGTCAATGGGAGCTGCAAGAACTGGCGGCTCGGATAACTACCTCTTCAAATCCTCAAAAGCAGTATTAGCAGCATTACTCCAGACAAAGGTGTCTGCCTTCTTCATCAGTTGGTACAGCGGTAGGGCCTTCTCACCTAACCGGCTTATGAACCGGCTTAAGGAGGCAACACGACCCGCCAATCGCTGAACATCATTGATACATGCCGGTTTAGCCAAAGAAGTGATTGCCTTAATCTTCTCTGGATTAGCCTCGATGCCCCGGTTTGAGACCAAGAATCCCAAAAGCTTGCCTGCAGGCACACCAAATACACACTTCTCCGGGTTAAGCATCATTTTGTAAACCCGGAGATTGTCAAAGGTTTCTCTGAGATCAGATATCAAGGTTTCCGCCTCTCTGGATTTCACCACTATGTCATCCACATAAGCATGAACATTGCGTCCAATCTGATTGTGAAGACAATTCTTTACACACCGTTGATAAGTCGCCTGGGCACTCTTGAGCCCAAAAGGCATATAAACATAGCAGAAGGCTCCAAACGGAGTGATGAAAGCCGTCTTCTCTTGGTCCTTAACTGCCATCTTGATCTGATGATAACCAGAGTAAGCATCCAAAAAGCTCAAACGCGCACAACCCGCCGTAGCATCAATGAATTGATCAATCTGGGGGAGAGCGAAAGGATCAGCCGGACAAGCCTTATTTAAGTCCGTGTAATCCACACACATCCGCCAGGTGCCGTTTTTCTTGAGCACGAGCACCGGGTTAGCCAACCACTCCGGGTGAAAAACTTCGACAATGAACCCAGCCGCCAAGAGCCGGGCGACCTCTTCTCCTATAGCTTTTCGTCGTTCCTCAATTAATCGCCGCAGAAACTGCCTGACCGGCTTATACTTCGGATCAATATTAAGAGTGTGCTCAGCGAGTTCTCTCGGTACACCCGGCATGTCAGAAGGCTTCCATGCAAAGATGTCTCAGTTCTCACGGATGAACTCGATGAGCGCGCTTTCCTATTTAGGATCCAAGTTGGCACTGATGCTGAATTGCTTAGATGAATCGCCCGGAGTAAAATCAATAAGCTTAGTCTCTGCAGCCGATTTAAACTTCATGGCCGGGTCATGCTCCGTAGTCGGCTTCTTGAGGGAGGTCATATCCGCCGGGTCAACGTTATCTTGATAAAATTTGAGCTCCTCTGCTGCACAGACAGACTCGGCATAAGCCGCATCACCTTCCTCGCATTCCAGGGCCACCTTTCAGCTTCCATGCACAGTGATGGTACCCTTGTAACCCGGCATCTTGAGCTGTAAATAAACATAACACGGCCGTGCCATGAACTTGGCATAAGTCGGCCGCCCGAACAAAGCGTGATATGGACTCTTGATTTTGACCACTTCAAAAGTTAACTTTTCCGCCCTAGAATCATGCTCGTCTCCAAAGGCCACCTCTAGCTCGATTTTACCCACAGGATACGCCGACTTACCAGGCACCACTCCATGGAAGACGGTGTTGGAAGTCTTCAAATTCTTGTCAGTTAAACCCATGCGCCGAAAGGTCTCGTAGTAGAGGATGTTGATGCTGCTACCTCCATCCATGAGCACCTTAGTAAATTTATAACCACCAACCTACGGTGCCACTACTAGGGCCAGTTGACCCGGATTATCAACCCGGGGAGGGTGATCCTCCCTGCTCCAGACAATAGGCTGTTCCGACCACCTCAAGTAACGAGGGACTGCCGGCTCAACAGAATTCACCTCCCTCCTATGAACTTTCTGATCATGTTTACACAAACTTGTGGTGAACACGTGATACTGCCCACTGTTTAGCTGTTTTGGATGGCTCTGATAACCCGACTGCTGCTGTTGCTGACCTCCTTGACTAGACTGCTGTTGATTATAACCACCCTGGCTTCCCTGAAAACCGGATCCTGAACCGCCGCCCGGGCCATGAAAGCCGCCAGCTCCTGAGTCGCCGCCTGGGCCTTGATTGCCATCAAACATATTAGAATTCTTGAAAGCCTTCATGATTGCGCAATCCTTCCATAAATGAGTCACTGGTCGTTCCCGGGTGCCGTGTTTCGGACAGGGCTCATTGAGTAGTTGTTCAAGAGACGGACCTGACCCGCCAAATCGAGGGGGTGGCTTTCCTTTGCGCTTCTGATTGTTACCTTGTGCATTGGCCACAAATTCCGGGTTACCGTCCGCTTTACGCTTATTGCCTCCTTGACTCGCCGGGTTATGCCGCTGACCCTTTCCATTACCGTTCTTCTTTCCCTTCCCTGTCTTTTCCTCATCAGACGCGGGATCCTTGGTACTATCAGAATCGGCATACTTGACTAAAGCCACTATCAGCGTCCCCATATTGTTGCAATCACGCTTCAGGCGCCCCAGTTTCTGTCTCAGAGGCTCAAAGCGGCAATTCTTCTCCAGCATGAGAACTGCTGAACCGGCATCCATCTTGTCAGACGAATGTATTATATCTTTGACCCGGTGCACCCAATGAGTCGTAGATTCACCTTCCTCCTGCTTACAATTTGTCAGGTCCACAATCGACATAGACTGCTTGCAAGTGTCCTTGAAGTTCTGGATAAAACGGGCCTTTAGCTCCGCCCATGAACTAATAGAATTGGGTGGCAAACCCTTTAACCAAGAACGGGCCGTTCCGTCCAACATCATGGTGAAGTATTTAGCCATTGCTTCATCACTAACCTCCAGCAGCTCCATGGCCATCTCGTAACTTTCAATCCACGCACCAGGCTGTAAATCGGCCGTATAATTCAACACCTTTCGAGGTCCCTTGAAATCCTTGGGCAGACGTACATTACATAGAGCCGGTACCAGACAAGGAACTCCTCCGGTTCTAGTAGCAATACCCGCCTCAACGGAAGTCGTCGGATAAGCCGGTGAGTCCTGTTGGGCTGCTAGCTGAGCTGCTAGCTGAGCCGCCCGCTCGTCCTCCTGACATATCCGATCCTGAACCGGGTTATACCCGCCGGGCTGGTTCCGGCGCTGAGCACTACTTGACAAGGCCTCTGACTCCATGTGTCTACTGTAACTCGGGCTCCGGTTTTGACGAGGCAGAGCTAACCAAGGCGGAGGAGTCGAATGAATCCTGTCCCGGCTGTAGGAGTAGGTCTCTTGCTGAGCCAGGGCTGTTTGGACAAGTTCCCTGATCCTCCGGGTTTCCACCGCTGTCGGATCATCACCATCTACTGGGAGAGCCACCAAACGTGCTGATGCTGCGATTAAGTTCTCTATGGGGTTGGAGAAGTGACCCTGCGGTATCGGTACGTGATGGGGCGGTGCCATATTGCCGTGAAGAGGCGCCGTCACCAGAGGCTGGACTGGGCCTCCCGCTCCGGATGTCATAAACTGATTTGCACCTGGCGGGTTACTTGGGCCGGCCCGGGTGTAGCAAAGAGATTCCGAGGATCATAAATCTGAGGTAAACGGGACTGAGTTTTCTGATGTCTCCTCCTCATTACCTCATTAGATGCGTTTAAGCTCAACGTGAGCTGAAAGGCCTCTGCCTGAAGTTGCTGCGCCCGTGCGTCCAAAGCTGCCCGCTCTGTGGCTAATCTAGTATCTTCAGCGGCTAAGGTTTCCTTGGCCCGGGCGATCTCATCGCGAACCTGTGCCACCTCCGCCTCATGCTCAGATTGGTTCGCAGGGACGACTGTAGCAGTTAACAAGGCCATAAGTTTATCCATGAGATCCATCAGTACCTGAGTCGTTGAGCGCACAGGGCCTCCTGCCCCGGCTGCACCTAACCTGGACGTTATCGCTGCTGAAGCCGTAGAATTTTGGCCGGGTTGAGTACCAGCCATGAAGACTCCTGCCCAGTTTGGCGACTCTGAGGGGTCCGGAATAGTGCTGCCATCGGAACAGCCCCCAAGTACACCATCTTGAACTTGATACAGCGAATCTGTTGAACCGGCTGTCGGATTTCGGGTTCCGGCAGACCCTTGAGGTTCGAACACTGGGGTGCGCGCGGAGATTTTGCCTTCTACCTACCTGCACCCCTCCGCCTCGCTAAGATCTAAGCTATGGAAAGAACATCACAAGAGACACAGGGTTTATACTGGTTCGGGACACCGTTGTGGTGTAATACCCTACTCCAGTGTGTGGTGTGGTGGATTGCCTCTTGGGCTGATGATGATGAGCAATACAAGGAAGAACAGCCTCGCGAGGGTCTGTTCTTGGCTGGGGGGATGAACTGCTAGGAGGAGTTCAGTCACCCTTCTCTCTCTCTCTTCTCGATTCTCTCTTCTTGCTTCCGATTTCGATCCCAGCTTGTTTCTGGGTTGGCCGATTCTAGATCCCCTCTACCCTGGGGGTGGCTAGTCCTATTTATAGGCAAAGGCCCTGGGCCTCTTCCCAAATATTGAGCGGGAATGGCGCCAACAATTGGCCATTTTAAAGGGGAACATTTGGTACACTTATCCTGACTAAAGTTGGTCCTCGCCTGCCAAAGGCTCTGGTCGTGATGCTGGCTTGGGCTCCACAATGACTTCCTCCCTGCCGTTGGACTGGTCTTGGTCTTGTTGCACCGAAACGGGTGCCTTTGCTTGATGCTCTCGCCTGCGCTTGCTCCCTTTGCACCAAAGAGGAAAGGAGGACAATGCGCGGCTGGCACCCGCCTGGCGCCTTTGGTCGTCAGGGCTTGCGTCACGGGCACCTTGTGAGGTACCCCTCCTTGATCTCTCCGCTTCCTCGCGAGCCAGCCTGATGAGGCCGTGCCTGAGGAAGCTCCGTGTCATCCGCCCCGCGAGGCTTGGCCCCTCGCGAGGGTCTTGGGTCTGTGTTGATGAAGATGGGCCATGCTGGGCCCTTCCTTTGAGCCACGCCACAGGCCGCAGGCAGGCAAGTCTGGGGACCCCCGTTCCCAGAACGCCGACAGTAGCCCCCGGGCCCAAGGCGCGCCCGGACTTGGCCGTGCAGGGAGGCGAAAGGGCAAGAGCGAAGCACCGCGGGCCCTAACAGCCTGCGGCCTTGGGCGCCGCGTGGCGGTTGATTGGACGTGAGCGCCTCAGCAACCGAGCGAGTTGATAAAGGAGCGGCATCTGCCTAGGCTTTGCTTTTTGCTTTCTCCGGTTGCTGCTCAGATCCCCTTTCTTGCGCCTCTCCTTCCTTCCTCCAAAATTTCCAGATCTACTCCGACTGCGTGATCTAGGAAGCCATGGCGCCTCGTCAATCCCCGGCCGGAGCTTGGTACTCGTCTGCTCTGGACTCGCCGAACGTGTCGGAGGAGAGCCTCGCCCGGTTGCGCCGGATGGTGGCGGCACAGGGCATCGACGGGGGGAAGGTGTTCAAGGACGGCTCTGCCACCCCTGAGGGCCAAGGGAGCACCTTCTATCCATTCTTTGTAAGCGCCATTGCTGCTGGCCTGGTGCCTCCCTTCTCCGAGTTCTTCTTCTCTGTCCTCCGTCATTATAAGCTACAGGCTCTGCATCTCCACCCCAACTCTGTCCTTCTCCTAGCAATATTCGCCTATTACTGCGAGTCTCACGTAGGGGTGCAGCCCTCAGTGGACTTGCTGCGCCACTACTTCTACCTCCGGACCTCTCGCGGTCCTGCTTCCGCGTGCGCGATCTTCATCTTGTACGGCGGCGCCATTGCCATTTCGAACCCCGGGAAAAGGATTGAGGGCTTTAGGAGCAAGTGGGTCTTGGCAGATGCTGGGCGCATCCACCCTCGGCTGATCTTGCCCATGGAGCAACCCACGAGCTCCAGCGATTGGGGTCAAGCGGAGCTCGCGGACCCCCGCGCGAAGCTGGTGTTGGAGAAGATGGACGCGGATCTGAGGCCGGCCAACATGGCAGCGGCGAAGCTGACCGGCGCGTCGCTGTTGAGGGAATTCCTGGAGCACCAGCTGGCTCCGCTTCGGCAATACTCACTTCCGATGTGGAGGCCCCATCCGAGCCCCGCGGCCTTGGCCGACGAAGATCTGGCTGCGGTCCTCCAATCTCTGGTCGGGGGCGATGTGGCGAGGTTGGAGGGCGCTCCTACGCCCTTGTTCCTCTGCGACGACTGGGAGCAGGTAGTGGAGTCCATGCCCGTCTTCAACGGGGACGGGCCCGTTCCCATGGAAACTCCCGGGGAATCAGTGGACGTGTCCTCCGACGACTCCAGCGAAGAGGAGGAAGGAGGGGAGCGGGAAAAAGGGCCTGACTCTGAGGCGACTGGCGGAGAGTCGAGGGCTCCCCTCCCCCGACGCAGGTCCCGCGCTCTCCGCCTCTCTCCGAGCGATGACGACGAGGATGATGACGAGCAGGACGGCGGGAGCTTGCCCCCGATCCCGAAGAAGGACAGGACCGGGCTGATCTCCCGCGGGTCTGTCCCGACCCCGAGGCGGACTGCAGATGCGCCTTCCGCTTCCAAGCTTCCCGAGGTTGACCCTTCCAGCCGGCTTTCAGGCTTCAAATTTGGCCGGAGGCTGCCTGAGCTCACTGGCGACGATCCGTAAGCGCTTGATTCTTGTCTTTATTTCTCGTTCTGCTGCTGAGGCTTGACGTCCACATCTCTTGGACAGGCTGGCGCCCGCAGCAAAGAAGCCGAAGGGAGCTCCTGAGGTTCCATCCGTGGCAGCGCCTCTGCCCGCGAAGGAAGGTGACCACGACGCACGGGCTTCTCCTGCCTGGTCGTCCTCGCGAGGCCTGGCTGAGCCGGCTGGGGCGAGCTCAGCCCCCATGGCCCAAGTGACTCCCGAGGTGCCTTTGCCTACTGCCGCCACTACAGCCGTTGGGGCGCAGCAAGCTCCGCCTCAGGATGCTGTGGTCGCGCTGCCGCCTTCTCCTCCTACTCCACCGACTGCTGTCTCTCCGACTCCTCCTGCCGTTCTGGATCGTGCTGCAGCTGAGCTGGACCGGCTGCGGCAGGATCTTCTTGGCGCCGACCCTCGCTTGGTGGCCGGGCGCTTGGAGCTGGCTTCAGGATGGATTCGCTCCGACGCTTCGATTCGGGCGGCGCTGGTCCAGGCCTCAACGGCTTCCGATGAGGAGAGGCAGGCCGTCCTTGAGGCGAAGGCTGCTCGTGACGCAGCCCTGGGGGAGGTGGTCGACGTCTGTGGTCGCTGCAAGGCACTGGAGGACGAGCTGCAAGGCCTGCGGGACCAGCTCGCGAAAGAGGCCCGCCTTCGCCAAGAGCAGGAAGAAGGCGTGAAGGCTCGCGAGGCGGCCATCAAGGAGAGGGAGGTCAAGCTCAGGAGGCGCCGTGACCGCCTAGGCGCGCTGGAGCAGGAGTTGGGGGCGAGGAAGGTCGAGCTGGACGACAAGGCCCAGGTTCTTGCCGAGGACCGCATGGCCTTCGTGGAGATGGAGGCGAAGGCTCGCTCCTCGCTAAGGACACTTTACGACAGTGGCCTGGAGAGCCCGCTGGCTGGCGCCGAGGACGGCCCCGCCAAGCTGCTTCCCTTCCTGGTTCGCGCTCTTGAAGATGTCGCCCTTGGCCTTGGCCTCACGGCCGAGGCCGAGGCGCGTGTCCTGTCTTCTGCAGCGCTGATGCGGGTCCTCACCCACATCTACCTTCGCGATCCCAGCGTCGACCTTGACAGCCTGCTGGAGCCAGTAAGCGGCGAGCGTGCCGCTGCCGCTGCCGAGGCCGTGAAGGGTCGCGCGGAGGCTCTGCTGGGGAAGTTCCGGGCCTTCAGCACCAAGCCGAAGCAAGGCGCTGCCGACCCCGCTGCTCCATGAGGCGAACCCACTCCGCGCTGCTCCACCGCCGACAAGTGACTCCGTTGTGGCTCCTATCCTGCCTTTAATTCCTGCACATGTATCATGCCTCGGGGAGGTGTTTAAACTTGCGTTTCGCATTGAGATAACAGTATGGACTGTAATATTTGCTTTTGAATTCCTTGAAATTTATGCTTTTCCTTCCTACTTGCTTATGTTCTACGCCGGCAGAGCCCGGCCCCGCGCATACCTCAGCCGCCGTTAGCCCCGACCGGAAACTAGGACGGGACCAAGGAGTGAGGGGCTATGTGACAAGTTAGGCTTCTGAGTCGCGATGCTCAGGAGTCCCCCTTGGCGCACGAACAGCAAGTAGGGAGGTGTGATGTGGGTGGATCTACCGTTCTACGTCTGCAGAGCCCGGCCGCGCGCATACCTCAACTGCCGTTAGCCTTTCGGAACTAAGGAGTGAGGGGCTACGTGACCAGTTAGGCTCCTGAGTCGCGATGCTCAGGAGTCCCCCTTGACGCTCAAACGGCCTTCGTACCTTGGCTTCGCTCAGGGAGACACGCGCGACGAACCAGGCCCGGGGGGGGGCCTGGCTGGGTGGCGTGCGTCTGGGCGTGACCCAGGCGCAGCCCCCGTGCCCAGCCCCCTCGCGCGGCACTCCCGAGGGGAGGCGTTACGATGAGGCTAGACACTGAGCTCTGGGCTCCCTGAGGTTGATGCGGCCCGGGGACCGCCCTCAGTTGTTTATCACCAGGGCGGAGTATAGCGCTTCCGTATGTGTACGGGCATAGCCGCTCCTCAGCAGTGTCATCAGCCAGCGTGGAGCATGGTGCTTCCACTGGTACGTGGGAGGGGGCTCCCCTCCGGGAGGAGCCCCCGGGGCGTGTACAGCCCCGCCCTGACACGTGGCTGGCACGGTAGGGCCTGGCGAGGTGCATCTGGGCACCCGTGAGCCAGCGCGGGACTCACGGGGCCCTACCTCTAGGCGGGTTGCGCCTGGCACTGGGCCTTATCTTGTGATGTGTCCCTGCAAATTTGGTTAGATGCCGACACTCTACGTCCTCGGGTCCCGGCCCTCGAGCTGGTCTCAGCCATCGCTGGTATGCCAGGTCGCGATGCCGTGGACAAGGCCAGAGGGTCAGATCTGGAGAGCCAGTAAGAGCCCTGAGTCGCGATGCTCAGGTACCCCCCTTTAACGTGCAAGTGGTCGGCATGGAGAAGAAGAGGTGCCGTGGACAGGCATCAAATAATCAAGCATGGTGGGTCGAACGCATAGCCGGAAATAAACGCAAAAGGGATACATGCCGCTGGGCCTGGCCCGAGCGACTTGGGGGATGATGCAGCCCGAGGGGCGCCCCCAACAAAGTAAGCTAATAACATGAAATAAAAGGGATACATGCCGCAGGGATGGACCCACGCGGCCTGGGAATAATGCAGCCCTGGGGGGCGCTCCCAGCTAGAATGAAACTTGAACGATGTCACCTGATGATGTTGAGGACGAAGGAGTGTTGGTGTAGCAGACTCGGTGGGCTGCAGAAGCCGATCCTCACGAGCCCCCAGGCCCAGGGGCCTCGGGAGGCTCCGGAGACGCTGGTGGCTCCTCGCGGACCATCTCCATCTCCGTCAGGGCTGCGGAACGCCTGGCCTCTTGAGCCTCCATGATACCCCTCATGAGGCGCTGGTACGTGGCAGCCGCGTTCGGCAAGCCGTAAGGCATGCGAACGTAGCTGTGGGGTGGACCTTCGCAGTGCCCCACTCGCGAGGGCCAGAGGTGCTCCAGAGAGGTGACTCGATTGAGCCCTGGTATGTCGATGCAGACGCGCAGCCCACCATCCTCGCCTGGATGGGGAGCCACAGCTGGTAGGCGGCGGCCGCCTTTCATGACTCTTGACTCCTGTAGCTCCTGAATGGCCTTGCTGACGAACTCCTGAGGGTCTAGCTCTCCTTGCCTTACTCCTTCTTGAGGGAAACATGCTTCGAAACACGCCTCCATGTGGTGCCCAAGCGCCTCCCTCGTGACCTTAGCCAGGTCGGTGGCCCTCCAGGGGAGAGCCCCCGAGCCCTGCCTGAGGAGGGCGCCGGGCGCGCTTTCCTATGCGATGGAAGGAGGTTCCCCCTGGGCAGGCGTGGGCCCTGAGGGGCCTGCCTCCTGAGGGGCCGGGCTGGACGATGTCTTCTTCTTCTTGGGGGCGGTCTCGGGAAGCCTCCTGCTTCCGCGATCCGGGTCTTCCAGTGATGCGGCCTGAAAGGCTCGTTCCAGGGAACACACCGCGTCCTTCTCTTCACAGGGCACCGTGATGACTCCGCCACTTCCTGGCATCTTGAGGATGTTGTAGCCGTGGTGAGTTACGGCCATGAACTTGGCCAGCGCTGGGTACCCAAGGATGGCGTTGTACGGCAGGCGAATGTGAGCGACATCGAAGTCGATGAGCTCGGTGCGGTAGTTGTCGCATGCCCCGAAGGTGACAGGGGGCGGACCTGCCCAATCGGGACCGTGGAGCCATCAGTGACTCCGAAGAAAGGCTTGATTGGCTGAAGCTGGTTGTAGGGCACTTGGAGATTGTTGAATGTTTCCACGGACAGGACGTTGAGCCCTGCCCCGCCATCGATGAGGGTCCTGGTGACCACCACGTTGCTGATGATTGGGGAATAAAGCATCGGGAGGACTCCGGCTGTGGCCGCACACTTGAGCTGATCTGCTGAGCTGAACGTGATGGCGCACGCCAACCACCTGAGAGGGCGCGTGGCTTCGAGCTTGGGGAGGACTGCATTCACTTCGCGGGCGAATTGCTTGAAGATACGTTGAGAGGCTGGGGCTTGAGCCCCGCCCAGGATGTAGGCGACCGCGTGCGGCTCCTGGAAGCCCCCAGCCCCCTCGTCCTGATGGCGGTCCTCGTTTCTCCTTGGCTGCGGCGGCAGCGGAGGGAGGCCTGCGTTGCCTTGCGGGCGATCCTCGCGAGGCTGATCCCTCCAGTCTCCCTCGCGAGGCGGGTCTTGCCAGCGATCCTCGCGTGGTCGATCGCGCCATCCTTGGCGCGGGCAGCGGTCTTCCCAGCGTCCTGCGTTCCTTCCTCCTCCTCGACCGTAGCCCCGGTCACCGCGGTCGGGGTGACGGCCGATCCTTCCTTCTCGCACGGCTCGGAGCTCTTGACAGGTATACTGTGTGCTAAGTATTCTTTTCCTATCAATGAACTTTTCATAATTTTCCTAATAGAATATGAGGATTCTATTAGGAAAATTATGAAAAGTGGAGTATTCTTACAATAGGACTTACAACTTCCACCTATCTTCTCCAAAATCATAAGGTTAGTAAATCTTATTAATAAGGGCATAAAGACTTTCATTCTAGAAATTTTTAAAAAATCCAAAAAGCCTTTTCTATTTATCCATTTTATTTTAATTTCATCATTAAATAGAAACAGAAATCCATGTCCTACCGAGACAGAATTTAGAACTTGCTATCCTCTTGCCTAATAGGCAAAGATTGACCTCTGTAGAAAGACTGATTCATTCGGATCGATATGAGGACCCTTCGTTGGTGTTGTGGGTGTGGAGGTCGTGGTACACACAGTACCGACTGCCCTTGGAAGACTCGGACTGATCTCTGCCCCGCTTGGTGTCTGGTTCTGCCGCGAGCACGGCAGCCCCCTTGCGCTTCACATCCTTGGCCTTGGGCTTCTTCTCTTCTGGGTCCGCGGCAGGCAGCTCGAGGAGGGAGAGACGCCCTTCCTCAGCCCTGGCGCACTTGGTTGCCAAGTTGAACAACTCCAAGGAAGTGCACAGGTCTTCATGCATCGCCAACTCCTCCTTCATCTTGACATTGCGCACGCCGTTGGAGAAGGCTGAGATGATGGCCTCCTCGGCCACCTTGGGAATCTTGAGGCGTGCGTTGTTGAAGCGCTGGATGTACTTCTGCAGGGTCTCTCCGGGTTGTTGCTTGATGCGGCGCATGTCGCTCACGGCGGGTGGCCGGTCGCGAGTACCTTGGAAGTTGGCGATGAAGCGGGTGCGCATCTCATCCCAGGAGGAGATCGTGCCTGGAGCCAGGTTCAGGAACCAGGTGCAGGCCCCGTCCTTGAGCGCCATGGGAAACCCAGGAGGAGATCGTGCCTGGAGCCAGGTTCAGGAGCCAGGTGCAGGCCCCGTCCTTGAGCGCCATGGGAAACCAGTTCCCCATGACCTTCTCGTCTCCGTTGGCAGCTTCGATATCCAGCTCATAGAGCTGGAGGAACTCCGCAGGGTCGGCCGTGCTGTCGTAACGAGGAGGCAGGTCTGGCTTGAACTTGCCGGGCCACGCGACGCTGCATAGCTCGGTGGTGAAGGCATGGCAGCCTGCTGTGGCCACGGGAGGCCTTGGGTGACGGAGAGCTTGGTCTTGCATGTCCCCACGCGCTGTAGCTGGGAGCAGCGCGGGGTCTTGACGTGCGGGAGCAGGAGCATGGTCGCGACGTGCTGGAGCAGGGAGCGCCCGGGCAGCTTCTTGCGGGCGAGGGACTTCTTGGCAGCTTTGCTCTTGCCGCGCTGGCACCTGACGGAGCGGGTTCCGCCCAGGGGCCACGCGCCTTGGAGCCATGGCGCCTTCTTGAGGAGGAGGCGGCTGGGGCGCCGCCGGAGCTTCGTCGCCCATGTGGGGCGGGGTGCGGTGCAGCGGAACAGACTACGCAGGAGAGCCCCCTGCGACGCGGACGAGCTCGGCGACGCGGTTGAGCCATTCTTCATAGACGTCGTCGACGGGACGGTAGCGCAGGAGCTTGTTTGCCGCGATGAGCGCAGCTCGAGCCTCCATGGGTGCGCGGAGCGCGCGGGACGAAGAACCAGCTGGGATGAGCGAGGGAGTAGCGGTGCGGCCGTCTTGCCGCACGAACGGATGCTGAGACGACGCTTGCTGCTCGTCCCCCGCCGGGCCGGTGGCGGCGTTGATGGCAGGTGACGGGGAACGGTGAGGACGCCCGCCGACAGGAGCCGTCTGGGCGACGCAGGAAGCGAGAGCGGCCCGGCGCTCGGCGCGGGCCCGACGAGCGTCAGACATGGACGCGATGGCCGGAGGAGAACGGGGTGGTGGAAGAAGAATTCCGGCGCACCCCTACCTGGCGCGCCAAATGTCGGATTTCGGGTTCCGACAGACCCTTGAGGTTCGAACACTGGGGTGCGCGCGGAGATTTCGCCTTCTACCTACCTGCACCCCTCCGCCTCGCTAAGATCTAAGCTATGGAAAGAACAGCACAAGAGACACAGGGTTTATACTGGTTCGGGCCACCGTTGTGGTGTAATACCCTACTCCAGTGTGTGGTGTGGTGGATTGCCTCTTGGGCTGATGATGATGAGCAATACAAGGAAGAACATCCTCGCGAGGGTCTGTTCTTGGCTGGGGGGATGAACTGCTAGGAGGAGTTCAGTCACCCTTCTCTCTCTCTCTCTCTCTCTCTCTCTCTCTCTCTCTCTTCTCGATTCTCTCTTCTTGATTCCGATTTCGATCCAACTTGTTTCTGGGTTGGCCTATTCTAGATCCCCTCTACCCTGGGGTGGCTAGTCCTATTTATAGGCAAAGGCCCTGGGCCTCTTCCCAAATATTGAGCGGGAAGGGCGCCAACAATTGGCCATTTTGAAGGGGAACATCTGGTACACTTATCCTGACTAAAGTTGGTCCTCGCCTGCCAAAGGCTCTGGTGGTGACGCTGGCTTGGGCTCCACAATGACTTCCTCCCTGCCGCTAGACTGGTCTTGGTCTTGTTGCACCGAAACGGGTGCCTTTGCTTGATGCTCTCGCCTGCGCTTGCTCCCTTTGCACCAAAGAGGAAAGGAGGACACTGCGCGGCTGGCACCCACCTGGCGCCTTTGGTCGTCACAGCTTGCGTCACGGGCACCTCGTGAGGTACCCCGCCTTGATCTCTCCGCCTCCTCGCGAGCCATCCTGATGAGGCCGTGCCTGAGGAAGCTCCGTGTCTTCCGCCCCGCGAGGCTTGGCCCCTCGCGAGGGTCTTGGGTCTGTGTTGATGAAGATGGGCCATGCTGCCCCCCCCCCTTTGAGCCACGCCGCAGGCCGCAGGCAGGCAAGTCTGGGGACCCCCATTCCTAGAACACCGACACTGGCGGACGAATCACCGTCAGAGAGGACGGCCGGCTCACCATCACCTTCAGATCCTTCAGAAAGTTCACCTCCGTGGAGGCAACCCACAAAGGCACGCTTCATGACGGGTTGAGCTTGGACGGGTTTCGCATGCTGAGCTGTCTCGACAAGGTCGGTGCAGCTGTCTAGCTTAGGGCCCGACTCACCAATCCAGCCGATGAAGACATGAATTCCGCCAAAGGGGACTCGGTACCCGTACTCAATTGAGCCAGCTTCGGGGCCCCAGCCTTCGTCGTCGATGTAGATCTTGCCGCGACGACTCTTGGTTATCCGACCAACTGCGTATCCCTTGAGCCCTTCGAAACTGCCCTTCAAGAACTCAAATCCACCATGCGCTGGCCCCACGGTGGGCGCCAACTGTCATGGAATTGTCACGGCAGATGTCCTCTTGCAAGGACTTAATCGTGGAGCCATCGCAACTAGGAAGCTTAAAGGGGTTAATCGGGACAAAGGACACGCGAGGTTTATACTAGTTCAGCCCCTTGCGGTGAAGGAAGGCCTACGTCTAGTTGGGTTGGTATTGCTTGAGGTTTCGATGACCAGGGAGCGAGATACGCTATGCCCAGTTCTCTATTGGTCGTTTTCTTGCCCTAAGCCGCTAGCGGGTCGTCCCCTTATATACACGGGTCGACGCCCTACGGCTTACAGAGTCCCGGCCGGGTCATAAACAGTGTCCGGCTCAGTGACTAGTTACTTCTACCTTACAATACAAGTCACGCCCTCATGGCCTGTGGGCCTTTAGACCCTTTACTGAACCGCCATCTTCACGTCTTGGTCTTGGGCTTCAGATGGGCTTCTCTTTGCGTAACCCAGCCCCTCCTGGGCGGCTTACATAAATAGTTATATCCCCAACAGTAACCCCCTCGGTGGTATAGGCTGTTGTCATCGTCTCCATCTCATCGGCATTATCGGTGAGTTGTCCATCTGGCCGTTGCAAGGCTCTAATCTGATTCTTCCTCCTCCTCCGGCTAGCACGCAGGTGGAAGAATTATGTATTTTTATCGCCATGAAGTAACCATTCAACTCTTGCTCTCTGCCTCCATAGAATCTCTTCACGGTGAAAGAGCTCGATTAGGCGATCATTGATCTTGATTTCTTGCCGAGACGGTTTGGACCGACCTGCTGCTGCACGTAGAGCTTCAAGCTCAATCTTTAAAGCCCTTATTTCCTGTCGGACATTACCAAACTACGTTCGGTCCCATGTATCAAGGTCACCCGACAGCGAGGCGAGCTTTGTGTGTATCTGATCCACAGTATCCGCTGCGGCTTGCGTCCACCCATTGCTAATCACCGATGGGAGGGTTGGGTCCCTTTCCCAAGCTACCTCACATTTGAAAGGTCTAGGGCCCCTTCTTCGTACGTGCTCATTCTGCATCCGTAGCAGCAAAGGTGTATGATCAGAACTCGCCGATGTTAAGTGCTTCAAGGATGCCGCTGGGAATGCCAAGAGCCACTCCGTACTGGCTACTCCCCGATCTAGTCTCACCCTAGTATATGATCCTCCCACTACATTCTTCTCAAAGGTCCAACCGAGGCCCCCGTAGCCTATGTCTAAGAGGCCGCAAGTATCAAGGGCGTCGCGGAACGCATCCATTTGAGCTTGGATCCTCGAACCAATTCTGTCATGTTCATGCGCATGGAGGACCTCGTTGAAGTCGCCTATGACCACCCATGGAAGGTTGCTCGTACCCGCTATACCACGTATAGTGTCCCAGGTTTTATACCTCTCTTGGGTTTGTGCTTCACCATAGATAAACGTGATTCTAGTCTGGGTTTTTCTTAGCTCTTTCACTTCAACATCAATATGGTAATCAGAGTAGCCAATAATTTCTAACTTTATTTCTTCTTTCCAAAATATTCCAATGCCATCGCTCCTTCCGGAGCTGCTTACAGCAAAGCTTTTATCATAACCAAGAGTACCAACTAGATTTTCTACTCGCGTACCCTCTATCCGAGTTTCAAGGATACAAACAATAGAGGGGGCATGCTGCTTCGAGAGGTCCCGAAGCTCGCGAACTGTCGCAGGTTCGCCAGCCCCGCGATAGTTCCAAACTAGGAAACTCATTGCGCTAGGCGCGACCCACCGTTGGGGCCCGCCAAACGCGCATCAGTATGTGTAGTCGTAGACTTGTTCTTGCTGTTGTTCTTGTCCAGAGAGTTGGAGGTTTGATACGTCTCCAATGTATCTATAATTTTTGATTGCTCCATGCTATATTATCTACTGTTTTAGGCAATATTGGGCTTTATTATCCACTTTTATATTATTTTTGGGACTAACCTATTAACCGGAGGCCCAGCCCAGATTTGCTGTTTTATGCCTATTTCGGTGTTTCGAAGAAAAGGAATATCAGACGGAGTCGAAACGGAATGAAATCAACTGGAGAAGTTATTTTTGGAAGGAAACACACCTGATGGACTTGGACCCCACGTCAGAAGATACGGGAACTGCCCACAAGGGTGGGGGGCGCGCCCACCCCCCTAGGGCGCGCCCCCTGCCTCATGGGGCCCCCGTGGCTCCCCTGACGTGCTTCTTCTGCCTATATAACTCCATATACCCTAAAACTTCCAAAACACACAATAGATCGGGAGTTCCGCCGCCAGAAGCCTCCTTAGCCACCGAAAACCAATCTAGACCTGTTCCGGCACCCTGCCGGAGGGGGCAATCCCTCTCCGGTGGCCATCTTCATCATCCCGGTGCTCTCCATGACGAGGAGGGAGTAGTTCTCCCTCGCGGCTGAGGGTATGTACCAGTAGCTATGTGTTTGATCTCTCTCTCTCATGTTCTTGAGATGATACGATCTTGATGTATCGCGAGCTTTGCTATTATAGTTGGATCTTATGTTTCTCCTCCCCCTCTTCTCTCTTGTAATGAATTGAGTTTCCCCTTTGAAGTAATCTTATCGGATCGAGTCTTTAAAGATTTGAGAACACTTGATGCATGTCTTGCCGTGGATATCTGTGGTGACAATGGGATACCGCGTGCCACTTGATGTATGTTAAGGTGACCAACTTGCGGGTTCATGAACCTATGCATAGGGGTTGGCACACGTTTTCGTCGTGATTCTCCGGTAGATCTTTGGGGCACTCTTTGAGGTCCTTTGTGTTGGTTGAATAGATGAATCTGAGATTGTGTGACACATATCGTATAATCATACCCACGGATACTTGAGGTGACATTGGAGTATCTAGGTGACATTAGGGTTTTGGTTGATTTGTGTCTTAAGGTGTTATTCTAGTACGGACTCTAGGGTTGTTTGTGACACTTATAGGAATAGCCCAACGGATTGATTGGAAAGAATAACTTTGAGGTGGTTTCGTACCCTACCATAATCTCTTCGTTCGTTCTCCGCTATTAGTGACTTTGGAGTGACTCTTTGTTGCATGTTGAGGGATAGTTATGTGATCCAATTATGTTAGTATTGTTGAGAGGACTTACACTAGTGAAAGTATGAACCCTAGGCCTTGTTTACCATCATTGCAATACCGTTTATGCTCACCTTTACCATTTGCTACCTTGCTGGTTTTATTATTTCATATTACAAATACCTTTATCTACTATCCATATACCACTTGTTTCACCATCTCTTCGCTGAACTAGTGCACCTATACAATTTACCATTGTATTGGGTGTGTTGGGGACACAAGAGACTCTTTGTTATTTGGTTGCAGGGTTGCTTGAGAGAGACCATCTTCATCCTACGCCTCCTACAGATTGATAAACCTTAGGTCATCCACTTGAGGGAAATTTGCTACTGTCCTACAAACCTCTGCACTTGGAGGCCCAACAACGTCTACAAGAAGAAGGTTGTGTAGTAGACATCAAGGTTGTTCTTGGCTCCTTTGGGTCTTGCTTAGCGGGGAGCTTGCAGGGGCCACACCCGTCGCTACCGCTGATTGATCATTCTATGGGTTTGACGCATTCGGAGCTGTGAGGAGAGGAATAGTTACTCATCTCTTTCTGTTCATGTTCTCTTCTCCCATCTCCAGGTCAGCAGCTGATTCTGGGTCGACCTGCATCTCCCCTTCATGATTCTTACTACGCTGACCCTGACCGCGTCCACCACGGCCTCCTCTGGAGTTGCCTCTGCCACCTGCACCTCTACCTCCTCGGCCTGCCTTGCCCTCCCCTGGACCTTGTCCAAGGCCGCGGAACCAAGAGGCCCGTAGATCTTTGAAGACTAGGGTTTTGGGGTCATGGACGCCATCACCACATTCTTTGTGCATATGACCCAAGAGACCGCAAACCGCGCACCAATCCGGCAGTCTCTCATATTTAACTCTGAAAATCTCTCTTTTCTTTTTCTTGACCAGTGTGACTGCGTTCTTGAGCGGCTCGGTGACGTTTATCTTTACGCGGACGCGCACAAAATTGCCTTCGAAGTCTTGAGACCTCGGCTCATGGTAAATATATTCACCAATGGTTGCTGCAAGGGATTTGATTAAGGGGAAATAACCATCAGGGAAGTCATGGATTTGAGCCCAGATTTCCACCTTGTCTAGAGCAACCGCCGACGGCCTGGTGAAGCCATCATAGGGCTCGACCACCACTGCTTTGCCTTTGTACTGCCAGGGACCCTCCTCCATTACTCTCTCCCAGTCTCCAAGGCACATGAACTGCATGGTGTATAGATTATCCTCGAGGGGCGGATCTTAACTTCTCGAGCGAGATCCCACGCCGCCCTCATATCCCGGTAGAACCAGTACTGACTGTAAGCTTTATCCGTGTGTACGCGAACGATCGCCATCCACCTGACAGCTTCCTCCGGCAGATCGTCATCCTCAACCATCACATCTTGAAGGTTGCCTTCATTCAGGCCAAGCTCTTCCATCATGGACTCCAGATCGGTCACCACGATCCTGAAGCCCCGGTCGCCATTAGATCTCTTGCCCGTGGAAAAGTCACGCGGGCGGGGTGCTCCCTACCACCGCCACCACCCCCGTGTTGCCGGAGCGTCGGGCTCCGATGAACGGTGATAGGTACAGCAAAGAGGATCGGGTCTCAACGGGAATAGCGATCACCGTCGCCGCCCGAGAGGAGAGGGAACCCTAACCTGTGGGAAAATATTTTCTCCACACTACAAAGATTCTCTCTCTCTCATGTTCTTGAGATGATACGATCTTGATGTATCGCGAGCTTTGCTATTATAGTTGCATCTTATGTTTCTCCTCCCCCTCTTCTCTCTTGTAATGAATTGAGTTTCCCCTTTGAAGTAATCTTATCGGATCGAGTCTTTAAAGATTTGAGAACACTTGATGCATGTCTTGCCGTGGATATCTGTGGTGACAATGGGATACCGCGTGCCACTTGATGTATGTTAAGGTGACCAACTTGCGGGTTCATGAACCTATGCATAGGGGTTGGCACACGTTTTCGTCGTGATTCTCCGGTAGATCTTTGGGGCACTCTTTGAGGTCCTTTGTGTTGGTTGAATAGATGAATCTGAGATTGTGTGACACATATCGTATAATCATACCCACGGATACTTGAGGTGACATTGGAGTATCTAGGTGACATTAGGGTTTTGGTTCATTTGTGTCTTAAGGTGTTATTCTAGTGCGAACTCTAGGGCTGTTTGTGACACTTATAGGAATAGCCCAACGGATTGATTGGAAAGAATAACTTTGAGGTGGTTTCGTACCCTATCATAATCTCTTCGTTCGTTCTCCGCTATTAGTGACTTTGGAGTGACTCTTTGTTGCATGTTGAGGGATAGTTATGTGATCCAATTATGTTAGTATTGTTGAGAGGACTTACACTAGTGAAAGTATGAACCCTAGGCCTTGTTTACCATCATTGCAATACCGTTTATGCTCACTTTTACCATTTGCTACCTTGCTGTTTTTATTATTTCAGATTACAAATACCTTTATCTACTATCCATATACCACTTGTTTCACCATCTCTTTGCCGAACTAGTGCACCTATACAATTTACCATTGTATTGGGTGTGTTGGGGACACAAGAGACTCTTTGTTATTTGGTTGCAGGGTTGCTTGAGAGAGACCATCTTCATCCTACGCCTCCTACGGATTGATAAACCTTAGGTGATCCACTTGAGGGAAATTTGCTACTGTCCTACAAACCTCTGCACTTGGAGGCCCAACAACGTCTACAAGAAGAAGGTTGTGTAGTAGACATCAAGCTCTTTTCTGGCGCCGTTGCCGCGGAGGTGAGTGCTTGAAGGTATATCTTTAGATCTTGCAATCGAGTCTTTTAGTTTCTTGTTTTATCACTAGTTTAGTTCATAAAAGAAAACTACAAAAAAATGGAATTGAGTTTATCTCATACGCTTCACCTTTTTAATATCTTTCGTGAGTATGATGGAAAGGATAATTGTGCTCAAGTGCTAGAAGAAGAAATCTATAAAATGTTTGGCACTAAATATTTTAATGATGAGCATGATTGCAATGTTGTTAGTATGAATTCCTTGAATATCCATGATGCTAATGATATGCAAAGCCACAAGCTTGGGGAAGCTATGTTTGATGAAGATGATATTTTTTGTCCCCCAAGTCTTGATGAGAAAATTTATTATGATGAAAGCATGCCTCATATTTATGATGATTATATTGATGAAAGTGGATTTGGAGAGGTCATGACTTTATTTAGTGATGAATCCACTATTCCGGAAGAGGTTCCAATTGATTATGAGAACAAAGTTGCTATCTATGATGATTATTGTGATGACTTGTATGCTATAAAAAATAATGATATCCATGAAACTTGTCATCATGATTTTAGTTTTCAATTGGATTATGCCTCATATGATAATTATTTTGTTGAGTTTGCTCCCACTATTATTCATGAGAAGAATTTTGCTTATGTGGAGAGTAGTAAATTTTGCATGCTTGTAGATCATGAAAAGAATGCTTTAGGTCCTGGTTATATTGTTGAATTCATTCATGATGCTACTGAAAATTATTATGAGGGAGGAACATATGCTTGTAGGAATTGCAATAATATCAAGTTTCCTCTCTGTGTGCTTAAAGTTTTGAAGTTATGCTTGTTTTACCTTCCTATGCAAGTTGATTCTTGTTCCCATAAGTTGTTTGCTCACAAAATCCCTATGCATAGGAAGTATGTTAGACTTAAATGTGCTAGTCATATTCTTCATGATGCTCTCTTTATGTTTCAATTCTTACCCTTTATGTGAGCATCATTGAAATTGTCATGCCTAGCTAGAGGCGTTAAACGATAGCGCTTGTTGGGAGGCAACCCAATTTTATTTTAGTTCCTTGCTTTTTGTTCCTATTTAGTAATAAATAATTCATCTAGCCTCTGTTTATATGTGTTTGTATGCTTTTAAATTAGTGTTTGTGCCAAGTAGAACCTTTGGGAAGACTTGGGAGAAGTCTTGTTGATCATGCTGTAAAAAACAGAAACTTTAGCGCTCACGAGAATTGCTGCCATTTTTATTTGGAGAGTGAAATTTAGTTAATTCTTTTTGAAGATGATTAATAGATAAATTACTCAGGTCCAGCAATTTATTTTAGAATTTTATGAGTCTCATAAGTATACGTTTGATCCAGATTACTACAGACTGTTCTGTTTTTGACAGATTCTGTTTTTCATGTGTTGTTTACTTATTTTGATGAATCTATGGCTAGTAAAATAGTTTATAAACCATAGAGAAGTTGGAATACAGTAGGTTTAACACCAATATAAATAAAAAATGAGTTCATTACAGTACCTTGAAGTAGTGTTTTGTTTTCTTTCGCTAACGGAGCTTACAAGTTTTCTGTTAAGTTTTGTGTTGTGAAGTTTTCAAGTTTTAGGTAAGGATTCGATGGACTATGGAATAAGGAGTGGAAAGAGCCTAAGCTTGGGGATTCCCAAGTCATCCCAAGGTAATATTCAAGGATAGCGAAGAGCCTAAGCTTGGGGATGCCCCGGAAGGCATCCCCTCTTTCGTCTTCGTTCATCGGTAACTTTACTTGGAGCTATATTTTTATTCGCCACATGATATGTGTTTTGCTTGGAGCGTCAATTTATTTTGTTAGGATTTGCTTGCTGTTATTTAGAACATTGTTTTGCATCTTTTATTTCAATAAAAGTGGCATTAATAGCCTTTACTATGCCTATGTTACAAGTATACATGTCGCTGTTTGAAAACAGAAAGTTTACCCCTGTTGCAATAATTCCCTAGAAAATTAAGAATGTGATAAAATGTTGAAACCTTTTGCATATTAAGTTCTGATAAATTTACTAGAGTGGGAATTTTATTTCATAATTTTTGGAGCTAGGGAAGTATGGATGTTGCAGCATTCTTTACAGACTATCCTGTTTAGGCAGATTGCTGTTATGTTTGCATTGTTTGCATATGGTTGCTTCTTTAATGATTCTATTTGAGGATAGGACTGTTTAATATGCAGAGGCATTTAGTATGTAATGTTGAATAATAATTTTAGTGATTTTCTACAGTAGAGTATGATAAGGTTTTGGCAATGGTTTATACTAACTTATCTCACGAGTCCTTGTTGAGTTTTGTGTGGATGAAGCTTTTGAGATTTAGGGAGACCGTGATATGAGAGGAATTAAGGAGACACAAAAGCTCAAGCTTGGGGATGCACAAGGAACCCCAATATTGTATTTCAAGAAGTCTCAAGCATCTAAGCTTGGGGATGCCCCGGCTGGCATCCCACCTTTCTTCTTCAACAACTATCGGTTAGTTTCGGTTTATCCTAAGTTTTTGCTTCTTCACATGATGTTTGCTATTCTTAGAATGTCATTTTATTTTGATTTTCTTGCAGTTTTAATATAGTACCAAGATCTGAAATTATTAAATGTTAGAGAGTCTTCACATAGTTGCATAATTATTCGACTACTCATTGATCTTCACTTATATCTTTCGGAGTAGTTTGTCATTTGCTCTAGTGCTTCACTTATATCTTTTAGAGCATGGTCATAGTTCTATTTTCAAGAAATAGATGAACTCTCATGCTTCACTTAGATTATTTTGAGAGTCTTAAATATCATGGTAATTTGCTTAAAATCCTAATATGCTAGGTATACAAGATTAATAATAAACTTCTCTTATGAGTGTGTTGAATACTAAGAGAAGTTTGATACTTGATGATTGTTTTGAGATATGAGGATGGTAATATTAGAGTCATGCTAGTTGAGTAGTTGTGAATTTGAGAAATACTTGTGTTGAAGTTTGTGATTCCCGTAGCATGCACGTATGGTGAACCGTTATGTGATGAAGTCGGAGCATGATTTATTTATTGATTGTCTTCCTTATGAGTGGCGGTCGGGGACGAGCGATGATCTTTTCCTACCAATCTATCCCCCTAGGAGCATGCGCGTAATACTTTGCTTTGACAACTTCTAGATTTTTGCAGTAAGTATATGAGTTCTTTATGACTAATGTTGAGTCGATGGATTATACGCACTCTCACCCTTCCACCTTTGCTAGCCTCTCTAATACCGCGCAAATTTCGCCGATATCATACACCTACCATATACCTTCCTCAAAACAGCCACCATACCTACCTATTATGGCATTTCCATAGCCATTCCGAGATATATTGCCATGCAACTTTCCACCATCTAGTTCATCATGACACACTTCATCATTGTCATATTGCATATCCCGGCACACCGCCGGATGCATTCACATAGAGTCATATTTTGTTCTAAGTATCGAGTTGTAATTGTTGAGTTATAAGAAAAATAAAAGTGTGATGATCATCATTATTAGAGCATTGTCCCAGTGAGGAAAGAATGATGGAGACTATAATTCCCCCATAAGTCGGGATGAGACTCCGGACGAAAAAAAGAGGCCATAAAAAAAGATAAAAGGTCCAAACAAAAAAAGATGATGAGAGAAAAAGAGAGAAGGGACAATGTTACTATCCTTTTACCACACTTGTGCTTCAAAGTAGCACCATGATCTTCATAGTAGAGAGTCTCTCATGTTATCACTTCCATATACTAGTGGGAATTTTTCATTATAGAACTTGGCTTGTATATTCCAATGATGGGCTTCCTCAAATTGCCCTAGGTCTTCATGAGCAAGCAAGTTGGATGCACATCCACTTAGTTTCCTTTTGAGCTTTCATATACTTATATCTCTAGTGCATCCGTTGCATGGCAATCCCTACTCACTCACATTGATATCTATTGATGGGCATCTCCATAGCCCGTTGATACGCCTAGTCGATGTGAGACTATCTTCTCCCTTTTTGTCTTCTCCACAACCACCCTTCTATTCCACCTATAGTGCTATATCCATGGCTCACGCTCATGTATTGTGTGAAGATTGAAAAAGTTTGAGAACATCAAAAGTATGAAATAATTGCTTGGCTTGTCATCGGGGTTGTGCATGATTTAAATATTTTGTGTGGTGAAGATGGAGCATAGCGAGACTATATGATTTTGTAGGGATAGATTTCTTTGGCCATGTTATTTTGATAAAACATAATTGCTTAGTTGGTATGCTTGAAGTATTACTATTTTTTTATGTCAATATGAACTTTTGTCTTGAATCTTATGGATCTGAATATTCATATCACAAGTAAGAAGAATTACATTGAAATTATGCCAACTAGCATTCCACATCAAAAATTATCTTTTTTTATCATTTACCTACTCGAGGACGAGCAGGAATTAAGATTGGGGATGCTTGATACGTCTCCAACGTATCTATAATTTTTGATTGCTCCATGCTATATTATCTACTGTTTTAGGCAATATTGGGCTTTATTATCCACTTTTATATTATTTTTGGGACTAACCTATTAACCGGAGGCCCAGCCCAGATTTGCTGTTTTATGCCTATTTCGGTGTTTCGAAGAAAAGGAATATCAGACGGAGTCGAAACGGAATGAAATCAACTGGAGAAGTTATTTTTGGAAGGAAACACACCTGATGGACTTGGACCCCACGTCAGAAGATACGGGAACTGCCCACAAGGGTGGGGGGCGCGCCCACCCCCCTAGGGCGCGCCCCCTGCCTCATGGGGCCCCCGTGGCTCCCCTGACGTGCTTCTTCTGCCTATATAACTCCATATACCCTAAAACTTCCAAAACACACAATAGATCGGGAGTTCCGCCGCCAGAAGCCTCCGTAGCCACCGAAAACCAATCTAGACCTGTTCCGGCACCCTGCCGGAGGGGGCAATCCCTCTCCGGTGGCCATCTTCATCATCCCGGTGCTCTCCATGACGAGGAGGGAGTAGTTCTCCCTCGGGGCTGAGGGTATGTACCAGTAGCTATGTGTTTGATCTCTCTCTCATGTTCTTGAGATGATACGATCTTGATGTATCGCGAGCTTTGCTACTATAGTTGGATCTTATGTTTCTCCTCCCCCTCTTCTCTCTTGTAATGAATTGAGTTTCCCCTTTGAAGTAATCTTATCGGATCGAGTCTTTAAAGATTTGAGAACACTTGATGTATGTCTTGCCGTGGATATCTGTGGTGACAATGGGATACCGCGTGCCACTTGATGTATGTTAAGGTGACCAACTTGCGGGTTCATGAACCTATGCATAGGGGTTGGCACACATTTTCGTCGTGATTCTCCGGTAGATCTTTGGGGCACTCTTTGAGGTCCTTTGTGTTGGTTGAATAGATGAATCTGAGATTGTGTGACGCATATCGTATAATCATACCCATGGATACTTGAGGTGACATTGGAGTATCTAGGTGACATTAGGGTTTTGGTTGATTTGTGTCTTAAGGTGTATTCTAGTACGAACTCTAGGGTTGTTTGTGACACTTATAGGAATAGCCCAACGGATTGATTGGAAAGAATAACTTTGAGGTGGTTTCGTACCCTACCATAATCTCTTCGTTCGTTCTCCACTATTAGTGACTTTGGAGTGACTCTTTGTTGCATGTTGAGGGATAGTTATGTGATCCAATTATGTTAGTATTGTTGAGAGGACTTACACTAGTGAAAGTATGAACCCTAGGCCTTGTTTACCATCATTGCAATACCGTTTACGCTCACCTTTACCATTTGCTACCTTGCTGTTTTTATTATTTCATATTACAAATACCTTTATCTACTATCCATATACCACTTGTTTCACCATCTCTTCGCCGAAGTAGTGCACCTATACAATTTACCATTGTATTGGGTGTGTTGGGGACACAAGAGACTCTTTGTTATTTGGTTGCAGGGTTGCTTGAGAGAGACCATCTTCATCCTACGCCTCCTACGGATTGATAAACCTTAGGTCATCCACTTGAGGGAAATTTGCTACTGTCCTACAAACCTCTGCACTTGGAGGCCCAACAACGTCTACAAGAAGAAGGTTGTGTAGTAGACATTAGGGTTGTTCTTGGCTTGTAGAACCAAGAGGCCGCGGAACCAAGAGGCCCGTAGATCTTTGAAGACTAGGGTTTTGGGGTCATGGACGCCATCACCACATTCTTTGTGCATATGACCCAAGAGACCGCAAACCGCGCACCAATCCGGCAGTCTCTCATATTTAACTCTGAAAATCTCTCTTTTCTTTTTCTTGACTAGTGAGACTGCGTTCTTGAGCGGCTCAGTGACGTTTATCTTTACGCGGACGCGCACAAAATTGCCTTCGAAGTCTTGAGACCTCGGCTCATGGTAAATATATTCACCAATGGTTGCTGCAAGGGATTTGATCAAGGGGAAATAACCATCAGGGAAGTCATGGATTTGAGCCCAGATTTCCACCTTGTCTAGAGCAACCGCCGACAGCCTGGTGAAGCCATCATAGGGCTCGACCACCACTGCTTTGCCTTTGTACTACCAGGGACCCTCCTCCATTACTCTCTCCCAGTCTCCAAGGCACATGAACTGCATGGTGTATAGATTATCCTCGAGGGGCGGATCTTAACTTCTCGAGCGAGATCCCACGCCGCCCTCATATCCTGGTAGAACCAGTACTGACTATAAGCTTTATCCGTGTGTACGCGAACGATCGCCATCCACCTGACAGCTTCCTCCGGCAGATCGTCATCCTCAACCATCACATCTTGAAGGTTTCCTTCATTCAGGCCAAGCTCTTCCATCATGGATTCCAGATCGGTCACCCCCGATCCTGAAGCCCCGGTCGCCATTAGATCTCTTGCCCGTGGAAAAGTCACGCGGGCGGGGTGCTCCCTACCGCCGCCACCACCCCCGTGTTGCCGGAGCGTCGGGCTCCGATGAACGGTGATAGGTACAGCAAAGAGGATCGGGTCTCAACGGGAATAGCGATCACCGTCGCCGCCCGAGAGGAGAGGGAACCCTAACCTGAGGGAAAAGATTTTCTCCGCACTACAAGGTGATCGCGCAACAAACACGTACTTCCACACGTGATTTGGGCTAGACGGCCGGCACATTGTGGGGTGTGGCGCCCATGTGTTTATTTTATTTTAATTTTTTTATTTACAAATATGTTCAAGATTTCAAAAATGGTTTAAAATTTCAAAAAAAATAATTAAAAAGTATTCATTAACCCCCCAAAACTTTAGATTGCACAATATGTTCATGATTAAAAAATATTCACGAATTTTCAAAAATATATTCAGGAAAGTGGAATTAAATACTGGAATTGTCTAAAAAATGAAGAATTGTAAAAAAATGGAAAATTCAGAAAATGATCGTAATTTTTTTTTACAAATTTAACAAATTGCTCCAAAAATTGAAAAATTCTAATGAATTTCACCAATGGTCTTGGATTAAAAAATGTAACTATAAATATTTTTGCATTTAAAAAAGATAAAGAAATTGAAAATTGTTCTCATTTGTTTGTGAATATTAAAAGTGTGCACAATTTTCATAGAAAAATCATGTACATCAGAAAAAATTGTGGATTTAGAAAAAGTTTACGAGTTTGAAACAAGTTCATGGGTTTGAAAACAAAAACGACATGTATAATAGAAAAATGGAAATGGAAAAAGAAGAAGAAATAAAAATGAAAAGGGCACTAAGAATAAAGAAAGAAAAAAAGAACAGTTTCTTCCTTTCCAAAACCCACGGGGAGAAATATTGGAATGGGCTGCCCCAGAGAATCGACCTAGGTGCAAAATAGTAAGGACCTACGGTCCTAATGGATAGAAGGACCAAAAGGACTTGGAGGGGCGCGGTGACTATTTTTTGCTTAAAGCGAGTGGTACAGGAACTCTTGTGTCAACTCTACAGTAAAGGGCTGGCCCGTTAGCGCAATAAAAGAAAATAGAGGAGAGGACTCACGCGGCACAGGGTTCGATCCCAAGATATCTTTTTTTTCTCGGATGCGCACGAGTGTGTGTACTATATATTAAAGAGAGGGTGGGAAACGAAGTCCCTCCACGTTGGATGTTACAAATTACATGTACACCAACTCCACCCTAAGGTCCAAATACAAGATTAACTCCTCCTATCTACCACCTAGCTAATGCTTGTAGCATCGGCTCCACGCTTTCCTTGAAGATCCCGGCTTGTTTCCAATACGTGCATGTAACGCCCCGTGACCGATGTGCCAGGTGTCCTCCAGTTATTCGCTATTATTGCGTTGTCATTGCTTGCGTGTCATGCATTGCATATCATGTCATCATGCGCATTTCATTTGCATACATGTTCGTCTCATGCATCCGAGCATTTTCCCCGTTGTCCGTTTTGCAATCCGACGCTCCTATGTCACCCGGTGTCCCTTTCTACCTCTTTTCGTGTGCGGGTGCTAAACGTTTTTGGATTGGACAGAGACTTGCCACGCGGCCTTGGTTTACTACCGGTAGACCGCCTGTCAAGTTTCATGCCATTTGGACTTCGTTTGATACTCCAACGGTTAACCGAGGGACCGAAAAGGCCTCGTGTGTGTTGCAGCCCAACACCCTTCCAAAGTGGCCCAAAACCCACTTAAACTCCTTCCATCCTCTCGGTCATTCGATCACTATCGCATGGCCGAAAACCGCACCTCATTTGGACTCTCCTAGCTCCCTCTACCTATATATATGTGATCCCCTCCAAAAAATCGCGGATGAAACCCTAGCGTCTTCCTCCTCGCGCCACCGAACATGTCCACCGCCGCCGGCCACCTCGCTCCGGCCAACCAGGGGCCGACACGTCATTGCCGCCACCCCCGCGCCCAATCCCGCAGCGCCACGCGTCGGCCGCGCGCCTCCCACCTCCCGCGGCCCGCGGAGCCCGTTGCGGGCCCGCGCGGGCCCAGATCCGCCGCCGCCTGGATCGGTCTCCGCCGCCCGCGTGCTAGGCGCCCCTGCTCACCGGAACCTCGTCGGCCGCATTGCCGGAACGCCTGCGCCGCCATCTCCGCCGCCGTCGCCTGCTCGCACGCCGGTGCGCCCCCGCCGCCCCAAGCTGCTCTCGCCGGCGCCGCCACCTTCGGTCGCCGACCCCGCCGGACTGCGCGCCGCCGACCCGAGCACGTCAACCCTCTCCTCCTTTCCCGACGCCGTTCCTCACCCTCGCCGGAGACGCGAGCTCGCCGGAGCTCGAGCCGCCCCTCGCCGGCATCTTCCTCCACTCCGGCCGGATCTGGTCGGGTGGACCAGATCCACCAATCCCCGGAACCAAACGGCTCCTTCCCCACGTCCCGGATATCCTCATCCCGCGTTGACTTTTCACGGAGGTAAAATTTCACTAAGTCCCCGAAGTTTCCAGATTCATATGCCTCTATTCATCATGTCGTAACTTTGCATCCTTGGCTCCGTTTTGAGCGTATAGCATATCAAAATGTTCGTCCCGATGAGTACATCATTTCATCTCATTGCATCATTTTCATTTGAGCTCATTTTGATGCCCGAAATGTCATTGGAAGAGGGCTACGTGAGTAATTTGGCAGATCTGTTTCAGCAAATGGCATTTTGTCATTTTTGCCATGATTATTGTGTGCATGCTATGTTCCTGAGCTCTACATGTGTTTTGTTATATGCCATGCCATATTTACAGAGGTGCTTACTATGTATTTTTGTGATATATGTGGTGACTAGCACAAGCTTGCAAAGTAGCGTAATCGGTAATGCTGATTTCAGGGACTTAGAATTTCACTAAGTCCTTGTCCTGATTTTGTCATTATGCCATATGTTCATGTTGTTTCCTAGTGATCCGTGCCTCTTTTGAGGATTACCAGTAAGGATGTTTTGCTAACATTGTGGTGCTCTATCCATCCATGTCTTTGTTTGCATTTATGGAGCAACCTAGCTTGAGTCAATCGAGCTCTACTTTTGCTATATCGTGAATCCTGGTAGATTGTTGACTTGTTAGCGATTTTGCCGAGGATGTTGCTATTGATCCGTGCATACTATGTTGTTGTTCTTGCCATGCCTAGATTCCATGCCATGTATTCTTGATGGGTGTATGCTTAGTTTGTCATGCCATGCTCTGTAGTGAGTGCATCGAGCTCGTAAACATGCCTACTCGTTAACTGATTTGCATGCTCCAGTTTTTCACTAAGTCTGAGATCTGTTTATGTTTTTTCCATGTTCACATGCTTGCAATTGTATTTTCCGATCCCTTTTGGCTCAAGGTCACTAAGGGACTTTTGTTAAGTGCTTTGAGTAGCTTCATGCCATGCCTTGCTTTGCCATGATATGTTCCTGTAGCATGTGGTTTTCATGCTCTAAAGTGTGCTTTCTGATGATAAATTCCAGACTTGTGTTAATTTCACTAAGTCTGAAACCTGTTATCATTTGCACTTTTGCCATGCTTGTTTGAACCTGTTAATGGATGAATTAGCCATAGCTCAGTGTTCATCTTTTGTCAAGAATCTTGAGTGGATCTCTGCCATGTATTTTGTTGCCATGCTTGGGTGCTGTAGCATATTTATCTTGATGCATTTAGATGGCTACTTGCTGATTATCGCAGACCGGTGCCATATTTGTTTTGCTTGCCATTTCCAAACCGTGCATCCAATTCCGGTGATCTTTATATCGATTTCAACCGAAATCACCTCGCCTTTCCAGTGGCACTCTTGGATTTCCAAGTTGATGCCAGGTTCAATCATTCCTTTCCAAATCATGCATATGCATCGCATATCGCATCCCGCATATCATACCATGTTCATGTGTTGGTTGTTTACTATGTGTGTGCTTCTTTCCGGTGTTTGCTTCTTTGGGTTGGTTCAGGTAACGTCGTGTTTGTGAGGACCCGTTCGTCTACATCCGTTTATCTTCTTCATGGACTCGTTCTTCTTCCTTGCGGGATTTCAGGCAAGATGACCATACCCTCGAAATCACTTCTATCTTTGCTTGCTAGATGCTCGCACTTTTGCTATGCCTATGCTGTGATACCTACCACTTGCTTATCATGCCTCCCATATTGTTAAACCAAACCTCTAACCCACCTTGTCCTAGCAAACCGTTGTTTGGCTATGTTACCGCTTTGCTCAGCCCCTCTTATAGCGTTGTTAGTTGCAGGTGAAGATTGAAGTTTGTTCCTTGTTGGAACATGGAGATGTTGTTCCTTGTTGGAACATGTTTACTTGTTGGGATATCACAATATATCTTATTTAATTAATGCATCTATATACTTGGTAAAGGGTGGAAGGCTCGGCCTTATGCCTGGTGTTTTGTTCCACTCTTGCCGCCCTAGTTTCCGTCATATCGGTGTTATGTTCCCGAATTTTGCGTTCCTTACGCGGTTGGGTTATAATGGGAACCCCTTGACAGTTCGCTTTGAATAAAACTCCTCCAGCAAGGCCCAACCTTGGTTTTACCATTCGCCACCTAGCCTTTTCTTTTCCCTTGGGAGTCGCGCTCTTGAGGGTCATCATTATTTTAACCCCCCCGGGCCAGTGCTCCTCTGAGTGTTGGTCCACCTTGTCAGCCACCGGTGGCCACCAGGGGCAACTCTGGGCTGGCCTACCGGAAGTTTGGACAATCCGGTGTGCCCTGAGAACAAGATATGTGCAGCTCCTATCAGGATTTGTCGGCACATTCGAGTGGCTTTGCTGGTCTTGTTTTACCATTGTCGAAATGTCTTGTAACCGGGATTCCGAGTTTGATCGGGTCTTCCCGCTAGAAGGAATATCCTCCGTTGACCGTGAGAGCTTGTGATGGGCTAAGTTGGGACACCCCTGCAAGGATTTGACCTTTTGAAAGCCGTACCCGCGGTTATGGGCAGATGGGAATTTGTTAATGTCCGGTTGTAGAAAACCTGAAGTTGACCTTAATTAAAATACATCAACCGCGTGTGTTACCGTGATGGTCTCTTTCCGGCGGAGTCCGGGAAGTGAACACGGTGTTGGAGTTATGCTTGACGTAGGTTGTTCTAGGATCACTTCTTGATCATAGTTTCACGATAGTGCTTTGCCTTCTCTTCTCGCTCTCTTTTGCATACATGTTAGCCACCATATATGCTAGTCGCTTGCTGCAGCTCCACCTCATACATTTTACCTTACCCATAAGCTTAAATAGTCTTGATCGCGAGGGTGTGAGATTGCTGAGTCCCCGTGACTCACAGATACTTCCAAAACCAGTTTGCAGGTGCCGATGTTACCGAGCAGGTGACGCAACCAAGCTCAAGGAGGAGCTCGATGAAGATCTTGTCCTTTGAGTTGTTTCATTCTAGTTGATCAGTAGTGGAGCCCAGTTGGGGTCGATCGGGGATCTGTGTAGCATTTGGGGTAGTCTTCTTCTATTTTGGTTCCGTAGACGGACCTTGTTTGTAACTGGTTGATGTAATGCTTTATTCATGTATTTGTGTGAAGTGGCGAGTGTAAGCCAGCTATGTATCTCTTTCCCTTATGTATTACATGGGTTGTGTGAAGATTACCTCACTTGCGACATTGCTTTCAATGCGGTTATGCCTCTAAGTCGTGCTTCGACACGTGGGAGATATAGCCGCATCGAGGGCGTTACAAGTTGGTATCAGAGCCTTCCCCGACTTTAGGAGCCCCCTGCTTGATCGAATAGCTGGCGTTGTTGAGTCTAGAAAAATGTTTTGAGTCATTTAAGATTATATATATCGGAGAGTTAGGAATTCTTTTTACTCCTCAGTCCCTTCGTCGCTCTGGTGAGACATCCTGACGTAGAGTTTTGACTCTTCTCTTCTCAAATTTCACTAAAAAAAATTTAGGATCACGCGGGTATCTTGGAATTGTTCCGATGGTTTTGTGACGAGAACATTGTTCTTGGTGCCTCCTGTCATTTAGGGGTTGTGGCAGTGTCCCGGGGAGTTGAGCTCCGAGGTGTTGTCGTCATAATTTTATCGTTGCAGTTCTGGAATACCTGAGTTTAGTTTCGCCGACATCGAAAATCTCTTTTATGCAGTTGTTGGTGAGATAACCTCGACGCCACCCAGTACTGGGGCGGGAGTTCGGGAGTATTGCCATAACTCGTATAACGGATGTTTTTCGAAGGTTGAGGTAAATGATTTCTGAAGGTTTCTTGGTTATGTGTTGAAGGATTGATACAGCTGGATGTAGGATTTGCAAGATTTGGGTGAGATATTATGCTTCCCCTGTATCCCCAACACCTGATTGCATAACCGAAAAGTTTCGGGAGTTTATAAGTGGGAATTCAAGTAGCTCTTAGGATATCTTTCGACAGATGTATGGTATGAAATTGGGGTTCGACGTCTAGTGGTCCGCCTATCCACGGTTGGTTTTACAGTGGTCTTGTTGTGTCTTAAAGAGTCCTTGGCTATGCCGACTCGGGGACGCTTCGTATGTCATGTGCACTGCCTTGTACATGATGGTGCTGTACGATCGAGCCTGTGTAGGCCCCACCACGAAAACTTCGGACGACTCCTGCATGATGGTCTTCGCTAGTCTGGTCATAGATGGAGAGCAAGCATCGAACACTATGGAGTTTCTATGCTTCCACAGCTCCCAGAGAACAAGTAAGAGCACTGCTCGCACCTCCTTTGTAAAAGCCGCGCTGATCTGCACATTTGCACACCACGGGAACCATTTGGACTCCTGATCCGGTACCCAGTCCGGCCTGTTAAGGCCCTCACCAACGATGTTCCACAGTTGCCGTGCAAAGACACAAGTGAGGAGAATGTGATCTATGGTTTCTTTCTCTTGATCACAAAACGGGCAAGCCTCCTGGTGATCAAGGCCACGCCTCTCTAGCCTATCCGAGGTCCAACATCTGTTCTGGAGTGCGAGCCAAGCGAAGAAGTGGCATTATTGGGGCGCTCTTGACTTCCAAGTGAATGTGGTCGTGGAGCTAACCTCTCTTGCCCATAATTTTGCCGCATATGCCGAACGAGCCGAGAAGGCTCTGATTTTCTCCCAAACCCAGGCTATCGAGTCAGAGTTGGTGTGGTTGAGTTCCACTTGCTGCATGGCCGTCCAGAGACCAAGGTACTCGTGAATCTCGTGGTCCAACATCTCTGGCCCGACATTGGAGACCCACATGCCCTCCATCGCTGCCTGTTGCACTGTTCGGGCTTTCTTGCAATTAGAGCTCACCCAAACTTGGCAGTGCAGGCCAGATGGCCATGGCTCCAGCGTATAGACCATCAGCGACCATGGGTGGAGTTTGATGTTACAGTGCCTCAGGAGGCGATGCAACTGTTCCAGGCTGCCTCACGAGCGACGGTGAGAGATGGCGCCTCAACTCTCTTCTGGGAAGACAGATGGTTTGAAGGCTCTAAAATCCCAAGATATCTTGTTTGCTTCATTACGGTGCTACCACTAAGCAAACGCCTAGTTCTTGTCAGGAACATAGGGCGCGAGCTGAATGAAGTAAAAAAATCTGGATATACAATACTTTTCAGGTTTTCGTTTTCATTTTTTCGGGTTTTCACCGACTTTGCTTTGTTTCTTTCTCCATTTCATCGGGTTTTTCAATAGTTTTCATGCGTTCTTCGTTATTTTGTGTTTCTTGTTTTTGTTTTTTGACAAGGTTTTCTTTGTTTTTTGTTTGTTTTTCTTTTTTCTTCTCCATTCTTTGTTTAGTTTTCTTATTTCTTCTCCATTTTTGTTTGCTTTTGTTATTCATTTTCCACTTTTGATTTTTCTTATGTTTGTTTTCGCTTTCACTCTACATTTTCATATATGTAAAAAAACATTTCTTTAGTAAGTGATTGACATTTTCTGTATACTCGTTCAACATTGTCCGAATGCTTATTCAACATTTTTGAAATAATTGCACGACATTTTAATACTTATTCAGCATTTTTAAAATACATGTTCAACATTTTTCAAATACACATTAAATATTTTTTTAATACTTATTCAACATTTTTAAGTACTCGTTCAACATTTTTCTAATACTCATTTGACAATATTTAATAGTTATTAAAAAATTTAAAATACTTGTTCAACATTTAAAATACTTATTCATAATTTTCAGATAGTTGTTCAACATTTTTCTCAAATACTTGTTCAACATTTTTTAAATAATTATTCAATATTTTTCAAATACCTTTTGAACAGTTTTCAAATGTATTTTTAAAGAGGTTGTTTTGTATGATGAAAAGTACGAAAATAAAGCAAAAAACTACTCCCCCCGTCTCAAAATAAGTGTCTCAAGCTTAGTACAACTTTGTACTAAAGTTAGTACAAAGTTGAGACACTTATTTTAGAACGGAGGGAATAGAATGGAAAACAGGAAAAATAATTAGGCCGTGCACTCCCGCGCTGATGGGCCGGCCCATCCGTGCTACCCAGACGTGAGGCATCCCCTTTGCTCGCTTAAAGCGAGAAATAGGGGAGCTCCTTGGAGGGAGCTCTTATTTGCAGCCCGTAGGCGGCAAATAGTAGAGTCTTCGCTGAAGGCAGAGCGAATCGGTCGCGGCCCATCAGGAGGTGAACGAGCTTTTGGACAACTAAAACAAATAGGCGCTCATTCTCGTGACCTCCCTCTTGTGAACGAGTGCTCCTTTTTTTTTGCGAAATGTGAACGAGTGCTACTAACCGCTGGAACTGGTGAGTTCTATTGATAGATTATAGGCGCGAAAGTTTAAGTATCGTATTCTTTTGAAAATTTCGAAAAATGTACAATGAATGTTTGAAATATCTGTTGAACATTTTCTTTATATTCGTTGAACACTTAAATAGTACACGATTGCTTTTTTTGTATTACACAATGAACTGTTTTAATACATGTTGAACATTTTTTATAAAATACAAATATACGCATTGAATAATTTTGGAATACACATTGAACATTTAGTAAAAGAAATACATTAGTAATTTCATAATATATGATACATATTTTTGTAATACATGATGGAAATTTTTATAATGCAAGGCGAACGTTTTCATATCATATGATGTATATCTTCTTAATACGATGACCATTTTCTAATACGCGGTAAACTTTTTATATAATAGGGATGAAAAGAGAAAGAGAAAAACAAATAGAGAAAAGTCGGTAAAATAAAAAATGAAAGAAAAAAGAGAACCAAAATAGAAAAATAAAAAGGGAACACAACAACTAAAAACCGGGAAGAAACAGTGAAAACTGGAAGCAAAAAACCATAGAAGAAAAATGAAAAAAAAACTCTGCAGAAAACAGCAAAGTAAAACGGCACACGAAATACGTACATAGGCCGGCCCAATGTGGAGCTCGCTTCAGCAAGACCACGGCTCCCTCACGCACGCACGCGTCAAATAGGATCCGCCACTACTATGTGGCGTATAGTTGGCCTCCCGCACAGGGAGCACCCCTACTTTTTTTTTTGAGAAATCATGATTGTTTTATTCAAAATTAGCAACTTTTATTAAATTTAAGACCTTTTGATATCCTGAATTATTGAAAAAAAGAAAAAAGAACAGGAAAACAGAAAAAAAGGAAACATCCACAAAAAAGGCAGCGTCCCGGCCACACATGAGCCGGCCCAGACGGGGAGCGGGGGGTGCGCGCCCGCTTCCTTCGCAGCGCGTGCTGCGCCTCGTATAGTCGGCGTCCCGCACAGGGAGCACCCCTACTAGGACGGACTGTCGTGTGTTGCAGCGACCATGCTACTGTAAGCGATCAACTACTGCAGGGATCGTTTTTTTCTTTTTCCATTCGTTTTTGAAACACATGAAAATAAATATTTTAAAAATATTTGAATATTTTTAATGTGAGAATCATTTAAGAAACATGTTTTTTGGGAAATAATGAACCGTTTAAAAAAATCAATTTTACAAAAAGGAAAAAAATTAAAACTATGAAAAATTGGAATTTGAAATATTTTGAAAAATACAAACATTTTTTGAAGAAGCATTTTTTTAAAAAAATCCTGAATATTTTTTGAATTGACAAAATAATTTTGAAAAGAAGTTAAAAAAAACCCAAACAATTTTTTAAATCCCAAAGTAAAATTGAAATTCCGAATATTTTTTGGAAACACAACCATTTTCTCAATTTTTGATCAATTTTTGGAAAAGGTAGCATCTTTTGAAATTTTGAAAAAAAATTGAAACGTGATTTTTTGTAGAAATCTCGAATAATTTTAAATTTATTTTTTAAATTTCCAAGCATTTTTAAAAGGGATCTTTTTTGATAAAGCAAGAATTGTAAAAATAAAAGAAAGAGCAGAAAAAGAAAAGTAGTAAAAACTGAACTAACTCGCTAAAATGGGCCAGCCCAGCTGGTTGGTTCTTGTGGGAAGCCCTAACAATGTGACGCAAAAGCGACCAATGCCCAACTGGACTCCTCCGGGACCCTAATCGACTAGGTACTTGTAAACCCTAGGGCCCCGATATTATATATAAGTTGGGGCAGAGTTAGTTGATAGACAACGAATCATATAATTGATACTCAATGCCTCGATTATGTTTGTAACCCCTTTACTCAATCAATACAATTGAGCAGGAAGTAGGGTTTTATATCCATAGTAAGCGTACGAACTTGGGTAAACCCTTTGGTGTTTCACATCCGATCTACTTGTCTGGCCAGAGTACCTTATCGAGGGATCTACCAAAAAATATTTCCGATAGTAGGGAGTTAGGGCAACACAAACGCGGTTCATTGAAACACTCATAAATGTTTGGGCCAACGTGTTTGGACAATTTTTGCTACCCAGTGGGGGGACATCAATTTTTTGTTAATCAGTTCAAACCATAAAATACACAAAAATCACCTAAACCCGAACCAAACCTGATGGAGCTTTCGGGGAGTCTAGACAGTCTCGTTGGCCGATTGTCAATTGGATCACATGTCCTCACAGTCCGTGTGTGTTTTCCTCTAGAGCCGCCTGGTCGGTGTCCGCATAAATTTGGTGTGTCCGGATTTTATGGCTACTTATGATGATCGGCTCCCATAACGCTATGTGCGCACATGTCCGAACATGTCCGTGGATATTTGGTGTGTTTGTTTTGATGAACCATATTGGAGATGACCTCATAGTGGTCGATCTAGAATTTTGTAACAAGGTGGTCCAACTTAAAAAATGTAACAAGAAATATGCATGACTATGATCCAAACATAACACAAAGATATTTGGAGCATGGGGTCATTGGAGCCCTTCTTTCTTGAACAACTCAAAAATAGTGCTTAAAAGTTAAAAAAAATACACAAATATGTATGCATGTGCTCTTTTTCGAGGTGTATCCATGTTCTCTAAGTACCTGTTAATTTTTGTTCAATAATATTTTATATGATATGCTACACAAAAAATATAAAATTTTGGCTAGAAAAGAAAAAAGATCCAAGCCCATTTTATGCATGTATTAGTCTTTTTTATGTACCTTAGATACAAGCATGTATATTGATGAAATTTCACACATATATATTACTATTCCACTAGCTAATTATCTGTCTATTGCATCGAGGGCATACATATTCTAGTGGTACAACATCAATCATGTTCGACATAAATCTCACACCCATCATATTCTATATTTTGGTAAAATTTGATTTGATTTGAGTATGGATAGGAGAAGGTAATCAAACTTTTTGATTTAGTTCAGGTTTTAGTATGATTTGATTTCATTTGGGTAGGAGAAGGCAAAGAATTTTTTGATTTAGTTGTGGTTTTGGTAACAATTGATTTGATTTGTGGCTTCTCACTAGGACACCTTCTGCAACGAGGTGGTTGTCCGGTTGGCAAACAAAGGTGTACTCTGGTTAACACTTGATACGTCTCCAACGTATCTATAATTTTTGATTGTTCCATGCTATTATATTATCAACCTTGGATGTTTTATATGCATTTATATGCTATTTTATATGATTTTTGGGACTAACCTATTAACCCAGAGCCTAGTGTCAGTTTCTGTTTTTTCCTTGTTTTAGAGTATCGCAGAAAAGGACAATCAAACGGAGTCCAATTGACCCGAAACTTCACGGAACTTATTTTTGGAACGGAAGCAATCCAGGAGACTTGGAGTATACGTCAGGCAATCAACGAGGCAGCCATGAGGCAGGGGGGTGCGCCCACCCCCTGGGCGCGCCCTCCACCCTCGTGGGCCCCTCATTGCTCCACCGACATACTTCTTCCTCCTATATATATCCATATACCCTAAAAACTTCGAGGAGCAGAATAGATCGGGAGTTCCGCCGCCAGAAGCCTCCGTAGCCACCAAAAACCAATCTAGACCCATCCCGGCACCCTGCCAGAGGGGGAATCCCTCTCTGGTGGCCATCTTCATCATCCTGGCGCTATCCATGAGGAGGAGGGAGTAGTTCACCCTTGGGGTTAAGGGTATGTACCAGTAGCTATGTGTTTGATCTCTCTCTCTCTCTCTCTCTCGTGTTCTTGAGGTGGTACGATCTTGATGTATCACGAGCTTTGCTATTATAGTTGGATCTTATGATGTTTCTCCCCCTGTACTCTCTTGTGATGAATTGAGTTTTCCCTTTGAAGTTGTCTTATCAGATTGAGTCTTTAAGGATTTGAGAACACTTGATGCATGTCTTGCACTTGCTTATCTGTGGTGACAATGGGATATCATGTGATCCACTTGATGTATGTTTTGGTGATCATCTTGTGAGTTCCGTGACCTCATGAACTTATGCATATGGGTTGGCACACGTTTTCGTCTTGATTCTCCGATAGAAACTCTGGGGCACTCTTTGACGTTCTTTGTATTGGTTGAATAGATGAATATGAGATTGTGTGATGCATATCTTATAATCATACCCACGGATACTTGAGGTGACATTGGAGTATCTAGGTGACATTATGGTTTTGGTTGATTTGTATCTTAAGGTGTTATTCTGCTACGGACTCTTGAATAGATCGATCAGAAAGGATAACTTTGAGGTGGTTTCGTACCCTACCATAATCTCTTCGTTTGTTCTCCGCTATTAGTGACTTTGGAGTGACTCTTTGTTGCATGTTGAGGGATAGTTATATGATCCAATTATGTTATTATTGTTGAGAGAACTTGCACTAGTGAAAGTATGAACCCTAGGCCTTGTTTCCTAGCATTGCAATACCGTTTACGCTCACTTTTATCATTAGTTACCTTGCTGTTTTTATATTTTCAGATTACAAAAACCTATATCTACCATACATATTGCACTTGTATCACCATCTCTTCGCTGAATTAGTGCACCTATACAATTTACCATTGTATTGGGTGTGTTGGGGACACAAGAGACTCTTTGTTATTTGGTTGCAGGGTTGTTTGAGAGAGACCATCTTCAACCTACGCCTCCCACGGATTGATAAACCTTAGGTCATCCACTTGAGGGAAATTTGCTACTGTCCTACAAACCTCTGCACTTGGAGGCCCAACAACGTCTACAAGATGAAGGTTGTGTAGTAGACATCAAGCTCTTTTCTGGCGCCGTTGCCGGGGAGTTTAGCGCTTGAAGGTATATCTTTATATCTTGCAATTGAATCTTTTTGTTTCTTGTTTTAGTACTAGTTTAGTTTATAAAAGAAAACTACAAAAAATGGAACTGAGTTTGCCTCATACGCTTCATCTTTTTAATATCTTTCGTGAGGATGATGGAAAGGAAAATTGTGCTCAAATGCTAGAAGAAGAAGTCTATAAAATGTTTGGCACTAAATCTATGAATGATGAGCATGATTGCAATGTGTTAGTATGAACTCTTTGAATATCCATAGTACTAATGATGATTGCACCAGTCATGATGAAAATGTCTCTTATAAGCATGTCAACTTTTGTGGAGTGCATATAGTTTGCAAGTACGTACCAAATAGGGAAGATAGATTTTGCAAGAGGCATAAGTATTTGGAAACTAAATGGTTGCAAGAGAGGCTAGATGTTAGTGCTGAAAATTTAAAATATCTTAGCCATACTTGTGAACTTTGCAATGAACATGGTCATTTAAATATCAAATGCAAATTGTTTCATGATCGAATCGTGTCCAAAAATTGTGATGACTTGATTTCCCTTGCACATCATAATGAGCTTAGTTTGCTTTTGGGTTATGAATAAATGAAACGTCAAAATAAGCATATTCCAGAATATAACCTTGAGAAATTCCTCGATATTGATTTAGAAGAAATTTATATGTATTGTGCGGTGAATTGCATTGAAAATCCTTATATTGCCAATTACATAAAGAAAAGAAAACAAATAGAAGATGAAGAGAATACTAACGAAAGGGAAGAGACTTCCCAATATTCTCCTATTATTTCTCATGATGAATCAGGCAACGAGGAGGAGCCTTCTATTCAACCAATGTCATTAATAAGGAGCTCCAAAAAGAGGATTGAACCCACACATGATGTGAAGAAGAAAAAGAAAAGACGGATAAGTAAAGGTAGAAAGGTATCTCTCCCAAATGATGTTGCTCCTATTTCTCATTGTGATGATGATAATTGCTATACTATTGGTGCTATCCATACTATTAATGATGAGAGTGATTATGCTTATGATATGAAAAGGGCCAAGCTTGGGGATGCTATGTTTGATGAAGATGATGTTTTTGAGAATATATTTGCTGCAATTAATGTTTGTCCCAAGCTTGGGGATGCTACGTTTAATGAAGATGATATTTTTTAGTCTCCCAAGTTTTGATATGCAAATTTATAATGATGATAGCATGCCTCCTACTTATGATAATTATGAAAGTGGATTTGGAGAGGTCATGACTTTATTTAGTGATGATTCCACCATCTTGGAAGAGGTTTTAATCGATTATGATGAGAATAAAGTTGCTACTTATGATAATTATTGTGATGATACATATGCTATAAAAAGTAGTGATGATTATATTTATAAAAATTGTCATGATTATGATTAGCCTTTTTCTGAACATTACTCCTTTAATGTGGAAACAATTTATAGTATTCGAGTTTCTTATGATGCTCCCACTATTCCGAATGAGAAGAATTTTGCTTATGTGGAGAGTAGTAAATTTTCTATGATTGTAGATCATGAAAAGAATGCTTTAGGTGCTGGTTATATTGTTGAATTCATTCATGATTCTACTGAAAATTATTATGAGGGAAGAATATATGCTTGTAGGAATTGCAATAATATCAAGCTTTCTCTCTATGTGCTTAAAGTTTTGAAGTTATGCTTGTTTTGCCCTCCTATGCTAGTTGATTATGGTTCCCACAAGTTGTTTGCTCACAAAATCCCCATGCATAGGAAGTGGGTTAGACTTAAATGTGCTAGTCATATTCTTCATGATTCTCTCTTTATGTTTCAATTCTTATCTTTTATGTGAGCATCATTGAAATCATCATGCCTAGCTAGGGGCGTTAAAAGATAGCGCTTGTTGGGAGGCAACCCAATTTTATTTTAATTTCTTGCTTTTTGCTCCTGTTTCGTAATAAATAATTCATATAGCCTCTGTTTAGATGTGGTTTTATGCTTTTAATTAGTGTTTGTGCCAAGTAGAACCTTTGGGAAGACTTGGGGAAAGTCTTTGAGATCTTGCTGTAAAAAACAGAAACTTTAGCGCTCACGAGAATTGCTGCCATTTTTTATTGAAGAGTGCTATTTAGTTAATTATTTTTGCAGATGATTAATAGATAAATTACTCACGTCCAGAAATTTATTTGAGAATTTTATGAGTTCCAGAAGTATACGTTTGATACAGATTACTACAGACTGTTCTGTTTTTGACAGATTCTGTTTTCTATGTGTTGTTTGCTTATTTTGATGAATCTATGAGTAGTATCAGAGGGTATGAACCATAGATAAGTTGGAATACAGTAGATATTACACCAATATGAATTTAGAATGAGTTCACAACAATACCTAAGTGGTGATTTATTTTCTTATACTAACGGAGCTTACGAGTTTTCTGTTAAGTTTTGTGTTGTGAAGTTTTCAAGTTTTGGGTAAAGATTCGATGGAATATGGAATAAGGAGTGGCAAGAGCCTAAGATAGGGGATGCCCAAGGCACCCCAAGGTAATATTCAAGGACAACCAAGAGCCTAAGCTTGGGGATGCCTCGGAAGGCATCCCCTCTTTCGTCTTCGTTCATCGGTAACTTTACTTGGAGCTATATTTTTATTCACCACATGATATGTGTTTTGCTTGGAGCGTCATTTTATTTTCTTTTGTTTTGCTTGCTGTTTGAATAAATACCAAGATCTGAAATTCTTAAATGTTAGAGAGTCTTCATATAGTTTCATAATTATTCGGTTACTCATTGATCTTCACTCATATCTTTCGGAGTAGTTTGTTGTTGCTCTAGTGCTTCACTTATATCTTTTTAGAGCACGGTGGTGGTTTTATTTTATAGAAATAGATGAACTCTCATGCGTCACTTATATTATTTTGAGAGTCCTAAACAGCATGGTAATTTGCTTTGGTTATGAATTTAGTCCTAATATGATGGGCATCCAAGAGGGATATAATAAAAACTTTCATATAAAGTGCATTAAATACTATGAGAAGTTTGATACTTGATGATTGTTTTGAGATATGAAGATGGTGATATTAGAGTCATGCTAGTTGAGTAATTGTGAATTTGAGAAATACTTGTGTTGAAGTTTGTGATTCCCGTAGCATGCACGTATGGTGAACCGTTATGTGACGAAGTCGGAGCATGATTTATTTATTGATTGTCCTCCTTATGAGTGGCGGTCGAGGACGAGCGTTGGTCTTTTCCTACCAATCTATCCCCCTAGGAGCATGCGTGTAGTACTTTGTTTCGATAAATAATAGATTTTTGCAACAAGTATGTGAGTTCTTTATGACTAATGTTGAGTCCATGGATTATACGCACTCTCACCCTTCCACCATTGCTAGCCTCTCCAGTACCGCGTAACTCTCGCCGGTACCATAAACCCACCATATACCTTCCTCAAAACAGACACCATACCTACCTATTATGGTATTTCTATAGCCATTCCGAGATATATTGCCATGCAACTTTCCACTGTTCTGTTTATTATGACATGCTCCATCATTGTCATATTGCTTTGCATGATCATGTAGTTGACATTGTATTTGTGGCAAAGTCACCGTTCATAATTCTTTCATACATGTCACTCATGAGTCATTGCACATCCCGGTACACCACCGGAGGCATTCATATAGAGTCATATCTTGTTCTACGTATTGAGTTGTAATTCTTGAGTTGTAAGTAAATAAAAGTGTGATGATCATCATTATTAGAGCATTGTCCCAGTGACGAAAGGATGATGGAGACTATGATTCCCCCACAAGTCGGGATGAGACTCCGGACGGAAAAAAGAGAGAAAGGCCATAAAAAAGGAGAAGGCCCAAAAAAATGAGAGAAAAAGAGAGAAGGGGCAATGCTACTATCCTTTTACCACACTTGTGCTTCAAAGTAGCACCATGATCTTCATGATAGAGAGTCTCCTATGTAGTCACTTTCATATACTAGTGGGAATCTTTCATTATAGAACTTGGCTTATATATTCCAATGACGGGCTTCCTCAAAATGCCCTAGGTCTTCGTGAGCAAGCAAGTTGGATGCACACCCACTTAGTTTCTTTTTTGAGCTTTCATACACTTATAGCTCTAGTGCATCCGTTGCATGGCAATCCCTACTCACTCACATTGATATCTATTAATGGGCATCTCCATAGCCCGTTGATAAGCTTAATTGATGTGAGACTATCTTCTCCTTTTTGTCTTCTCCACAACCACCATTCTATTCCACCTATAGTGCTATATCCATGGCTCACACTCATGTATTGCGTGAAGATTGAAAAAGTTTGAGAACACCAAAAGTATGAAACAATTTCTTGGCTTGTCATCGGGGTTGTGCATGATTTAAATACTTTGTGTGGTGAAGATGGAGCATAGCCAGACTATATGATTTTGTAGGGATAACTTGCTTTGGCCATGTTATTTTGAGGAGACATGATTGCTTTATTAGTATGCTTGAAGTATTATTATTTTTATGTCAATATTAAACTTTTGTCTTGAATCTTATGGATCTGAATATTATTGCCACAATAAAGAGAATTACATGGATAAATATGTTAGTTAGCATTCCACATCAAAAATTATGTTTTTATCATTTACCTACTCGAGGACGAGCAGGAATTAAGCTTGGGGTTGCTTGATACGTCTCCAACGTATCTATAATTTTTGATTGTTCCATGCTATTATATTATCAACCTTGGATGTTTTATATGCATTTATATGCTATTTTATATGATTTTTGGGAGTAACCTATTAACTCAGAGCCCAGTGCCAGTTTCTGTTTTTTCCTTGTTTTAGAGTATCGCAGAAAAGGAAAATCGAACGGAGTCCAATTGACTTGAAACTTCACGGAACTTATTTTTGGAACAGAAGCAATCCAGGAGACTTGGAGTATACGTCAGGCAATCAACGAGGCAGCCAAGAGGCAGGGGCGCGCCCTCCACCCTCGTGGGCCCCTTGTTGCTCCACCGACGTACTTCTTTCTCCTATATATATCCACATACCCTAAAAACTTCAGGGAGCAGAATAGATCGGGAGTTCCGTCGCCATAAGCCTCCGTAGTCACCGAAAACTAATCTAGACCCGTTCCGACACCCTGCCAAAGGGGGAAACCCTCTCCGGTGGTCATCTTCATCATCCTGGCGCTCTCCATGACGAGGAGGGAGTAGTTCACCCTCGGGGCTGAGGGTATGTACCAGTAGCTATGTGTTTGATCTCTCTCCCTCTCTCGTGTTCTTGAGGTGGTACGATCTTGATGTATCGCGAGCTTTGCTATTATAGTTGGATCTTATGATGTTTCTCCCCCTCTACTCTCTTGTGATGAATTGAGTTTTCCCTTTGAAGTTGTCTTATCGGATTGAGTCTTTAAGGATTTGAGAACACTTGATGTATGTCTTGCACGTGCTTATCTGTGGTGACAATGGGATATCATGTGATCCACTTGATGTATGTTTTGGTGATCATCTTGCGAGTTCCGTGACCTCGTGAACTTATGCATATGGGTTGGCACACGTTTTTGTCTTGATTCTCCGGTAGAAACTCTGGGGCACTCTTTGACGTTCTTTGTATTGGTTGAATAGATGAATATGAGATTGTGTGATGCATATCTTATAATCATACCCACGGATACTTGAGGTGACATTGGAGTATCTAGGTGACATTAGGGTTTTGGTTGATTTGTATCTTAAGGTGTTATTCTGCTACGGACTCTTGAATAGATCGATCAGAAAGTATAACTTTGAGGTGGTTTCGTACCCTACCATAATCTATTCGTTTGTTCTCCGCTATTAGTGACTTTGGAGTGACTCTTTGTTGCATGTTGAGGGATAGTTATATGATCCAATTATGTTATTATTTTTGAGAGAACTTGCACTAGTGAAAGTATGAACCCTGGGCCTTGTTTCCTAGCATTGCAATACCGTTTACGCTCACTTTTATCATTAGTTACCTTGCTGTTTTTATATTTTCAGATTACAAAAACCTATATCTACCATCCATATTGCACTTGTATCACCATCTCTTTGCCGAACTAGTGCACCTATACAATTTACCATTGTATTGGGTGTGTTGGGGACACAAGAGACTCTTTGTTATTTGGTTGCAGAGTTGTTTGAGAGAGACCATCTTCAACCTACGCCTCCCACGGATTAATAAACCTTAGGTCATCCACTTGAGGGAAATTTTCTACTGTCCTACAAACCTGTGCACTTGGAGGCCCAACAACGTCTACAAGAAGAAGGTTGTGTAGTAGATATCAACACTCCTCCTAGATCTTGGATGAGCGTATCCTCTCGATCGACTGTGCGATGTCCTCAAGCCTGGATGAGGGGAAATGGGTCCCCTTCGATGAGTGTCAGAGTGTAAGCTCAAGACACAGGAGATCGAGGATACCATGTATTTATGTGTTCGACCAGGGGATAAAATGCTCTAGTTTTCTTTGAATGAGCAACAAGAGAGAAACAAAGATTTATACAGGAGGCTGCCATGGATGGCATAATACCCTACTTCTATTCTTGATTTGCTAGGTATGAATATGAAATGTATACAAGTTCTTGAGAGGGCTAACTAAGGTACTCAGAGTGTTTAAGTGTGGCGCTCGGAGTATAGACCCATGTTGCTCTAGCACCGGATCTACTTCCTATCTTCCCTATCTAGTCGTAATGACCGAACCTGATAAGATTCAAGTCTCCGCGTTTACTGCGCTAGTCCTTTGATCGATTTGCTAGCACACATCGTATGGATGAATACCAAAGTAACAGGTTCATTATTTACTCCAACGTATGATATAGAATTATAAAGTATTACAAACTGTGTAGCACATAGCTAGCTCCATTCAATAATAACAATGGAAATGTACCATAATTGAACGATGAGTCCCATCAATGCCCACTGACAAAAGTTCCGAGCGAAGACTCGCGACCATACCGTGTCTCACTGATCATCTTAATATCCTGCAACATGATAAGTTGCAGCCACAAGGGTCAGTACATTGAATGCATTGACAAATCACACATAATGATATGGAAAACTTACACCCACAAGGAAGGTATGACAAACAGAACACTTAAATTTGGGTTGTAGGACAATGTATTTACCTACCTCCACTAACTGGTCAAGGATTACACAAGTACAATCAATAAATGGCTAAACTCGACCGCCTCTAATTTATCCGCCCATTAGAACCCAAGGATCCTAAGTTGACATGACAAGAACTTCAGACATTGAGATCACATCACGAGAACAAAACATTGAAGAACACATCTTGAGATTGATTGATTGATTGCAAATATGTCTTACAATGGATGCCTTGTGTGATGCACGATTACATGTATGAAATAGATGACAAAGCACTATGGTGGTGGTGATGGCTATGGAGATGGAAATGGCGGCTAGGGTTCATGGATGGAGATGATTATGAATAGGTTCTGCCTTCTGTGCTCTTGTTCTGTCGACATTTCGATGGGGTCCCTTTAATTAAAATTAGATAGGCGGACGTCCTGCCTTGAAATCCATGCCAAATAGGTGCTCATACGGGCGAGGGCGCCCGTATGAAACGTTGTATTTTGTTCTGTCTTCGCGCATACGCTCGTTGTTGATTCTTTCTTCCTCCACTTTCCTTCCATTCCATTCCCACACATGATTTCTTCCCCTTTTAGCCATTTCCTATGGAAAGACATCAAAGAGAGAATTTGTGCAATCCTTTGCATTCATTAGTCGTTAGTAGCAATATCAGAGCGAATACCTCTTTTCTAAATGAAATATCTTGGTTTAAACAAAGGTGAATGAGTGTAAAAGTATCACTCATCACTGGGCAATTGTTAGAATATCACGTAGTTATGATGATTCTTCATGGCATGATCAATATATAGGCAATATGTCCAAGATAAGTAGACCGAAATATATCTCCATCTACTACTATTACTCCACCTTGACCGCTATCCAGCATGCATCTTAAGGTATTAAGTTCATAACAAACAAATTAATGATTGGAGTACGATGACATAATGTAGACAAATTAGGACCAATTAATATGTTCGAACCCCATCGTTTTACCCTTAATAGCAAGAATACAAATACATGCCTTGCAACTCCTCCCGTCACAAAGTAAGGATACCGCAAGATTGAACCTAGTACCAATCACCTCTCTCGCTGAAGATAAGTCGATCTAATTGGCCAAAAGAGATTGATAGATCAGAGAGAAATACAAGGCTATAAAATATATAAATCTCGGAAAAGATTCAAATACTTTCAACGAATAATCTGATCAGAAACTTACAATTCATCGAATCCCAACAAACACACCGCGAGAATTACATTGAATAGATCTTCAAAGAGATCATTGTATTGAAGATCAGAAAGAGAGAGAAACACTGGTACGCGTCGGTGCTATACAAACGGTTTTTAACCCCTTTCCGTGACGACATTTGGAACCGTCGCAAAGTGAGTGTGGGCGATAAGGGGTCCTTCCCACACGACCCAGAAACTGTCGGGATGGGCGAGGGGCTACTGACGATCGCCATAGAATAAACATATGCGAATTCGCCCTAGTCCCACATGTTACATCTCGACATTACATTTCTGATCAGAGAGACATCCCAAACGATTACGCCGCTATAGTCATGTGAAAAAGGTGGACATGAATATTTATTTTGCCGATATGTTTGTGATAGGTACGTTATCGCACATGGTTCAAGAATGTAAAATGTGTGCGGTGCCTCTACTAACTCCAAGGTGTCCATTTTCATAACTGTGTGCGATTGGTATTCCTATCACACATGCACACTGGTTTGAAACGTTTGCCGTATTACTATGAATGGCACACACATATGATACAAAACCGTGTGTGCGTTCGTCAGGCATCGCAAACGTTTCACGTCAAAGAACCGTCTGTTCTCTTTTTTTCATCGCACACACTGTTTTCTTTCTAATCGTGTGCACATTATTTTATTAGCTCATGTATATTTTTAATTTTGCCTGTAATTTATTATTCGAATCGGACATTTTGAAATATGAAACATGCAATTTAAATTCTCAGTGCAATGGTTCAACAACGAATCCATAAATAAAATTGTCAGTACAATACGTTCAGTAATTACAGGATTAGACAACAATTAACTATGATGAACCACAATATTTAAAGGCGGTAAAGGTGAAGAGACAAGTGTAAATCATTTTGACTGCTGATGGTGTTGAAGAAGAGGAATGCCCATAATGTGCCTTCCTGCATGCCATAGGCACGAACCATTTTTGTCCAACCTCTTGTGACGATCGCCCGCCCATCCTTCACCGCCTTCAAGAAGACTTCTAGAGCATTATCATGATAGCATGAATTATATACTTTAACCTTAGTTGCCTCCACTCCGGTCATGTAGCTTGCAAGGTAATCATCAGTAAATAGCTTCGGAAACCACTGAAAAGAGAAAAATATCAGATATTGAGGTCTAATAGAGTAACTTTTGTGGGCAGGGAAAAAGGCAACACATTACTTACCATCCTAAAGTTCACTGTTGTCTTGGACAAAGTGTAAATAAAGAGCTTAATTCCAATTACCCGTTTTTTGCCTAACAATCTTTCTTAGTTTCCTCACTTGACGCTTGTTCATGAATATCTCATTGCCCCATATGCAAAAGGGATCGAAGCGTGGATCAGTATTGCTCATATATGTACCTACAAGCAACCAGTAAATGTTAGAAGCTAAATAGATTGCACAAACACTACAAAAAAGACACATCTGTGACATTTTGGGCCAAATGAATTTTGTTCTGTCATACCTATGACACTTCTATGACGATAATTGTGACAAAACCCGGTATCATCATAGATGTGGTGGGTCCTACTTCTATGACAAAAAATCATGACAGAAAATGGGCTTTTCGTCCTGGGCGGGCCGGAGACGCAGCTGCATGACATTCTTTGGGCCGTCCATGACAGAAAAAACCGTGGTAGAAGCGAGGGCGAGGAAAATATCGGGGTGTTCCCGGTTACGGTGGGTGGTCGGGGCTGAGCGATGCGCGTTTATCTCGTACACGCACGCGCGTGGGTGCGAGGCGTTGGGCTCTAAATGAACCCGAGCGATTGCACCGTAGGCTACGCGTTACTGAACCCGAGCGATCGATCGATGGTAGTTAACTGAACCCGATCGAGCGATTCCTTCGCACTGCTGCTAACTGAAGCCGATCGATGTTGCCTCTGGATGAACAATGATCGTTGCTGAGGGGTTTGGATGAACAGTTCCCGGTGGGGGTGGATGAACAGTACTCCGTGGTGTTGCCTCCGGATGAACAGGACCCCGATTGATCGAGCCAGTTGGGGCTGGATGAACAGGACCCCCTGGAGGGCAGGATGAACAGGACCACCCCGTGGAGGGCAGGATGAACAATAGACGGTGGAGGGCAGGATGAATAGTAGCTCGTGGAGGGGTGGTTGAATAGGAGCCCGTCGAGAGGGCTGGTTGAACAGTAGCCGGTGGAGTAGCGCGCGGTGGAGGCTGGATGAACAGGAGCCCGTGGATGAAAAGTCGCAAGTGGAGGCTGGAGGAGGTCGACGGTGGATGAACAGTAGCCCATGGAGGTTGGAGGGGGTCGATGGTGGAGATGAACAGGACCCCTGTTTCGACCGTAGCACTCCAACACAAGTCCATTTCCTCCGTTTTGCGGTACGCCACACCCGTCCTGATCAACAGGACCCCCGTTTCGACCGTAGGAGGTCCGTTCCCTCCGTTTTGCGGTACGCCAGACCCCTCCCGATGAACATGATCCCATTTCGAACGTGGCCGGTCGAACACAAGGCTGTTTCCTCCGTTCTGTGGTACGCCAGGCCTCGTTTCCATCGGCTGTTCTGTCCAAGCCCCCCCGATGAACACGACGACGCATTCCGTTCCGACCCAGCCGGTTGGCTCCCCATGAATACGACGACGACGCTGTTTCTCCATTCCGACCCAGCCATGAACACGAGCCCTGGCCGTACGTATGCGCGACTAGGCGTTCGAGGCCCTGCCCGTATGTATGTACGTGGCCGTATTTTCTTTCTTGCACACTGGCCGCTGTACGTACGTGTACATGCTACGTGCGCGCCTCTACTACGACACGTGCGCGCCTCTACATCGACCAGTATGTACGTACACGTTCGCGACCAGAATGACAACGCTACGTACGCTTCGACCAGGTGGGTCCCGACTGTCAGGCACTTCCTTGCATGCGAAGATGTACCTGGTGGGTCCCAACATTCACGGGGGCGAATCTTTTTTTGCCCGGACGCACTTCCTTGCGTGCGAAGATGTAGCTGGTGGGTCCCAGCAGTCAGGGGGAAACGTTTTTTTTCACGAAATACGGTGGCCCGTCCAGTGGGTCCCCACTGTCAGGTAGAGGAATATTTATTTTGCGTGTAATAAGGAGGCACTTCCTTGTTGCGGTAGTGGACCTAGCTGTCAGCCTCTCCACATACAGTCCACGTCCGATGGAAGCCGTTCCTTGACCACATTGACCACGCCGAGCCAAGAGCACCAGGGCGGTGGACGATGGCAAGGCCTAGGAAGGGGACGACGTGGAACCAGGGAAGACGCAGCAGTGGATGCCCACGCGTAGAGGAGTATGAGGGTTCACTGGTTCGCTGTGGTGTGAGGCTGCCATCGCCGCAGAATAACAGGGGGTGTGGGTGAGTAGAGGGATGACCTGGCCAGCGGTGGGAGTAGTAGGGGGCGGTGAGGCCTCCGCCGCATCGCAGTCGGCCATGGGAGGCAGGAGCACGAGGCACGACCGGCGCTGGTTTGGGCGGCTGGAGCAAGAAGAGCAGAGGTTGAAAAAGCACTACGACCGTTGAATGGACATTGTACGGGCACTGGAGCTAGAATCGTGCATATGGACTAAGTTGACAAAGCCCTCCGTCCCCGTCAACTTAGTAGGCCCACAAGTCAGCCTACCACTATACTGGGTCCCAGCTAGCAGGGGGAGTATTCATTTTTTGTGCGTAATAAGGAGGCACTTCCTTGCGTGCGAAGATATAGCTGGTGGGTCCGAGCTGTCAGCGGCGGTAACATTTTTTTTGCGAAATACAGAGGCCCTTTCGGTGGGTCCCAGATGTCAGGTGGATGAATCATAATTTTGCGCGTAATAAGGAGGCATTTCCTTGCGTGCGGCCGTGGACCCAACTGTCAGCCTCTCCATGCATAGTCCACTTCAGATGCATGTCGGTCGTTGACCACGTTGACCAGGCTGCGCCGAGAGCACCAGGGCGGTGGACGACAGCGAGGCCTAGGAAGGGAACGACACGGAACTAGGGAAGACTCAGCAGTTGTTTCCCACGCGGAGGGGAGTACGACTGTACGAGGGTTTACTAGTTCGTCTGCCGTTGCCGGAGAATAACAGCAGGTGTGGGTGAGTAGAGGGATGGCTAGGCCAGCGATGGGAGTACGGTGGGGCGGTGAGGCCTGCGCGGCAGCACAACTAGCCACAGGGAGGAGTGAGCAGGCAGTCCCGCCGGTGCTTGTTTGAGCAGCTGGAGCAGGAAGAGCAGAGATTGAAGAAGCACGACGGCCGTTGGATGGACATCCAACAGTCACTGCTTGTGCGTCGACCTTTTTTTAGGACAACCTCAAATATGTGGAAAACAGCATACAACTCATCTACCATTATTTCTAATAATTTACAGCCCATTTGCTAATTACTAAGGTTTTTTTGGAGCCCATATTCCTTTTTTTAGTATTACAACCCATATTGTGGCCACAGTTAAAAAATTATATGGAATTTTGCATATTTCGGTGCGGTCCAAACTCTTTTTAATCCCGAAATTTCGAGTCACATTCAAACTGATTTTAAAAATAAATATATACCATTATAAAATCCAAAAAATTGTCCACACATAAAAATCAATGCAATTTAAAATATTGAAATGAAAAAAAGAAATTTGAATGCCGGTTTGATTTAAAAATGTACAGCCCATTTCTCATTACTAATAGGCCATTTTCCCGGCCAGCCGAATGAAGCTCTCCTCATCTTGAAAGATTTGCAGCCCAACAGGCCTGACAAAGTGACTTACTTAGCAAATCACAAAAAACTGGGCTGTGGCCCTGGACCCAGCTGCGGCCGTGGACCCAGCTGTCAGCCTCTCCACGTACAGTACTCTTCCGATGGAAGTCCGTCGTTGAGCACATTGATCACCCCACGCCGAGAGCACCAAGGCGGTGGACGACGGCGAGGCCTAGGAAGGGGATGACGCGGAGCCGGGGAAGACGCGGCAGTGGATGCCCACGCGGAGAGGAGTACGAGGGTTCACTGGTTCGACTGCGGTGTGAGGCTGCCATCGCCGCAGGGCCTGGCTAGCGGTGGGAGTAGTAGGGGGCGGTGAGGCCTCAACGACAGGACAGCCGGCCACTGGAGGCAGGAGCAGGCGGTCTCGCCGGCGCTGGTTGGGCGGCTAGTTCAAGAAAAGCAGCGATTGAAGAAGCAGCAGGACCGTTCGATTCAAATCCAACGGTTGCTGCTTCTAGAATCGTTTGTTGACTAAGTTGACAAGCCCTGTGTACGCGTCAACTTAGTAGGCCCACAGGTCAGCCTCCCAACCGGTGCGCCCCAGATGTCAGTGGGAGTAATCATTTTTTCGCGTAATAAGGAGGTAGTTGATTGCGTGCGGCCAGCCCAGCGGAGGGAGTAGGGTGGGCTAGGGAAGCCTGCGCGGCATCACAGCGGGCCACAAGAGGTGGGAGCAGGCAGTCCCGCCGGCGCTAGTTTAGGCGGGTGGAGCAGGAAGATCAGAGATTGAAGAAGCACGTCGGCCGTTGGATGGAAATCCAACAATCACTGCTGCTAGAATCATGTGTTGACTGACAAAGCCTTGCGTGAACAAGTCAGCCTCGAAATCTGTGGCGTGTACAACCCATTTGCTATTATTTTTATAATTTTTACTCATTTTCTAATTCATATGGAATTTATTGCAGCCCGTTTTCCATTTTTAGAATTGCTGCCCATTTTTCTGGTCAGTACCAGGGTTAAAAAATTAACTAAATATGTGGGAAATTTTGAAAATTCGCAAATTTTTGCTCGGGAAAAAATATTCTTAATCCAAAAGTTAGTAGCCATACTAAAACAAATTTAAAAATAAATTAGTACAATGTCATGTTAAATTCAGTGAAATACTCCCTCCGTCCCAAAATTCTTGTCTTATATTTGTCTAGATACTTGATACATCCGTATCTAGACAAATCGAAGACAATAATTTTGGGACGGAGGGAGTATAATATATTAGTGAAGAACAAAAACAAAAAAAGAAACTAATATCCCATTTGCTATAATTTTTTTTGGAATTTTCAACCCCTTTTGATATTACTTTTAACAGACACTGACCATATTCTTTAGCCAGGCCGGAATGCATCCCTCCTCGTCTTGAAAGATTTGCAGCTCAGTAAGTCGAAGAAAACAAATAGGCCTAGCTTGGGTATTCTTCAAAAAAAATACTGGGCTACCTATTTTCCCAAAGAAAAAACTACTGGGCTGGTCATGTTGTTAGACGGGCCACAGAGACCGCACAACCCAGTTTATAGCCCGATTCACTATGTTGATAGGGACCGTTTCGAAAAAAAACTATGTTGACAGGGCCAGATGGCGGCGCCGCGGTGAGCGCACCAAGGCGGAGGATAAAGTGCTGTCGCCAATGTGCTGGGCTGGGTTGGACATTCTTATTGAAAAATAAAGATGGACCGGATCTATTTACGACGTTGACTACGATTTGCATGGGTCCGCTGGTTGCAGGAAGAAAATGCTGGGAGAAAGAAGACTGGTCGCTATCTTTGCCGAAGAATAATATCGACTGAATGTAACGACACTATCATAAGAAATAATATCCTCCTGTTAAATCGTGAATTTAAAGAACTGGTACATGAGCATTTAGCTTTATTTATTTATTTACTTATTTATGTTTAGGGGACCATGAGCATGTACATGGGCCGGATTCATGTGAGAGCCTCCCTTCTAGTTAATTATGGGCTTCTCTGTTGGGCCTTAATCAGTGGGTTGCATGTTATCAACAAGTGGAAAATATGTTTCGTACGAAAAATAGTATGCGCTATGTATGGTACGGGCCACTAAAGGATCGAACCATGCAACGACTTCCAAAACATTGTGTTTATCGTTCTAACAACACATTTATTCAACCAACAGACAAAATATACTACTGATTGTACATTGAAAACAGCAGCAGCAGCAACCAGGGCTGGGGGAGCAACATAAGCAGTAAGCAGGCCAGAAGAGTGAAGACGCGGCTCTCTCTTCCAAACCAAACATCAGCCATCATTACAAAAGGGCTACCAAAAAAGAACAAGTGTATGCATCAAACTAAATAAAGATCCTACTACACCAAGTGTACGCATCTAACTAACCGGCTCAGTTAGATGTTACTATTTATTAAGCTATGGAGATTGGCTGACGACTTGAACCAGATGGGTGCCTGACGAGGGAAACTCCAGCCAGCAGGTCGAAGTTTGATACTTGCGACCCTCTCTCCTACTTTGGGCTGCAGAGCATGGCGACACATATCAGGGTATGGTGCATGCAGAGACACATGGTACGCTGCGTACACACAGTTTTGCCTAATGAACGAAACCGCGCTGTCATCATGATCCTTGCCGTCGGTTATCTCCTGGTTAATCGGATAATTCAGTCCGACAAACAGAGAGCATGTACCAAGGCTACTTACCAACCTCCAGTCAAAAATTTCTGAAGGCCCAGAGAAGCTGGGATCCTGCTCAAAGACCTTGCAGTGACCGTGATTGTATTCCGCAAAACAACACATCCGGTACGTGCGAATGATCATCAATCGATCGCCGTCGTCTGATTGAGTCAGGAACCACCTACAACTGCCATGCCACTTTTCTTTGGAAGGTTCTGGGATTAGGAAGGGTAGGGACACCAGACGGCCTACAACATCATATCAAGTTGGAGTCAAATAACCCACAAAAAAAAGTTGGAGTCAAATAAAAAAGGGCTCTTGATGTAGTAAATCTTAAGAACAACATGTTATGAGCATGAATATTCTTTCTGTAAATGCTGACAGTAACATAAGCAAGCCATCATGATATCATAGGAAAGTAACATAAAAAAGTTGGAGTCAAATAAAAAAGGGCTCTTGATGTAGTCAATCTTAAGAACAGCATGTTATGAGCATGAATATTTTTTCAGTAACTGTTGACAGTAATATAAGCAAGCCATCATGATATCATAAGAAACTAACATACTGTTCTAACAGCTGTTTGTAGCGATGATTGGAGTAGGCCAGCAATACGTCCAACCATAGAAGGAGTCGACAGCATAAATGAAGCCCTTGTGTTCAATGGCATCAGAGAACCATGGAGGATGTATGATCCTGCGATGGACATGCAGATTTATCCACTTACCGCAGTGACCTGTCAGATAGGCGAGACCGCGGTTGAAGAACGCAATTAGCCTGAAGTCTTTATAATTCGTAGATCTTGTGGGAACTTGGCAGATTACAACCTTGAGCTGGCTTAAAAAGCTCCGGCCCGGGGGCTTTGAGTAAACGGTACAACCCCGAGGAGCACGCGGTGAGCGGCATGGTACTGAGATTGTCCACACGCGAAACAATGAGCTTGATTACCTCTGTGGGGAGCGAATTCCAGCCACTCTTTCAGCAGACGCTGCTTGGTTCTTCCATTGTTAGTGCTTGGGTTTTGGACAGGGGGGGGGGGAGGCGCCTTAGTGGGGATGGAAGATTGGACGAGGGGGGAGGCGCCTTAGCGGGGATGGAAGAGCGGACAAAGATGGAGAAGCGAATATGTGCCGCGGGAAGTGGACATGTTATGATGACTACAGCACACCGCTTGACTTACGAGACACATACCAACAGCGTAGGGTCATATCAAAGTCAGACAACTTGCTTGAGTGATCACAGTACTGGTACTCCCTACAGTACCTGCTACTATGCCCTAACTTGCTTGAGTAGAGTAGTAGTGGAGTAGTCTGCTCTACTACTAGCACCGGAGGAGTAGTATGTTCTAATCTAAAATAGATACAAACTTCAATGCTCGAGCGTGGAACAACTACGAACCACCATCGGTGCTAACTCCAATCCTGCAAGTCATGGATTTGTTTCTTTTTAACTTTCTGTACGAATATGTAGCCAGCCTAGAAGTCATGTACACTGTACTAACAGTGGAACACATAGAGTACTTAGAATACAAGATTAAGGATGCAATTAACTTTTTATAGAGGGAGAATCATACACGCAATTAACTCAAATGGATTAGACGTGACTCTATAAGAAAGTGCCATGTCATCTGTAGCCAACATGTATAACAATGGATACTCAAAAACTAATTCTTGAAGATCATTTCATGCAAAGCACAATAAGAGTTATCTCTTCACAAGTTTTGGATGCAGTTGAACACTTTTGTTTGCAAAAGATACTTTTTTTTATCTATTTCACCCGGATGTTTGTGAGCTCTAGTGATGAAATAATATCCGAACAAACCTATCGATACCCGTTACACATGAGATGACCCCCACATCATTTGTCAAAATAAACAACTCCCCGATCAATGCATTTCACTCTTCCGTGCAACGCACGGGCACCTTACTATAGATTAGTACGACCAAAAATTGAACTAACATTATATATAGTACGATAAATGATGATGCATGTCACCTAAAATTATAGGAGTATCATTGAAAACTATGTTCAAATATGAATCCAACAATATTGTTTTTGTTGACATGCATTAACATTTTATCAGTTAAATCTTCAGTCAAATTCAATGGGGGATAAACCACGACCGATGTAGTCGTACTAGTGTAGAGGGCGGCGCTGCACGGGAGTCTCACCCCGCTCGTGGCGCGACAGTAAAGCCGTCATATCACAAAACCCAACCACTCCCAGTAATAAGTGGCCTGGTAAAATAAACGGACAAGCAACCATCACATCCCTCCGTCTTTTTTTGCATTTCATCTCTCTGCATTTACTTTCTCCGGTTCATCTCGCACACTCGATCCCTAGCTACTACTCCTAGTATCCCTAGCTACTACTCCTAGGGCCAGTTCTTTTGGCGGCTTCCCCAGCTTTTCCCATAAGACTAGTCACAGTGGAGACTAACATTAAGGTGCCTCACTCATTTATTTGGGCTTCTAAGCTACTAGTACTAGTAGTACCTCCGTCCTAGTTTATTCCTCACCATTGTAATTTGTGCTAAATTTTGACCAAAGATTTAACTGATAAAATGTTAGTGCATGTCATTTATTTGGGCTTCTAAACTACTACTAGTAGTACCTCCGTCCTGGTTTATTCCTCACCATTGTAATTTGTGCTAAATTTTGACCAAAGATTTAATTGATAAAATGTTAGTGCATGTGACATGCACTAACATTTCATTAGTTAAATTTATGATCAAAATTTGACAAAGATTACAATGGGGACCAATAAACCAGGACGGAGGTAGTAGTTATGGGATTACTAATCTAGAAGCCTAAAAGAACTGGCCCTGGTACTCCTACTAGTAGTAGTACTCAAGTTGGAATTCCAATTGCACGACACAACTTGTTAGGCAAAAAATTCGATGCAGGGTGTAGGAAGCGGTTTGGGAATTTGCATGCCTTTCCGACCAGTGAGATACTCCGTACAAAGTACGACAGAGAAATAACCATAGAGAAGGAAGCTAAAAAAAACAATCAAACAAGCATTTTTGCATTTTTTTGCATTGAATCGTTTCACAAGCTTGACTAGTGCTGTTTTTCTACTTTTACAAAAACCGCATCGTAATGTTAAAACATGCATTTGCACGTACATAAGTAATAGTAGTACTCCCTTCATCTAGGTGTATAAGTCTTCCCTCCTTCTTGGTCACGGTGCACAACCAAAGATGACTTATTGACCTGGACGGAGGGAGTAGCACAGTTTGCAAGCATATATAGAGAGAGACGTGTAGTGCAATAGTATATAGTAAAGTTTGTGCTATATGCACGTACTTGCAAAATGCGTATGAATACACAAGGTTTCCAAACTTTCCCTTTTACATACTTAATTAAGGACGCTAATAATTCCTGAACGTTCGAGATTTATCATTTGCGTCCCAAAACTAATGAGATCACCTTACGAAACAAAAATTATACTCCTACTAAAAGCCACGACGCTTGTAGGAGCGGTTGCGGCGCGCCACGAGTGCCCTGGTGCGCGGCCGTTTCCCAGCGCGCCGACACAACGCCTCTTCCTCAGCCTCGCAACTCGCGAGGTGCTGATTGGCAGCTTGCCGGCGGGCGAGCACGATCTCATCGGTGTGGTGATCCGGCGCCAACAGGTACTCCTCCTCGCTGGAAGCATGCACCCGGTCCATGTACCGCCAAGCATAGATGAGGCGCTTGGGCCCAACTGCATTCAGGGCGTCGGCACGGGCGTCCTCCACCACTCTCACGGCCCTCGCACAAGCCTTCTGCCAAAGAGCCAATTGCCTGACTCTCTCAAACGCGACATAGGCCTCCCAGGAAGCTTGTTCCGCGGTGCGCTTCTCTTCCTCGGCCTTCTTCTCCGCCTCTATTTTGGTGCGCTCTGCTGGAGGCAAAGCCTCCCACAAGGAGACATACATTTCTTTCCAAAGCTCCTCAAGGTTGGGGGGCTCGGCGGGCGGTGCGGCGTTCTCCTCGTGGCGGGGAGCCGACACGCGTGCTGGCGAGATTGGGAATGCCGACGCGTCCACCTCAACGCGTCGTGGCGAGGAGCGGAACGCCGACGCGTCCTCCTTGACTAGTGGCGGCGAGGAACGGAATGGCGACGCGTCGCGTCCCGGCGAGGAGTGGAGCGCCGACGTGTCCTCCTCGACTAGTGGCGGCGAGGAACGGAACGGCGACGCGTGACCGTCCGCACGGTGCAACGAGGGGCGCCTAGGGCTTGGGAGGGGCGATGCCATGGTGGTCGACGTGAAAGGAAGGGGGAGGAGATACCGATGAATGTGAACGTGAGGGGGAGGAGATAGCAATGTCGTGGGAGGCGCAGTATTTATAGCGAGCAATGGCACACCTACGTAAGATATGGATTGAGCTGCACTGACTTAACTGCAGGTCCAGTTGCGTCACTGACATGTGGGCCAGACCCCTGTTGGGCCCATATGTCAGTGACCCAATGCACCTGCAGTTAAGTAACAGCTACGTGGGCATATTTGTTGGAGTAAATTACGGGGGAGGGAAGGGGTTGAAATATTGCTGGTCACAACGGATTGGTGCCCAACAAATGGGCTTCCTGCAGGTATGGGGAATGGTGCATAATAAGTCTCATCTTGCATGCCGGGCTACGTATAGTCTCAAGTCATTAAAAACATACACGCCCCACACATGTTCATATTTCAAGGTGCACTAAATTATTTCATGCGATGATTAAGGTTGGCCATAATGGTGGTATCTTAGCTGTTATCATGCACACGGGAATAGCAACCATGCTGATGTGGCAAAGAATTAAAGAAGAAAGGGGGGTTAGAGTAACTAGTGTTCATGCATGCATTGGTAAACACATTTTTTTGTGAAGAACTACAAAAACTATTCCACCGCCTCTATCTTGCTAAGAGTAGGTCAAAATTTTGAATTGAGCTCTTTAAACTAGAAGGGAGGTAGTAGTACTCTAATAGCTAACCTTGGCCCTGTTTGGATCCATGTGTTAGAGTTAATTTGGGTTAGTTTAAACTCAACTAACCCAAAAAAAATCTAACCCACCCAAGAGGTGCTTATTTGGGTTACTCCCTCCGTCTAGGTGTGTAAGTCATCTTACGTTGTGCACCGCGACCAAGGCGGAGAGGAAAACGAGAAAACTTAATGTCTTTTTGCTAATTAGTAGCATTGCATGCAATGAACTAACCACTGCATGTCATGTTTGGTAGTCTCAAGTCATTGAAAGCATGCACCGCCCACATCTCTTATTGGTTGATATGTCACAAAACAAGAAATGATATTGTAGATATTGATATTTTTAGTACTTATAAATTTGGTCAAACACTTTGCAAACGGTTAACGAAAGTAAAAAGGACCAGAGGGAGTATCATGCATGCGGAGTAGGCAAAAAAATTGCTCATTTATAGCCGGTCGAAGTCTCAAGGGGCGCGACTGCACGAGGGAGGCGAAGGTCGTGGGAGGCGCGACGGTTGACGGAATTAAGTGAAGTTACCCACGCGCCGGCATGGCGTGCGAACAGGCAGAAGCTATACCGTCAGGCCTATGATATGGGTCTAGTAGACATGACATCTAGTGGGTCCCGCATAGTTCTCGAGAACTCTTTGGGGGCTTGCAGCCGTTTATCCACCGGGCAAGCCAGCAACCCCACACCATTCGCACGCCCTACTCATCCCCGTCTTCTACTACGTATAGTACAGTACCTTACAACAGTTCACTGCCAGTCGTGCCATCCTTTCACATTACGGCAGTTCCACTAATCCTAACCCTCCTCCCAAATCCATGGCGTCCCAAATCTCCATGATCGGCGGTGAGTACAACATTGGAACCATCACCGGCGATGAGTTCGATGTCATCTACACCCGTGGATCCGCGACGGTGAAAGCATGCCTTGCTCTCTTCCTACGCATGTTCAATAATTTCAACATCTCCAAGTCGTTCACCTGTGGTCCTTCCAATTTTCATTACTGAAAACCAACATCTAAATCTAAACATAGTATTTTCCCTAGAACTACCAGGTTCAACATCTCGCAACATAAACCCATACAACCATACGCCAAGGAGGTACGTAGTAGGTAGTACTATGAATTCCATTTTCGCTCCATACCAATCGTTCTAAAAACTACTTAGTACTTATAACGCGCCATTGAAAATCGGAACTCTTAACCCGCTTAAAAAATGATACTATTTTAAACGTGGCTACTCGATCAGTGGCAACTGGCGAGCCACCGCCTCCAAGTCGTTCACCTGTGGTCCCGACCATCAACTCCTACGGATCAAATTATCACGCGAGCTGACTATTCCTACAAAGGTGCGCCCCACCACGTACCCGGTACCCGCGAAAGCAACAATCGTGCACCTAGGGTTTTAGGGTTTATTTGTTAACGTTGCCTTTACGTAGCACTCATGTGTGCGAGACAGCGAGAGACCGGCTGCGTGCGTGCGCCTCTTCTCTTTGTATATGTACTCCACCGTTTGTCTGGTGTCCAAAAAATTATAATAACTACTAGCAATGTGCCAATGCATTGCCACACGATCTAAGTAGATTAATACATATTCACCAATTTGATAGAAAAAATTCTAGTTTTGAAATACGTATATCACTAAAAAATTGTTATGTTTCACTCAAAATATATTCCTTTGGCGGTTTTGATGATATAAGGGAGGAATGTTGTTGGTTTCAAGCTTCGAGAAGTGGTATATGTCTAATTTCTACTCTTACTAGCAAGATGCCCATGCGTTGCACGGAACATCAAGATCTTGTGGGAGAAAAGGATGAATGAGGGAAGGCCTTATCTGCAAATGTGGAGAGGAGTGCGGGTAAATTGCCATAGTTTCGTTCCTATCCGTCAGATATAAATCGGACGACCTATATTGCAGGATGCCAGGCCCACCATCATCACCAATTCTGTTTTTATCCCTACTAGCAAGATGCCCGTGCATTGCACGGAATACCAAGATGCATTTATTTTACAAAATATCTGTTCTGATTGATCCATGTAGGAGTAATCCCATATGTAAAAACTAACAATATCTCGAGAAAGAGGAGAAATGAGGTGAGTAGGAGTTGGGCATGGTGGCGATTGGTGGTCGGACTGAGCGTAGGCATGGGGATGGACGACGCCGGTAGCGGCCAGCCGGTCACCATGCCAGATTGTTCCAGTGGCTTCTTTTTTAATTACTCAACAATGAGGTTGTGAGAGATAAGGATGAACGAGGGAAGACCTTATTTGCAAATATGGAGAGAGGTGGGGTATCTTTTTGCAAAATTGTCATACTTTGCTATCTATCCGTCAGATATAGATCGAACGGTCTATATTGCAGGATGGCGGGCACACCATCATCACCAACTCGGGTTTTTATAAGAGTAGCGAACTCTTATAAAAAGCATAGTCGGTGATGATCGTGTGCCTGCCATCCTGCAATATAGGCCGTCCGATCTATATCTGACGGATAGGAAGGAAACTATGGCAATTTTGCAAATAAGATACCCACACCCCTCTCCACACTTGCAAATAAGGCCTTCCCTTATTCATCCTTTTCTCCCACAAGATAAACTACTCATACAAATGCATCTTCATGTTCCGTGCAATGCATGGGCATCTTGCTAGTTGTTGCAAAAAGCCCATGTGTGAGAGAGAGAGGGAGAGAGGAGGAGGACGGAGTGCATGTGTGAAAAAGACACAAAGAGTGTGTGTGCAAGAGGTATCAGCTTAAAATGAGGCGACAGTGTGTGTGTGCACGATTGAGAGGGCGTGTCTCAAGAAGGGAAGAAAAATCTACATAGATACAAGGAGCGGGAGAGAGACATGTATGCGATAGTGGAAGCACGAGTGTGCGGGTGTATAAACCTATCTAGAGGCTAGTCGATAAATGTTTGTGAGAGAAATACGAGTCGGGGGTGCGAAAGCGAGAGTTTTGTGTGTGTGTGTGTGAGAGAGAGAGACAGCAGCCGGGAAGGGGAGTGGAAGCAGGAGTTGTGTGTGTGTGTGTGTGAGAGAGAGGGGGGAGTTTGTCTGATCGGTAAACAAATGAATCATGTCATTCTGGGATGGAGACGAAAAGGAGACCGCAACAAATGTTGTGTCTACAGGAGAGAGAGAGAGTAATTTTAGTGGTATGATTCATATCTAGAGACATATAGGGTGTGTGAGAGAATCCCATAGAGAGAAAGAGAAAGTGAAATACGAGTGGAGATTGTGTGTGTGGCAGTGAAAAGAAAGCTTAGGTACCTAGTGATACGAGAGAACGGTAGAGACGTGAGAGATAATGAAAACCATGTAATGTATAATGATAGGGAGAGTGTGACACTTCTCAAAGGAGACGTCGAGAGACCATGTTTGCGAGGATAGGTATATATAAAAAATGATGTATATAGAATTTTATTCCAATCGAAAATGGACCCCGCCCAAAAAAAATAGAATACAAACGAGATTCGAATTGAGTTGGCACGATAAATGTGCACTCTGCAAAATTTGAACGAAGCGGGGAAAGTCGCAGTAACTGCCCGAAACCAAAATCTGCGAGATGGAAATTACTACTGCCTATCCCTACCATGCCTCAATTTCTATAGGTTTCGATAGAGGTAGGTTTGTAATTTCACTCAAACGTGACATAACAGCCTCTCACCCGGATTCATACACGGTGGGCGCCAAACACAGTGTGTCCTCGACCGAAATCGACTCCCTCCCCGATTCATACACGGTGGGCGCCAAAAACAAACTCTCATCGGCAAATATTCGGTGTATGCGAGATTACCGTCCTATCCCCAACCGACTAATATTGCTGTGATGTAGGAAATTTGAAACTAGGGCTAAGTTTGTAAATTTCCTCGCATTTGAGACAAGCCCGCCCTGAAGACATGGTTCCCCCTTCCTCTCCACCTACATTTCCCCATTCGTACTCTGTGGGCGCCAAAACACCCTCTCCACCCCAGCCTCCTCCGTCCACCACCCCATCCACCGTCCTCCTCCTCCACCATGCCGGAGCTGATACCCCGACGCCGCCGTCCATTACAAGAGATCGACCTCTCTCATCCACGGCTTCGGACCGGGATCCTTGCATCCCATCCTCTCGCTTCATCCCCGCCTGTAGCGACCCGACCTCAGACGGTCAAGTCTCTGTGCTTCAGTGTCATCCCTGGATCGGTAATGCTGACACACACAGTACTCGAAGGATTTATAATAGAGTAGAAATCACACACTTATTACAATGAATGTCTCAAGAGAGAGCTTATTACAATAATATGGCTTAAGGCCATCTAATGCGATAACAGCGGAAGGCTTGGAAGACAAAGTGAGTCCATCAACTCCAACGGCATAGCTGAGCTGCACGACAACGACCTAACGAACCTTACTCCTTGTCTGAAAAGTCTGCAACATAATACGTTGCAGCCCGAAAACGGGTCAGCACATGGAATATGCTGGCAAAGTAACACAGTAGAGCAAGAACAGGAATAATACTATCACTATATGCATGTTTGGCTGGTGGAAAGCTCTATGGTTAAAGTTTTTGCGAAAAGCCAATTTTCCCTACAACAAAGGAATAGATTTTAATTTAACTATCATGGTAGTTGAACAAATATTGAGAAGGTTCCTCCAACTCAATCCCAATTAAAGTGGTCAACAACCCAACAATATTAATTAAGAGTGATGAGATACATGTGATAACCCAAGTACTAGATACTCAAGATTTGTCCATAACCGGGGACACGGCTAACCATGATTAAATTGTACACTCTGCAGAGGTTTGCGCACTTTTCCCCACAAGACTTGATCGCCTCCGTTGGATTTCTCGCACTGCATGATGTTTGAGAAACGGATGACCGAGACACAGTCTTTCAGAAATATTAACTCTCTACTTCGGGCAGACCATACCAAACCTACATCCCACTACCTGCTAATCTGCCTCTTCAAGAGCTTCACGTAACTTACTCAACTATGCTAGAGCCCATAATAGCTTGTGACTGCACACGGAAGTTTCTAGCATGAATCATCTCAGTTCCCTTTGAGCCTGGGTGGCGGTCCATAGGAAGATCACACGGGTACTCCGAGATTTCCAAAAATACAGGCAACACTGGGTACTCCAGGTGCCTCAATCCACCCAGATGTTTGATTAAGTTGCCACCTTAAGTTGAACCATTAATTAAAAACTCACATCTGTCATGGATTTCACTCAAACCCAAACCACGTCTACGAGCATAGCATAGCATAGCAATTTAAGAAAACGTAGAAGTAACTCCCAGGGTTTGATAGTAACAGGCAATAGGTTCTACCTCAACAACTACTTCCCAACCCACATGTTAAGGACATCCTAATCATGCAATGTTTGAGGGGTGAAACTAATGCATAAAAACTGGGTATGAGAAGAGTATGATCAATGTGTTACTTGCCTTGCTGACGATCCACAAAACCTAGAGATTCGTAGTAGCACGCTTCGCACTCCGGGTGTTCTATCGCAAACAAACAATAACATACATAAGCAACAAGCAAAGATGCACAAGCAAAAACTCCAACAAAAGAGGTTGACTAGAAAGTTCAACTTAAGAACTCCGGTTAGCGAAAAGAATCAAATCAAACGGAGCAACGAAACTCAAACGGCGGAAGAAACAAGATCCATTTACTAATCTGGTCCTAGGTCAAATTTTACAGTACCAAAATCTTGTTCAAGTTGATTAAACAGAAAGAGGGTCTCGAGACGAAGATCTAGGCATTTGAATCGCCTGATTCCGACTAACGAGCGAAAAGAAAAACAGAAACTAAGATCGGATCAGAAATCGCGATTGAGAATAATCGCAGATAAATGCGATAAAGAAGATTAACGAACAGACTAACGAACGAGCGTTCGTTAACTGCAACTAATGGGCGAAAAACCGTTTGTTAAAACAAACGTATGGACGAACGCCCGCTAACTAGAAGAACCGAGAAAAACCGGCGAACCAAAAAAAACGGATCTAGGGTTTTAAAAAAAAACCGAACGGTTCAAAAAAAACTGGCGGCTCGGAACCGGTGTGGTACCTCCGGCGAGGGGCTCCGGCGAGGCGGGCTTGGGCAGCGGCGGCGACTCGCGGGCGGCGGGGCTCGGCGGCGGCGACGCTTGGCTGTGGCGGCGGCGAGGCAGGCGGCGGCGGCAAGCGGCGGCGGCGGCTGTGGCTTTGGGCGGCGGTGGCTGCGGTGGTGGTGGTGGTTTGGGGCGGCGGAGTGGCGGCGTATACAAAGGGGCGGGGCGGGGCGGCTTGGAGGAGGGGCCAAGGCGGCGGCGGTGGAGTCCGGCTCGGACTCCTCGTCCGAGTCGGTCGGCGGCGGCGCGCGCGACAGGGAAGGCGGCGGCGGCTGCGGGCCGGCCTCGCTCGGCTGGGCCTTAGGCCCAGTCGGGCGCGGGAACCCTTTTTTTAAATAATTTCGCCGACCGAAATAAAATCCTAGAAAAATAAATAAAAATCTAAAAATGCCAAAACAAAATTTCACCATCTAAATAAAATATTTAGAACGAGATGAACATTTTCTTGGCCCTAAAATGCAATTTTGAAAAACGTGCAATTTTTCTAATGCAAACAAAATTGCAATAAAATCCAAATAAAACAAATATTTGATTTTAATATTTTTCCTCCAATATTTCAATTATCTTGGAGAAGTCATATTATCTCCTCTCATATATTTTAATACGAAATATTTTTCGGAGAGAAAAATAATTAAAATCAAAATCCTCGTTTCAATATTTGATAAAAATCAAATACGAAAACCGGGAAATCCCCAACTCTCTCCGAGGGTCCTTGAGTTGCTTAGGATTTCGAGGATCGCAGAGCGAAAATGCAATAAAAAGTATGATATGCATGGATGACCTATGTATAACATTCCAAATTGAAAATTTGGGATGTTACACCACCGTCGTCCACCTTGCCGGCGCCGCTCCTATGATCGTCTCGTCCGCCGCGCCCCGCCGCCACCGTCTACCCTCCTAGATCTGCTTCCACGCCGCCGACAGCCATCGCTACCGCAGCACCGTCAAATTCTCAGCAGATGCATACACGGCGCCACACCAGAGGCGGTACTCTTTCGTATCTGCTCAACTTATTTATCGCAGTAAGAAAATAGATTGCCACTGCTTTACTCTGATTTCTTGTCCATCACTTACTTGCTAGTTGAGAGCAAACATTGGTTGTGAAGTTGCCTTTGTCCGGTTTGCACCTTCAGATCCGCCATGGCACGCTCAAGACTATACTCCCAATGCTTATGGTTTTCGCCTTTTATATTCCACACTAGTTAAATCATAGTAGACTAAATTTCAAAATTGGCTCAGTCGATTTTTCAGAGCTTGCCGGAGTTCGCCAGTGCGAACAAAGGGGCTCGGGTGGGGACTTTGGTTATTGGGGGGGGGGGTGGTGGGGCCTCGCCGAACGAAGAAAACTCGACGCGGGTGGGGGGTGGGGGGAGGGTGTGGCGGAGGAACACAAACGGTGGGGCCGATGGTCCGGCCAGCGGCTCGTGCGGTGTTCTGTATGGGAAGAATCAGAGACGAGGAAGAAGAAGGGTTAGGAGACGTAGGATCTTCATCCAACCGCCTGAAATGGCCGACTGACCCAAATGCAGACATGCCTATATATTCAGTACCACCATCGTACCTGCTTAGTACTGCTCCTAAATCCATCAAGCTAAACAACGTGCCACTCATAATTCCAAACTTGTTGCTCAAGTACGAATCTGATATGATGCTGATATTACTAAAACAGATAACATTTAATTGGTGAGCTAATGTTCCTACTTTACTTTCGAAAAAGCATGTGCACCACATATAGAGAGACAACAGGGAGTGGCTTTCTTAATGCGCTTTGGTTCATCATGTGTGGGCATTGCACAACGAACATTTTATAATCCAAAATCTGCTTGCTCTTCTTTAGCATGTTCCTCTTCCGTTCTTCTTTAATAAGTACTCTCTCCGTTCATAAATACAAGTCTTTGTATAGATTCCACCATGGACTACATATGGAGCAAAATGAGTGAATCTACACTCTAAAATGTATCTGGATACATCTGTATGTGATCCATAGTGGAAATCTCTACCAAGACTTATATTTTGGAATGCAAGGAGTATTATAGTAGTACAATATGTTCCTTGTAGTGAAGATGAGCAGGGACATTTGCAATGTAGAGGTCTATACGGTTGGTTGGTATGGACACTTTGGACTCTTCGGGCCTCTTTGATTCATAGGATTTTGTAAACATGGGAATAGGATTTGTAGTGGCCTGCCCACTTGAATCCTATAAGAATAACAAGGAAATGCAGGGAGCTGTGTCGCTTTTGAGAGTTACACTGATATTAACAGTACCACACCTTCAGTTGAAGAGAGCTGGTATCCGAAGCCTTTCTAGCCGTACCGGCAATACTAGCACATATATTCCAGCAAGTTCCACTTTGCTGATTTTACTCTGATGCTTACGGTTTTCCCGTTATATCTACACTATGATCTGTGTAGCTGCTTTGTGTCGCACTAGCAGCAGTCCACTCTTGAAGCTAAACACTGCAATGACTTAAAAACTTGGCACCAAGGCATTGAGTGCCATTCTGGATGCAATGAAACTCATACGCTCCCCACCTGTTGACTCTTGTTCATAATATGATCCTAATGACTGTTGTTCAAAATTGCCACATATAGAGAGATAGCATGGAATTGCATTTCTTTGGGCGTTGTGATTCATCATGAGTGGGCAACCAACATTGTATGCAATTAAGCGGAACTTCAAGAATATGCTTCCTCTTCTGTTCTTTAACATGTTCCTATTTTGTTATTCTGTATTTAGTACGTACAATATGTTCCTTGTCAGGAAGGGGAGCAGCGACATCTGCAGTTAACAGCTGATAGAGATGGCATGTACTTGATCGATAGGCTTTCAATTACTAGCGGTAATACAACACCGTATTTTCAAGCCAGTTCCACTTTCCCGATTTATATATCATGGTTATGGTGTACCCCTTTTATGTACACTATGACCTGCCTAGTTGCTGTGTGCTCTTGTTATGATGGTTTGGTGATAAACTCTCTATACAGTATATTTTGAACCTATCATCTGCCAACTGTCCTACTTCTGGAGCCTATTTTTTGTGTACTTGTGCCAGATTATATAAATGCACACTCCATATTATAGCACACATGAGCTCTCTCATCAGAATCCAGTGATAGCACACAAGTGTTTACAGGGGCGCCCCCATATTAGAATATCCTCTGCATTACAAAGATAATCTCACAACTATTTATGTTTTCATGGTTCTCAGATATTATACATAATTATAGTGAATATCTGAATCCGCGCATCAGAAGAATATTGTGGAACACTGCAATGACTTAAAAAATTGGCACCAAGGCATTGAGTGCCATTCTGGATGCAATGAAACTCATACGCTCCCCACCTGTTGACTCTTGTTCAGAATATGATCCTAATGACAGTTGTTCAAAATTGCCACATATAGAGAGACATCATGGAATTGCATTTCTTTGGGCGCTGTGATTCATCATGAGTCGGCAACCAACATTGTATGCAATTAAGCGGAACCTCAAGAATATGCTACCTCTTCTGTTCTTTAACATGTTCCTCTTTTGTTATTCTGTATTTAGTACATACAATATGTTCCTTGTCAGGAAGGGGAGCAGTGACATCTGCAGTCAACAGCTGATAGAGCTGGCATGTACTTGATCGATAGGCTTTCAATTACTAGCGGCAATACAACACCGTATTTTCAAGCTAGTTCCACTTTCCCGATTTATATATCATGGTTATGGTGTACCCCTTTTATGTACACTATGATCTGCCTAGTTGCTGTGTGCTCTTGTTATCATGGTTTGGCAATAAACTGTCTATACAGTATATTTTGAACCTATCATCTGCCAACTGTCCTTACTTCTGGAGCCTATTTTTTGTGTACTTGTGCCAGATTATATAAATGCACACTCCATATTATAGCACACATGAGCTCTCTCATCAGAATCCAGTGATAGCACACAAGTGTTTACAGGGGCGCCCCTATATTAGAATATCCTCTGCATTACAAAGATAATCTCACAACTATTTATGTTTTCATGGTTCTCAGATATTATACATAATTATAGTGAATATCTGAATCCGCGCATCAGAAGAATATTGTGGAACACTGCGATGACTTACAAAATTGGCACCAAGGCATTGAGTGCCATTCTGGATGCAATGAAACTCATATGCTCCCCACCTGTAGATTCTTGTTCAGAATATGATCCTAATGACTATTCTAACCTCGAGGAGTCAAAGGCAGATGGCCTGCCATGTTCACCCATCAAGGTGCCTGCTCTAATTTGGCAAGGTTTTATTGATTGCGCGTATCTTGCATATGTTGTCTTGCATTTCTTCTACTTTGTTGCACCGCCATCTACTTAGTTTACTCATCATATATGTCGAGATGCCATGCCCATCCATTATCAATACATATTCCATATGTCATCATACCATGTTTTTCCACTCAAATGATGTTCTTGTGCATCAGACATCAAAAGGAAGAGGGTGATTGCCGAACCTGAAGGAGCACCAGCAAAGTCCTTGGAAAACGTGGTTGTGCCGGAGAAATCAGACAACACCCCACTTATATTGGTTGTACAACCAGTGACACAAAATGTAGGACCGACTCCAGCAGACTGTACCCATACTTCACTGGCCACACCACTAGCCCCACCACACAGGACCTGCACTCCAGCAAAAGGTATGCCAATTTCAGTTGCCATAGCACCAGCCGTACCATAGAAAAATCCCACTCTAGCAAAAAGTACAGCAAGTCCACCGGCCAAAGACCTATCCCAACTGCAGAGACGGCCAATTCCTGCAGAGTGGAACCCCATTCCAGTTATTCCCAATTGAAAAGACAATGCTTTCAATGTTGTTAGGGACTACGTGCATATATTCCCATCATTGGAAGATTATAGTGAAGACAAACACCATTTTCACATTTTCCTGTCCCAGTTACGTGTAAGTGCTATTATTCATGGTGATTATTTTCCTGTTTTCTGCTGATTGAACACATCAATGATTTACATTACATTGTTGTAAGTAGGCGAGGGTCAATTTGGATAGTCATGATGAGCAAAGCTTGCTTGCGCTTTTCAAGGAAGCATTGCAGTAGTATTGGTGTTACCTGAGGAAATCACACTTTGATGGCAAGTCTGTAAACGAATTTCTGGTGAAGTCTCCTGTGCAAAATTTAGAAGATATTGAATGGAAAAACCTTGTTATGCACTGGTCTCGTTCCGAGGATGAGGTACTGTCTATGATATCGCATGAAAATTTGAACTTCTACTTTTCCGCATGTGCCTTACGGATCTTTTTTGCAAGAAATCTGCTCAAAAAAGAATTCCGGTTTGAAAAGAACGACAAGATATCACGAATATGCTGCCCGCTGCTTTGCTCTTGTTAGTACCTGTTGTCCTGTATCACTGTACTTGCATACATACCTGGTTCATTATGTGACAGTAGTATGCATGATAGCTTGCTTATCAATTGTTCGCTCCAAATTATCTGATATGTATGAATGGTTACATTAGTGTAGAATATATATCCAATACCAATGAAAGTTTTTAGCTCTGCATTGTTCTTGTAAGTACCTCCTGTCCTTTATCAGTGTACTTATATTGACAGGTAGTTGTTCATGTACCATCACTCTGCAACTTATTTTCCTTTGCACTCCATTTTCTACACATAAGATCTATATTTACTCTTACCATAAGGTTGGATAACACCGATGGTACTGAAGAAGTTTAGCTCTGCATTGCTCTTGGTTGTACCTTTTGCCTGTATCGCTGTACTTACATTTATAGCTACTTGCTTATGTAACATCACTTTTCATCTTATCTTAAATATTCTCCATTTTTTCTTATATTGTCACATCTATATTTACTCTTAGAAAAATGTAGAATAAAGGCAATGCTTATGAAGAAGATTCTGTGGTAAACTTCTTGAATTGCCCCCCCCCATCAGCATGGACAAGGGCTATATAGAGCCTGCCTTCACCAATAATGTAAGTTTGTCCTTCTCAAGCCTTCAAACTTTGTTGTGTATATTTGGCTGCAATAGCTGTTTATTTTTGGTGTTTGCATCAAATTGCATGTTTAAAGTTTATTATGTACTCCAGTTCATAAACAAAAGTTTGTCCTTCTCAATTTAAATTTTCAGTTGTACAACCAAGTTCCTTCTTCATACCATGTAAATTAAACTATATAGAGCAAGTGACCTTATTTTGCCAATCTGAAATGGGATAAATTGACAACACACTAACCATTGATACTTATGAGTTCTTGATCTGTAATCCAATGGTGTCGTGAAGCTGCCAACTCCTTCACAATGTCATTTCCTGCCATGTCTTGACCTGAACAATACCATATTGTGTTAATGCTATTTTAAACTGTGTCACTTTATTCGTTAGTAAGAAATGTGATGAATTGCCAGCACTGATACTTATATGTGCAAAACCTGTCATCTGTCTGCTTGTTTATCTTTCAGAGTGAGGAGGATATAAGTGTCAAACAAGTGCAGTCTCACCAGCTTGCTCAGCTGCTTGCGCTGCAGCTCCCGAGAGGGCTAACCTTTCTTGAACTCTATTGAAGTGCTGTCGGTTTTGTATATTATTTTGTCAGCATGTTTAGTTGCACTGGTGGCGATCTTTGATGCCCAGTGTATGTAATCTGCTGTCTGCTTGTGCTTTATTATCATAGTGGCAAACTTTGATGCCCAGTGGATGTAATATGCCGTAATTTCTTTATTGTATAGTCTAGTTTTTTTTTCTTATTCACGATGCTGCAGTTATTTTACTGTATATATATCCTGCCTTCGCAGTAAATCGGCCAAACGGCCGTCATGCAAATCACCAGTATGATCCGCATCATGGGCCCCGTCATCTTGGTCCATTAACATGCCTAAATGTAAACTGGCCCACTAGTAGATTCAGGCCTTTAATAGGCCGAGTAAACCGCCGGCCCTATTTTCCCAAGAAAAGTCAATGGGCCTTTAGGAGGCTGAAAAGTAGGTTGGTCCTGAAACGTGCCGAACAGCTCATGGGCCGGTAGCAGGCCGAAATAGACCCCGACCCATGAATGTGCCAATCAAATCATGGGCTTATAACATGCCAAAATTGTCTCGGTTCTTATTTGGCCCAATCAGATTATCGGTTGCGAGCAGGCCGGATGCAAATCGGGCTGTAGTTAGGCCCAACTATATGACGGACTTTTAACAAGCTGAAATTAATATTAGGCCGAAATGTTAAACGGGCCCTTAACAGGCCAAAACTAATATCAGGCCGAATTACTAAATGGTCCTTTAGCAAGTGGGCCCAAAAGCATAGCGTCCAGTTGACGGGCCGAATCTGATATGGGCCATAATTTAGCCCAAAGCCTCTTAAAGGGCCGGACCTGATCTGGGCCGTAATTTGGCCCAGAACGTGGTAGGCTTTTAACGGGCCGGATCTCATATGGGCCATTATTAGGCCCGAAACGTGGCAGCCAGTTAATGGGCCGACCTACTAGGGTCCTCAAAATCTTGTGAGCCTACAGCTTGGCCGGCCCATTAATGTTGGCAAAATCTTGTGGGCCTTTAGCTGGGCCGGCCCATTATGGTCCACAAAAATCTTGTGGGCCTTCACCTGGGCCGGCCCATTATGGCCCACAAAAATCTTGTGGGTCTTTAACTGGGCCGACCCATTATGGCCCGCAAAATCTTGTGGGCCTTTAGCTGGGCCGGCCCATTATGGTCCGCAAAATCTTATGGGCCTTTAGTTGGGACGGCCCATTTAAACTTTATGGGCCGGTCCACGTGTTAACATATCATAGGCGCATCTCACCCATTGGATGAGTGACACCTGTGCCAACACGGAGCTGACACGTGTTTCCTCCGGCCAATGATGATTTTAGACGTGGAAAATCCCCATTGGTCCGGGCTGTTAACGGGTTATCGGATCCAAAACCAGACCCGATAGCTTAACGATGTTCCGTTACGGTGGATGCCACGTGTTGGTCACCCTTAACGAAAGCACTTCTGTGACGCGCGATTTATCGTCATGGAAGTGGACACTTCCGTGATGATAATTTTGGTAATGTCATGGAACACTTCTACGACAACACAGGTATGACTATCTTGATTCTGTCATAAATTTTTCATGGATGTACATGCCTGACAGAAAACGTGACCTACTGTGACAAACATGTATCATCACGGAAGTGTATTTTTTTGTAGTGAAATGATGTAAAATACAACTACCTATGTTCCTAAGTACAAGTATTTTTTAGAGATTTCAATATGAACTACATACGAATGTATATAGAATTATAGATATAGATTATATTAGAATCTAGATTCACTCATTTTGCTCCTTATGTAGTCTATATTGGAATCTCTAAAAATACTTATATTTAGGAATGGATGGTGTATAAGACATGGGATGCATCTAACCTCGGCGACAAACAACAGCATCGCCCATTGTAGCCCTGTGTAAGTACATGGAAAGCCAATGTCAACTACAACAGGGTTAACATCGACCAAAAATAGCAAATGTTAATAAAACGGCAGCATCTGTAGTGATATCTTCATTGCGAAAGAGTAGCACGGTAGCAAAGGGACAGATTAAAAAATGGATACAACTGTTAATTGCAACAGGCTTAACAACATCCTAATTCATGTTTTGTAAGTTTGTAGCCATTGAAATACAACTGTTTAAAAATGGATTCAACTGCTAATTGCAATAGGCTTAATGGCCATTGAAACCGGTATTGATAAAAATGCAATTGGCAGAGTTAAACATCACAAGGCAGGTGGTGCCAGAGCAGAGAATGGCCTAGTTGTCTATAAAAAGGTAGGGAAAGTAGCTAAAACGTGTTAGGCATGTTTACTACAACATGCTTAATACATCGACCGTACAGAACATAGCCATTAATTGCAACTGGTATGGTAAGATGGAACTGATGAGTACATACTTGGTAAGTCCTGAGAGGTAGTTGCTGGAGCACTTCATCTTGGCCAGAGCCCGCCCAAAGTCAATGGCGGCGGAGGCGAGCTATTCCTCCGGGTCGAAGCATGGATTAGTGCCACTGACATGTGTACCTACAGGCAACCAGTAAATGGTAGAAATTAAACTGCAATTGCACAAATGATGTGAAATACTATAAGAGATGGGATGCAACTAACCTCGACGGCAAACAATAGCATCGGCCGTTATGACCTTGCATAAGTACATGGACAGGCATGTTAAGTACAACAGGGTTAGCATCCACCGAAAATAGCAAATGGGCAGCATCTCTAGTATATCTTCATTGCGGAGAGTAGCATGGTAGCAAAGGGACAGATTAAAAAATGGATACAACTGTTAATTGCAACATGCTTAACAGCATCCTAACTCATGTTTTGTAAGTTTATAGCCATTGAAATACAATTGTTTAAATATGGATTCAACTATTAATTGCAACAAGCTTAATAGCCATTGAAACTGGTACCGATAAAATGCAATTGGCAGAGTTAAACATCACAAGGCAGGTGCTGCCAGAGTAGAGAATGACCTAGTTGTCTATAAAAAGGTAGGGAAAGTAGCTAAAATGTGTTAGGCATGTTTACTACAACATGTTTAATACATCGATCATACAGAACATAGCCATTAATTGCAACTGGTATTGGTAAGATTGAACTGGTGAGTACATACTTGGTAAGTCCTAAGAGGTAGTTACTGGGGCACTTCATCTTGGCCAGAGCCCGCCCAAAGTCAACGACGGTGGAGGCGAGCTGTTCCTCCGGGTCGAAGCGTGGATCAGTGCCATTGACATGTGTACCTACAGGCAACCAGTAAATGGTAGAAGTTAAACTGTAATTACACAAATGATGTGAAATACTGTAAGACATGGGATGCAGCTAACCTCGACGACAAACAATAGCATTGGCCGTTATGACCCTACGTAAGTATATGGACAGGCATGTCAAGTACAACAGGGTTGGCATCCACTAAAAATAGCAAATGGGCGGCATCTTTAGTGATATCCTAAGTCATGTATTGTGAGTTTGTTGCTGGTATTGGTGAAATTGAGCTAGGCACAATAACATTTGAACATCACATAGTGTGTGGTACTGAAATAAACAAGGCAGGAACATGCTTAATAAATCAACCGTACAAATCATAGCTGTTGCAAGTGGTATTGGTAGGATTTAGCTGTTCAGATCTTACCTGTTAAGTCCTGGGGGTAGTCGCTGGGACGCTTCATCTAGGCCAGAGCCTGCACCATGTCGGCGGCGGCGGAGGCGAGGTGTTCCTTCGGGTCAACACACACAGCGGCCATCATGCCATGGACCGCCATCAGCTCCTGGCGGTGGGGAACTGGAGGCATGCGGATGTTTCGCATGCGCCATTTAAGCAATCAGGCTGGGGCCGTGATAGAGATCGGCGGGTTACCTGGCTGGATCCGAGCAGAACGTAGATGTGGTTGAAGCTGTGGTTGCGGCGGCAGCGGTTTGAGCTGCCGGTAGGGGGAGGCGCGTGGGGGGAGATACTGAGGAAATTTTATGGGTGGGGATGTGGTTGGAGGAATAAATTCTGAAATCGTGCGCCTAATGAAAATTTCACTACGAAACTTGAAACTTGGGCGGGGGAAACACACAACGCAAACGAAGCGCGTAAAATACTCGTGGGCGAGAAAACAGAAAATTGAAAGATCCCGTCTCCAAAATAATATACACATGTAGTTGATTTTTTCGGTCAATGGTATGCCTGGTTTATTAGGAAACATCGCACAGGTAACTGACTTATGGATCATTAACGCAAAAAACGCAGACGGGTACGACATAGAAACTGTGTGTTTTGTGATCTTCTAATGATTAATGCAAAACAACGCACACGGGCACACATGCTAATCAACGCTCAAAGCCCTCAAAGGATGTTCTTACCGACATTGTACGTTAATACTACAAACTTAAAGTACTACTGGTAATTTAATCTAATACTATAAACTTAAACTACTTCTCACATGCTGCCATCGGGGCATGCTGGCCAAACGTCGGTGTTCTCCTTCCCGGCCTTGTAGGCGGTAGCCCACCGTGCTTCGATCTCCGCCAAGCTCTCCTCACCATGACGTGCGGCCTCTTCTTTCTTGTGGCAGCGGGACTCTCTTTTCTTGACTACTTTCTGCCTTTTCCACTCCTTCTGTGCGGCTTTGGCCGCCTCTAGATCCACCGCCCATTCGATCATGGCAGCCTCAAAGTCCGCTCACATAACTATGTGGCCGGCGGCGGTGATGAACTCGGCGCGGCGAGATGGCATCGCTTCCTTACCATTTCTGCGGTCGCGGGCGGCGAGGAACGCAGCGCGACGGGATGCCATCGCTCCTTACCAGTTACCGTGGGCCGTGATGCCATGGACGACGCTTGAAGAGAGCTCTGGGACGGAGGGGCCGGGCAGCCGTACAATGCGGTGGTATTCAAGAGCTCAACGACAAACGACAACAAAAATTTGGCTTCCCTTACAATTTTGTTCGTTCATTATCACACACGGTTCCTCTCCGTCGCTTTCGGAAACAGTGTGCGTTGAGCCTATTGTGTGTTGCGTTATGATTAGCCGGACCCCCAGCCATGCGGAACGCGCATGTGCACCATAGGATGCGCCGCGATCAAACACCAATCCATGTCCCTCACATCACACTCGTGTAGCTGTAGATGGATTGGATTTATATGCGCTAAATGCCTAGAAAATGCACATAATCCCCTAAATATGGTAAATGAGCCCGAAAAAATGCCAAATTTGAACACGGTGATTTGCAGGGTGTATGTTCGTCGTAGAAAAAAAACTCCAGGGCAAAGAATGAAGAAAATTTGGATTCCCCTTCAATCTTGGTGATTTCCCTCTCGAAAGCATGGAACTTCCTTAGTGATGGTTCGATTTATGAAGGGCGTGCATGACGACATAAGCCAAACATTCTCAAATTTTTACCAGGGCATGGTGAGGTCATACCATGGCACCATGCCAGGCGTCATATTTTTCAAGCATTTATTTAATTTTTTTCTATAGTTGAAAACTCAATAAACAAACATTTGTGGTTGACCATTGCCACACATTTCATCGAAATATCTGTCCGTTCCTTGTAAAAGGCATGAGAATTTACTAAATGGCATGAGCATGATTTTCCAGGCTGTTCTTGTGCACCCTTTCATGCACCGATTGTTTGAACATGATTCATTCAATCTCGGTGATTTACTATCGCACATGATTCATCTCCGTCTCCTCTGCGAACCGTGTGTGTTCACTCACACATGCAAAAGCAAAAAGAAAACCCTTGCCCACTTCGTCTCCACCCACTCGCCACAGACTCCTCCGCAACTCTGCACCTCATCAACTTCTATCGCGACGGCCACCCTAAGCTCGACGTCTGTTGTTGGCAGGCGTAGGTCGCGCTCCAAACATCATGGGATTTCGCCCCTACCGCTTTCTGCTGCCTACCTGCACTGACATTCTAGACTCTGGTCGACTGGGGTTTTCCGCGGGATTGGGCCGGCGATTTTTTCATGGAGAAGGTAATCAACTTAGAGAAATATTCACTCATCTCTTATCGCAGTCTGTCCATCACTGTTAATCAACTGGCGGAAATCACCGTGGAATCATTTTTGTTCTAGCTGATTCATGGGTGTTCATTCATGTGTCCACAATGCGAGCACAAATCGGGCAAGTGTGGTCGCGACCAGTCAGAAGCAAAGTTCTATCTCACCATTTCGGATGACTTCAGGGAGCGCTCGGTATGTTCAATCTCAACCTACCACGGTCGGCATGGCCTAAATTTGTGAACATATACCGTCTGTTGCTACATTATCTATATATTTGCATCAAATCTTTGTTACATTATCTATTTTTAATTCTATATTTTTGTACTTTTCTTTCATCTATATATTGATCTGTTCTATCGGTTACTCCCACATTTGCATCTTGCTCTGTTATTTGAACATATCTAATTTATTATCTTAATTTTCATTTCAAGCAGTACATCCCTTGCTTTGCAAGAACAGGAGTAAAAGGAATTCTTTGGCTTTACTTTGTTGATGACTCTCAGGATGCATATTGACAACGCAACATGGATTTACAATGACGGTTAGAGTAAAACTTGATAAAGATGGTGACTCCTATTTTAATGCGGATCATTGGAGAAAAATGTCTAAGTGTTATGAACTAAAAGCTGGCAATAAAATTCTAGTGCGTGCACCACAGCTTGGTCTAATTAACATGGATGTTTACTTCCGCAATGTCATCAGCCGATCAAAGTCTGATCGAGGTTAGTGTCTTTTCAACTTTCTCCATGCTGTCATATTACTTAGCAAAATGGGGGTATTTGTTCTGACTAATTGATCACTATTTAAGCAACCAATTGTGATTTCATTTTCTAACTCTGTTCCTAGGCAGTAACAAATTCTATTTACCAATTTATGCGCACTATACATTCTTGTACCATGTTCTAAATAAATAAGACCTTTCCACCTTTTAAGCAGGATATGTTGGATGCATAGTGAATGATCTGTATGTTACTAAGCGTACCAAATTTCACTGGAAGGACCTGAAGCATGTCATAAACTTTGTTGATAATTTGATAGAGATAGCACATCGTATGAACACTGGATTTTGGATGGGATTAATTAGACCTATGGTGCACACATTGAACAAGACCAATTGTGTGCACAAAACGCTGGTAAAAAGTCTTATTTTAATGTTGATGCTCATAAACTATATATATCATCAACGATATGTTACAATTGGTTTTTATTCTACATGTCAACAGAAATTGCCCGATGTAGCAGTTCCTGGATCGATTTCCCGGCGTGGTCGAATTACACTTGTGCCTGCTAGTAACGCCAAAGTGATTGCAAGGTACTGCATTTCCCGCAGAAATGGAACCATTCAAATTAACAAGTTCTCGCTTGTCGTGGCAATGCATCCATATTGGAAAATTGGAGACACTGTTCTACTCATGCTCTACCAAGGCACATGAGGGCTCTTCATTTTCATTGACGAGATGTTGAGTCGCTGTGATCAAGCTGCTTTCAGCGGATAGTTGTGGTTGTTGGCCCTCAGCCTCTTAAATGTGCTAGCTATTACTATGTTAAGTATTTAGATATGGACCATATGGTTGTTGGCCCTTAGCCTCTTAAAATGTGATCGTTGTTACTATGTTAAGTATGTAGATATGGACCATATGGTTGTCAAAACCGTGTTATGAAGATCCTCCTTTTGTCGAATAGTGTAACCACTATATATATATATATATGTTACTCAAATGTTGTTACCCAAGTTCTTAAATTTTCATGGAAAGTATTAGTATCGTACACAGTTCATTGAGTTTAAGCGTGTGCCCGATGTCCAAAAGGCATTTGCATATTAACTATCCATATTGCAAATTCACACACATGTTAACATAAGGAAACGTATGTGTAACTTACTAATCATCGCACACGAGTACTCGCAGACGCATCATGTGTGATACTCCTAGCCAACGCAAGCAACTAGTTTGCATTTTTCAAAGTTTTTTGTACACGCAGAATCGCACACGAACTAACTGTATTAACCGTCTGTGTTGTAATTTCTCATCGCAAAGAGTTCATCCGATTCGGTTGTTTGCCACGTATCACATACATCTTGTTTAGACGACTCGTTTGTGTTCTTTTGGCTCATCGCAAATAGTTCATCCATGTGAACTGTATGCCGCATATCACACACATATTGTTAAGTTGAACCGTTTCTGTTGTGTTTCCTAATCGAAAATAGTTCGTCTGAGTGAACCGTATGCCGTATATCGCACACATTGATATGGCTGCCCGTTTCTGTTGTTCTCCTCATCGCAAACATGTTGAATGGATTAACCATGTGCCCTGCATCGCACACGTAACTAAAATCTAAACCGTGTTTGATGGCTCCGCCATCGCAAACGTTTTGCACCTTTTTTGACGGTTATTTTACACCACCGTTTGCGATTAGTGCATCGCACACAATTTCGTCAAAGGGTCTCGGATCATAGGGTCACGTTAGCAGTATCCTGTAGTAGTGAAAGCCATCTAGCTACTACTATGGACCCATAGGTCCTGTGGGAACTACTCACACATCATCATGGAGGCAGCAAGGTCGATCAAGATTTCCTCCCCAATGGTTTCCCCCTCTGGTCGAGAACCATCGAAGGACTCTAGATGGGATCACGTACAAACAGAGGCTTGCGGTGGTGGAATAATTGTTTCGGGTCTCGCTCTGGTGGTTTTTGGATTTTAGGGAATTCATAGGCCAAGAATTAGGGCAAACAGAGCCATGTGAGACTGATAACCCACAAGTATAGGGGATCGTTTGTAGCCTTTTTCGATAAATAAGAGTGTCGAACCCAATGAGGAGCTAAAGGTAGAACAAGTATTCCCTCAAATTATATCGACCACCGATACAACTCTACGCACGCTTGATGTTTGCTTTACCGGAAACAAGTATGAAATTATTTTGTAGGAATAAATCTACGAGTACTTTGTGAGAATAAAACTACGGATAAATTGCAAGGTAATAAAAGTGGAAAGCTTTTGTCAATAAGAAAGTCATTTGTCCCTAAGCAATCGATAATAAGTACCGGTAGTCATTCTTGCAACTTTATATGAGGGAGAGGCATGAGCTAACATACTTTCTCTACTTGGATCATATGCACTTATGATTGGAACTCTAGCAAGCATCCGCAACTACTAAATATCATTAAGGTCATGAAACCCAACCATAGCATTAAGTATCAAGTCCTCTTTACTCCCATACGCTATAGCCTACCTATCCGCGTTTAAGTTTCTGTCACTCTCACAACACTGACAATAAGCAAACCATGAACATATTGCAACACCCTACAGCGAGGGCCCCTCATGTTTGTGCGAGACGGAGGGCACCGTAGACAGCACCATAAATAAAATATACAATCATACCAATCAAGATCACGATTAACCCACAGGACAAAACAGATCTACTCAAACATCATAGGATAACCATAGATCATTGGGAAATAATATATGGAGTTGAGCACCATGTTTAAGTAGAGATTACAGCAGGGAGAAGAGGTGTTACACCGCTTCATAGAGGGGGAGAAAGTTGGTGTTGACGGTAGCAAGATTGTTGATGTAGATTGCTGTCCCGATCGTTGCCCCCAGTGGCACTCCGGCGCCATCGGAAGCGAGGGGGAGAGAGCCCCCCTCCTTCTTCTTCTTCCTTGGCCTCCCCCCTAGATGGGAGGAGAGTTCTCCCTCTGGTACTTGGTCTCCATGGTGGCGGAGGGGCGGGAGCCCCTCCGAGATTGGATCTCCCTCTCTATTCTCTTCTGTTTCACGTTCTTCAGATCTGACCGAAAACCGTTTCTTATGTTCCCGGAGATCCGTAACTCCGATTGCGCTGAGATTTTAATACGATTTTTCCGGATATAAGCTTCCTTGCACCCGAAGTAGAGGTCCAACCGACGTACGAGGTCGGCACAACCCACCACTGTGCGCCAGGGGCCTCTGGCGCGCCCTGGTGTATTGTGCCCTGTGTGGGCCTTCGTTTGTGGTGATTCCAACCCCCAAAAATCACATATATTGCAAAATGATTCTTCGTAAATTTTCATCATGTTTGGACTTCATTTGATATGGATACTCTGCGATACAAAAAACATGCAGAAAATAGGAAATGGCACATGGCACTGGATCAATAGGTTAGTCCAATAAATCATATAAAAAGTTGCCAAAAGTATGTAAAACTTGTATAATATTGACATTTAAGAATCAAAAATTATAGATACGATGGAGACGTATCAAAGACCCACAAGATCACACGGTGCCCTCCTGGGGCGCGTCCTCTGAGCTTGTGGCTCCCTCGATCATCGTCTGGTGCATTGCCGAAGCTTCTAGGGTCTCTTCTGGTCCAAAAACACATCATAAAATTTCATTGCGTTTGGACTTCGCCTGGTATGCTTTTTCTGCGAAACAATGAAATAAGAAGAAAATAGAAACTAGCACTGAGCACTAATTTAATAGTTTAGTCCATAAAAATGATATAAAATAGAATATAAAGCATACAAGATTGATAACATAATCGCATCAAATAATCAAAAATTATAGATACGTTTCAGACGTATCAGCATCCCCAAGCTTAATTACTACTTGTCCTCGAGTAGGTAGATGATAAAAACAGAATTTTTGATGTGAAACACTACCTAACATGTCTTATCATGTAATTCTTTTATGCTATGAATATTGGGAATCGATGAATCATCTGATATCAAAACGATAATATGCAAGAATGCTAGAAAATAATCATTACCCTTCAAAATAAACAATGCTAATGAATGTTATTCTGACTCATTTAATCATGTAAGCATGGAATAAGTCAGTATTCATCGTATGAGTTCACGACCAGCTCGTCGCTGGTGGACGTAAGGTCCGCGATGGAAGTGGAGGGGCCAACACTCTCGTCGTCCAACCGACACGGTCCAACGGTGTTTGGCAGCGTGTAGGACGTGTCGTGGGAATGATTCCGACAATAATAAGGTATAGGGTAACGGAGCATGGTCTATCGAGATGCATATGGGTGACACGGTGGTTTTAGCGAGTTCGGGCCTCTCACGGTGGAGATAACAACCCTACGTCTCGTGCTCCAGAGAGGCTTTGTTATATCTGAGTATGTATCCGGAGATTACAATGTGTGTTTGAGAGAGAGAGGGGAGAGTGGATCTCCATGCCTGAGCTATGTCCTGAGACTAGAGAGAGAGGTGGAAGAAAAAAGAGCCCCTAGTCTAGTGGTGGGGGTGGCTTATATAGAGTGCGCCACCCCCACACCTCCTATGTTACAAAGTGGGGCATGAATGCCATAAAGCCAGCCCACTATCAAGCCTTCACTATGAGAATGATGTCGACTGCTTTGCTGCCTGCTGGTCTTCGTATATCTGAGTGAGTCATACGGTCGAGTGGTGAACTATCATCTGAGTGGATGGTATGCTGCTTGGTCGAGTGGATAGTATGCTGCTTGTCCGAGTGGATAGTATGCTGCTTGTCCGAGTGGATAGTATGCCTCTATGAAATTTACCTGGACCCACATGTTGTGTGAAGCCCATGCTTCATGATATTTCGACCCTTCGTGGGCCTACCTATTATGTGTATCCCCAACATTAGCCCCCGAATCGATTGCGATTTTGCAGAACGAGCTTGTGAAAGACACAATTTGGCCCGAGTGATTACGGAAATACTCGGTACCTGTCATCATGCTTTCAGACAACCAAGGTTTGAACAAAGTCTCAATGGATTCTGGTACTGTGCTTCCCGACTGATCTGGGTAAGTGCCCGCGAGGAGCAACTTGGTGACATTCGATCATCTCTCGGAAGAGGTTAACTTGTGATCAGAGTATGGATGTGTCATTAAATCTGTGCAACAAGATTGACACATGGGCTGCTCTCTCAGTGAGATGCCATTCTTATCCCGGAGGAACGTCAATACGAGTCGGTTTTAGATTCACACTTGTGAGTTTCACGCTTTGAGTCCTAGAAGAAGGCTCAAAATAGGTCCACGGAGGAGCGTTAGAACTCACCTTATAGGATTTTCTTGGTAGTCGACGGGATTCTTTAAAAGTTGTTTGTTTGTTGTTCGTCACTCGGACTGGTCAGGCCATACCGAGTGGAGATTACTCAAGTGGGGGCACGCTGAGTGCACCCACTAGGTGTAGTCCCCGAGACCGCCGTCGACTGCGGGCAGTCGGCGGGCGTCTGAGAGAGAAAATCTACTTAACCGGTACTGATTGGACTTGTTCTTCTCTGACTCATAGGTCGAGTGATGTGGAGGTGGGTTTTCATTGAGCAAAATGTTTCTTTCCGAGTTCTCTTCCAGTGGGGGCACGCTGAGTGCACCCACTGGGTGTAGTCCCCGAGCCTCTGTCGGACTAGATGAGTATGGCGGAGGGTTTAAGTCTCCCGGTAAACCTCCATGCAGTTGGCACGGTAAATATCTTTGTCTGGAATTGAATCAATCAAGTAATCTTTGTGCACTCGGCACGATGAATGAATTCGGCCTTGAAACTGCCGACTGTAGAAAAAAGCTGGCCACTCCAGGGAGTAATCGTTCCAGTAGTACTTCTTATATTGACCGTTAGATTTTGCGTGAAAGGGGTATTTGTCCGAGTGGACGTGCTTCCCGACTGATCGGGGTATGTTGACTGCAAGGAAAAATTTGGTGGCACTTGTATGTATGGTCAGAAAGATATTCCTGATGTGATCAATGGGTTGATCGAATGGGCGTAACCCCTGAGGACAGCATGGCCAACGGCTGTGCGTAGCCCCCGAGTGATGTTTGAAAGAGGTAAGCTTGCTACAGAGTGTGATATGAGGTTTGATCATATGAGTAACTTAGTCGTTCCCGTGCTGGGGGTGTAGAGGTAAACACATGTCCAACTGATGGTGACGCGTGAGGTGGCCGAGGGGCGATGATGTGTACAACTGAGTGATGACGCGCGGGCGGTCGAGTGGTGAAGACGTGCACAACCGAGTGGCGACGCGTGGAGCGGCCGAGTCATCACTCGGTTGTACGAGGTGGTCGAATGATGAAGACGTGCACAACTGAGTGGCAACGCGCGGGGCGGCCGAGTGGTGAAGATGTGCACAACCGAGTGGTGATGCGCGGGACGGCCGAGTGAGGATGCACAGGGTGGCCGAGTGAAGGACTACGTGTCCAGCCAAGTGGTGATGCGCGGGACAGCCGAGTGAGGATGCACAGGGTGGCCGAGTGAAGGACTACGTGTCTAGCCAAGTGGTGATGCGCGGCGTGGCCGAGTGACGACGCGCGACGTGGCCAAGTGACGACGCGCGGGGCAGCCGAGTGAAAGATTGCGTGTCTAGCCAAGTGGCTGAAATTGTCTTCGAAGGAGTTAGCCGAATGCTTTCGAAGCTAATGTAGTGACGAGGTCGGTGTAGTGTGGTAGCGATGCAACAAGACCGGCGTGACAACTGAGTCTGGGTAGAAATGAAGATGGCGCGCAGAGCGTCTGGGTGATTATAAAACTTGTCAAAGTGGCGGATCAGATGCACTTGTTGAAGTGAAGGATTTGACTGGTGATGAAGTACTCGACCACTCAGGAGAGTGTCATTCCAAATGAGATGCAGCCCCCGAGTGCGGCGTAGCCCCCGAGCGTACTATAGGCTTCGACAACGGACACGTTGGAATACGAGAAATATAGTTTTGAATGGATGATTTGCAATTCACCGAGTCGGACTCGGGTAAAGATGAGGAGAAGCTTCCGAGTGATGCTCGAAAGAGGCAAACTCGCAAAGGAGTGAAGTGTGAAGTTTAATTATAAAAGGTACTTATCTGTCTCATGCCTGGCGAGGTCTATATCATTGATATGATGAAGAGGATTCCACAGAGGGGTTGGTCGGATGTGTTTGAAGTCAACAGAGCGACAACGTCAGTGTTGGGGTGTGCTAGAATCGGTACGGTGACCGAGTCCGGGCAGTGATGAAGTTGGCGCATAGGGCCGTCGAGTGATCGCGTAACTTGTGTAAAAAATGGCACACACCAACGAAATAATTTCTCAAGGAAATTTGATTGTGTTGAAATGATTTGTGTGAATAACACCCATAGACACCCGCTGGGAGTGCAAGGGGCTTGCTGGTTGACCAGCAAGAGTCTGAAAGAGCGAAGGATCCGTTCAAACTTGTCAAAGTGCTGGCTCAAATAAAACGGAAGTGTAGTGTTTCACTGAGTTGCAGCCCCGGAGGACCGATGCAAACTCCAAATGAAGAACACATGGTGTTCGTTAATGATGTATGCGAAAGAATGGAAATTGAACTCGGGTGAAAATAAGCAGCCGAGCGTAGAGATACACTTGGTGGTGTGGCCTCCGAGTGAATGTGATGTGTGAATAACAGGATACTTGGGAATGCGGAAACAATAGAATGTAGTGCATGTAGAATGACTTAGCTGTTTGAAGGCGCGCGAGTGGTCGACTGGTGAAGATGTGTTCAACCGATGGGGATGCGAGGGGCGATCGATTGATGTAGATGTGTCCAACCGAGTGCCGACGCACGGGGCGACCGAGTGTTGATGAGGTGACCAACCGAGTGGCGACGTGAAGAGCAGCCGAGTGGTGATGAGGTGACCAACCGAGTGGCGACGCGCAGGGCGGCCGAGTGGTGATGAGGTGACCAACCCAGAGACGACGCACGGAGCGGCCGAATGGTTATGAGGTGACCAACCGAGTGGCGACACGCGGAGCGGCCGAGTGGTGATGAGGTGACCAACCGAGTGGCGACGCGCGGGGCGGCCGAGTGGTGATGAGGTGACCAACCAATGGCGACGCACGGAGCGGCCGAATGGTTATGAGGTGACCAACCGAGTGGCTACGCGCGGAGCGGCCGAGTGGTGATGAGGTGACCAACCGAGTGGCGACGCGCGGGGCGGCCGAGTGGTGATGAGGTGACCAACCGATGGCGACGCGCGGAGCGGCCGAATGGTTATGAGGTGACCAACCGAGTGACGACGCGCGGAGCGGCCGAGTGGTGATGAGGTAACCAACCGAGTGGCGACGCGCGGGGCGGAAGAGTGGTGATGAGGTGACCAACCGATGGCGACGCGCGGAGCGGCCGAATGGTGATGAGGTAACCAACCGAGTGGTGACACGCGGGGCGGCCGAGTGGTGATGAGGTGACCAACCGATGGCGATGCGCGAGGCGGCCGAATGGTTATGAGGTGACCAACCGATGGTGACGCGCGGAGCGGCCAAATGGTTATGAGGTGACCAACCGATGGCGATGCGCGGAGCGGCCGAATGGTTATGAGGTGACCAACCGAGTGGCGACGCGTGGAGCGGCCGAGTGGTGATGAGGTGACCAACCGAGTTGCGACGCGCGGGGCGACCGAGTGGTGATGAAGTGACCAACCGATGGCGACACGCGGAGCGGCCGAGTGGTGATGAGGTGACCAACCGAGTGGCGACGCGCGGGGGCGGCCGAGTGGTGATGAGGTGACCAACCGATGGCGACGCACGCAGTGGCTGAGTGGTTATGAGGTGACCAACCGAGTGGCGACGCGCGGAGCGGCCGAATGGTTATGAGGTGACCAACTGAGTGGCGACGCGCGGAGCGGCCGAGTGGTTATGAGGTGACCAACCGAGTGGCGACACGTGGAGCGGCCGAGTGGTGATGAGGTGACCAACCGAGTTGCGACACGCGGGGCGGCCGAGTGGTGATGAGGTGACCAACCGATGGCGACGCGCGGAGCGGCCGAGTGGTGATGAGGTGACCAACCGAGTGGCAACGCGCGGGGGCAGCCGAGTGGTGATGAGGTGACCAACCGATGGCGACGCACGGAGCGGCCGAGTGGTTATGAGGTGACCAACCGAGTGGCGACGCGCGGAGCGGCCGAGTGGTGATGAGGTGACCAACCGAGTGGCGACGCGCAGAGCGGCCGAGTGGTGATGAGGTGACCAACCGAGTGGCAATGCGCGGAGCGGCCGAGTGGTGATGAGGTGACCAACCGAGTGGCGACGCGCGAGGGCGGCCGAATGGTGATGAGGTGACCAACCGATGGTGACGCACGGAGCGGCCGAGTGGTTATGAGGTGACCAAACGAGTGGCGACGAGCGGAGCGGCCGAATGGTCATGAGGTGACCAACCGAGTGGCGACGCGCGAAGCGGCCGAGGGGTGATGAGGTGACCAACCGAGTGACGACGCGTGGGGTGGCCGAATGGTGATGAGGTGACCAACCGATGGCGACATGCGGAGCGGCCGAATGGTTATGAGGTGACTAACCAAGTGATGACGCGCGGAGCGGCCGAGTGGTGATGAGGTAACCAACCGAGTGGGGACGCGCGGGGTGGCTGATTGGTGATGAGGTGACCAACCGATGGCGACGCGCGGAGAGGCCGAGTGGTGATGAGGTGACTAACCGAGTGGCGACGCGCGGAGCGACCGAGTGGTGATGAGGTAACCAACCGAATGGGGACGCGCGGGGCGGCCGAGTGGTGATGAGGTGACCAACGATGGCGACGCGCGGAGCGGCGGAGTGGTGATGAGGTGACCAGCCGAATTGCGACACGCGGGGCGGCCGAGTGGTGATGAGGTGACCAAGCTTGTGGCGACGCGTGGGGCGGCTGAGTGGTTATGGGGTGACCAACCTACGGTGACGCGCGGAGCGGCCGAGTGGTGATGAGGTGACCAACCGAGTGGCGACGCGCGGGGCGGCCGAGTGGTGATGAGGTGACCAACCGATGGCGACGCACGGAGCGGCTGAGTGGTGATGAGGTGACCAACCCAATGACGACGCGCGGGGCGGCCGAGTGGTTATGAGGTTACCAACCTATGGCGACGCTTGTGGCGGCCGACTGAAATAGATGCGTCCCGTGGAGTGACGACTCGCGAGGCGTTCGAGTGACGGGTAGCCAAATGTCCTTGATCGTTTTCTTCCGAGTGGTTGTGGATGACGTTTCCTTTGAATTCATCTCTGTCGAGTGCCGAGGAGGGAGAGCGGAGCTACTCGGCGTTGGGGTCAGGAGTCTCTTGGTAGCTGTGGTCCATCACTGAGTGCCTCCACCGCGGAGGTTGCTGCGGAGCGGCGGACACCAGAGGGAGGAGCAGCCGTGCGCGAGGGTGTGATCTACCCCGGTGCCTGCGCCGTGCCTTCATAGCAGAGGTCATTGTTGGGCGGCCGACCGGATGAAGGAGCCGCCGTGTGCAGGGCCATGGCTAGGCTCTGGCGTCTGCGCCACGTCGAGGAGCCAGACCGCCGTCCCGAGTGACTTTGAAGCCTGAGTCCGTTTCGGTGGATATTGCTGCTGAGTAGTTGATGCCGGAGGGAGTTGGGTCTTGTCGACGCGCATCGCACCTTGCAATCGACCCTGGTAGATGGAGCAGCGCTACCGGCCGCTATGCTTCGTTGTTCGGGGAGTCGGGTCGTAGGCTAGTTTAAGGGACACCGCGTCGTCCAAGCCACGGCCAAGCGTGTTGCCAGCCACGACCAAGTGTTGATGTCGGAGGAAGGAACACCGCGCTCTATTATTGCGGCCGCAGCAGCCTGGCCAGGCCTGTGAGCTGGCGCGCGGGGACATCGCGTTTGGAGGAGCTGTATGTGAGGGTTCATCGATGATGTTGCAGATGAGGCTAGAGACTACGACAAGCCGGACGGCGCCGGTGGCCGTGCACGGAGGTTCGATGACGGCCTCAAAGACGAAGCCAGAGACGGCGACGAGGCGGATGGCGTCGGTGGCTGCACGCTGAAGCCAACCAATCGAGTAACCTACACGCTAATTGACTAGAGTGTAGAAATCATCTCCAGGCTGGCTGGCCGAGTGAACCAGTTCGTTAGCTGGCCGAGTGAAATGGTTAATCGGCCGAGTGAACTACAGCTGGGCAGCAATCCGGTCGTCATGCCATCAGTCGAGTGGAATAAATGGTGAGTCGGTGGGGCGACGTTGTTCGTCTCAGTGCCTGCAAGTTAGCAAGTACACGTACACCCGCAAATATTTTTTGCTGTACCAGCACTTCCCTGCAAGTTAGCAAGTATAGCCAGCATAGCCACCGAATTAACGCCATGCATGCATGCACTACTACTGAAGCAACGCACTTATGCCCGCAATAATTAGGTAACGTTGTAAATCCTCACCAGTTGGCCGCTTAATGAGGCGATTATACCTTGACAAAGCGGAGCCAGCGCGGTTGCCTTTTGATGGGAGTCGTCCTTCCGTTTCCTTGTTTTTTCCTGCATGCAGTTAATTGATCATGGAAGTGGCCACATTATGTATGCACTTACGAGGGAGTTTACGAGGCCATTGATTGCAGGTTGTGGGTCGTGGCTATTTTGTAGGTCGCCGCTACAGCACGCCTCCGCTGCGGGGACCGTCCCCGGCGACCGGCGCCGGAGGAAGAAGCACTGCGTGCCTATGCCGCGTCGGGCCTGCGCCTCCACTGCGGAGGTCACCGCCGAGCAGCCGCGAACACGAGGCCAAAGTCGACGACAAGGCAAACGGCTCCGGCGGCCGTGCGTGACGACGATGCCGGCGGTCGTGCGTGACGACGATGAGGCGGACGACGCCGGTGGACGTGTGTGGAGGCACAGTTGGTGGTGCCGAGGTCAGAGACGACGATGAAGAGATCGGTGCCGATGGCCGTGCGTGGAGGCGCAGTTGGTTTCCTGCTTTGACGCTGTCGTTGCTGCTATTGGCGATGTCCAAAATGCCGATTCAGGTGGTCAGCTCACGCAGACGTGAGGCAAGTCAACCTGAAGGTGGATGGTTCTCCTTGTATGTACTTGGATGGATGTCTGTTTCTTCTGTTTGCCATGCTTTGCTCGTGCATGTACATACAAAAGAAAAAACACCCATTGTTAGATTAAAGATCGATTGTAAAGAACAAGATAGTATGGAGTGGGATTTCCTAATCCCTCTGTACGAAGAGTGTCATGTCTCTCCTGTGGATGGAATGATGTCCGGAACATCCTAGATCAAACCCTCCATTGATGATTGTTGATCGACGGACAAAGATCGAAGAAATAAAACCATTTGCATCATGGCTCGATAGACGCCAGGCCCTAAGTTGGGCGCCAACTGTCGTGGGAATGATTCCGACAATAATAAGGTATAGGGTAACGGAGCATGGTCTATCGAGATGCATATGGGTGACACGGTGGTTTTAGCGAGTTCGGGCCTCTCACGGTGGAGATAACAACCCTACGTCTCGTGCTCCGGAGAGGCTTTGTTATATCTGAGTATGTATCCGGAGATTACAATGTGTGTTTGAGAGAGAGAGGGGAGAGCAGATCTCCATGCCTGAGCTATGTCCTGAGACTAGAGAGAGAGAGAGGTGGAAGAAAAAAAAGCCCCTAGTCTAGTGGTGGGGGTGGCTTATATAGAGTGCGCCACCCCCACACCTCCTATATTACAAAGTGGGGCATGAATGCCATAAAGCCAGCCCACTATCAAGCCTTCACTATGAGAATGATGTCGACTGCTTTGCTGCCTGCTGGTCTTCGTATATCTGAGTGAGTCGTACGGTCGAGTGGTGAACTGTCATCCGAGTGGATGGTATGCTGCTTGGTCGAGTGGATAGTATGCTGCTTGTCCGAGTGGATAGTATGCCTCTATGAAATTTACCTGGACCCACATGTTGTGTGGACCCCATGCTTCATGATATTTCGACCCTTCGTGGGCCTACCTGTTATGTGTATCCCCAACAGGACGAGCAACTAGCGGCATTCTCATCCCTGACCGCCTGTGCTGCCAGTGTGTCACCTCCATGTCCGACTGCGCTGCCTGTCCATTGCAAGTGGTGGCTTGAGTATAGGGCGCCCTTGTAGAGCGTTTGCTGCTTGGCGACAAAGTTGGGGTCCGTCATGGCCATGGCCACCACGGCTTCCTCGCTCGCATGCTCGTTGTAAATCTGGTGCTTAGCCAGTCGGTGTTGCTTGAGGAGGAAGAGATTGGACAGCTCCTCCTCTTGCACTAGCCAGAACACCGACATAGGCACTAACACGGGCTCCTCCTCTATTGTGACGGCGTTGAAGTGTGTCTATGCCTACTCCAAGGTTAAGTCGACATGGAACGATGTGGTTGCCGATGCCGAGTCGTCGTCCGAGCCAGTCTCCATCAGGTGGTCCTCGTCGGAGACATTCGGAGAGTTGGCCGGTATGTCGGCCTCTACCCGCCTTCATGGTGGCTCTGCCAAGTGACCACAAGGGCGGCCAACTCGTGCTTCATCTCGATGAAGAGGCTCTCCCACAAAGCGTTCCTGCTCGCGGTCATGGCCGATGTGGTGCATGAGAGAAAGATTATGGAGAGGATGGGTTGTGGTGTGTTGTGAGCCGGTTGTGTCCGCCTTTAAATAGTGGATGCCTGTGTGGCCAAGCGTCCGGGCGCGTCAATGAGCGGGCATCGGAGGTGAGTTCTCAATTGGCGAGCTTTTTTAATGACGGCAGACGGAGGGACGGGCGTTGAACGGGTGTGGTATATATATGTCATGTCCCGACCAATAAACATGTCTCCAGCATTGAACTAGTGATTACACCAGGGAAGCGACGCGGGTGGCGGCCCCATTGAGCCGCCTTAATGCCGGCGCTAGCGAGAGGTCACATCCACTATGGGTCGGCGTCAATGCGGTGACGGCCTCTCTAGAGCAGCATGAATGTGGGCATCTCGCAATGGGCGGGAAAGCGCGGGCGCGAGGGAGGATTTTTTTGTAGGCCAGGACAGTCAGAAGTGGACGTGACAACGGGTGGGACGCCCACAAAACCCCCAGTTTGTTTCTGGTCTACAGAAAAAATGATGTCTGGTTGGCGGATCGACACATACCCGGGTTGGATGGCAAAACACGTCCGGACCACACGGTCCGGGTGGTTTGAGGGTTCATGGAGATTGCGATAAGAGTGCTCGGGTACAACAATTAGACACTGGAGACCAGACATCCACATGCAGTGTAGAGGATGGGACCAAAATGCAAGCAAGACATCTAGCCAGGTCAAGCATTTTGTTGACACCAGATTTTGGCATGCTCAAAATTACAATAAAGATGGCCTCAAATGGAGGGGTGATCTATATGAAAAAGTTCCATATTTTCTACATGAACATCTTCAAAGTTTGGGTCATCATCATCCGATCTCATCTCGAGGGCCAAAGTTATGCTCAAAGTACTAGGATTTTGTAGGGAGAGTACTGTTTGCCCGATCAGGCCTCAAATACAGTCTCATACGAGAAACTCATATACACGGATTGACTTCATCTCATCTAAACGATCGATTTTGATATAAAAAATGTCTCAATCCAAGGTCGTATGCAAAAGTTAGACCCCACATAGCATGACCCTCCCGTGAGGAAAATATAACGTCCAGGACCAAACATACATGTGACTATGTGTGATGGGCTCCTGTGCAGATACACAACCGAGTTATATGCTACTTGAGACTTGGGGGCCTGGGCCGTTCACCCTCCCTTCCCCAGGGCCGGCCTACATAGCCGCCACGCGCCTGGACGGGGTGCTCCCGGGCATGTGGGGTTTCGGGTCTATAAACGCACCCGCTGAATTGCTTGCGTACGACATTTTTGGATGGGTCTCCTTCGACGTGAACCATGGTGCATCGCCCCCGGCGTCAAGGGTACACAGTGACGTGTTTGTGTGTGAACACGTTTTCTACCATAAGGCCAACTCCAACGGACGACCCCATCCGGTCTGTGTCTGTCCGTTTGGGCCCAAACAAACACACGTCACGCCCAACGCACGATCGCATTCGTATTTTTTGCCTATTTGGCGTCCAGCCTGCCCTATTTCAAGCGCAAACTTGCAAACGGTTTGCGTCCACACGGGCGGCGAATGGACACCCACGCGCCACTCCGCGTCCGCCTTAGTCTCGCGTGGCAGCCACCCACCATCCTCCCATTGTCCACATTTACAGTGCACGCATGGGCGGCCCCGCCTTGGAGCCACCCCGGCCGAGCGGTCGCTGATTGCTTGTATCTGCGTTTTATTTCCCCAAAGAGGAGAGGATGATGCAGCACAACAACGGTAAGTATTTCCTTCAGTTATGAAACCAAGGTTATCAAGCTAGTAGGAGAACCAAGCAACACTATGTAAATAGTACATGCACACAAAGAGCAAATACTTGCAACCCAACGCGTAAGAGGGGTTGTCAATCCCTCCTCGATATCGAGATAGATAAAATTGTAATAGATAGGATAAACAGATCTTGCAAAAACACCAAATAAAATAAATAAATAAAAAGTGCAGCAATGTATTTTTGGGTTTTTGGAACAATACATCTGAAAACAATATGATAAAAGATAGACCCGGGGGCCGTAGATTTCACTAGTGGCTTCTCTCGATAAAATAGCATACGGTGGGTAAATAAATTACTATTGGACATTTGATAGAAGAGCAAATAATTATGATGATATCCAGGGCAATGATCATGTATATAGGCATCACGTTCAAGATTAGTAGACTGAATCTTGCCTGCATATAGTACTATTACTCCACACATCGCCCGCTATCCAGTATGCATCTAGTGTATTAAATTCATGGAGAACCAAACTAATGCAATAAGAACGATGACATGATATAGACAAGATCTATTCATGTAGGATTAGACCCCACCTTTTTATTCTTAATAGAAATAATACATGTGTGCCTCGCTACCCCTTTTGTCACTGGTGAGGACACAGCAAGATCGAACCCATCACAAAGCACCTCTTCCCATTGCAAGAAAAATCAATCTAGTTAGCCAAACCAAACCAAAGATTCAGAGAAGAAATAAGAGGCTATAAGAATCATGCATATAAGAGATCAAAGAAGACTCAAATAATATTTATAGATAGATCTGATCATAAACTCACAATTCATCGGATCCCAACAAACACATCGCAAAAAGTCATTACATCAAATAGATCTCCAAGAACATCAAGGAGAACACTGTATTGAGAATCAAATAGAGAGAAGAAGCCATCTAGCTACTGCCTACGGACCCGTAGGTCTATGATGAACTACTCACGCATCATCGGAGGAGCACAAATGAGGATGATGAACCCCTCTTTGATCGTGTTTCCCTCCGGCAAGGTGCCGGAATAGGGCTCTAGATTGGATCTTGTGGTTCTAGAACTTGCGGCGGCTGGAATTGTGTTTCGTAGACTCCCCTAGGGTTTCTGGAATATTTGGGTATTTATAGAGCCGAGAGGCGCTGGAAAGGACTCTCGTGGGCCCCACCACCCACCTGGGCACGATAGGGGCCTCTAGCACGCCCTGCTGGGTTGTGGGCCCCACATGCGTCCCCTCTGGCACTTCTTTGGCTCCCAAGCTTGCTTCTAGGCAGAAAAAATCTCCAAAAAGTTTCGTGGCATTTGGACTTCGTTTGATACTAATATTCTGCGACGTAAAAAATAAGCAAAAAAACAACAACTGGCACTGGGCACTATGTCAATAGGTTAGTCCCAAAATGATATAAAGTTGCTATAAAATGAATGTAAAACATCCAAGAATGATAATATAACAACATGGAACAATAAAAAAATTATAGATACGTTGGAGATGTATCAGCATCCCCAAGCTTAATTCCTGCTTGTCCTCGAGTAGGTAAATGATAAAAACAAAATGTTTGATATGGAATGCTGCCTAACATGTTCATCACATATTCTTTTCTTTTGTAGCATGGACATTCAGACTTTTAGATGATTCAAAGCAATAGTCTCTATTTGACATGAAAACTTCAATACTCAAGCATATCAACAAGCAACCATGTCTGTCAAAATATCAACACTAAAGAAAGTTATCCCTAGACCATCATGCTCAATCATTGATCCATTCATGAAACACACTCGAATATTAGCTAAATCCAATGCATACGTATGATCATAGTGCTCCCTAGCTGGTGCTTTATAAGAGGAGATGGAGACTCAAATAAAAATAAAAATTACATGAAGTAAATAGATATGCCCTTCGCAGAGGGAAGCAGAGATTTGTAGAGGTGGCAGAGCTCAAGGCTTAAATTGAGAGATAAAAATATTTTGAGAGGCATGCTTTTCCCGTCAACAAAAACGACCGAGTAGTTCCCAATACTTTCCATGCTACATACATCATAGGCGGTTCCCAAACATAAAAATAAAGTCTATTACTTTTTCCACCATTCTTTTTCACAATCCAAGGCTAGCCGTATCCACGGGTGCCTTCCATACCAACAGTTTCCAAGGAATTTATTATTTGACAACATAAAAGTAAATTTCTTTTTCATTTCGGGACTGGACATCCCTATTACCGCCACACTGTTGTGCAATGACAAGTGAATAAACATTCATCTTGAAAATAACACATCTAGCAGGAAAAAAATATTGGCCACCCCTACCGCTTCATGAGAGGTATGGGCACACAACAAGGAAATTCATTTGAAAATTAGAGTTACACATAAAAATTTACTTAGAACGGCACGGAGATACCGCATATAGGTATGTATGGTGGACTCATATGGCATAATTAGGTTTAAGGATTTTGCATGCACAAGTAGTATTCCCACTTAGTACAAGGAAAGACTAGCAAAAGATCGAGAAGCAACCAACCAATAAACAAAAATTCTCATAAACAAGCATTAAGCATAACTAACACCGAATAATGCACCACAAGTCGGATGTAATTTTATTGCATAACTTTTGACTTTCGTGCTTGCATAGGGAATCACTAACCATAACACCAATATTCTTACTAAAGCATAATTACTCACCAACATGACTCACATATCACTATCATCATATCTCAAAACTATTACAGGAATCAAGTTTATATTGTCCAATGATCTTCATGAAAGTTTTTATTATATCCCACTTGAATATCTATCACTTTGGGACAGATTTCATATTTTACCGTTGCTTATGACAAGCTCTCAAACAATTTTAAGTGAAGAACATGAGCATAAAAAATTTCATCATCTCTCAAAATAATATAAGTGAAGCATGAGAGAATTTCTTTAAAAATTTACCAACTCTCAAATTAATCTAAGTGAATCACGAGGGTATTTCTTCAAAAAATTAAAGTACCACCGTGCTCAAAAAGATATAAGTGGAGCATTAGAGCAATTCCATAGCTCAAAAAATTTAAGTGAAGCACATAGAGCAATTCTAACAAATCATAGCATCATTAAGGCTTTCTCAAATAGGTGTGTCCAGCAAGGATGATTGCGATAAACTAAAAAGCAAAAGAAGCAAAGACTCGGATAATACAAGATGCTCCAAGCAAAACTCATGATATGTGACGAATAAAAATATAGCTCCAAGTAAAATTAACGATGGTTGTTAGAAGAAAGAGGGGGATGCCTTCCGGGGCATCCCCAAGCTTAGTTGCTTGGTTCTCCTTGAATATTACCTTGGGGTGCCATGGGCATCCACAAGCTTAGGCTCTTCTCACTCCTTATTCCTTCATCCATCGTGATCTCACCCAAAACTTGAAAACTTCAATCAGACAAAACTTAACAAAACCTTCGTGAGATCCGTTAGTATAACAAAGCAAATCACCACTCTAAGTACTTTTGCAAATCCATTCATATTTTATTATTGCATTATACCAACTATATTCTAACTTTACCATGGATTATACCCCCCGATACAATCCATAGATTCATCAAAATAAGCACACAATGCAACAAAAACAGAATCTGTCAAAAACAGAACAGCCTGTAGTAATCTAGACTTTGTCCATACCTCCAAACATTCTAAAAAATTAGGACAACGTAGGCAATTTGTATATCAATTTTTTGTAAGAAATTCAGAATTTATCGTCACTTGTGTTATTTTTGAAAATTCTGCTATTGGACACAAAAGTTTCTGTTTTTCAACAAGATCAAATCAACTATCACCAAACATGATCCCAAAGGCTTTACTTGGCACAAACACTAATTAAAACATAAAAACACAATCATAACAGTAGCATAATTGTGTGAACACACAAAAATAGAAAGAAAAAGGCAAAAAGAAATTTTATTCATTGAGTTGCCTCCCAACAAGCGCTATCATTTTATGCCCCTAGCTAGGCATAATGCATAGATTCAAGTATTGTCATATTTAGTTTCCAACTCATCAATCACACAACCAAAATTCTTCAAGGATTTCTTTTTTGAAGTCTTCAAGGATTTATCATGCATATTTTTAATAATAATATTCCTAGGAATAATATTGAAGAATCCATTCTTGCAAGTAGGGTTTCTTATCACTTCAACAAAGTTGGGATGAATACTAATCATTTTATGGTCTTCATTTTTACTACTAGAAATGGCACCCTTGTTTTTAGAAACTTGTGTAACCTTGCAATTTTTAGGAGTTTTCTCAATAGCTTTAACAAAGGAAAAGGCCGAGATCAAGTTACTAAAGATTTCTTCCAACTTGTCAATCCGAGTGGGACTCTCTTCTACTCTTCCGTTAACTACGGGCCCCTTTTCTTTTAAAATTTAAGAGAATCTCCTTCTTTTGACCCAATTTTATTAGCAAGACTATGCATCCTTTTATCCAAATTTTCAATATGTTCTTCGGTGAGCATTTTCTTTTCAATAGCATCTAGCCTTTGCATAACATGCTCAGGAGTTAAATTTGTTTCATTAATAATGATAGGTGGTGCACCCACTAAATCTTCTATAGCCTTAAAAGCATCCAAAGAGGGACACATTAAGAAATTCCCACCGGTAATAGTATCAAGAATGAATCTATACCAAGTGGTAATGCCCACATAAAAACTGCCAAGAAGAATAATGGTAGATTGCTCACGAATAGATATATTATGAGCATTGCAAATCCTATACCAAGCATCTTTTAGATTCTCCCCTCCTCTTTCCTTAAAGTTAAGAACTTCATTCTCGGGGGTACACACAATATAAGAGGAGCTCGACATCACGACAAAGCGGGCAAACAAAATCACACGCAAACAGAAGATCAAATGAGAAAAAGGCAAATATTTTTGTGCTTTTCGCAAAAATGTCTTAGAAGTGGGGGAGATGAAAACAGGAGGAGAATGACAAATAATGTAAATTTCAAGGATATGAGATTTGTGATTAGGAACCTGATAGATGTTGATGATGTCTCCCCAGCAACTGTGCCAGAAATTCTTCCTGGTTGCTTGTATCTGCATTGGTATTTCCCCGAAGAGGAGAGGATGATGCAGCACAACAACAGTAAGTATTTCCCTCAATTATGAAACCAAGGTTATCAATCCAGTAGGAGAACCAAGCAACACTATGTAAATGGTACTTGAACACAAAGAACAAATACTTGCAACCCAACGCGTAAGAGGGGTTGTCAATCCCTCCTTCGTATTGAGATAGATAAAATTGTAATAGATTGGATAAATAGATCTTGCAAAAACACAAAATAAAATAAATAAAGAAAAAGTGCAGCAATGTATTTTTGGGTTTTTGGAATAAAAGATCTAAAAAATATGATAAAATATAGACCCGGGGGTCGTAGATTTCACTAGTGGCTTCTCTCGAGAAAATAGCATACAGTGGGTAAACAAATTAATGTTGGACAATTGATAGAGGAGCAAATAATCATGACGATATCCAAGGCAATGATCATCTATATAGGCATCATGTCCAAGATTAGTAGACCGACTCCTGCCTACATCTACTACTATTACTCCACACATCGACCGCTATCCAGCATGCATCTAGTGTATTACGTTCATAGAGAAACGGAGTAATGCAATAAGAACGATGACATGATGTATACAAGATCTATTCATGTAGGAATAGGCCCCGCCTTTTTATCCTTAAAATGATACATGCGTGCCTCGCTACCCCTTCTGCCACTGGGTGAGGACACTGCAAGATCGAACCCATCACAAAGCACCTCTTCCCATTGCAAGAAAAATCAATCTAGTTGGCCAAACCAAACCAAAGTTTCGGACAAGAAATACAAGGCTATAACAATCATGCATATAAGAGATCGAGAAAGACTCAAATAATATTCATAGATAGATCTGATCATACACTCGCAATTCATCGGATCCCAACAAAAACACCGCAAGAAGTCATTACATCAAATAGATCTCCAAGAACATCGAGGAAAACATTGTATTGAGAATCGAAAAGAGAGAAGAAGCCATCTAGCTACTGCCTATGGACCCGTAGGTCTATGGTGAACTACTCACACATCATCGGAGGAGTACCAGTGAGGATGATGAACCCCTCTGTGATCGTGTTCCCCTCCGGCAGGGTGCCGGAATAGGGCTGTAGATTGGATCTCTTGGTTCTGGAACTTGCAGTGGCTGGAATTGTGTTTTGTCGACTCCCCTAGGGTTTCTAGAATATTTGGGTATTTATAGAGCTGACAGGTGGTGGAAAGGCCTCTAGTGGCCTGGTGGGTTGTGGGCCCCATGGGCCTCCTCTCTGGCACTTCCTTGTCTCCCAAGCTTGCTTCTGGGCAGAAAAAAATCTCCAAAACATTTCGTGGCATTTGGACTTCGTTTGGTACTGATATTCTGTGAAGTAAAAAAACAAGCCAAAAATAGCAACTGGCACTAGGCACTATGTCAATAGGTTAGTCCCAAAAAATGATGTAAAGTTGCTATAAAATGAATGTAAAACATCCAAGAATGATAATTTCACAACATGAAACAATAAAAAATTATAGATATGTTGGAGATGTATCAGTCGCCGTCCTTTTTAGTGGGGAACCCATGGACCCGTGGGAGTACACACTTCCACTCCCGGCTACGCATGCCTCCTCAAAACCCAACATGCTTGCCTTCTTGAAACCATACAATACTGCAGGATGCTGCTAACACTACACTACAATCAGAGACCCTTCGACGAAACTGTGTGCGATGCATTAATCAAAAACAGTGATGTAAAAACCCGTCAAAAAAGATGAAAAACATTTGCGATGGTGGATACATCAAACACGGTTCCGATTTTAGATGTGTGTGCGATGCGGGGCATACAGTTGATCCATACGAACTGTTTGCGATGAGACAGAACAACAGAAACGGGCAGCCAGATCAAGGTGTGTGCAATATACGACATACAGTTCACCCCGATAAACTATTTGTGATGAGGCGGAACAACAAGGCAACACAAAAGAAAAGGTCAGCTAGATGAAGGTGTGTGCGATACACGGTATACAGTTCACTCGGATGAACTGTTTGCGTTGAGCCAAGGGAACAGAAATGGTTCAACTTAACTAGATGTGTGTGATACGTGGCAAATAGGTCTGTAATCGGAAATGTGTGGGAAGACCGATAACAACACAGACAATTCCTGTTAACAAGCCGTGTGTGTTGTGAGCAAACGATTGCTGGTATACAATTGTGAGTGATTGATGAAATCATCACCGACGGGTTCCATTGTTTAGTCATCAACATATATACTTATAAGAACAACATTGCATAACCAAATTAAGCATACAATTACGTAAGTGACTACACATATAACATTTCCACACACCAAACTAAGCCATTACCTCATACTAAACTAGGAGAAACGATCATCTAATCATCAACATCTTATTGCGACGACGCTTGCCATTGCTCTGCTTTGGCTAGTTCCCTGACTGTTTTGGGGAAGGAGGCACTTCCTCATGTCAACGATCTGCCTGTACATCTCGTATCTCGTGTACGCCTCTGTGGCCGCGTACACGACGTGAGCTTTGTCGAGTTTCTCCATCCAGGCCAAGTGCCAGGCACGCTTGTCCTTGTTACAGGAATCCTTCATGTCTCTGTTGTAGGGGTTGATGATGGCCTTGGGAGGTGAACCAATGAGTCCTTCTCATGCTCCTTGCTGCCCCAGATCTTGCATTGGACCTGGATGTCGATAAGATTCTGGCAGGCGATTCCCGAATTCTTGAGCACCTTTACATCATTAGTGATGTCCACCGTAACGAACATGTAGTGGGGTGCTACCTCTTGAGCACTACGTTGGTTTTCCCTTAAAGAGGAAAGGGTGATGCAGCAAAGTAGCATAAGTATTTCCCTCAGCTTTTGAGAACCAAGGTATCAATCCAGTAGGAGACTACATGCAAGTCCCTCGTACCTACACAAACAAATAAGAACCTCACAACAAATGCGACAAAGGGGTTGTCAATCCCTGCATGGTCACTTACGAGAGTGAGATCTGATAGAGATAATAAGATAAATATTTTTTGGTATTTTTATGATATGGATAGGAAAGCAAAGATTGCAAAATAAAATAGATTGGAAACTTATATGATAAAAGATAGACCCAAGGGCAATAGGTTTCACTAGTGGCTTCTCTCAAGATAGCATAAGTATTACGGTGGGTGAACAAATTACTGTCGAGCAATTGATAGAAAAGTGCATAATTATGAGAATATCTAGGCATGATCATGTATATAGGCATCACGTCCACGACAAGTAGACCGAAACGATTCTGCATCCACTACTATTACTCCACACATCGACCGCTATCCAGCATGCATCTAGAGTATTAAGTTCATAAGAACAAAGTAACGCATTAGGCAAGATGACATGATGTAGAGGGATAAAATCAAGCCATATGATATAAACCCCATCTTTTTATCCTCAATGGCAACAATACAATACGTGCCTTGCTGCCCCTGCTGTCACTGGGAAAGGACACCGCAAGATTGAACCCAAAGCTAAGCACTTCTCCCATTGCAAGAAAGATCAATCTAGTAGGCCAAACCAAACTGATAATTCGAAGAGACTTGCAAAGATAACCAATCATACATAAAAGATTTCAGAGAAGAATCAAATATTGTTCAAAGATAAACTTGATCATAAACCCACAATTCATCGGATCTCGACAAACACACTGCAAAAAGAATTACATCGAATAGATCTGCAAGAAGATCAAGGAGAACATTGTATTGAGATCCAAAGAGAGACAAGAAGCCATCTAGCTAATAACTATGGACCCGAAGGTCTGTGGTAAACTACTCACACATCATCAAAACAAGAAGAACACGCTTTTATAAAACAATCTTTTTTAGCACGCATCCTAGCGGTTCTTTCTTTGCACTCATCAATGGAAATTCTCATGGCTTTGAGAGACTCATTGATATCATGCTTAGGTGGAACAGATCTAAGTTTCAAAGAATCAACATCGAGAGAAATTCTATCCACGTTCCTAGCCAACTCATCAATCTTAGACAATTTTTCTTCAACCAAAGCATTGAAACTCTTTTGCGAACTAATAAATTCTTTAATACTAGATTCAAAATAAGAGGGCATCTTATTATAATTTCCATAAGAATTGTTGTAGGAATTACCATAATTATTAGAGGAATTACTAGGGAACGGCCTACAATTAAAGTTTCCTCTATACCGTTATTACCAAAATTGTTCCTACCAACAAAATTCACATCCATAGATTCATTATTATTATCAATCAAAGTAGACAAAGGCATATCATTAGGATCAGAAGAAACAATCTTATTAGAAAACAATTTCATAAATTCATCCATCTTTCCACTCAAAACATTAATTTCTTCTATAGCATGAACCTTTTTACTAGTAGATCTTTCGGTGTGCCATTGAGAATAATTAACCATAAGATTATCTAGGAGTTTGGTAGCTTCTCCTAAAGTGATTTCCATAAAAGTGCCTCCCACGGCCGAATCTAAAAGATTTCTAGAAGCAAAATTCAATCCAGCATAAAAAAATTGTATGATCATCCACGAATTCAAACCATGTGTAGGGTAATTACGAATCATTAATTTCATCCTCTCCCAAGATTGTGCAACATGCTCATGATCTAGTTTCTTAAAGTTCATAATATCGTTTCTACGAGAGATGATCTTAGCGGGAGGAAAATACTTAGAGATAAAAGCTTCTTTGCACTTGTTCCAAGAATCAATACTATTTTTTGGCAAAGACGAAAACCAAGTTTTAGCACGATCTCTAAGCGAAAATGGGAATAGCTTCAATTTAACAATATCATTATCCACATCTTTCTTCTTTTGCATATCGCACAAATCAACAAAGCTGTTTAGATGGGTAGCGGCATCCTCCCTAGGAAGGCCAGAAAACAGATCTTTCATGACAAGATTTAGCAAAGCAGTATTAATTTCACAAGATTCAGCATCGGTAAGGGGAGCAATCAGAGTGATAATAAAATCATTATTGTTGGTATTGGAAAAATGACACAATTTAGTATTATCTTGAGCCATCGTGACAAACAATCCAACACACAAGCAAGCAAAAGGCAAGCAAAAAGAGGCAAGCGGAAAAGAGGGCGAATAAAACGGCAAGGGTGAAGTGGGGGAGAGGAAAACGAGAGGCAAATGGCAAATAATGTAATGCGAGGGATAAGAGTTTGTGATGGGTACTTGGTATGTCTTGACTTGTGCGTAGATCTCCCCGGCAACGGCGCCAGAAATCCTTCTTGCTACCTCTTGAGCACTGCGTTGGTTTCCCCTTGAAGAGGAAAGGGTGATGCAGCAAAGTAGTATAAGTATTTCCCTCAGCTTTTGAGAACCAAGGTATCAATCCAGTAGGAGACTACATGCAAGTCCCTCGTACCTACACAAACAAATAAGAACCTCGCAACCAACGCGATAAAGGGGTTGTCAATCCCTTCATGGTCACTTACGAGAATGAGATATGATAGAGATAATAAGATAAATATTTTTGGTATTTTTATGATATAGATAGGAAAGCAAAGATTGCAAAATAAAATAGATTGGAAACTTATACCATAAAAGATAGACCCGGGGGCCATAGGTTTCACTAGTGGCTTCTCTCAAGATAGCATAAGTATTACGGTGGGTGAAAAAATTACTGTCGAGCAATTGATAGAAAATTGCATAATTATGAGAATATCTAGGCATGATCATGTATATAGGCATCACGTCCGCGACAATTAGACCGAAACGATTCTGCATCTACTACTATTACTCCTCACATCGACCGCTATCCAGCATGCATCTAGAGTATTAAGTTCATAAGAACAGAGTAACGCATTAGGCAAGATGACATGATGTAGAGGGATAAACTCAAGCAATATGATATAAACCCCATCTTTTTATCCTCGATGGCAACAATACAATACGTGCCTTGTTGCCCCTGCTGTTACTAGGAAAGGACACAGCAAGATTGAATCCAAAGCTAAGCACTTCTCCCATTGCAAGAAAAATCAATCTAGTAGGCCAAACCAAACTGATAATTCTAAGAGACTTGCCAAGATAACTAATCATACATAAAAGATTTCAGATAAGAATCAAATATTGCTCATAGATAAACTTGGTCATAAACCCACAATTCATCGGATCTCGACAAACACACCGCAAAAAGAATTACATCGAATAGATCTCCAAGAAGATAGAGGAGAACATTGTATTGAGATCCAAAGAGAGAGAGAAGAAGCCATCTAGCTAATAACTATGGACCCGAAGGTCTGTGGTAAACTACTCACACATCATCGGAGAGGCTATGGTGTTGATGTAGAAGACCTCCGTGATCGATTCCCCCTCCGGCGGAGCTCCGGTAAAGGCCCCAAGATGGGATCTCTTGGGTACAGAAGGTTGTGGCGGTGGAAATAGGGTTTCGTGGTGCTCCTGGATGTTTTTGGGGTATATGGATGTAATGCCCTCGATGCGGCTATATCTCCCACGTGTTGAAGCACGACTTAGAGGCATAACCGCATTGAAAGCAATGTCGCAAGTGAGGTAATCTTCGCAACAACCCATGTAATACATAAGGGAAAGAGATACATAGTTGGCTTACAATCGCCACTTCACACAATACATGAATAAAGCATTACATAATCCAGATACAATCAAGGTCCGACTACGGAACCAAAATAAAAGAAGACTACCCCAAATGCTACACAGATCCCCGATCGTCCCAACTGGGCTCCACTACTGATCGACTGAAACGGGACAACAGAAAGGACAATATCTTCATCGAGCTCCTCCTCGAGCTCGGTTGCATCACCTGCACGGTTTCATCGGCACCTGCAAACTGGTTTTGGAAGTATCTGTGAGTCACGGGGACTCAGCAATCTCACACCCTCGCGATCAAGACTATTTAAGCTTATAGGAAAGGAAAAGGTATCAGGTGGAGCTGCAGCAAGCACTAGCATATATGGTGGCAAAACATACGCAAATGAGAGCGAGAAGAGTAGGCAAAGCACGTTCGAGAAACTATGATCAAGAAGTGATCCTAGAACAACCTACGTCAAGCATTACTCCAACACCGTGTTCACTTCCCGGATTCCGCCGAGAAGAGACCATCATGGCTACACACGCGGTTGATGCGTTTTAATTAAGATTAAGTTTCAGGTTTTCTACAACCGGACATTAACAAATTCCCATCTGCCCATAACCGCGGGCACGGCTTTCGAAAGTTCATAACCCTGCAGGGGTGTCCCAACTTAGCCCATCACAAGCTCTCACGGTCAACGAAGGATATTCCTTCTCCCAAGACAATCCGATCAGACTCGATATCCTGGTTACAAGACATCCTCGACAATGGTAAAACAAGACCAGCAAGACCACCCGCTGTGCCGACAAATTCCGATAGGACCTGCACATATCTTGTTCTCAGGGAACACCGGATAAGCTAAGCGTACGGGAGCCAACGTAACCCAAGTTGCCAAGGGACGGCCCCGCATGGTGCTCTGGGTTGGACCAACACTTAGACAAGCACTGGCCCGGGGGTTTAAAATAAAGATGACCCTCGGGATGCGTGACTCCCAAGGGAAAAAGGCTAGGTGGCGAATGGTAAAACCAAGGTTGGGCCTTGCTGGAGGAGTTTTATTCAAAGCGAACTGTCAAGGGGTTCCCATTATAACCCAACCGTGTAAGGAACGCAAAATCCAGGAACATAACACCGATATGACGGAAACTAGGGCGGCAAGAGTGGAACAAAACACCAGGCATAAGGCCGAGCCTTCCACCCTTTACCAAGTATATAGATGCATTAATTAAATAAGAGATATTGTGATATCCCAACAATAATATCCATGTTCCAACAAGGAACAAACTCCAATCTTCACCTGCAACTAACAACGCTATAAGAGAGGCTGAGCAAAGAGGTAACATACCCAACCAACGGTTTGCTAGGACAAGGTGGGTTAGAGGCTCATGGCAATATGGGAGGCATGATAAAGCATGTGGTAGGTATCGCAGCATAGGCATAGCAAAAGAGCGAGCAACTAGCAAGCAAAGATAGAAGTGATTTCGAGGGTATGGTCATCTTGCCTGAAATCCCGCAAGGAAGAAGAACAAGTCCATGAAGAAGACACACGGACAAAGTCGAATAGATCCTTACAAACGCGACGTTATCGGAACTAATCCGAAGAAGCAACACCGGAAAGAAAGCAGACAACATAGTAAACAACCATCACATAGTCATGGCATGATGCGCAAACAAGTATGATGCATGTCCGGTTTAATGAAGCATGGCATGGAAAAGGGCACAAACAAAGCTACAAGTTAAGTGGAGCTCAATATGCAACGAGTTGCATATTGACGGAACACCACATCAATTATTTAGTTCTCTCTCGTTTAGGTACCCAACAATATTAAACGTTGTTAAACATGGCAAGAGGTGAGGCATAACAAAACTACACCATCTAAATAATTTAAATGGGGCCATATATAACAAATAAAGAATCCGGTAAATCCCCATACGCCTTAGTAATTTATTGCAACAACAATTTAAAACATTTTAGATGTTGTTATCATGATGCGGATGACATGAACAAGTTTATGAAATTTTTATTAAAAGTTGACAAGAGCAATATGAAGCATTTGTCACCATGGTGGAAAGGAAAGGGGCGCCACGGCAACGATAACGAAAAGGGGTTCCACGACAGTGTTCCGGTTTCGAAACTCGATTGAGATGCCGGTGGAAAAGAACAAGTGTGACGGGAGCGTGTCATGCGAAGAACGATGGGGTGCTCCCGGTTACCGGGTTCCCACGTGTCGACGACATGGCAACGCGGAGGAACAACTAAGGTTCAAGAGCGAATACAACAACCAACCATGCATCTCATACAACACATGCATCCGGTCCACGGGCGTCGTCTCGGGGTTATACCTTCGGAGCGTGCAAAGGGGACGGTTCTCGTTCGTAGAGGGAAGTAGGCGTTCTCGCAACGGTGGTAGTGGAAGTAGTCGATCTCGCATGCTCTAGGGTCGACGGTAGAGGTTCTCGCGATCTCGGCGACGGTAGTGGAACACATTTTGGAGGGGAAGTAGAGGTTCACATTTCGTAGTCGTTCGGGGTCGCCGATAGTTGTACCCATTCGTTGTTGGACTTGCCGGATCCGATGCCTCCGGACGTAGTGGTACATGTTCGTTTTTCGGAGAGGTACTTGGCGATTTCGGAGACGGCGGAAGACGAACTTGGCGGTTCTCGTTGACCTAGTAATTGGCGTTATTTCTGGTTCGGTGATCGTTTTAGGCGTCGAACGTCGAGGTCTCCGGCCGTAGTGGTACTTGGTGAATCCCGAAACGGTCTTGGCGTCTTCGCGCGTAGGGGTACTTGTTCGTTTACTCCACGGTCTTGGCGGATCCACGCGATGGTAGTGGTACTCGCGAAGAGGTAGTCGGCGGTCGTCGTGTGGACGTTCACGTGTCTTCGGCGACACCAGGATGCATCTTGGCGGTCTCGTCTCGGTCTTCAATCCAAAACGAAGCAAGGCAAAGACTCGGGGCGGTGGTACTTGTCTCGGGCAGGGCAGCGCTGGAGATGACGAGCTGCTGCTGAGCAGGGGAAGTCGACGCGGGGCTGCAGCATGGACATGACGACGGCATGGATGGACAGAAAGGTGCTCGCGGGAGGAAGGAGAGGCTGGCGGCTGCGGTCCAAGAAGCAACCGAGGCGCGGCTTCGGGCCATGGCGACGGCGAACTTGGAGGCATGGCAGCGTCGGGCGTGCAGGTGGCTGGTCACCGGCGCGTGAGGAGCAAGGGCGATGTGGACGAGGTGGCACAGGGCCGGGCGAGGTGAAGCAGCAGGATGGGGGCAACCGGGGCGGAGCTTGGTGGCATCTCCCTGTCGGAGATGAAGATGGGGAGGCGTGGAGGACGCTGGCTCGGGCGGAGGTCGGGGCCGGAGCTCCTGCTGGCAGCGAGGTCGAGCACCATGGGGATGCATGCAGCGGAGAGGCGCGGGGCGTCGTGGCCAAGCAGAGGGAGGAGGAGGCGCGGATGGGACGGCGCCGGTCGCCGACGTCAGGGCCCGTCGTGGAGCTCGTGGTGGTTGGTGGTGGCACGGGACGAGGACAAGGGGTTCGAGGAGAGGGACGACGGGGAAAGAGGAGGGGATCGAGAGCGAGCGCTCTATCCCTAGCGGCGCAAGAGGAAGGAAACGAGGGAGAGGGAGATGTGCGCGAGGGAGAGGGCTAAGGCTGCTAGGGTTAGGTCCGGTGCGGGTTGGGCCTGACCGGCTAGAGTGGGGAGGCCCAAGTGGGCTGGCTGATGGGCTTAGAGGTAAATGGCCGGCCTGGCTCCCTCTTCTCACTCCTCTTCTTACCCTTTTCAAAACAGGAAATAAAGAGAAAGAAAAAGGGAAGAAAAGAAAGGTTAGAGAAAGAGTTTGGGCACGGGGATAATTTTCACGGACTCGTAAAAATGTGCACGGTCCACGAAAATTAGGGGAGACATGATTGAAAGATATCATTCAAACACATTTGAATTTAATTCAAATGGGTTTGAACTAGGGCTTGGTTATAGAAGTGTCCAAAAATGTTGAGGTTTTAGGAGGAGCCTCGGTAAAAGAGATGAGAGATATTGGCAAGGTTTGAAGGTCAAACTCGAAGAGGAATAGACATGAGGAATTATTTGCACGTGTGTTACGATGATTCCAAAAGAATGGAATATTTATAATATCTCCCTAAATATTAGGAGGATAAAGTTATAAAGAGAAGTCATTCTTCCCTCGATTTAAATGGATCGAAGATCCATACAGTTTTTTAAAAAATTGTAAGATTAATGAAATGGTGGCATGATGACATGATGCAATGAAAAAATAAAAGGGCAGGCACAAATGAAACACACGGCGAAACCCGGAACATAAGGAAGTCTTCTCAAGCATCGGTCTTGGGGTGTCACAACACTCCACCACTACAAGAGGATCTCGTCCCGAGATCTAGAATGGCACCGGAGGGAAAACGGAAGAGAAAGAGAATAGGTAAAACTAAGTTGCCTCTTTGACAAACGAGTGAAACCAAAGAACCTTGAGAGGTTGAACAAATCGAAAGAAATAATACAACGAAGATGAACGGAGTTGAAAACACTTCGTTAGAAAAGAGGAACAAGGAAGAACAAATTCGGGCAGCACTCCGGTTGAGAAGGGAGGTAAAACTTGATAAGATGAGAGAACTTGAAAAGAGGGCACGACACTCCGGTTAAATGGATAAACATGAAAAGATCATGATGTTCATAATTCGAGATGATGAGTGAAGAGAGAAACACCACAATGCCTCCGGAACAAAAGAATAGAAGATAGATAATTGAAATAAAAGAATGGAGAAGAAAATGCCAACTTCTGCCACCAAAAGAGTTGAAAAAGGCATCCTTAGGAGAAGGGTCTTACGGGGTTGTTGGAAAACCAACAACGAAAAGAACAAGCTTGTTGTGGGCTTATGGAAAACATTTCAAAACTATGAGGTGAAATTCTGCCACTAATGGAAACAAAAGATTGGATTGATATGAACAAGAAGACGAGAAACTTATTTCACTGGGAGGATAGATGAAGAACTTGGGTCATTTATGAGCACCATAAATAGCAACAATCCTTAGGGAAGGCTTTAGGTGAAATATAACCCAAGATAACTCCAACGAAGAGGTTGATAGATTTAAAATACCTCATTCTTAACAACATGTGGATCATGAAACATGAACTCAAATTATCAAGAATGACATAATACCACCTCCGATGATATGGTAGAAAGAATTGCCCTACGGATTGCAAGATGAAGAATACTTGAGCTCCTCTGAAAAGAATCTTGATGAACACTTCGAGAAGGAATTAAATCCTTTATGAACCATCATGTAGCGCCTCCATGAAGAACTCCGGTAAACAAAAGGATAACGAAAAGAAAGATGCAAAGAATAAGATTGAAACCTTGCAATGATTGAATGAAGCTTTGCGACGAGATAAATGAGAGATCTTGAAACTCCGGGAAAAGAAAAGATGAAACAAATGAAACCGAGAATTTGACGAGCCTCCGGAATAAGGAATTAATCACTTGGATGAACAAAAATAAGAATTATGTTATGCGTATCCTTCACCAATTAAATTGATGACCCACATTGGATTTGGCATGCTACTTATTCTCGTAGAAAGGATTAACATAGATATAGCGTCAAACTTGGGAAGGTCTTCAATGAACCACCGGTAGAATTTGGAAAGCAGGAATGCATTGATATGATAAACCAAGGAAGAAGAATCTTGGAAGAACCACCGTAAGAATTGAAAAAAAATGAACGAAGTAAAGGGGTGAATCAAGATGCAAGAGAACGAAGAGATCACGAACTGATTAGAGAATACTTGAATGGTGCACCGGTAAGATTTAGAGAATGAGAGCTGAAGGCTGAGAATGAATAATTCTGAGATGATGGGCTCCGGAGAAAACAAACTGCAAAGGCTCCTGAATTGATCCGGAAGGATGAAAAGAATTCTCACAATCGAAAACAATTTTGAGAGGAAAGCATCAAGCTAGAATCACGGATCTTTGAGGGAACGGATAAGATTGAGAGAAAAATCTTCTTCGGTCTTCAAAACTGAGAATGATGACGAGAAACACGACCATGAATTGTTGAGATACCCCGGGATGAAAATTAGAAAGGTTGAACCAACAACGAAAAGAATTTGAAAGATCTTGGAGAAAGACATTTGACTAATGACAATTCATTCTTACGTCAAACTTGGAAAGGAATTTGAGAATAGCGCCGGTAAAAATTAGAAGAGTCAGGTAAGATCCTGGAAAAAGACCTGTGGGTTAGGGCCCACTCAAGAGAAAACACCGTTGAACGATTTAAAAGAGAGAATGCACCGGTTGAATTAAATGGCTTGAATGAGATAACAATCTCGAAAGAGCTTGAATGAATGAGAATAAGCACTAGCATTTTCTGAGATATCTTCAGCACTCCGGAACAAAATGAATAGCGAGAGGTGAATGATTATGAGGTGCACCGGCATGGAAAAACATTTGAAACGAGGAAAGGATATGGTCAACACCAAAAACTTGAACTCGATCCACCGGAGAAAAAAAAACGAATAATGGTGAACTAGAAGCTCCGTTAGGATCTTCATGAGAATCACCGGGTAAGAACATTGACAGAAAAGAATGGAGAGACTTCATAATCATAAGATAGATACTTGATAAAGAAATCTTAGTCCTTGAAGAAAAAAGGGTGGGTGGGCGGGAAAAACAAAGGAAACTTGGAGACGGATGAAACAAACACCGTTGAGAAGAACTGATAATTGATCTTTCGGATGTTGAGATGATCGGATCCACTTGAAGAGAAACACGCCGGATGAAAAGGATTGACATGGCAATCTTGATTATCACGAAGGATTGGTATTCACATCGGAGTATGAGAACACCGGTTCAGAAAGGTATGGAATCAACACTTGACTTCGAAGCAACTCGAATACCACAACTCAAAACAAAACAAAGGATTGGCTTGTAGAATAAGCCAGAACAAACATATGATAGAGATTCCGTCCAAAGTTTTCGTGGTGGGGCCTACACGGGCTCGATCGTACAGCACCATCATGTATAAGGCAGTGCACATGACATACGAAGCGTCCCCGAGTCAGCATAGCCAAGGACTCTTTGGTACATAACGAGACCACTTTAAAACCAACCGTGGATAGGCGGACCACTAGACGTCGAACCCCAATTTCATATCGTACATCTGTCGGAAAGATATCCTAAGAGCTACTTGAATTCCCACTTATAAACTCCCGAAACTTTCCGGTTATGCAATCAGGTGTTGGGGATACAGGGGAAGCATAATATCTCACCCAAAACTAGCAAATCCTACATCCAGCTGTATCCATCCTTCAACACATAACCAAGAAACCTTCAGAAATCGTTTACCTCAACCTTCGAAAATCATCCGTTATACGAGTTATGGCAATACTCCCGAACTCCCGCCCTAGTACTGGGTGGCGTCGAGGTTATCTCACCAACAACTGCATAAAAGAGATTTTCGATGTCGGCGAAACTCAGGCATTCTAAAATTGCAACAATAAAATTGTGACGACAACACCTTGGAGCTCAACTCCCCAGGACACTGCCACAACCCCTGAATGTTAGGAGGCACCAAGAACAATGTTCTCATCACAAAACCATCGGAACAATTCCAAGATACCTGCGTGATCCTAAATTTTTTTTAGTGAAATTTGAGAAGAGAAGAGTCAAAACTCTACGTCAGGATGCCTCACCAGAGCGACGAAGGGACTGAGGAGTAAAAAGAATCCTAACTCTCCGATATATATAATCCTAAAAGACTCAAAACATTTTTCTAGACTCAACAACGCCAACAATTCGATCAAGCAGGGGGGCTCCTAAAGTCAGGGAAGGCTCTGATTACCAACTTGCAACGCCCTCGATGCGGCTATATCTCCCACGTGTCGAAGCACGACTTAGAGGCATAACCGCATTGAAAGCAATGTCGCAAGTGAGGTAATCTTCGCAACAACCCATGTAATACATAAGGGAAAGAGATACATAGTTGGCTTACAATGGCCACTTCACACAATACATGAATAAAGCATTACATCATCCAGATACAATCAAGGTCCGACTACGGAACCAAAATAAAAGAAGACTACCCCAAATGCTACACAGATCCCCGGTCATCCCAACTGGGCTCCACTACTGATCGACTGAAACGGGACAACACAAAGGACAAGAACTTCATCGAGCTCCTCCTCGAGCTCGGTTGCATCACCTGCACGGTTTCATCAGCACCTACAAACTGGTTTTGGAAGTATCTGTGAGTCACGGGGACTCAGCAATCTCACACCCTCACGATCAAGACTATTTAAGCTTGTAGGTATGGAAAAGGTATGAGGTGGAGCTGCAGCAAGCACTAGCATATATGGTGGCTAACATACGCAAATGAGAGCGAGAAGAGAAGGCAAAGCACGTTCGAGAAACTATGATCAAGAAGTGATCCTAGAACAACCTACGTCAAGCATTACTCCAACACCGTGTTCACTTCCCGGATTCCGTTGAGAAGAGACCATCATGGCTACGCATGCGGTTGATGCATTTTAATTAAGATTAAGTTTGAGGTTTTCTACAACTGGACATTAACAAATTCCCATCTGCCCATAACCGCGGGCACGGCTTTCGAAAGTTCATAACCCCGCAGGGGTGTCCCAACTTAGCCCATCACAAGCTCTCACGGTCAACGAAGGATATTCCTTCTCCCAAGACAATCCGATCAGACTCAGAATCCCGGTTACAAGACATCCTCGACAATGGTAAAACAAGACTAGCAAGACCACCCGCTGTGCCGACAAATCCTGATAGGAGCTGCACATATCTCGTTCCCAGGGCACACTGGATAAGCTAAGCGTACGGGAGCCAACGTAACCCAAGTTGCCAAGGGACGGCGCCGCACGGTGCTCTGGGTTGGACCAACACTTAGACAAGCATTGGCCCGGGGGTTTAAAATAAAGATACCCTCGGGATGCGTGACTCCCAAGGGAAAAAGGCTAGGTGGCGAATGGTAAAACCAAGGTTGGGCCTTGCTGGAGGAGTTTTATTCAAAGCGAACTGTCAAGGGGTTCCCATTATAACCCAACCGTGTAAGGAACACAAAATACGAGAACATAACACCGATATGATGGAAACTAGGGTGGCAAGAGTTGAATAAAACACCAGGCATAAGGCCGAGCCTTCCACCCTTTACCAAGTATATAGATGCATTAATTAAATAAGAGATATTGTGATATCCCAACAATAATATCCATGTTCCAACAAGGAACAAACTCCAATCTTCACCTGCAACTAACAACGCTATAAGAGGGGCTGAGTAAAGCGGTAACATAGCCAAACAACGGTTTGATAGGACAAGGTGGGTTAGAGGCTCATGGCAATATGGGAGGCATGATAAAGCATGTGGTAGGTATCGCAGCATAGGCATAGCAAAAGAGCGAGCAACTAGCAAGCAAAGATAGAAGTGATTTCGAGGGTATGGTCATCTTGCCTGAAATCCTACAAGGAAGAAGAACAAGTCCATGAAGAAGACACACAGACGAAGTCGAACGGATCCTCACAAACGCGACGTTATCGGAACTAATCCGAAGAAGCAACACCGGAAAGAAAGCAGACAACATAGTAAACAACCATCACATAGTCATGGCATGATGCGCAAACAAGTATGGTGCATGTCCGGTTTAATGAAGCATGGCATGGCAAAGGGCACAAACAAAGCTACAAGTTAAGTGGAGCTCAATATGCAAATAGTTGCATATTGACGGAACACCACATCAATTATTTAGTTCTCTCTCGTTTAGGTACCCAACAATATTAAATGTTGTTAAACATGGCAAGAGGTGAGGCATAACAAAACTACACCATCTAAACAATTTAAATGGGGCCGGATATAACAAATAACGAATCCGGTAAATCCCCATATCCCTTAGTAATTTATTGCAACAACAATTTAAAACATTTTAGATGTTGTTATCATGATGCGGATGACATGAACAAGTTTATGCAATTTTTATTAAAAGTTGACAAGAGCAATATGAAGCATTTGTCACCGTGGCGGAAAGGAAAGGGGTGCCACGGCAACGATAATGAAAATGTGTGCCACGACAGCGTTCCAGTTTCGGAAACTCAATTGAGATGCCGGTGGAAAAGAACAAGTGTGACGGGAGCGTGTCATGCGAAGAACGGTGGGGTGCTCCCGGTTACCAGGTTCCCACGTGTCGACGGCATGGCAACGAGGAGGAACAACTAAGGTTCACGAGCGAATACAACAACCAACCATGCATCTCATACAACACATGCATCCGGTCCACGGGCGTCGTCTCAGGGTTATACCTTCGGAGCGTGCAAAGGGGACGGTTCTCGTTCGTAGAGGGAAGTAGGCGTTCTCGCGACGGCGGTAGTGGAAGTATTCGATCTCACATGCTCTAGGGTCGACGGTAGAGGTTCTCGCGATCTCGGCGACGGTAGTGGAACACGTTTTGGAGGGGAAGTAGAGGTTCACGTTTCGTAGTCGTTCGGGGTCGCCGATAGTTGTACCCATTCGTTGTTGGACTTGCCGGATCCGATGCCTCCGGACATAGTGGTACATGTTCGTTTTTCGGAGAGGTACTTGGCGATTTCGGAGATGGCAGAAGACGAACTTGGCGGTTCTCGTTGACCTAGTACTTGGCACTATTTCCGGTTCGGTGATTGTTTTAGGTGTCGGACGTCGAGGTCTCCGGCCGTAGTGGTACTTGGTGAATCCTGAAACGGTCTTGGCGTCTTCACGCGTAGGGGTACTTGTTCTTTTACTCCGCGGTCTTGGCGGATCCACGCGATGGTAGTGGTACTCGTGAAGAGGTACTCGGCGGTTGTCGTGTAGACGTTCACGTGTCTTCGGCGACACCAGGATGCATCTTGGCGGTCTCGTCTCGGTCTTCAATCCAAAACAAAGCAAGGCAAAGACTCGGGGCGGTGGTACTTGTCTCGGGCAGGGCAGCGCTGGAGATGACGAGCTGCTGCTAAGCAGGGGAAGTCGACACGGGGCAGCAACATGGACATGACGGTGACATGGACGGATAGAAAGGTGCTCGCAGGAGGAAGGAGAGGCTGGCGGCTGCGGTACAAGAAGCAACCGAGGCGCGGCTTTGGGCCATGGCGATGGCGAACTTGGAGGCGGGGCGGTGTCGGGTGTGCAGGTGGCTGGTCACCGGCGCGTGGAGGAGCAAGGGCGATGTGGACAAGGTGGCACAGGGCCAGGCGAGGTGAAGCAGCAGGATGGGGGCGACCGGGGCGGAGCTTGGCGGTGTCTCCCTGTCGGAGATGAAGATGGGGAGGCGTGGAGGACGCTGGCTCGGGCGGAGGTCGGGGCCAGAGCTCCTGCTGGCAGCGAGGTCGAGCACCATGGGGATGCAGGCAGCGGAGAGGCGCGGGGCGTCGTGGCTAAGCGGAGGGAGGAGGAGGCGCGGATGGGACGGCGCCGGTTGCCGACATCAGGGCCCGTCGTGGAGCTCGTGGTGGTTGGTGGTGGCACGGGACGAGGACAAGGGGTTCGAGGAGAGGGACGACGGGGAAAGAGGAGGGGATCGAGAGCGAGCGCTCTGTCCCTGGCGGCGCGAGAGGAAGGAAACGAGGGAGAGGGAGATGTGCGCGAGGGAGAGGGCTAAGGCTGCTAGGGTTAGGTCCGGTGCGGGTTGGGCCTGACCGGCTAGAGTGGGGAGGCCCAAGAGGGCTAAGGCTGCTAGGGTTTCTTTCCTATTAATTTCTTTAGATCGGTTTTATTTTTCCGGTTTAGTTATTTAGTGGACGTTCGTCCGTACGTTCGTTTTAACGAACGGTTTTCACCGTTTAGTCGCAGACAGCAAACATTTGTTCGTTAGCCTATTCGTCAGTTTTTCTTTTTCTCGGATTTTTTCGCGATTATTTTCGATCGCGATTTCTGATCCGATTTTCGTTTTAGTTTATCTTTTCGCTCGTTTATCAGAATCAGGCGATTCAAGCGCCTAGAGTTTTGCCTCGAAGCCCTCTTTCTGTTTAACCAACTTAAACAAGTTTTTGCTACTGTAAAATTTGACTTTAGTCCAAATTAGTAAACGAAGCTTGTTTCTTTCGCCGTTTGAGTTTTGTTGCTTCGTTTGATTTGATTCTTTTTGCAAACCGGAGTTCTTAAGTTGAACTTTCTGGTTAGATCTCTTATTCGAGTTTTACCCGTGCCCTTTCTTGATTGCTTATTGTATGCTTGTTTGTTTGCGATAGAGTACCCGGAGTGCGAAGCGTCCTTCTACGAGTCTCGAGGTTTCACGGATCATCAGCAAGGCAAGTAACACTTTGATCATACCTCTTTACTACCCAGTTTTATTGCATTAGATCAATCCGCACACAATTTCATGGTTAGGATCTAATTTAAATTGTGGGTTTGGGAATTAGATGAGGTAGTACCTATTCACCTGTTTATAATCAAACCCTGGGAGTTACTTCTACGTTGCTTATTTTCCTATGCTATGCTCGTAGACGTGGATTGGGTTTGAGTGTTTTCATGATAGATGTGAGTATTCTTAATTAATGGTTAACTTAAGGTGGCAACTTAAATTCACATCTGGGTGGATTGAGGCACCTAGGAAATCCAGTGATTGCCTGTATTTTTGGAAATCCCGGGGTACCGTGTGATTCTCCTATGGACTGCCACCCAGGCTCAAAGGGATCATGAGATTATTCATGCTAGAAACTTCCGTGTGCAGCCACAAGCTATTATGGGCTCTAGCATAGTTGATTAAGTAGTGTGAACTCTTACAGTGGTAGACTAGCAGATGTAGGGGATGTAGGTGGTAATGTCTACCCATCGTAAGGTGCTAACGCTTCTGAAAGACTGTGTCTCGGTCATCCGTTTCTCAAACACCATGTAGTACGAGAAATCCAATGGAGGAGATCGAGTCTTGTGGGGAAAAGTGTGCAAACCTCTGCAGAGTGTACAAACTAATCATGGTTAGCCGTGTCCCCGATTATGGACATCTTGAGTATCTGGTGTTTGGATTATCATGTGGATCTCATCACTCTTAATTATAAAATTTGATTGGGTTATTAATTACTTTTATTTGGGATTGAGATGGGGTTTACCATTCTCAATGTTTAGCAACCACCATGATAGTTAAATAAAGTTTATTCCTTTGTTGTAGGGAAAAATTGGCTTTTTGCAAAACTTATTAACCATACATCCTCCACCAGCCAAATATGCATGTGGTGATAGCATTATGCTGTTCATTACTCTCTTGTGTTACATTGCCAGCATATTCCATGTGCTGGCCCGTTTTCGGGCTGCAACGTATCATGTTGCAGACTTTTCAGACGATGAGTAAGGAGCCTTAGGTCGTGGTCTTTCACTCAGTGATGCCGTTGGAGTTGATGGACTCACTTTATCTTCCAAGCCTTCCGCTGTTATCGTATTAGATGGCCTTAAGCCATATTTATTGTAATAAGTTCTCTTTTGAGACATTCGATGTAATAAGTGTGTGATTGCTACTCTGTTATAAATCCTCAAGTACTATGCATGTCAGCATTACCGATGTAGGGATGACACTGATGCACAGAGATCAGACTGTTTGAGGTCTGGTCGCTACATGTGGCCATGCAGTAGTGGTAGACGAGGACGTGAGTGCGCACGCACATCTGGGCAACATCGACCTTGGGACGAGACCCGGCATGAGTGCGGGTGTACTCGAGGTCGAACCCCCTGGCTTGTGGGCCCCTCGAGAGTCCCCTAACCGTAGTTCCACCTCTATATATTCTCAAATATTCCCCAAACTTTAGAAGCATCCACCAAAATACTTTTCCACTGCCGCAAGCCTCTGTTCCCGTGAGATCCCATCTAGGGCCTTTTTCGGCACTCTGCCGGAGGGGGATTCGATCACGGAGAGCGTCTACATCAACCTTGCCGCCCATCCGATGAAGCGCGAGTAGTTTACCACAGACGTAAGGGTCCATAGCTAGTAGCTAGATGGCTTCTTATCTCTCTTTCATCTTCAATACATTGTTCTCCTTGATGTTCTTGGAGTTCTATCCGATGTAATATTCTTTTGCTGTGCGTTTGTTGAGATCTGTGGAAGAAATCAAGTCTACACGCGATGGATACGAGGAGGAAATGACGATACTAGTGGAGATGAATGATGATCTGACAAGGAAGCTAGGAGTATTCATGGGAGACCCCGCGCCAGGAGGAGAAGATGATGGTTCCACTTGCCTAGAGAACTACATCATCATCGACGACACTGACTCGGACCCTGACGATAGCGACGATGACTATGTTGATGAAGCTGGAGCAGATATCATGGAGTCTTCGACCGATGAATTTTCTAGTCGACCACCATATCAGTAGTAGTATTCCACCATGTATATAGTATAGTCCGAGCACTTTTGTAAAGGTAGTTCTAGACCGATTGTATGCCTTTGTTTGATTTGATTGAGTGATATGTTTGTGTTTGTCTCATGTGCATATGGGTAGTGTTTCCCCCCTAGACCTCATTCTACTATGTTTTCTCATCTTTTCTAAACCCAACAGATGCCTCTGAGACGCCACAATGGATTTGCTTTCCTACCAGAGCTCACTCAGTTGATCCAGCAGCAGAATGCATTGATGCAGATACTAGTCCAGAACCAGAACTAGGGGAACATCAACAACGACAACCCACCACCACCACCAGTTGATCACTTAGCCCGTTTTCTTAGGCTGAATCTGCCGGTGTTCTCTAGTAGCACCGAGCCGATTGTTGCAGATGATTGACTCCGCAAGATTGAAAGGGAGTTGACTACTGCAGGATGCACAGATGCGGAGAGAGTGCGTTTTGCCGCACATCAGCTTGATGGACCCGCAACATCATGGTGGGAGAATTTCATAGTCACTTACCCCATTGACACTGTGACATGGGACCAGTTCCAGCAAGCTTTTCGCACTGCCCATGTATCAGCAGGAGCTACGGCCATGAAGAAGTGTGAGTTTCGCAACTTACGCCAAGGAGGGGGCACTGTTGGCCAGTATGTGGATGACTTTAGTAAGCTAGCACGTTATGCCACAGATGATGTCGCGTCAGATGCTACTAAGAAGGAGAAGTTTCTGGAAGAACTGAATGATGAGCTGAGCATGCAGTTGATGGTGGCAAATTTCAATAACTACCAGGAGTTGGTGGATGGAGCTCTCATGCTTGAAGGGAAGCAACATCAGATTGACAGCCGCAAGACGAAGTATGGACAAGGGAAGTATAATTCTGGAGCTCAGCAGAGACCTCGTTTTACCCCGAACCCGGGAGGACTTGTCCATAACCATGGAGGCCACACTCATAATGGAGGAAGTTCGCACAACCATAGTGTCTCCAAGAGCGGGAATGGTAATGGAGGAAGCAACGGACAGAACCGTTCCAACCCGGCAACACCCGCAAAGATAGATCTTAGCCACATTACTTGCTACAAGTGCTAGAAGACCGGACATTACGCCAATGAGTGTCCTGAAGCTAAGAATGGAAACGGCAATGGAAGATCTGGGAAGAAGCCCAACCCTTTCACCAGGGGACAAGTGAACCACGTTAACGTGGAGGAGGTTGAAGCCCAGCCAGATGCATTAATAGGTAAGTTTTTGGTTAAGTCATTTACTGCAGTCGTACTTTTTGATACTGGTGCATCACATTCATACATATCAAGGGGATTCGTGGATAAGTTTAAACTGTCAACCCAAGCCCTTAGGTCACCTATGTTAATAACCTCGCCAGGAGTAGAGTATATGGCTAGCCTATGGTGTGATCGGTTACCATTAAGGATTGGTAACTACCTATTCCCCTCAGACCTAATAGTATTTGAGTCACAAGGATTGGATGTGATATTAGGCATGGATTGGTTATCGAAGTATGGAGGGAACATTGATTGCACCAGTAAGTCAATTTTTCTCACCACCCCAGAAGGAAGAAGGATCAAGTATGTATCCCAGCATGTGCCGAATAGGACTCAAGTAAATTCCTTATCAGGAGTTGTACAGGAGGAAGTACCAGTGGTGAAGGATTTTCCAGATGTATTTCCAGAAGAGTTGCCAGGCATGCCGCCGGATAGAGACATTGAGTTTTTAATTGAGCTTTTGCCAGGCACAGGGCCCATATCTAAGAGACCGTACAGAATGCCCGCAAAGGATTTGGAGGAAATTAAGAAGAAGATTAAGGAGTTACTGGATAAAGGTTATATCTGCCCAAGTTCGTCACCTTGGGGATCCCCAGTACTTCTAGTGGAGAAGAAGGATGGATCGTTAAGGATAGTTGTTGATTATCGAGGATTGAATGAAGTGACGATCAAGAACAAGTACCCACTGCCGATGATCAATGATTTGTTTGACCATCTGCAAGCAGCTAAGGTGTTTTCCAAGATCGATCTGCGATCAGGGTATCACTAGCTGAAGATTCGAGAGTAGGATTTACCCAAGACAACTTTTACCACGAGGTACGGACTATATGAGTATACCGTTATGTCATTTGGCATGACTAACACACCTGCCTATTTTATGAACTTGATGAACAATGTGTTTATGGAGTTTTTGATAAGTTCGTCATGGTGTTCATTGATGATATTCTGGTCTACTCGAAGAATGAAGAAGAACATAAGGAGCATTTGCGTTTGGTACTTGGGAAACTCAGAGAACATCAGCTATACGCCAAGTTCAGCAAGTGTGAGTTTTGGTTGAAGGAAGTTGGATTTCTTGGAAATGTTATATCCGGAGAAGGAATAGCGGTAGACCCCAACAAAGTCATCACTGTGACAAATTGGGAGGCACCCACGTTAGTTGGAGAGATCCGGAGTTTTCTTGGACTCGCAGGATACTACCCGAGGTTCATTGAGAATTTTCTCAAAAATTGCAAAGCCTATGACGGAGTTGCTGAAGAAGGACACTAAGTTCAGATGGACTGAGGAACGTGAGGCCATTTTTCAGGAGTTGAAGAGATGCTTGGTTACATCAGCAGTGTTGATTCTGCCAGATCAACGCAAGGATTACGAAGTGTATTGCAACGCTTCTCGTCGAGGACTTGGAGCCATACTTATGCAGGAGGGAAGAGTTGTTTCATATGCCCCACGACAGCTTAAACCCCATGAGTTAAATTATGCCACACATGATTTGGAGTTAGCAGCCATAGTGCATGCGTTGAAGACTTGGAGACATTTTCTCATAGGAAACCATTGTGAGGTATACACGGATCACAAGACTTTGAAGTATATCTTCACGCAGAAGGAGTTGAATCTCAGGTAGAGGAGATGGTTGGAGCTCATTAAGGATTATGATATGAGATTGCAGTATCATTCCGGAAAGGCTAACATAGTAGCCGATGTGTTAAGCCGCAAAAGTCATGTCAATACAATCATGACCGGAAAATTATCCAAGGAGTTGGCAGATGACCTTCGCGAGCTATGTTTGGAGATAGTTCCGAGAGGTTATGTAGCAGCTTTGGAGATTCAGTCTACTTGATGGATAAGATCAAAGAAGCTTAGAAGACGGAGAAGGAGATTGCCGAGATAAAGGAAAGAATGAGCAAAGGAAAAGCTAAAGGATTTCGTGAGGATGAGCACGATACCTTATGGTTTGAGGACCGCATATATGTGACAAATGATCAGGAGATCAGAAGTTGATTCTCAAGAGGCCCATGATTGGCCATATTCGATTCACCCAGGAAATACCAAGATGTATTTGGATTTGAAGGATAGTTTCTGGTGGACCAGAAATGAAGAAGGATATTGCAGAGTATGTAGCAGTTTGTGATGTATGTCAGAGAGTGAAGGCAGAGCATCAGAAGCCAGCAGGATTGCAACAACCATTGCCGATACCTGAATGGAAGTGGGATAAACTAGGCATGGACTTTATCACGGGATTACCCAGGACTCGTTTAGGCTATGACTCGATATGTGTTGTAGTCGATCATTTGACGAAAGTAGCTCATTTCATCCCAGTGAAGACCACTTACACCAGTGCTAAGTTGGCAAAGATATACATGACCAGGATCGTATGTATGCATGGAGTTCCGAGGACCATTGTATCAGATAGAGGAACCCAGTTTACCTCAAAGTTTTGGAATCAGTTGCATGAAACTTTGGGAACCAGGCTAGAGTTCAGTACAACTTTTCACCCGCAGACAGATGGACAGACTGAGAGAGTCAATCAGATTCTAGAGGACATGTTGAGAGCTTGTGCACTAGACTATGGATCTAGTTGGGACAAAAATTTGCCTTATGCAGAGTTCCCATACAACAACAGCTATCAAGCCAGTTTGAAGATGGCCCCTTTCGAAGCACTGTACGGAAGGAGGTGTAGAACACCGTTATTGTGGGACGAGGTTGGAGACCGACAGTTGTGTGGACCAGATTTGATTAAAGAGTCTGAGGAGAAGGTTAAGCTGATTCGCGATAGACTCAAGGTAGCCTAGTCCAGGCAGAAGAGCTATGCGAATTCTAAACGCAAGGAGATAGTTTACAAAGTCGGAGACAGAGTGTATCTTCGTGTATCCCCACTTAGAGGAGTGAAGCGCTTTGGAGTTAAGGGAAAATTAGCACCACGTTTGTGGGACCATACAAAGTTTTGGAACGTATGGGAGAAGTTGCTTACAAGTTGGAATTACCTGAAGGATTGTCAGGAGTTCATGATGTGTTCCACGTTTCTCAGTTGAAGAAGTGCCACGCAGAGATGGCCGATATTCCTCTGAGAGATACAGTGCCGCTGGAAGCCAGTCAGAATTCTCGAGTTTGCTAGACGAGTCACACGCAGCAAAGTAATCAAGTTCTGCAAAGTTCAGTGGAGTCACCATACCGAAGAGGAAGCCACTTGGGAACGAGAGGAAGACCTACGGAAGGATCACTCTCACCTATTTTCTAGCCAACCCGAATCTCGAGGGCGAGATTCATCTTAAGGGGGGTAGGTTTGTAACATCCCAAATTTTCAATTTGGAATGTTATACATTAGATCATCATTGCATATCATATTTTATTTGCATTTTGGTTTGATCCTAGAAATTCTACGCAACTCAAGCACCCACGGAGAGAGTTGGGGATTTCATTATTTTCATATTCGAGTTTGTCTCGAATTTTGAAAAGAGGATCTTTTGATTTTAATTATTTTTATTTTTGAATATTTCTTTTATAAAAATAAAAGAGAGAGGATAAAATGACTTCCTCAAAATAAAGAAATATCGGAGATTTAATGTTAAAATCAAATAAGATTTTTATTCGGAGTTTATCGCTATTTTATTTGAATTAGGAAAAATATGCGTTTTTCAAAATTGCATCTTAGGCCCAAATAAATGTTCAACTTGTCCGGCCTATCTTTAGAGGACGGGGAAAATTTATTTTGGGATTTTTGGAGTCCGTTTAGTATTTCTTTTATTCGTTTTTCCTAAGCGGAATTATTTAAAAAAAAGGGGGAACCGACCTATGTGTCGTATCCGGCCCGGACTCCTCCCAGCCCCCCCTTAATAAGCCGCCGCCCCCAGCCCCGCAGCCCACCGCTGCCCCAGCCCACCCCGCGCCAAACCCTAGCCGCCGCCGCCGACCGCCGTGCCGCCGGATCTAGTCACCGTTGACCGTCGTTTGACCGGTCGGTTTTCTTCGGTAAACCCCGGTTTTTCTTTTTTTCCGGTTTATTTCTTTAGATCGGTTTTATTTTTCCGGTTTAGTTATTTAGCGGACGTTCGTTCGTATGTTCGTTTTAATGAATGGTTTTCACCGTTTAGTCGCACACAGCGAACGTTCGTTTGTTAGCCTATTTGTTAGTTTTTCTTTTTCTCGGATTTTTCCGCGATTATTTTCGATCTTGATTTCTAATCCGATTTTCGTTTTAGTTTATCTTTTCGCTCGTTTATCGGAATCAGGCGATTCAAGCGCCTAGAGTTTTTCCCCGAAGCCCTCTTTCTGTTTAACCAACCTAAACAAGTTTTTGCTACTATAAAATTTGACTTTAGTCCAGATTAGTAAACGGAGCTTTTTCTTTCGCCGTTTAAGTTTTGTTGCTTCGTTTGATTTGATTCTTTTTGCAAACCGGAGTTCTTAAGTTGAACTTTCTGGTTAGATCTCTTATTCGAGTTTTACATGTGCCTTTGCTTGATTGCTTATTGTATGCTTGTTTGTTGGTGATAGAGTACTCGGAGTGCGAAGCGTGCTACTACGAGTCTCTAGGTTTCGCGGATCATCAGCAAGGCAATTAACACTTTGATCATACCTCTTTACTACTCAGTTTTATTGCATTAGATCAATCTGCACACAATTTCATGGTTAGGATCTGATTTAAATTGTAGGTTTAGGAATTAGATGAGGTAGTACCTATTCACCTGTTTATATTCAAACCCTGGGAGTTACTTGTCACGCCCTCAATGCGGCTATATCTCCCACATGTCGAAGCATGACTTAGAGGCATAACCGCATTGAAAGCAATGTCGCAAGTGAGGTAATCTTCACACAACCCATGTATTACATAAGGGAAAGAGATACATAGTTGGCTTACAATCGCCACTTCACACAATTACATCAATAAAACATTACATCATCCAGCTACACACAAGGTCCGACTATGGAACCCAAAATAAAAGAAGACTACCCCAAATGCTACACAGATCCCCGATCGACCCCAACTGGGCTCCACTATTGATCGACTAGAATGAAACAACACAAAGGACAAGATCTTCATAGAGCTCCTCTTTGAGCTTGGCTGCGTCATCTGCACGATATCCTTTGCACCTGCAAGCTGGTTTTGGAAGTATCTGTGAGTCACGGGGACTCAACAATCTCACACCCTCGCGATCAAGACTATTTAAGCTTATAGGAAGGGTAAAAGTATGAGGTGGAGCTGCAGCAAGCGACTAGCATATTTGGTGGCTAACATACGCAAATGCGAGCGAGAAGAGAAGGCAAAAGCACGAACGATGAACTATGATCAATAAGTGATCCTAGAACAACCTACGTCAAACATTACTCCAACACTGTGTTCACTTCCCAGACCCCGCCGAGAAGAGACCATCACGGCTACACACGCGGTTGATGTATTTTAATTAAGATAAACTTCAGGTTTTCTACAACTGGACATTAACAAATTCCCATCTGCCCATAACCGCGGGCACGACTTTCGAAAGTTCAATCCCTGTAGGGGTGTCCCAACTTAGCCCATCACAAGCTCTCATGGTCAACGAAGGATATTCCTTCTCCCAAGACAATCTGATCAGACTCAGCATCCCGGTTACAAGACATCCTCGACAATGTTAAAACAAGTCCAGCAAAGCCGCCCGAATGTGCCGACAAATCCCGATAGGAGCTGCACATATCTCGTTCTCAGGGCACACTCAGATGAGACATCCTACGAGTAAAACCAACCCTCAAGTTGCCCCGAGGTGGCCCCGCAGTCTACTCGGTTCGTACCAACACTCAGAGGAGCACTGGCCCCGGGGGGGGGGGGGGTTAAAATAAAGATGACCCTCGGGAGCGCGACTCCCAAGGGAAAAGTAGGTGGTGGTGAGGCAAATGGTAAAACCAAGGTTGGGCCTTGCTGGAGGAGTTTTATTCAAAGCAAACTGTCAAGGGGTTCCCATTATAACCCAACCGTGTAAGGAATGCAAAATCCGGGAACATAATACCGATATGATGGAAACTAGGGCGGCAAGAGTGTAACAAAACACCAGGCATAAGGCCGAGCCTTCCACCCTTTACCAAGTATATAGATGCATTAATTAAATAAGAGATATTGTGATATCCCAACAAAATATCCATGTTCCAACAAGGAACAAACTCCAATCTTCACCCGGAACTAACAACGCTATAAGAGGGGCTGAGCAAAGCGGTAACATAGCCAAACAACGGTTTGCTAGGACAAGGTGGGTTAGAGGCTTGGCTTAGCAATATGGGAGGCATGATAAAGCATGTGGTAGGTATCGTAGCATAGGCATAGCAAAAGAGCGAGCAACTAGCAAGCAAAGATAGAAGTGATTTCGAGGGTATGGTCATCTTGCCTGAAATCCCGCAAGGAAGAAGAACGAGTCCATGAAGAAGACAAACGAACGTAGTCGAACGGTTCCTCACAAACGCGACGTTATCGGAACCAACCCTAAGAAGCAACACCGGAAAGAAGCACACAACATAGTAAACAACCAACACATGAACATGATGATATGCGGGATGCGGTATGCGGTGCATATGCTTGATTTGGAAAGGAATGATTGAACCTGGCCTCAACATGGAAATCCAAGAGTGCCACTGGAAAGGTGAGTTGATTTCGGTTGAAATCGATATAAAGATCACCGGAATCGGATGCACGGTTTGGAAATGACAAGCAAAACAAATATGGCACCGGTCTGCGATAATCAGCACGAGACCACTTAAATGCATCAAGAACAACATGCTACAGCACTCCAACATGACAACAAAATACATTTCAGGGATCCACTCATGATGCTTAACAAAAGATGAACACTGAGCTATGGCTAATTCACTCAATAGAAGGTTCAAACAAGCATGGCAAAAGTGCAAAAGATATCAGGTTTCAGACTTTGTGAAATTAACAGCAAGTTTGGAATTTATCATCAGGATGCAATGTTTAGAGCAAGATAACTACATGCTACAGGAACATATCATGGAAAATCAAGGCATGGCATGAAGCTACTCAAAGCATATAACAAAAATCCCTTATTGACCATAAGCCAAAAGGGATCATAAAATACAATTGCAACCCCATGAACATAGCAATTAATGATAACAGATTCAGACTAGTGAAAAACTGGAGCATGCAAAACAGATATCAAGTAGGCATGTTTACGAGCTCGATGCACTCATGACAAAGCATGTCATGATAATCTAAGCATACACCCAGCAAGTAGACATGGCATAGAAGCTAGACATGGTAAGAACAACATCATAGCATGCATGGATCAACTGCAACAAGCTCGGCAAAATTGCTAAACATGTTAACAATCTGCCAGGAACATTTTATAGCAAAAGTAGAGCTCGATTGCCTCAAGCTAGGGTGCTCCATAATTGCAAACAAAGACATGGATGGATAGAGCACAACATTATCTACAAAACATCCTTACTGATCATGCTCAAAAGGGGCACGGATCACTAGGTATCAACATGAACATATGGTATAAAAATAAGGACAGGGCAAGGACTTAGTGAAATTCTAAGTCCCTGAAATTAGCAACATTAAGTAAGCTACTTTGCATGCTTGTGCTAGTCACCACAGAGATCACAAATATACATGGCATACACCCCTGTAAAGATGGCATGGCATACTTCAAAACACATGTAGAGCTCAAGATCATAGCATGCACACATTAATCATGGTAAAAATGACAAAAGTGCATTTGCTGATATGAATCTGAAACTAACATCACATAGCCCTCTTCCAACAGCATTTCGGGCATCAAGATGAGCTCAAATGAAAATGATGCAATGAGATCAAATGGAGTACTTTTCGAGATGAACATTGCGATATGCTACAGGCATGAATCAGAGCAACGGTGATGAAGTTATGGCATGCCAAAGTATGCAAAAATGTTAGGGTTTCGGGGGAAAAAGTCAACTGAGTGGAAACTCCAGATCCAGATCTGGCGTGGGGCACTGTAGCATTCGGCGCGTGAACCGAGGTCGGTGGTGCGGGCTCGCCGAAGAAGAGGACGGGGAGGATGCCGACGACGAGGGAGGAGGCCGGAGAGGAACTCCGGTGGCTGGCTCGCGGATTCGGCGGACTCGGGCGCGGCGCTCGCGGAGGCGCGGCGGTGCGCGGGCTTGGCGGCGATAGGCGGCGTAGACGACGAGGGCCGGTGGCGACGGGTGCTGCCGGCGTTGAGCTGGGGGGGGGGGTGCACCCCGGCGAGGACGCGGTGGCGTCGAGCGAAGGGGCGGGGCGACGCGAACCGAGCGGCTGGCGGCGGCAACGGGGCCCGGAGGGCCCCGCGCGGGCCCTGGCGGGCCGGCGGGTGAGGCGTGCCGGCGGGGATGAGGTGGCGGCGCCTGATTCGCTGAGGAGGGTGGCGCAGACATGTCCGGCGGCGCGGGGGTTTTTGGCCGGGCGCGAGGTAGAAGAAAGCTAGGGTTTGGACTGCGCGAAAATTCGGGGAGAGCCACATATATATAGGTAGAAGGAGCTAGGAGGCTCCAAATGAGGTGCAGTTTTCGGCCACACGATCGTGATCGAACGGCCTAGATGATAGAAGGGGTTTAGGTGGGTTTTGGGCCACTTTGGAAGGGTGTTGGGCTGCAACACACACGAGGCCTTTTCAGTCCCTCGGTTAACCGTTGGAGTATCAAACGAAGTCCAAATGGTACGAAACTTGACAGGCGGTCTACCGGTAGTAAACCAAGGCCGCATGACAAGTATCGGTCCAATCCGGAAATGTTTAACACCCACACACGAAAAGAGGTAGAAAGGAGCACCAGAGGACATAGGAGCGCCGGAATGCAAAATGGACAATGGGGAAAATGCTCGGAAGCATGAGACAAACAAGTATGCAAATGAAATGCACATGATTAAATGATATGAGATGCTTGACACACAAGCAAAGACAAGGCAAAAACAACGAATAACTGGCAGACACCTGGCACATCGGTCTCGGGGCGTATTACTTCTACATTGCTTATTTTGCTATGCTATGCTCGTAGACGTGGATTGGGTTTGAGTGTATTCATGACAGATGTGAGTATTCTTAATTAATGGTTAACTTAAGGTGGAAACTTAAATACACATCTGGGTGGATTGAGGCACCTGGGGAAATCCAGTGATTGCCTGTATTTTTGGAAATCCCGGGGTACTGTGTGATTCTCCTATGGACTGCCACCCAGGCTCAAAGGGATCATGAGATTATTCATGCTAGAAACTTCCGTGTGCAGCCACAAGCTATTATGGGCTCTAGCATAGTTGATTAAGTAGTGTGAACTCTTACAGTGGTAGACTAGCAGATGTAGGGGATGTAGGTGGTACTGTCTACCCATCGTAAGGTGCTAACGCTTCTGAAAGACTATGTCTCGGTCATCCGTTTCTCAAACACCATGTAGTGCGAGAAATCCAACGGAGGAGATCGAGTCTTGTGGGGAAAAGTGCACAAACCTCTGCAGAGTGTACAAACTAATCATGGTTAGCCGTGTCCCCGATTATGGACATCTTGAGTATCTGGTGTTTGGATTATCATGTGGATCTCATCACTCTTAATTATAAAATTTGATTGGGTTATTAATTACTTTTATTTGGGATTGAGATGGGGTTTACCATTCTCAATGTTTAACAACCACCATGATAGTTAAATAAAGTTTATTCCTTTGTTGTAGGGAAAAATTGGCTTTTCGCAAAACTTATTAACCATACAGCCTCCACCAACCAAATATGCATGTAGTGATAGCATTATTCTGTTCATTACTCTCTTGTGTTACATTGCCAGCATATTCCATGTGCTGGCCCGTTTTCGGGCTACAACGTATCATGTTGCAGACTTTTTAGACGATGAGTAAGGAGCCTTAGGTCGTGGTCTTTCACTCAGTGATGCCGTTGGAGTTGATGGACTCACTTTATCTTCCAAGCCATCCGCTGTTATCGTATTAGATGGCCTTAAGCCATATTTATTGTAATAAGTTTTCTTTTGAGACATTCGATGTAATAAGTGTGTGATTGATACTCTGTTATAAATCCTCAAGTACTGTGCGTGTCAGCATTACTGATCCAGGGATGACACTGATGCACAGAGATCAGACTGTTTGAGGTCTGGTCGCTACATGTGGCCATGCAGTAGTGGTAGACGAGGACATGAGTGCGCACGCACATCTCGGCAACATCGACCTTGGGACGAGACCCAGCATGAGTGCGGGTGTACTCGAGGTCGAACCCCCTGGCTTGTGGGCCCCTCGAGAGTCCCCTAACCGTAGTTCCACCTCTATATATTCTCAAATATTCCCCAAACTTTAGAAGCGTCCACCAAAATACTTTTCCACTGCCGCAAGCCTCTGTTCCCGTGAGATCCCATCTAGGGCCTTTTTCGGCACTCTGCCGGAGGGGGATTCGATCACGGAGAGCATCTACATCAACCTTGCCGCCCTTCCGTTGAAGCGCGAGTAGTTTACCACAGATGTAAGGGTCCATAGCTAGTAGCTAGATGGCTTCTTATCTCTCTTTGATCTTCAATACATTGTTCTCCTTGATGTTCTTGGAGTTCTATCCGATGTAGTATTCTTTTGCGGTGCGTTTGTTGAGATCCGATGAATTGTGGATTTATGACCAGATAATCTATGAATATTTTTTGAGTCTTCTCTGAACTCTTTTATGCATGATTAAGATATCTTTGTATTTCTCTTCGAACTATCGGTTTGGTTTGGCCAACTAGATTGGTTTTTCTTGCACTGGGAGAGGTGCTTAGCTTTGGGTTCAATCTCACAATGTCCTCACACAATGACAGAAGGGGTAGCGAGGCACGTATTGTATTGTTGCCATCAAGGATAAAAAGTTGGTGTTTATATCATATTGCCTGGGTTTATCCCTCTACATCATGTCACCTTACTTAAAGTTTTCCTCTGTTCTTATGAACTTAATACTCTAGATGTAGGCAGGAGTCGGTCGATGAGTGGAGCAATAGTAGTAGATGCGGAATCATTTTGGTCTACTTGTCATGGACGTGATGCCTACATTCATGATCATTGCCTTAGATATCGTCATAACTATGGGCTTTTCTATCAATTGCTCAACAGTAATTTGTTTACCCACCGTATGTTTTCTTTCTAGAGAGAAGCCTCTAGTGAAACCTATGCCCCCGGGTCTATTTTCCATCGTATATTTTCAGATCTATAAACCAAAAAAACCAAAAATACCTTGCTACAATTTATGTATATTTACTTTAGTTTGCTCTTTATTTATCTTTTATACCTATCTCTATTAGATATCACTCCTTGTTCGTGAGCATGAAGGGATTGACAACCCCTTTTTCGCGTTGTGCGCAAGTGTTTGTTAGTTTGTGCCGGTGCATATATTGGGGACTTGCTTGTGGCTCCTACTGGATTGATACCTTGGTTCTTAATTGAGAGAAATACTTACCTCTACTTTGCTGCATCACCATTTCCTCTTCAAGGGAAAAATCGACGCAAGCTCAAGAAGTAGCAGGAAGAATTTTTGGCGCCGTTGCCAGGGAGGTTCTTCATCAATCCTACCAAGTACCCATCATAAACTCTCATCTCTTGCACTTACATTATTTGCCATTTTCCTCTCGTTTTCCTCTCCCCCAATTCTAAAACGTTTTCAGAAAAATACAAAAATATTTGCCTTCTTATTCGCCCTTCTTTCATTCGTATTTTTTGGTTCGCTTTGCATTTGCTTGTGTGCTAGATTGCTTGGTTTGTCATGGTGTCTCAAGAAAATACCAAGTTGTGTAACTTTTCCAACACTAATAATAATGATTTTATTAGTACTCTGATTGCTCCCACCACTAGTGCGGAATCTTATAAAATTAATGCCGCTTTATTGAATCTTGTTGCGAAAGAACAATTTTCCGGAAGTCCTAATGAAGATGTCGCATCCCATCTAAATGCTTTCGTTGAGTTGTGTGATATGCAAAAGAAAAAATATGTGGATAATTATATTGTTAATTTAAGCTATTTCCATTCTCACTACGAGATCGTGCTAAAACTTGGTTTCCATCTTTGCCTAAAAATAGTATTGATTCATGGAATAAGTGTAAAGATGCTTTTATTTCCAAGTATTTTCCTCCCGCTAAGATCATCTCCCTTAGGAATGATATAATGAATTTTAAGCAACTTGGTCACGAACATGTTGCACAATCTTGGGAGAGGATGAAATTGATGGTAAGAAATTGCCCTACTCATGGTTTAAGTTTATGGATGATCATACAAAATTTTATGCCGGGTTGAGTTTTGCATCTAGAAATCTTTTAGATTCCCCCGTGGGAGGTACTTTATAGAAATTACATTAGGATAAGCTACTAAACTCCTAGATAATATTATGGCAAATTACTCTCAATGGCATACCGAAAGATCTTCCACTAGTAAAAAGGTGCATGCGATTGAAGAATTTAATACTTTGAGTGGCAAGATGGAAGAACTTATAAAATTGATTGCTAGCAAGAGTGCTCCTATTGATCCTAATGATATGCCTTTATCCACTTTTATTTAGAATAGTAATGAATCTATGGATGTGAATTTTGTTGGTAGGAACAATTTTGGTAATAAATCATATAGAGGTAATTTCAACCCTAGGCCATTTCCTAGTAATTCCTCTAATAATTATGGTAATTCCTACAACAATTCTTATGGAGATTATAATAAAATACCCTCTAATCTTGATAATAATATTAAATATTTAATTAATTCTCAAAATAATTTCAATGCTATGGTAGAAGAAAAATTGCTTAAGATTGATGATTTGGCTAGGAACGTTGACATAATTTCTCTTGAGATTGATTCTTTAAATATTAGATCTATGCCACCCAAGATTGATATTAATGAGTCTCTTAAAGCTATTCAAGTTTCTATTAATGAAAGTAGAGAAAGAACTGCTAGGATGCGTGCTAAGAGAGATTGGTTTGTAAAAGCGTGTTCTTCTAGTTTTTGTGAAAATAATGATGAAGATCTTAAAGTGATTGGTTGACTCCTATTGAATATTTGTTTGCTAATATAAATATTTATAAAGATGGGACTGGAGATGAGTTAACTTTAGCTAGAAGGCCTCCCAATAATTTGGAGGTTGAAGATCTTAATGAAAAAATTGATAAAAGTGGGATTGGAGAGGTCAAAACTTTAAGTAGCGATGAACCCACTCTATTGGATTTCAAGGACTTTAATTATGATAATTTTTATTTGATAGATTTTATTTCCTTGTTGCAATCCATTCTTAATTCACCTCATGCTTATAATCGAAATAAAGCTTTTACTAAGCATATTGTTGATGCTATGATGAAATCGTTTGAAGAAAAACTTGAGTTGGAAGTTTCTATCCCTAGAAAGCTTTGTGATGAGTGGGAACCTACTATTAAAATTAAAATGAAAGATTATGAATATAATGCTTTGTGTGATTTGGGTGCTAGCGTTTCCACTATTCTGAAAACTTTATGTGGTGTGCTAGGTTTCCATATATTTGATGACTATTCTTTGAATTTGCATCTGGCGGATTCCACTATTAAGAAACCAACGGGAAGGATCAATGATGTTCTTATTGTTGCAAATAGGAATTATGTGCTCGTAGATTTTATTGTGCTTGATATAGATTGCAAACCTACATGTCCTATTATTCTCGGTAGACCTTTCCTTAGAACGATTGGTGCAATTATTGATATGAAAGAAGGAAACATTAGATTTCAATTTCTGTTAAGGAAGGGCAATGAACACTTTACAATAAATAAAATAATTTTCCATATGAATCTATTATGAGTACTTCTTATGGATTGCATACCAAAGATGACAATACCTAGATCTATGTTTTATGCCTAGCTAGGGGTGTTAAACAATAGCACTTGTTGAGAGGCAACCCAATTTTATTTTGTGATTTTGGTTTTTGCTATTGTTTTTCAACAAATACACATTATTAATTCTGTAGTAATTGTGTTTTGGTGTTTTTATTTAGTGTTTGTGCCAAGCAAGACCTTTGGGATGGTCTATGGTGATAGTTGATTTGATCTTGCTGAAAAACAGAAACTTTTGCGTTCAGTAGCAGCATATTTTAAAATCATAGAAGCATCATAAAATTCTAAATTTTTTACACAAGATTTATAAAAATTTCCTAGGTTTTCCTAATTTTTCAGATTTTTTGGAGTTACAAAAGTATACAAAGTTTCCAGATTACTACAGACTGTTCTATTTTTGAGAGATTCCGTTTTCTATGTGTTGTTTGCCTATTTTGATGAATCTATGGGTAGTATCGGGGGGTATGAACCATGGAGAAGTTAGAATACAGTAGATATAACACCAATATAAATTTAGAATGAGTTCACAATAGTACCTAAAGTGGTGATTATTTTATTATACTAATGTATCTCACGAGTTTTCTGTTGAGTTTTATGTTGTGAAGTTTTCAAGTTTTGGGTTAAGATTTGATGGACTATGGAATAAGGAGTGGCAAGAGACTAAGCTTGAGGATTCCCAAGGCACCCCAAGGTAATATTCAAGGACAACCAAGCATCTATGCTTGGGGATGCCCCGGTTGGCATCCCCTCTTTTGTCTTCAATCCATCTGTAAATTTACTTGAGGCTATATTTTTATTCACCACATGATATGTGTTTTGCTTGGAGCATCTTGTATGATATGAGTCTTTGCCTTTTATATTAACAAAATCATCCTTGTTGTACACACCTTTTGAGAGGGACACGCTTTAATCGTGAATTTATTAGAATACTCTATGTGCTTCACTTATATCTTTTGAGCTAGGCAGTTTGCTCTAGTGCTTCACTTATATCTTTTTAGAGCACGACGGTGGTTTTATTTTATAGAAATTGATGAACTCTCATGCTTAAATTATATTATTTTGAGAGTCTTAAACAGCATGGTAATTTTCTTATGTTATGAATTTAATCCTAATATGATGGGCATCCGAGAGGGATATAATAAAAACTTTTATACAAGACCATTGAATATATGCGAAGTTTGATTCTTTGCATTTATTTTGAGATATAAAGATGGTGATATTAGAGTCATGATAGTGAGTAATTGTGGATAGAAATACTTGTGTTAAAGTTTGTGATTCCCATAGCATGCACGTATGGTGAACCATTATGTGATGAAGTCGGAGCATGATTTATTTTCTTGATTGTCATGCTTTGTGTGGAGGTCGGCAGCGCGCGCTGGTTAACTCCTACCAACCTATCCCCTAGGAGCATGTGTATTAATACTTCATTTTGATGGCTAATAAACTTTTGCAATAAGTATGTGAGTTCTTTATGACTAATGTTGAGTCCATGGATTATACACACTCTCACCCTTTCACCATTTCTAGCCTCTCTAGTACCGTGCAACTTTCGCCGGTGCATTAAACCCACCATATACCCTTCCTCAAAACAGCCACCATACCTACCTATTATGGCATTTCCATAGTCATTCCGAGATACATTGCCATGTAACTTCCACCGTTCCATTTTATTATGACACATACCATCATTGTCATATTGCCTTGCATGATCATGTAGTTGGCATAGTATCTGTGGCTTGGCCACCTTTCATAATTTTTATACATGTCACTCTTGATCATTGCACATCCCGGTATATCGCCGGAGGCATTCATATATAGTCATATTTTGTTCTAGTATCGAGTTGTAATTCTTGAGTTGTAAGTAAATAAAAGTGCGATGGTCATCACTATTAGAGCATTGTCCCATGTGAGGAAAGGATGATGGAAGCTATGCTTCCCTCACTAGTTGGGATGAGTCTCCGGACTTTAAAGAAAATAAAAGAGGCCAAAGAAGCCCAAATAAAAAAAGAGGCCAAAGAAGCCCAAACAAAAAAAAGAGAGAAAATGAGAGAGGGACAATGTTACTATCCCTTTTCCACACTTGTGCTTTGAAATAGCACCATGTTCTTCATGATAGAGTCTCCTATTTTGTAACTTTCATATACTAGTGGGAATTTTTAATTATAGAACTTGGCTTGTATATTCCAATGATGAGCTTTCTCAAATTGACCTACGTCTTCATGAGGAAGCAAGTTGGATGCACACCCACTTAGTTTCTTTTTAAGCTTTCATACACTTATAGCTCTAGTGCATCCATTGCATGGCAATCCCTACTCACATGCATTGATATCAATTGATGGGAATCTCCATAGCCCATTAATTTGCCTAGTTAATGTGAGACTTTCTCCTTCTTTTTTGTCTTCTCCACAACCACCATATTCTATTCCACCTATAGTGCTATATCCATGGCTCACGCTCATGTATTGCGTGAAAGTTGAAAAAGTTTGAGAACACTAAAAGTATGAAACAATTACTTAAGTAACACCGGGGTTGTGCATGATGAAATACTTTGTGTGATGAAGATGGAGCATAGCCAGACTATATGATTTTGTAGGGACAACTTTCTTTGGCCATGTTATTTTGAGAAGACATGATTGCTTTATTAGTATGCTTGATGTATTATTGTTTTTATGTCAATATTAAACTTTTGTTTTGAGTATTATAGATCTAAATATTCTTGCCACAATAAAGAAGATTGCATTGATAAATATGTGAGGTAGCATTCCACATCAAAAATTCTGTTTTTATCATTTACCTCCTCGAGGACGAGCAGGAATTAAGCTTGGGGATGCTTGATACGTCTCCAATGTATCTATAATTTTTGATTGTTCCATGCTATTATATTGTTTATTTTGGATGTTTTATATGCATTAATATGCTATTTTATATTATTTTTGGGACTAACCTATTAATCTAGATCCTAGTGTCAGTTTTCTGTTTTCTCCTTGTTTTTGACTTACTACAGAAAAGGAATATCAAACGGGTCCAACAGAATAAAACTTCATGATGATTTTTCTTGGATTATAAGACACCCATGTGACTTGGAGAGAGGGACGGAAGAGTCCCGAGGAGGCCACAAGCCTCTAGGGCGCGCCCCAGGGGGGCGCCCCTAGCTTGTGGGCCCCTCGAGAATCCCCTAACCCTAGTTCCACCTCTATATATTCTCAAATATCCCCCAAACATCTGAAGCATCCACCAGAAAACTTTTCCATCGTCGCAAGCCTCTGTTCCCGTGAGATCCCATCCAGGGGCCTTTTCCGGCACTCTGCTGGAGGGGGATTCGATCACAGAGGGCCCCTACATCAACCTTGTTGCCCTTTCGATGAAGCGTGAGTAGTTTACCATAGACCTAAGGGTCCATAGCTAGTATCTAGATGGCTTCTTCTCTCTCTTTGATCTTCAATACAATGTTCTCCTCGATGTTCTTGGAGTTCTATCCGATGTAATATTCTTTTGCAGTGTGTTTGTTGAGATCCAATGAATTGTGGATTTACAATCAGATTATCTATGAATATTATTTGAGTCTTCTCTGAACGCTTTTTTGCATGATTAAGATATCTTTGTATTTCTCTTCGAACTATCCGTTTGGTTTGGCCAACTAGATTGGTTTTTCTTGCAATGGGAGAGGTGCTTAGTTTTGGGTTCAATCTCGCGGTGTCCTCACACAGTGACAGAAGGGGTAGTGAGGCACATATTGTATTGTTGCCATCAAGGATAAAAAGATGGTGTTTATATCATATTGCTTGGGTTTATCCCTCTACATCATGTCACCTTACTTAAAGCGTTGCTCTGTTCTTATGAACTTAATACTCTAGATGCAGGCAGGAATCGGTCAATGTGTGGAGTAATAGTAGTAGATGCAGAATCATTTTGGTCTACTTGTCACAGACGTGATGCCTGTATCCATGATCATTGCCATAGATATCATCATAACTATGGGCTTTTCTATCAATTGCTAAATAGTAATTTGTTTACCCACCATATGTTTTCTTTCAAGAGAGAAGTCTCTAGTGAAACCTATGGCCCCCGGGTCTATTTTCCATTATATATTTTCAGATCTATGAACAAAAAACCCAAAAATAGCTTGCTGCAATTTATTTATATTTACTTTAGTTTGCTCTTTTATTTATCTTTTATACCTATCTCTATTAGATCTCACTCTTGTTCGTGACCGTGAAGGGATTGACAACCCCTTTTTCGCGTTGTGTGCAAGTGTTTGTTAGTTTGTGTAGGAGCATATATTGGGGACTTGCTTATGCCTCCTACTGGATTGATACCTTGGTTCTTAACTGAGGGGAATACTTATCTCTACTTTGCTACATCACCCTTTCCTCTTCAAGGGAAAAATCAACGCAAGCTCAAGAAGTAGCAACAGACAAGTAGCCCACCACTGTCAATTTCGGTGCAACAATGACATTGATTCTTGTTGGACCTTGTTGATCAACTACAAGTAATATCTCAAGTGAAGGTGTGTCCTCAATGACCATATTGTGGTGCACCTTTTGTAATCTTTTGTTGTAGCACCAACAACACACATGAATAGTCCAAATAGTTATGGAGGTGATGTGGAAGCTACTCAACCCATTGATCACCTGAGGATGAAGGTACTCGAGTGTAGTACAGCCACGGAGTAGGTGCTCCATGTAATCCTTTGGGATTCAGACGAGGATGAGCTCGAGGTTCTTCAATCATGGTGGAAAAAGAACGGACGCGTCATTAAGGGGGGATGGCAGTTCATGAACTAGGCGAGGCGTAGCATGGGCGCGAGGCGGAGCGCGGACGTTGGTAGCGAGTGCATATACTCATCATTAAACTGAGCTCCTCGAGCTGATCCAGGGTGGGGGATCAGAACCACTCGTCAAGCTTGGCTCGATCCTTGCTGTTGGAACTGAACTTGCCCGTGATAAGGCCTCTGATTGGGCCAAGGTGACTGGTGAGGATCTGGGAGAACACATCCAAGCTTTTGCGATAGCCATGGCAGAGCTCATGGGCGTCAATGAGGTCGAGGGGTGGAGTGCCATAGGGGGCGCCACCGCCGGGAAAGGACGGTTGTCCTCGCCCCATATTTGATTGGGAGGAGGGAGATGATGACTATCAACATATCACCAGGGAGGATGTTGATGAAGTCTAGGCCTGGTGGAGTCGCTGCGGTTCTTTCTTGACCCGCCTTCGCTTGTTGGCAGCCTCGTTCTCCACCTCCAGAGTTTCCTCATTAGCGGCTCTTTCTGATAGAAGTGGGAGTACGGGGAACATTTGGTTAAGACGGGGCAAAATAAAAGTGTATTGGTAACTAGAAGTTAGTAGGTAGGAATATAGTAAGAAAATGGAATAACATTTGGTTTCTTAAATACTACATAATTCCTTTGATATTGCTGGGTAAGTCAACATGTATATACTTGAAAAGAACACTTACTTCAAACAAAGTCTAGACGGATAATATCGTCGGGGAAGTTAGCATATATCTCATGACCAGGCTCTTTTATGCGTAGTGCAATTTTAGTGCATAAAACTTAGAAATTTATGTCCAAAGGCTCGTGCCAAAATAGGAGTCACCACGTTCATCAAGTCTTATAGTAGAAACGATTGTAAATCCATGGTTTGTGTTTAGTATGACATCCATGCAGTCTTGATTTATGTAAAGGGCAAGATTGTGTACTATAGATGATGTTGCATTGCAATGGATGTGTTGCAGAAAATGGTAGGATTGTTAAATAATATGGTAAAATGCAAATATGGGTGAAATTGAAAGAACAGTACATCAGTTGAAGTCAAAGGACAAAAATTAAACAGATAGTGTAACCATGATGTCATGCGAATATTGAGAGTAATCAAAAGAAAAACATATCATTAATTTGCCTAATATATAATTAAGAGGAAAAATATCCCATTTGACATATATGCTGCATGTGGCACCTTTTATCCAGATGTAGCAATATATAGTATATGTTCTGGAAAGTAGGCCATGCCAACTGATGTAGGGTGACATTGAACAAACCGTGCGCATCCTGAAGTTATCTAGTATGGTAAGATGGAATCCACGGATGTGTGGCCAAGGCCGCAAAGTCCTGATGTGTCCGCGCATTGTAGACTCTATGAATGAAAGAAAACCCTCAAATCAACTCGAATAAAATTGAATTGATGGCGATTTCGGCCGGCTGAGTAAAGGAGGCAGATGAATTGGGATAAGAGATGAGAGAATAGATCAGTAAATTAGTTACCTTGTTGTACATGAGAAAAAACCCTCAATACAACGGATTCCCCAATCAGGCTAAGCTCGATAAACCGTGAGCAGCGTCGAGAAAGTCGATGGCGATAGGCGGTGGCAAGCGGAAGTGGCGAAATGTGGCGGGGTTTGCCGGCAGCCTGGCGGCAGTGACAGGTGTCGAGCTAAGTGGTTGCCGTGGCGATAGGTGGTGCCATGCAGAGTCATGGAGGAGCTTGTGCAGGTGTGAATGGGGACCGGAGAGGGTGGCGGGCGGGGTGATTGTTTTTGTGACGTGGGGATGGTGAGGGTTTTATTTTTTTTTATTTCTTTTTTGAATTGGGTGGTGAGGGTTTTCTGTCCCACAAAGAGTTTTGGAGGCAACGGTTTGCTAGAGCCAACCGTGTGTGATTGACGTAACTGGGAAAGTAAAAGTCACTACACATGGTTCCAATTTGAGAACCATGTGTGATTGACATACTACCTCCGTCCTGGTTTATTGGTCCCCTTTGTAATTTGTGCCAAATTTTGACCAAAGATTTAACTAAGAAATATTTATGCATGTCACAAAAAATTATATCATTGAACACTATGTTCAAATACAAATCTTTTTGCTGACCTGCACTAACATTTTGTCAATTAAATCTTTGGTCAAATTTAACACAAATTACAAAGGGGACCAATAAACCAGGATGGAGGTAGATTCCATCAACCGAACTGATTGCATCATATCCCACATTTAGACATAAGTAAACATAGATTAAACATACTCAGGCATAGATAATAAGCGTACACAAGCATAGTACAACCATAAGTATATAGTTCCAACCGTCATTAAGCATACTCAAGCACATTTATAATTAAGACACTACATAGTCATACATAGTTCAATCCCACATCTCATCTCATTTGCCGGCACGATCCTGAAGCTTCTCTAGGTACTCAGCGTACGCGGCGTGCGCCACCCTACAAGAATACTTCTGCCTGAAGGAGCCAATGGCTCCTCTTGCATGCGCCTGAACACATTGATATGCGTCATGAAGCTCTTGTTTGCAAAATGGGCATTGAAAGCCCCTGTTCAAGGTCCTAATACGCTTGTTATGCATTCCCACATAAAGCTCCCTAAGGATTTGCCTCTTGTACCTCCTCTGGCCATCTTCATCCTCGCTGTCGATATGGTCAGATAGCACCTATACATATAGTAAAAAATGTGACGTCAAATTTGGAATACAAACTAATCTCTAGTGAACATTTGGCAGTTGCCAAAATTTGGCATCAAATCAATTTTTACATGCCGTAAAGTAGGATTAGGAATTTATGGCTATTTTTTTAGAAATATACAAACATTATGGTTCGATTTTTAAGCACAATCATCTATGTACAAACCAATCTTGAAAAAATGGCACAAACATATATGTAGGTCATTCAGAATCAATTGTCAAGACCTAGCTAGGAATTATTAGCACGAACACTAACCCTAATCGGATTATTAGTAGAAATTATTTGCACAGATGAAACAACTAATCACTTATCATTTGTACCATTCAAACAACCAATACACTACATGGATCTAACAAAACTTACTCAGATTTCATGGGTTGAGAGAACATAACCATATGATTTCTATTCCAAAAAGGGGGACGCATGAGTAACCAGAGAAACCCTAGGATGTATTTGACAAATAAATGGGTATATATGACTAACCATGATGTGGAGCATCCTACGGACATCACCATTTCAAGAGCCCGTTTGGTAAGTGACACATGTGACATCTACTTCACATACATAAAGGTGAATCATATCCTTTACACGTGTTCACTTGACCCCTTCGAGGATGGTATACTACTTGACACTCCAATTCTGTGCATGCATAGGTATTGTCGGACCGCCACAGACGACGAGGAGGAGTGCGAGCGCAAGTGTACAACTACACCATCTACGAGGGAAGCATGGAAGAGAAGACGGAAGAAACGGAGCTCCTACAAGTTACAACTCTTAGATGTCTAACGCCTGGAGATTCCTCCAGCCAGACGGACTACAGCCGAGGCACCCTACAGCGGCCGGACGACTGATATGTCTCCGTTGTTTCTACTTTTCCTAATGCTTTTCCTCTTGTTTTGGACTCTAATTTGCATGATTTGAATGAAACTAACTTAGACTGACGCTGTTTTCATCAAAACTACCATGGTGTTGTTTTTGTGCAGAAATAAAAGTTCTCGGATTGGAACGAAACTTTGTGGGGATTTTTATTCAATAAATAAGAATTTCTAGAGCCAAGAACCACCGGAGGGGGCACCTGGTGGGCACAACCCACCAAGGCGCGCCCAGGTGGGTTGTCCCCACCTGGTGGCCCCGCAGACCTTAGCCCTGATACTGTAAAATCACATTTTGGAGAAAAAATCAAGGAGAAAGAATTATCATGTTTCATGAGACAGAGCCGCCGCAACCTCCTGTTCTTCATCGGGAGGCCAAATCTGGAGTCCGTTTAGGGCTCCGGAGAGGGGGATCTTCGATCTTCGTCATCACAACCCTTCTCCATCGCCAATTCCATGATGCTCCCCACCGGGAGTGAGTAATTCCTTCGTAGGCTCGTTAGTCGGTGAGGAGTTGGATGAGATTCATCATGTAATCGAGTTAGTTTTGTTAGGGCTTGATCCCTAGTATCCATTATGTTCTGAGATTGATGTTGCTATGACTTTGCCGTGCTTAATGCTTGTCACTTTGGGCCCGGGTGCCATGATTTCAGATCTGAACCGTTTATGTTATCACCATTATATCTGTGTTCTAGATACAATCTTACAAGTTATAGTCATCCACTACGTGTTATGATCCGGCAACCCCAGAGTGACAATAGTCAGGACACTTCCCGATGATGACCGTAGTTTGAGGAGTTCATGTATTCACTATGTTAATGCTTTATTCCGCTTCTCTATTAATATAATATCCCCTAGTTTCCAATAGGACCCCGCAGCCACGGGAGGGTAGGACAAAAGATGTCATGCAAGTTCTTTCCATAAGCATGTATGACTATTTATGGAATACATGCCCGCATTATATTTATGAACTGGAGCTAGTGCTGTATCACCCTAGGTTATGACTGTTATATGATGAATATCATCCAACGAATTCACCGATCCAATGCCTACAAATTTCTCTCATATTGCTCTTTCTAAGTTACTGCTGCTACTACTATTATACTTGCTACAAAATCATTGCTATCACTATTACCGTTACTATTGTTGTTGCTACTACTATCAGAACTATCATACTACTTTGCTATAGATCACTTTGCTGCAGATAATTAATCTCCAAGTGTGGTTGAATTGATAACTCAGCTGCTAATACTTGCAAATATTCTTTGGCTCCCCTTGTGTCGAATCAATAAATTTGGGTTGAATACTCTATCCTCGAAAACTGTTGCGATCCCTAACACTTGTGGGTTATCAAGACCTTTTTCTGGTGCCGTTGCCGGGGAGCATAGCTATATTTGTTGAGTCACTTGGGATTATTATCAAATTAACACTATGAAGAATCTGAAGGATGCTAAGACTAAGTTTTTTCCCTCTAAGACGAGGGGAGGTAAGGAACTGCCATCCAACTCCGCTTTAGATTCACCTTCTATTATAAGTAGACTTGCAACACCACCACATGCTATCAATTCTGATATATTGCAAGTTATTGATGATGCTACTTCTGCTACGAATGATACTCATGATGATGCTAGTACCTTGCTTGATGATAATGTGCAACTAGGTGAATTCCTTGATGAACAAATTGCTAGAACTAAAGCTTTTGTGAATGTTGAAACTGATGAAGAGCTTGAAACTGAAAATCTTGAAACACCCATTACATCTAGTTCTCCTAGATATGAATTGCCAAAGGTACCGGAAGGTTATGATATGTATGAGGATACAACTAGAGACATTCTTGCTTGTAAGGATAGAGATGCTTTGGAAACATTATTATTCAAGTATAGAGAAAAAACTTAGAATGCTAAAATGAAATGTGATCCTAAGTTTGCTACTTCACCTATCTTTGTTGATGATAAGGATTATGAATTCTCTATCGACCCAAAGGTAATTACTTTGGTTGAATCTGATCCTTTCCATGGTTATAAAACTAAAACTATTGTGGCATATCTTACTAAGCTAAATGACATAGCCGCCCTTTTTGCTCATGATGATAAGATTTGTTATTATTATATTCTAAAATTATTTCTATTCTCATTAAAGGGTGATGCTAAGACTTGGTATAATACTCTGGCTCCTGGTTGTGTGCGTAGTCCCCAGGATATGATTTATTACTTCTCTAAAAATATTTTCCTGCTCATAAGAAATAAGTTGCCTTATAGGAAATATTTAACTTTGTGCAAATTTAAGAAGAGAGTCTCCCATAAGCTTGGGGGAGGCCTCTCCAATTGCTTAATGCTTTACCTGATCATCCTCTTAAGAAAAATGAAATACTTGATATCTTCTATAATGGACTAATCGATGCTTCTAGGGATTTCCTAGATAGTTGTGATGGTTGTGTTTTCAGGGAACAAACTATTGGACAAGCTTAAGAACTATTGAATAACATCCTAAAAAATTATGATGATTGGACTCTTCCCGAAGCACCACTTAAACCTACTCCAAATAAGAGGGGTATCTTATATCTCAGTCATGAAGATATGCAAGAGGCAAAGAAATCAATGAAGGAAAAAGGTATTAAAGCTGAGGATGTTAAAAATTTACCTCCTACTGAAGAAATACATGGACTTGATACACCACCACCACCACCTAAGGTGGTAGAGGTAAATTCTCTAATGAAATTCAGTGACAATGATAATCCTTACAATATGCATCCTAGTCAATGCCTTTATGAGTTTGATAGCTACATGAGAAAATAAGATCACTTCAATGCAAATGTTATGAAACAATTGAAATACAATTCTGATATGATTGCTCGCTTGAGTGACTTGTTATTTAGAATTATCAATGATGTTAGAGGTGTAGGAAAGCATGCCTCTATGGTGCAAGCTCAACTAGAAAAAGTTGCTAAATCTCAAAGAGAGTTGCTTGATGAAATGAAAAACAATATAAATGACTTTGATGTTAGAGTAGCCAATAGAGGAGGTAAGGTGACTCAGGAACCACTTTATCTTGAGGGACACCCAAAGAGAATTGAACAAGATTCTGAAAGAATTAACACTGATGCACCTAGTCCTTCTAAAAAGAAAAAGAAAAAGAAAAATGATAGGACTTTGCATGCCTCTAGTGAACCTGAAGTGGAAAAACCTCCTGATGCTACTAATGATGTTTCTATTTCTGATGCTGAAACTCAATCTGGTAATGAACACTCACCTTCTAATAATGAAAAAGATAATGATGAGGTTCATGAAGACACTCAAACAAATAATAAAGAACCAGACAATGATGTTGAAATAGAACCAGTTGTTGATCTTGATAACCCACAACCCAAGAATAAGAGATATGATAAAAGAGACTTTGTTGCTAGGAAACATGGGAAGGAAAGAGAACCATGGGTTCAAAAACCTATGTCCTTTCCACCTAAGTCAACTAAAAAGAAAGATGATGAAGAATTTGAATGCTTTGCTGAAATTCGTAGGACGGTCTTTTTGCATACTCGCTTGACTGATATCTTAAAAATGCCTCCTTACGCAAAGTACATGAAAGACATCATCACCAATAAGACAAAAATACCGGAAGCCGAAATCTCCACCATGCTTGCTAATTATACTTTTAAGGATGGAGTACCTAAAAAACTTGGAGATCCGGGAATCCCAACTATACCTTGCTCCATCAAAAGAAATTATGTGAAAATTGCTTTATGTGATTTAGGAGCTAGTGTTAGTGTTATGCCTTTCTCTTTATATAAAAGACTTGACTTGAATAAACTCGCACCTACTGAAATATCTTTACAAATGGATGATAAATCAACTGGCATACCTATCGGTATTTGTGAGGATGTGCCCGTTGTTGTTGCTAATGTTACTATTTTAACTGACTTTCTTATACTTGAGATGCCCGAGGATGACAACATGTCGATTATCCTTGGTAGACAATTCTTGAACACTGCAAGGGCTGTTATTGATTGCAATAAAAGCAAGGTCAATTTTAATATCAATGGTAATGAGCATACATTGCACTTTCCGAAGAAACAATTCCAAGTGAATGGTATTAATGTTATTGAAAAATCTTCGACAATCACTATTGGAATTTTTCAACTACCTCTACCTACTGGCAAAAAGAAAAATGAAATGCTTATTGTTGGGGACATTCATATCCCCATTGAGGTAACTTAGTGTTTTTACGAAAGTTCTTCGGTTTCATGCTAATTGGAAGTGGTTGTTAATAAGACTTGATCAACCTTATTAATGAATCATTTTTAAAGGTATGAAGTTGATGAATTTAGTAAGCACTACCTTCTGTCCTTATTTTTTTATGTTTTTATTAGTTAAATAAAATAAAGTGCCAAGTTTTGTCTATTTTCTAAATTCCCCGTGCAATAAAAAATGACCCAAAAATAAAAGTTGTCAGAATGCTCTAAAATTTTAATACGATTTTTTCTGAATATTTAAGAATTTTTGGTGCAAATAACATCAGAGGAAGGTTATTTGCGCCAAAAATACATTTAGCAAGAGAGCTGGGTGCGCCTGGGGGTCCTAGGTGTTTCACCTTGGCCTTATGACCCCATCCTACCCATGCAGTACTTGGACTTTGATGCTATGAAATGTCATAAAATCCTTAGTGGTGAACCCCATAATTTTACTTATAACCTATAGTTTAATAAAAGGTCCATTGTGGATACTTTTTTTCTTGCGCCTGCTATTTTTGATGTCCACGGCAAGGGGAGATATTATGTTCTTGAGAGCGAGGACCGAGCACATAACACAGCAGTAGTGGCTGCACCATAGGCCGAGGTGTCTGCACCCAGAGCCTCCATGAGCTACCACTCCGACCACTATGCAGGCTACTGACTGTGATTACCAAGTTAGGCCAAAAGCCTAAGCTTGGGGGAGTACGTGTTTCCACAGACATTATATTCATTTTCACACGATTTTGTTCCAGTTGTCGGTGTCCACACTTTTTCATTATATTATCCATGTTAGATTTATTTTGTCGCCTTCTTCTTGTGTGTTTGAAAAACTTTGAGAAAATCCAAAAATATTTCCTACTTCTTTTCAGCTTTTTTTCCTAGTTTAATTTGTTGTAGTACTAAAAAGAAAACCCAAAAAGATTCCTTGTTCCTTTTATGCTTGTTGGGAGCTTTCCCGTGTATATAGTTTTTCTCGTTTTTGTTTTTCCCTTTTATTTGCTTGTTCAAGAAAAAACAAAAAACCAAAAACTTTTTAGTGTGTTTCTCTGAAGTTCTTTTCTTTTTATTGAGTTGTACCGAGGAGAAGACCATGATGAAAATGTTGAGTGGCTCTCATATGCATTATTGTTGATCTAACAGAGAGCCCATATTACCTTGTCTTCTCCTTTTGAATAAAATGTTTGTAGATTCCAGCTTAGTCCATAGCACTCTTGCACAATTATCATTTTCTATATCATTCGGTTCTGCAAGTGAAAGGCAATAATGACAATATTTAATGAACTGGCTGTGGCAGGGAGAAACGGGTATGAACTCAACTTGTTCTGTTTTTGTAAATATGTTTAACCTAGTATCCATGATTCAGCCTATTATGATCAAACATATTTGCAATGACAATTAGAGATTATAGTTTCTCATGCCATGCTTAAGTATCTAGGAGTGGATAATGATTTATCTTGGATGTCAACATTGCGTTAAAATGATTGTAATGTGGTATGATGATATGGTATCCTCCTCTGAATGTTCGAGTGGCTTGACTTGGTACGTGTTCATGCATGTAGTTGAATCAAAACCAACATAGCCTCTATGATATTTATGCTCATGGTGTTCATATCCTACTCATGCTAGTATCCAATGTTGCTTATGCATAATACATGTTCATGATTGTTTTCGTTCTCTAGCTGGCCGCCTCTCAACCTAATTGCTAGCCTTCTCCTGTACTAAGCAGGAATTCTGCTTCTGCATCAATAATCCTGAACCCCAAGTTATTCCAAATGAGTCCATCATACCTACCTATATACTGTATTACCTTGCCGTCCTAAGTAAATTTGCATGTTCCACCTCTAAAAACTTCAAATAAATATCCTTTTTTGTGTGCCTCGATTGTTCATAGAGCGACAGGAGGTTGTCAGTATCTTCCATGCTAAGCGGGTTATTCACATGATGAGTGTTTATTTACTCGTCCTTGCATGAGAGGGGCGGTAATAGGGATTCCCTGTCCCGAACTCAAATTGTAAGTAATTAAACAAAACTCCCCCTGGACTGTTGTTGGTATGGACGGCACCCGCTGTTTTGGACAAGCTGTGGAGTGTGATTGTTGGTGGAGGGGTGTAAACCTTTACTTTCATCGCTTGGGAGCCGCCACTAATGTGTTTAGCATGGAAGATACCGATAACTAATGGTCGCGAAGTAAACAAGAAGGGTGCATTTCTCAAAATTTCATTTACCTCTGTTTTAAAAGCTTGAGCTCTCGCACCGCTGCAGATCACTGCTTCCCTCTGCGAAGGGACTATCCATTTACTTTTATGTTGTGTCATCACCTTCTCAAATAAGCGCCAGAACCTGAGAGCACTGTCGGCGTTCTGGGAACGGGGGTCCCCTGACTTGCCTGTCTACGGCCTGCGGCGTGGCTCAAGTGGGGGCCCAGCGCGGCCCATCTTCATCAGCTCAAGCTCAAGACCCTCGCGAGGGGCGAAGCCTCACGGGGCGAACGACGGAAAGCTTCCTCAGAGGCAGCCTCATCAGGCAGGCTCGCGAGGAGGGGGAGAGATCAAGGCAGGGGTACCTCGCGAGGAGCCCGTGACGCAAGCCATGATGATTGAGACCAGGCGGGCGCCAGGCGGGCGCCCGCCGGCGCAGTGTCCTTGTTTCCCCTTTGGTGCAAAGGGGGCAAGCGCAGGCCAAGGCATCGGGCAAAGGTTACCATTCCGGTGCAACGAGACCAAGACCAACAGAGCGGCAGGACGGAGGTCACCGTGGAGCCCAGGACGGCGTCATCACCAGAGCTTTTGGCAGCCGAAGACCACCTTTGGTCAGGATAACTTGTACTAGATATTCCCCTTCAAAATGGCCAATTGTTGGCGCCCTTCCCGCTCATTATTTGGGAGAGGCCCAGGGCCTCTATAAATAGAGCTAGCAACCACAGAGTAGAGTGAAAAAGGATGGATGAAGGAGAGACGGCTAGAGATCTGATAGAACCTAGCAGAGAGAGAGAGAGAGAGAGAGGCGACTAAACTCACCCAAGCAGTTCATCGCACCAGCTCAAGAACACCTCACGCGAGGCTGTTCTTCCCTTGTACTGTTCGTCATCAGCCCCCAAGGCAATCCACCACACCACACACTGTAGTAGGGTATTACACCACAACGGTGGCCCGAACTAGTATAAACCTCGTGTCCCTTGTGTTATTTGTTGTTTCCAGCTAGGTCACGTGAGGAGATTGGACGTATATCGGTAGGGGAAAGATCTCTGCGCGCACCCCAGTGTTCGAACCTCAAGGGTCACCCGGAACCCGAAATCCGACAAGCACTATTGTCATCCTCATGCATTGTATGTAGCTAATGTTGGGTGCATCATGACTGGATCTTTTCTACCATGAATTACAATGTTTAGTCGCTTCTTGAACGTTGGAGGTGCTCTGTGTTTATGTTTTGCGGTCTCAGAAAGGGCTAGCGAGATACCACTGTTGTCATATTATATCATGGTTGTTCTAACAAAGTGTTGTTGTTTGAGATATCCTATTATTGCTCGCTAGTTGATTATGTCATTGATATTGTCGGATTGCGGTTTTCGGAAAACCCTTGCGAGGTTCGTACTCTGGGGTGCGCACGAAGTACTCTCTCTCCCTGGTCGCTTGCTCAATGATTCCACGGCCTAGCTCGACGAACCCAAAGAACACGAGACATAGGGGTTTATTCTAGTTCGGGCCACCATGTGGTGTAATAACCTACTCCAATGTGGTGGTGGATTGCCTCGAAGGCTAAGGATGAACTTGTACAGTGGATGAATAGCCTCAGGAGGAGAGGTGTTCTTGAGCTTGGTGAGCTGGTGGGTGAGAGGATGGTCTGAATGATCCCTCCTCCCTATGGTGGTGGCTAAGTCCTATTTATAGTGGCCTTGGTCCTCTTCCCAAATATAGGCGGGAAGGGATCACACAACAGCCAAATTTGAAGGGGGACAACTAGTACAAGTTACCCTGACGAAAGTAGTCTTCGCCTGCCAAAGGATCTGGTGGTGATGCTGTTGTGGGCTCTGCGATGACCTCCGTACTGCTGTCCTGCTGGTCATGCTCTTGTTGCACCGATATGGAAACCTTTGCCTGATGCCTCGGGACCCCGCACCTGCGCTTGCCTCCTTAGCACAAAAGAGGAAATTGGTACACTGCGCCCGCTGGTGCCCGCCTAGCCTTGGTCGTCATGGCTCACGTCACGTGAATCTCACGAGGTACCCCTTGCATAGATATCTCCGCTCCTCAGGAGCCAGCCTAGAGAGGCTGCCCCTAGGGAGGTCCTGGTGTCATTTTCCTCGTGAGGCTTGGCCCCTCGCGAGGGTATAGAGTTGTTGCCGCCAAAGATGGGCCGTACCAGGCCGTTGGTGGAGCCATGCTCTGGGCCGCAGGCAGGCAAGTCTGGGCACCCCCGGTCCCAGAACACCGACAGTAGCCCCTGGTCCCAAGGCGCACTCAAGCTTGGCTTCGAGGCGAAGCCAAGGGGCAAGTGCGGAGCGCCGCGGGCTCCAACCGCCTGTGGCCTTGATTGATGCGTGGCGATTGACGAGACGCGGGCACCTCCGCTTCCCCACACTACCTCGGCAACCATTCGACTTGACGAGTCCCTGCTGCATGCAGAAGAAAACCATTATTACCTGCGATCATGGAGGCCGGCGGTTGGCCTCCTTCTGGCTATAAATGAGGAGGGGGGCGGAGCCCTCGTTGCTCATCTCCTTCGTGCCGCCTACTTCTTCTTCCTCCCCCTCGCTTCGCCATCTTGCTGCGGCACCCATGGCGCCGATAAGGAGGTTCTCCGCTGCTGAGAAAGGAAAAACCCCGCGAGGAGCAGGTGCCACTCCCGCCGAAGAAGATGTTCCGCTGCTCTCGCGATGTCGTCGTGAGGCAGGAGGTGACGAGGCCTTGGTACGAGCAGCCTCCTCCAGGCTACCCACTGCCCTCGTACGCCCAAGTGCAAGGCTCCATAGGAGGAGGAGGCGCCCCGCGCCGCTCGCGTCACGGCCGTGGTGGCATGAGCCGCTGACCCACGAACTCATGCTAAGGTGTCCTCCTGCGAGTTCATGATGTGGGCGGCGATGCCACCACGCATGTGGATCAGATTTCCATAGTTCTTCGCCAAAGAGATGCCGCCGAGGGGGGCGCTCGAGCTATAGTTGCAGCATGTCGAATGCAGCACCCCGACAACGGGAGCGGAGGTCGAGGTCGTCTCCGCGGGCAAGATCTTCATGACTCGTGGATGGGGCGAAGTCGCCTGTGTCTACTGCACGGCGGGGGCCCTCGCCATCCACTTCGAGTACGACGGCGCCTCCACGCTGTTCTTCAAGGTCTTCAACGCGGAAGGCCGCCGCCTGGAGTGCTGCCCTGGAGGGGACCACCAGGATGGCGCGGTAGTGGGCGCCGGGCCCCCCCGGACCAGCTGGCAGTTCCTCCAGCGACAGCGACGGCTCATGGGAGTCGAGCGACTCTCCTGAGCTCGATGAGACTCCGGAGATGAGCGACAATAGCTACGTGCCCCGAGCTCCCGGCGTGCCCGGAGCCCAACGATTGCATCCGTTCGTTGTCGTCGATGATCTGGATGGGGATGGCGCCGGCCCCGTGCAGCCCATTGTTGATGATGGCGTCGGCGGCGACGTCCGTAGGTAGGGCTTCCAGAAGCTTCCTTCTTTTGTTCCCTGCGAGGAATCAAGATGAACCCCATGGGGGATAGGGGGAGTGTAAAGAATATGTAGTGCTTTTGTGCCAATATTATTCCCATTATGATGTTTGCGATTGCGCGCCTTGCTTCGGCATTGTTCCCCCTTTTCGTCCTCGCGGCAGCTTAGTGCTCTACGCCGACAGGTCCCAGTCCCCAGGCAGGCTTCAGCCGTCGCTGATATACTAGGTCGCGATGCCATGGTCAAGGCCAGGAGGTGAGCGGTCCGAGGTCCGGTAAGAGCTCCTAAGGGGCGATGCTCAAGAGGCCCCCCTTGGCGTGCAAGCAGCTCCCTAAAGGCAAAAAAGGGAGGCGGCATTGCCGGAGCAAGGCTGCAAGAGTCGATAATCCTTAGTCGCGGTGATGGGCTAACTTGAATGCGTGACTTATCTTAGCGAGCCTGAGGCGATTCCCTGCGCAGTGCCCAATTTACGCGCCAATGATGGTGATACTGCCAAGTTAGGTCCGCACCAGCCCCCCCTTGCACACTCTCCTAAGTGCCATGCGTCCTCGGGTCCCGACCCTCGAGCGAAGCTCAGCCGCCACTCGTATGCCAGGTCGTGATGCCGTGGTCAAGGCCAGGGGGTGACGGATGGAGAGTCAGTAAGAGCTCCTGAGGTGCGGTGCTCAGGAGCCCTCCCTTAACGCGCAAGCGAAGCGCATGAAAAAGAGCAGCTGGCAGGGCCACCGGTAGCTAGGCTCCAGAGATTCTTGCGGGTTAGGGCGAGGAGAGAGTGCAGCTCATAGCCGCGTTTGTCGTCCTGCCATTGATCCTTCCGCAAGAAGATGAAGGCACTGCAGATCTGGTGAGGTGGCATGCACGGAGCGGGCCGCGAGCCAAAGTTCGATCGCACAGGTTTATCAGCGTTGCAGGGACGGACCCGAGCACAAGCGCCATGCCAACATGTGAAACCCCCGTTGCAGGATGAGCAAGTGGTTGATCAGCAATGCGGGAGGCCGCAATGAGTAACAACCAGGTAGGCGATAATCATAAAGCAATTCATGTAAGGAGGCAAGCTAGTTCAGAATAGATGCAAGAACGATACATGCCACAAGGACGGACCCGTGCGGCCTAGGGATGATGTAGCCCGAGGGGCGCCCCCTAATAGAATAAGCCTAAGATGCAAAAAGGTACACGTCGTCGGGACAGGCCCGTGCGACCTAGGGATGATGCAGCCCGAGGGGCGCCCTCAGCTGAATAAACTAGCAAATGTCAGCTTGCACCATCTTTGAAGAGGTGTTGGAGCAGCTGAAGATGCACGCTGAAGGATTCACTCCTCATGTGTCGTCCGACGGCCGGTTCCCAGGGGACCCCGGAGGCTCCGGCTCCTCTCCCCTAGGATTGCCTCGCGCCTGGCCTCGCGAGCCGCCAGGGCGCCCTGCATGAGCCAGTGGAAGGTGACAGCTGCGTTTGGTAGGCCGAAGGGCATGTGAACATAGCTGCGTGGGGGACCCCCGCACCGACCAACGCTCGATTGCCATAAGCACCCCTGAGATGCAGCCCTGCTGAGCCCTAGAACGTTGATCCAAACACGGAGCTCGTCGTCTAGGCCATGACAAGGAGCTGCACCAGGTGGTGGGCGGCAGTCGCCGCACATGGCTCTTGCCTCTTGAAGCTCCATGGTGGTCTTGGTAATGAACTCCTGAGCACCAGGCAGCTCGTGCCTTGTGCCCAGATGAGGGAGATTGCTCTCTGACTATAGCGCCAGAAAAGCTCTTGTCTGCTAGGACTATGTTGGTATTTCTCCAAAGAGGAAGGGATGATGCAGCACAATGACGGTAGGTATTTCCCTCAATGAAGAAACCAAGGTTATCGAACTAGTAGGAGAACCAAGCAACACAACGTAAACATCACCTACACACAAATAACAACACCTCGCAAACCAACGTGTCAAAGGGGTTGTCAATCCCTTTCAGGTAACGATGCCAGAAAATTGTAGTAGATTGAAATAATATATCGCAAAGAAAATAAAGTGCAGCAAAGTATTTTTGTATTTTTTGGTTTAATAGATCTGAATAATAATGCAAAGGAAAAGTAGATCGCAAGAAAATATATGAGGAAGAAGACCCGGGGGCCGTAGGTTTCACTAGTGGCTTCTCTCGAGAAAGATAGCAAACGGTGGGTAAACAAATTACTGTTGGGGAATTGATAGAACCTCAAATAATTATGACTATATCCAGGAAATGATCATTACATAGGCATCACATCCAAGATTAGTAGACCGACTCCTGCCTGCATCTACTACTATTACTCCACACATCGACCTCTATCCAGCATGCATCTAGTGTATTAAGTTCATGGAAAAATGGAGTAATGCAATAAGAATGATGACATGATGTAGACAAGATCCGTTTATCTATTGTGTAGATATAGATCTCATCTTTTTATCCTTAGTAGCAATGATACATACATGTTGGTTCCCTTTCTGTCACTAGGATCAAGCACCGTAAGATCGAACCCACTACTAGGACCTCTTCCCAGATCAAGTTCGCCAAAAAAAAACCAAATATTGGAGAAGAAATACGAGGCTATAAGAGATCATGCATGTAATATATCAAAGAAACTCAAATAACTTTCATGGATATAAAAAGATATGACTGATCATAAACTCAAAGTTCATTAGATCCCAACAAACACACCGCAAAAAAGAGTTACATCATATGGATCTCCAAGAGACCATTGTATTGAAATCAAGAGAGAGAGAGAGAGAGAGATGAAGCCATCTAGCTACTAACTACGGACCTAAAGGTCTACAAAGAACTACCCATGCATCATCGGAGAGGCACCAATGGAGGTGGTGAACCCCATCCGAGATGATCTCTAGATTGGATCTCATGGTTCTGGACTCTGCAGCGGCTGGATGAATATTTCGTTGACTCCCCCAGGGTTTTGGGAATATTTGGGTATTTATAGAGCAAAGAGGCGGTCCGGGGGGAACCCGAGGTGGGCACAACCCACCAGGGCACGCCTGGGCCTCCTGGCGTGCCCTGGTGGGTTGTCCCCTCCTCAGGACTCCCCCAGGTGCAACTAGGGCCCAACCTGTTCCTTCTGGTCCACAAAAAATCTTCGTAAAGTTTCATGGCATTTGGACTCCGTCTGATATTGATTTTCTGCAATGTAAAAAACACGGAAAAACAGGAATTGACACTTGGCATGTCAATAGGTTAGTACCAAAAAATGATATAAAATGACTATAAAATTATTATAAAACATCCAAGATTGATAATATAACAGCATGGAACAATCAAAAATTATAGATACGTCGGAGACGTATCAGAGGGAAGTGTGCCTTTAAGCATGCCTCCACGTGGTGCCCGAGCGCCTCCCTCGTGACATTGGCCAAGTCAGAGGCCCTCCAGAGGACAGCCCCCGTGCCCAGCCTGAGGAGGGAGCCGGGCACGCATTCCTATGTGAGGGGGGAAGGTGCCCCATCCATGGCCACGGATCCTGAGGTGGTGCCACTGGAGACTCCGCCCTCCTGAAGCCCTTGGCAGAGCAGCTACTTCTTCTTGGGGACAGACTCAGGAGGGTAGACATTGCCTTCGTTATCTGGGTCTTCGGCCGCCGCGGCCTGGTAAGCGCACTTGAGAGAGCACACCATGTCCTTTTCCTCGCAGGCGACCGTGATGACGCCGCAGCTCCCTGGCATCTTGAGAACATTGTAGCCATGGTGGGTCACTGCCATAAACTTGGCCAGGGCCGGATACCCAAGGATGGCATTGTACAGTAGGCGGATGTGGGCGACGTCGAAGTCGATGAGCTCAGTGCGGTAGTTGTCACGCTTGCCAACGATGATAGGGAGGCGGACCTACCCTATCGGGGTAGTGGAGCCATCGGTCACTCCTGAGAAGGTCTTGGTTGGCTGCAGCTGATCATACGGCACTTGAAGGCGATCGAACATCTCGACAGAGAGAATGTTGAGCCTTGTGTCACCGTCGATCACTACAAAAATAAGACACATCCGTGACATTTTGGGCCAAATGAAATTTTTTTCTGTCATACATATGACACTTCTATGACGATAATTGTGAAAAAACCCGGTATCATCATAGACGTGGTGGGCTCCTACTTCTATGACAAAAAATCATGACAGAAAATGGGCTTTTCGTCCTGGGTGGGCCGGGGACGCAGCTGCATGACATTCTTTGGGCCGTCCATGACGGAAAAAATCGTGGTAGAAGTGAGGGGGAGGAAAATTTCGGGGAGTTCCCGGTTACGGTGGGAGGTCGGGGGCCGAGCGATGCGCGTTTCTCTCGTACACGTACGTGCGTGTGTGTGAGGCGTTGGCTCTAACTGAACCCGAGCGAGGCGTTGGGCTCTAACTGAACCTTAGCGATTGCACTGCAGGCTACGCGTTACTGAACCCGAGCGAACGATCGATGGCTGTTAACTGAACCCGATCGAGCGATTCCTTCGCTACTGCTGCTAACTGAAGCCGGTCGATTGGATGAACAGTGAGCGTTGCGGGGGGGGGGGGGGGGTTGGATGAACAGTGAGCTGTGGCGTTGCCTCTGATTGAACAGGATCCCGTGGTGTGGTGGAGGGTTGGATGAACAGTAGACGGTGGAGGGGTGCCCGTGGAGGGGTGGTTGAACAGGACCCCGTGGTGTGGAGGGCTGGATGAGAAGTAGACGGTGGAGGGGTGGTTGAACAGTAGCCGGTGGAGTAGCACGCGGTGGAGTCTGGATGAACAGGAGCCCGTGGAGGCTAGAGGAGGTCGACGGTGGCCCGTGGAGGCTGGAGGAGGTCTACGGTGGAGATGAACAGTATCCCGTGGAGTCCCGTTTTGCGGTACGCCGCACCCCTCCCGATCAACAGGACCCCCGTTTCGACCGTAGGAGGTCCGTTTCGTCCGTTTTGCGGTACGCCACACCCGTCCCGATCAACAGGACCCCCGTTTCGACCGTAGGAGGTCCGTTTCCTCCATTTTGCGGTACGCCACACCCCTCCCGATCAACAGGACCCCCGTTTCGACCGTAGGAGGTCCGTTTCCTCCGTTCTGCGGTACGCCAGGCCTCGTTTCCATCGCATGTTCCGTCCAAGCCCTCCCGATGAACATGACCACGCATTCCGTTCTGACCCAGTCGGTTGGCTCCCACGCGTTCCGTTGCCTCCCGATGAACACGACACATTCCGTTGCCTCCTGATGAACACGACGCATTCCGTTGCCTCCCCATGAACACGACGCATTCTGTTGCCTCCCCATGAACACGACGCATTATGTTGCCTCCCCATGAACACGACGACGACGTTGTTTCTCCGTTCTGACCCAGCCATGTACACGAGCCCTCGCCATACGTATGTGCGAGTAGCCGTTCGAGACCCCGCCTGTATGTACACATACGTGGCCGTATTTTCTTTCTTGCACCCTGGCCGCTGTACATACGTGTACATGCTATGTGCGCGCCTCTACATCCACCAGTATATATGTACGTACACATTCATGACCAGAATGACAACACTACGTATGCTTCGACCAGGTGGGTCCCGACTATCAGGCACTTCCTTGCGTGCGAAGATGTAGCTGGTGGGTCCCAGCAGTCAGGGGGCGAATCGTTTTTTTGCACGGACACACTTCCTTGCGTGCGAAGATGTAGCTGGTGGGTCCCAGCAGTCAGGGGGCGAATCATTTGTTTGCCCGGACGCACTTCCTTGCATGCGAAGATGTAGCTGGTGGGTCCTAGCAGTCAGGGGGAAACATTTTTTTCATGAAATACAGTGGCCCGTCCGGTGGGTCCCAGCTGTCAGGTGGAGGAATCATTATTCTCCGCGTAATAAGGAGGCACTTCCTTGCTGCGGTCGTGGACTCAGCTGTCAGCCTCTCCACGTAGAGTCCATGTCTGATGGAAGTCATTCCTTGACCACGTTGACCAGGCCGCGCCGAGAGCACCAGGGCGGTGGACGACAACGAGGCCTAGGAAGGGGACGATGCAGAGCCAGGGAAGATGCGGCAGTGGAAGCCTGCACGAAGAGGAGTACGAGGGTTCGTTAGTTCGGCTGCAGTGTGAGGCTGCCGTCGCCGCAGGGCCTGGCCAGCGGTGGGAATAGTAGGGGGCGGTGAGGCCTCCGCGGCAGCACATCCGGCCATGGGAGGCAGGAGCATGCGGCACGACTGGCGCTGCTTTGGGCGGCTGGAGGAAGAAGACCAGAGGTTGAAGAAGCACTACGGCCGTTGGATGGACATTGTACGGTCACTGGAGCTAGAATCGTTTATATTGACTAAGTTGACAAAGCCCTCCGTCCCCGTCAACTTAGTAGGCCCACAAGTTAGCCTCCCACCAAGGTGGGTCCCAGCTAGTAGGGGGGTATTCATTTTTTGTGCGTAATAAGGAGGCACTTCCGATGGGTCTGAGCTGACAGCAGGGGGAACATTTTTTTCGTGAAATACGGTGGCCCATCGGGTGGGTCCTAGCAGTCAGGGGCAAATGTTTTTTTCGCGAAATACTGGTGGGCGTCCAGTGTGTCCCTGCTGTCAGGTGGAGGATTAATTATTTTCCGCGTAATAAGGAGGCACTTCCTTGCGGCTGCCGTGGACCCAGCTGTCAGCCTCTCCATGTACAGTATTCTTCCGATGGAATTCGGTCGTTGACCACATTAACCACGCCGCGCCGAGAGCACTATAGCGGTGGACGACGGCGAGGCCTAGGGAGGGGACGACGCGGAGCCGGGGAAGAAGCGGCAGTGGATGCCCATGCGGAGAGGAGTACGAGGGTTCACTGGTTCGGCTGCGCTGCCGTCGCCGCAGAATAACAGGGGGTGTGGGTGAGTGGAGTGGAGGGATGACCTGGCCAGCGGTGGGAGTAGTATGTGGGCGGTGAGGCTTCCGCGGCAGCACAGCCGGCCACGGGAGGCAGGAGCAGGCGGCACGACCGGCGCTGCTTTGGGCGGCTGGAGCAAGAAGACCAGAGGTTGAAGAAGCACTACGGCCGTTGGATGGACATCGTACGGTCAGTCGAGCTAGAATCATGCATATTGACTAAGTTGACAAAGCCCTTCGTCTCTGTCAACTTAGTAGGCCCACTATACTGGGTCCCAGCTAGCAGGGGAGTATTCATTTTTTGTGCGTAATAAGGAGGCACTTCCTTGCGTGCGAAGATATAGCTGGTGGGCCCGAGCTGTCAGCGGCGGTAACGTTTTTTTCGTGAAATACAGAGGCCCTTTCGGTGGGTCCCAGATGTCAGGTGGAGGAATCATTATTTTGCGCGTAATAAGGAGGCATTTCCTTGCGTGCGGCAGTGGACCCAGCTGTCAGCCTCTCCACGTACAGTCCACTTCAGATGCATGTCGGTCGTCGACCACGTTAACCACGCCACGCCGAGAGCACCAGGGTGGTGGACGACGGCGAGGCCTGGGAAGGGAACGCCACGGAGGCAGGGAAGACTCGGCAGTTGTTTTTGTTTCCCACGCGGAGGGGAGTACGACTGTACGAGGCTTTACTGGTTCGTCTGCCGTCGTCGGAGAATAACAGCAGGTGTGGGTGAGTAGAGGGATGGCTAGGCCAGCGATGGGAGTACGGTGGGGCGGTGAGGCCTGCGCGGCAGCACAGCCGGCCGCGGGGAGGAGGGAGCAGGAAGTTCCGCCGGCGCTTGTTTGAGCGGCTGGAGCAGGAAGAGCAGAGATTGAAGAAGCACGACGGCCCTTGGATTTACATCCAACAGTATACAGGCCATCTGTGGAAAGCCTCAAATCTGTGGAAAACAGCATACATCCCATCTGCCATTATTTCAAATAATTTACAGCCCATTTGCTAATTCTTACGGGTTTTTTTGGAGCCCATATTCTTTTTGTTAGCATTACAGCCCATATTGTGGCCACGGTTAAAAAATTATACGAAATTTTGCATATGTCGGTGCGGTCTGAACTATTTTTAATCCCGAAATTTTGAGTCACATTCAGACTGATTTTAAAAATAAATGTATATCAATATAAAATCCAATAATTTGTCCACGCATAAAAATCAATGCAATATAAAATCTCAAAATAAAAAAAGATATTTGAAACTAATTGCCGGTTTGATGTGTTTTAAAAATGTACATCCCATTTCTCATTACTGATAGGCCATTTTCTCGGCCAGCCGAATGAAGCTCTCCTCGTCTTGAAAGATTTGTAGCCCAACATGCCTGATAAAGCGACTTAGTTGACAAATCACAAAAAAACTAGGCTAGCCATTTTCAGAAAGAAAAAAAACTACTGGGCTGGTCTGTGGTAAACATAAAAGAAAAGGCTGTCTAGACAGGCCAGAGTGTCCCGCACAGCCCAGTTGACACCCTGCTTCCATCTCAAAAACAAATTAGATAAATTCCACTCCAATTATGGCGATTCATGAAAATGCCACTGCAATTTTCAAACTTTGAAAAATGCCAATGCAATTTTTGCAAACTTTGAAAAACGCCACTGCAGTTTGCAAATTTTGAAAAACGCCACTCCAGACTTCGAAAAATGCCACTAGAAATGGCATGAAATGGCATTTTTCAAAGTTCAGAAATTGTAGTGGCATTTCTCGGATACACTAGATTTGGAGTGGCATTTATCAAATTAACCCAAAACAAAAATAACTGGGTGAGCTGCTGGGTCCCTAGTGTCAGCTGCTCGTTGTGCAATTCTCTCGTTTATTGACTACGTTGACAATGGCATGGGACCCAGATGTCAGAAATCCACTAGGAGGAGCCATTTTTTATTGGCTTAAAATAAGGAGGCACTTGCTTGCGTACTGCCATGACCTTGGCGGGTCCCTGCTGTCATCCTCTCCACGTACAATCATCTCCTGATTGTGTACGCGTCAACTTGCTAGGCCCACAAGTCAGCCTCTAAATCCGTGGAGGACAAATACAACCCATTTAAAAAAATAACAGCCCATTCCATACGTTCAAACGAAAAGTTCAACATTCAGAGCAAAGTAACAGGTCTGATCCACATATAGAGTACTGAACTTCCACGTTGACAACCATCATAACCAAGTTAACAATCTACTCCCACTAATACTCTAGTAGCATACAAGTACTAACTTACTCTTAGCTAACTAGACGATGTCGGCCGCCATCTGTGGTACACGCTAAACGCCGGCACCGGCGTCATGCGCCTCGCCTCGGACTTGCAAGAGGTGCGATAGGGCGCGTTGCTCGCGCGCGTTGGCCCTTTCCATGCCGGCGTGGTCCACCGAAGCTTCGCCTTCCAAGCGGGAAACCGACTTGACGAGCTGGTAGTAAAAATCGGCGTCGGGAATGCGTGCGTGCCCGACATCCTCCAGGGCTATTTGCCGGGTGCCGGCCTCCACGTAGTCGGCCCAGTTGCGGGCGCTCTGCTCGCGACTCAGAGCGTCAGTGCGCTGCTGCTCCTTGTCCCGCTGGCGGTGCAAATCAGCGATACGCTGCTCCTCCGCCAGGCGGTCGCGCTCCAACAACTCCTGCTCCTCCGCCATGCAGTCGTGCTCCAACAACTCCTCGATCTCCACATTGCCATCTAAAGACAGATAGAATGCCTCCTCCCTCCGTCTGCCTTCCGGTGAAAACCCGAACACTAGTTCCGGCGGTGACCACCTCCGGCGTCGCCTACCGCGGACGGGCGGGGGCATGGCGGACATGGCAAGTGACGTCGGGCTGGTGGGGGCTTATGAGGATATGGCGAGTTGGGTCACGGTGGCACCGGAGAAGGCCGGGAAATAGTACTTATAGGCGGAAGGTAGCGCGACGGCCATCGGCATTCAATGCATAATGGCTTAGCACGCCAGCTTGCCGTGGGAAACTAGAGAAACTGAAATTATGATTGTGCCGTCCCATCCCGTCTGGGTCGCACGCCGGCATGGCGGTCAAACGAGTGCACTCAAATCATCTCCCTCCTTGTCAATAATTATTCCACGAATTTAAAAAGCCCACAACAATTAAAGTGTATCTTTTTTCGCATCAGTTAGCTGCCTTAATTACGGCCGCTTGCATACAGGCACTCAGAATCGCTCGTAGGCAGTACGCGAAGCAGCATGCAACGAGTCGCAGCCGAGGTCACGCATGCAGCCACTTAAATCGCTGGAATTAATTAGGCTTAAACTTCTGCATGCCGTTAATTATTGCCATGCCTTGGTCTTGCTGCTTTGCTCACGGGACTAATAAACCTGGACGGAGGGAGTACCTTGGTTGGTGAGAGGTTTGAATTAAGCCCTGCAAACCGGAAAGGAGGTACTAGTACGTGCGTGATCCGCTATTTATTCGTGTAGGATCGAGTAGGTCGTTTCTTGAGTTGAGCCCTGCAAACCAGAAAGGAGGTAGTACGTGCGTGATCCGCTATTTATCCGTGTAGGATCGATAGTGTAGCTTGTGAGTTTCTTCAGAGGTAGGCATTTATATTCAAAAAACTGCCACTTCGCATCTTGCGTCACAAATAAAACTACCTGGAGCGCATTTGTAGGCTAGCTAGTGATCGATCAGTAACTTGTAAACACTGAAGGAACAGAAATAAGTAAATGTTAATGCATCTCAATGATTCAGAGATCATATACAAATATGTAGCTCCAAAAGCAAAGATAAGCCACTTTGGATCTTGCATCGCAACTAAAACTAACTAGTACAATTCCCATACATAAGATCAACATGTTAATGCATCTCAATGATTCACAGATCATATACAAATATGTAGCTCCAAAAGCAAAGATCTAGAAAAAACATTTGTTCTTCCTACTAACATGGATGCTTCTCTTGGCCAACATTCAGCACAAACTGAAAGACAAATTTGTTTGTGAAGTCTACAATTCCTCTTGCAAACATAAGTGGTTTCACCAATAGCTGGAACCATGAGAATGAACCACACATGATGGAGGAACATCCACTGCAATATGATTTGGTCTTATCTCGATCACACCCCGAGACTATTTTTGAAATACAAACTTTAACTTAGGCAAAATGATGCCCATTGTATAATCAGACCAAAGCAATGAAGCACATAGTGTTGGCCAATAAATAATATAGTACTACTTTTCTGCAGTCCATGAGTGACTATCCAATCTTTATGTGTCTATTTTCAAATGGCACTGCATGCAGTGACTATACTATTCTCTTGTGCAGTTCAACCAAAATTGCAGACACTTTGTTTGTTTGCCAAATAGCAATGGGAAGACATCTCTATCTGCACAAATATCAAGAAGCTAGTAAACATATACCACACCTTGTATTTTCGGTTTAAACATGTCTCTTCCGCTTAGCATCTGTCATGTTTTGCACTGGACAATCTGATACAGTTATGTTTTGCCCTGGACAATTTCATACTGAATTGATTTGCTGGTTCAGAGCAGAAATATAGCGCCTATTCTTCATCAGACCAAGGATATCCATGTTCGCAGTGATGTAAGAGGTGAAATCGATACAACCGAAATTGAGCATCCAATCATTGAATCCTGTCCTGCACCTCCAATGTAGGTCCACCCTGCCAATAAATTCACATGCAAACCACTAGTATTACTATCTAATGACAGTACAAAAAGAGTAGCAAGATAGTGGCAAACCATGTACCTTCGTAATGAACAGTTCATAGTGCCACCAATTGGATATAAAGGTTTGGAAAAAAATGCTCCTAATGTTGAACCAGTTGGACTTTTTGTGCAGTTCCACTAAAATCAAGCATCCCTGTTTGCATATATATTGAAAGTGTGATTACTCGAAAAGTGGCACTAGTTGAAGCATAGACTCACAAATATAAGCATTCCAATTTCTTAATGGGAAAAGGTAGCAAGATTGTTTCTAACCACCTGTTTGAAGGAATAAGTAAAGCAACAACGGTTGATGTCAGGAAGGCATACATAGTTTTTTCTGAAAAACCGAGCCATTCCTGACCTTTCCTCTTCTTTTAAGCAAATTTTGTGCAGTTCTACTAAAATAAAATGCCATCACTGCCTTGACAATTCAGTGAAACTGTACAAAAGGAAATGACTTAACATTACATCATGATGTCAGGTATGTAGTCGACAGGCATTAGAGACAAACATACAGACCTCCTCCGATAACATAATGAACATTAATTTTAACAAAGGTGTGACTAGATTTACTGGGATAATTTGAGTGAACTCTACACCCTTTTTCCTTAATATAAGATGTTTTTGCGGTTCAATTTAAAGTACCCAAACGTCTAGTATTTAGAAAAACAGGTAGTAGTTTTCTTGAGCACATATCTGGGAAAGCTTGCCACACTTTATTTATGTCCATATGCTAATGCAACACCATTCAAATACTACAAATATACACTAATCCAGTGGCTAGTGCAACAGTAGAGTAGTTAGTTTATTACAGGGTACAGTACAATGGTTTTACTGAACAGATTTCAATAAACTCTAGCACTGGAAGGTTTCTATAAGAATTAACAATACAAAATGTAAAGGTAACAAGTTTCAGCATTGGTATACTAGCTGTGCATGAACATTAAACCAAAAACAAAAGTCTGAAGGTAACTAGCATTATTAACTAATGATAGTATAAAAAAATTGCAAACCATGTACCTCCAAGGTAAATATCATTTCGAACTTGGGGGGACCTTAAAAATTGCTATCCCAATCTTGATAATCGATTAAACATAAAAACTTGATCAAACGAATCAAGAGAACAGCCGGAGGAGGAGGTGCCCACTCTTGACCTTTCCTCTTGTCTTCATAATTGTCTGTTCAGTTTAACCAAAATAAAATGACATCAGCGCCCTGGCATTTTGGTGACACTGTACAAAAAAATTAACTTATCTCATGAAAGTGAGGTATGTAATCTATAAGCATTAACAGTGCAAAAATCTGAAGGTAGTAACATGTTTCATCGTTGGTATATTGGCTGTGCAATAGCATTAGGATGCCTTAGCTGAAAAATCTTTAATACATCCACAATCAACAGCTAACCCTGAAATAATCCAATGACATTAAATGGCATTGCTTAAATTTATCGGTGGCATTAGACTGAGAGCGGCATTAGTTAAATGTGGCATCACTTTAGTAGTATCATTCCTTGACTTGACTGCTGGCATTATACTAACAGCAAAAAAGTGGCAATAAGAGCATGAGAGGCCCATTCGGACAGTGGGCGCACCGGTACGACGTACCTCCATGGACGCAGAGTGGTGAGGGAGGTATGGTTGCCCAGAGCAACAAATATCCAGGTAGCATATGTGGATTACGTCCCATTTTTGTTCTCTTTAGCCACCTTTTTCCTATGCGAGGACAACAAACCGATCGACCTGGTCATTCTCTATTGCGTTGTCATGCCTTTCTACCCTTCTTCAACCAAGAGACACGAGACTCGTTCCTTAGCTACTGATTTTCCCCTTTTCAACCTAGATGCGGGTTCGATGCCTACTCTCTTGGATAGTACAATCTCCCTTCCTTTCCTTATTCAACCCAGACATGGATTAGTCTGCATGAAGTAGGGTTTCCTTTAATAGTGCAAATTATGGTTTTCGTCTGCGTGGCCAGCAGAGCAGAGGATAGCAAATTGGGAAGATGGTGGAGTGGAAAAAGATCCACATGCAACGACGTGGCAGATGGGGCAATAGAACAAGGTTATGGTTCGAAAAGAGGTAGCATACCTGAGGGTCGGCGGGAAGTGGCTTCGCTCGTGGTCGTCGTCCTCCGCACACACTACGGCAGCGAGCTTGGGGACGGAGGCCATCCCACTCGGGCGCTAGGTCTAAGAGGACGGCCTTGTCGTTAGTGCGTGACCTTGCTCGTCGACAACGAGTGCGTCAACGATGCACGTCCTTTTCTTCCCCGGTGGATCTGTGACCACCGGTGAGGAGGGAGAGAGGGGCCGTCTTTTTTAGATTTGGAGAGAGGGTGGTAGTGTGAGAAGCAAGTGGGCAGCCCTTAGCAAGAAAGCGCTGAAGCTCCAGCCTATATATCTTTTTTATACTACTAGTATTGGAGGAGGAGTAGTGGTAGAGTAGTTTATATTTTCTCTGTGTACAGTACCAGTTAGTCGTGCTTCAAAACTGATCGGCACGCCACTAAAAAAAAGGTCGATAACTAATGCGGCACCTCGGGCCAACGCGGCCAGATCGCATTTTGCACGAGAATTACACACCATGTTTCGTTGACATGTGGTCCCATTCCAACATATCAGTGAGACGACGAGTAGTAGGAGTATTTCCGAACGGACGTGTAGGCCGGGGCGCCTCTTCGTGAACCGTGGCAAACTCGCAACCGTCCACCGACTCTTCGCCTTTCCCTCTCGATTTGGAACTGTTGTCGCATGCTCTTCCTCTCCCTCCTCCATTTTCCTTCAGCCCTACACCCTTTCTTCTGCCATTGTTCGATCATCTTCTCCATGGAGGGAATAGGCCGGAAACGACCCCGTTATTCTTGCCCCGATCTGAAAGATGACGTAGTGGAGGAACTCATTGATCGGTGCGACATCATCACCTCGGCTAGCATGGCAGGTTCGTTCAAGCCCATTCTCGACTCAATTAATAACATCATTACAAGGAACCCAAGAGTCAAGGAGCGGTTTGATCTCCCCTATCTTCTTCGCCGTGACCCTGATGACTAGCGCCGGCACGACAGAGGCCTCGCCCTATGCAAGTTGATGCCGCTTGATAATGATACATATGATGTTAAGATGCCATCGCTTGAGGGCAAGGCTTGGGCGGGCGCAAATGGAGATTGGGTTGTTTACATTGGGTCCAACTGCGAGTGGGAACTTGTGAATGTGTACACTCATGACCGGGTTCCAGTTCCAAAAATCTCAGCAGACTGCCCAGAGGTTGAGCACACCGGTATTGTACGCATGTTCAAATACGATCATGGTGACTGTCTTCTATGGAAGATAGCAATTTGTCAAGTTCCCAACCGCTCTTGGAATTACAACAACTATCAAGTTGTTGCTATCTTCGACAAGCCTGTTGCCGTCCTTGGTGGTTTGACTCGATGGATATTGCTCAAAAATCAGTTTCTGTACACGGATGAGTACTATGATGCAATTCAATACGAGGGCCTTGTGTTTGCTGCCACCACTCGTGGCACTGTTTTTGCATGGGATCCTCGTAGTTTCGGTACGTTTATCTTCCATCGTAATTATAATTGTTTCATCCACATGCATGCGGGTTAGCAAGTTTCCCTTTACTAATTAACCTTCTTCTTGTGTTTCCGAGGTCCTGTGAACATCCCACCACCTATACTTGAAAAATTTTATAACCAAGGGGGAGATGACGATGGTGATGATCACGAGCATGAGGACGAGCAACGCCCATATACTCTGTGGCTCCTAGTAACTAATTCCAATGGATCACCTCTTCTTGTGTGTATACAGCCCACTGATGATGTTACTGCTAAGGAAGCAGGTGTAGTCTCCCATGGTTGCACTCTCCGGACCTATTCCAACACCCGTTGCATGGTATTTGGGATGGATACTAGTGTGCTAGCGCCAACTCCTTCTCCCTGGTACAGAATTGATAGTCTTGGAGAAAACTCGCTCTTCCTTGGACAAAACTACTCGATGATGGTGAAAGGCGATCCAACTGCTGTTGACACAACGTTACTAGTACCATTTATGAGAAGCAACTATGTCTATACCTCGGACATTTGGGTGGTTCCCTACCCTGGTACTGATATAGTAGGCCGCTTCAGCCTGGATGATCAGTCCTGCGTTGGTTTCCAGATCAACAATTGATGGCCCGTCCCAGAGAATCACTTGTGGTTCAAAGCAAGCGTTTCCAACGCTGAGGAATGGTTGAGTTGAAGTTCATTTCATTGCTTGTTATTTGTTGTGTGGTGAAAACTTTAGTATTTATAATGTATCCTCGTTGTCGATGTGGGTTGATGACCTGTTGTATGTAATAAAATGATATGCTTGTGATAAACTTACTAAATTTATGAATGACCTTCGAGTCGCTTCTCTTAGTGAGTGGTGCGACGAGGCAAAAAAATATTTTCCGAATACATAATTGTACGTGCATTGCAACAGGTTATCGGATGAGGCTAATCAACAATAGTAGTACACTATTTGTACTAGCTTCACATGCTTCGCGCGTTGGGCGGGTGTTTTTACTGTAGCCATATGTTAATGTGTTCGCTGTACGTAACCAGCAGCTCGAATCCTCGATACTAGTACTATATAGTAGGAGTAAGTAGTAGGAGTAGTAGGGTGGCATGGGCCAGAACAAGCATTCATGTCCAGGAGTACGACACACGCCACCACCACGACATCCATCTGACACCATATTATTTCTTGGAGTCTGTGCTAGAGCAATCTCTTCAACCTCGTCGTTTCTCTAACTTCAGCCATCGCGCGGCGGGCGAGGTGGGGGTTTGCCTATAGTCGGTTTCCTTAACTGCGGTCCCACTTGTAAGGCCAACTCCAACGCATAACCCCAAACGGACCTCCGTTTTGCACGAACTCCAATGATAATTTTGACTAGAAAAGCAAGACCAAAGAAAACAAGAACCACAAGAATACATTTTACTACTCCTGTAAGTTGGATTAGTGCCTTCTCGATGCATTCATTGTTGATCTGCGGAGGCTCAATCTTGCGTGCTTCTTTCTTCTTCGAGTGTAAAGAAGTTGACGTTGCTTCCTCGCATCTAGTCTCATGTCTAGCCTCTATTCTAGTAGGAGTATCAACAAGTGCACTAATCTCATCTCTAGCCTCTGTGCTAGCTAAAAGTGATAGAACATCTACTAAATTGCGCTCTATCAATATATGGATGTACTCTTCTTCCCAATACAAAAACTTGCATCCATTCTACTCCTACCGTTGCACAATACATGCCTTCTATTTGTCAAAATATATATGTATCTAGACATGTTTTAGTATATAGGTACATCCATTTTTGGACAAATGGAAGTCAAGTATTTTGGAATGGAGGGAGTACATAATAAAATTTTTAAATTAGCACAACTAGTCTAATCCGAGAGCACAACCGAAGATTTGGTCGGGTTCTTCCTCCTTTTGCCGACACGTGGGACATCCAGCATCCAGGTCGTGTCATGAAAGAAAATAGAGTGGTAGTTGAAGCCATGAGATGTGCATCTTGGGTTAAACTGTAAATAGAATCTTACTACTCTTGAGTAACTCCAAAAGCGGCCACCGAAGATCTTTATTGGATTTGTTTTTCATCACCAGCACGTCGAGGTGAAAGATGTGCAGGTTCAGTGGGTCCTCTCACGTTTTCACTGACATGTGGGGCCGCATGTGAGCAAATAGACGATGGGCTCCACGTGTCCGCTGGCTGGCTGAGAAGAGAGTTAGAGGAGGGCTGAGCACGGACTGCAGGGAATTTGTTCTACGTACCTTGATATAGGCTCGATATAGTGGGGTGGCATGGGCGGCATTCACGTCTAGCAGTACGGCACACGCCACCCACAAGAGTCCCATCCGACACCAATTTTCTTGGAATCCGTGCTACAGCCATCTCTTCTCCCTCCTATTTTCTCAGCCATCACGCGGTGGGCGGGGTGGGGGTTTGCCGATAGTCGGTTTGCTCAACTGCGGTCCCACTTGTAAGTGAAAATGCAACACTGCACGCATTCCTGCTTGAGCGGCGTGCCGGACCAACCATGTGGGGGTGCGACACGAACATGCTAGGCTTTTCCTTTTGAACTCGTAACTTGTAAAATTTGGTTCTGCTCCATGGCGCGACCGATAGATAGAAAATAACGATTTTGCCTAGAGTAATGAGAAGTTTGGTGCTGGCGCCGTTCATGCATGGAGTACGTACGAAAATTATGAAGTTGATGCGAAAGGTAAGATAATTAGTGCAGTATCATATACTACTACATGGATTTGACGAAAAGATAAAAATACATACGGATCCATCAACGACATCCTCACGCCCTAGTGCGCCGGGTCACCAACCGACATGTGAGGAGCATCGGTGTTGGCGGCGAGCTCAACGTGCTTCTGAACAGTGTCATCCAAGGTTGCCCTGCGGTCCAAGAAGGCCAGCGTCCGATCGTCCTCCTCTTGCATGTAGTAGTCCTTGTGGATGATTTGCACATAGACGTGGGTGATTATGTCGATGGTGTCTTGCTGCACCAGGCGCTGCGCGGCGAGCGCGACCTCGAGGTGGACATTCTCTGGCGCGACAGCAGGCAGTCGCAGGGCCACCAGTGCGTCAAAGAGATTGTCACCATAATGGCCGTTGAGGGTGGCGGGCATCGCAGAGCCTGGGCGCGTCGGCTGGAGGCTTACGTCAAAGTCGTCTGCAAGCTTCTTGACGACGGTGAACTTGTCGAGGAAACCTACGAGGACCTTGTCGAACAAGGAGACGAAGCTGTCGTCCAAGCGGCCCCTCGCCCTGGCGGCCTCAAGCAATACTACCTGGAGACGTTCCTCGGTGCCGGGCCGCATGCCGGCGTCGTGGACCATCTGGCACAGCCGGCTGATGCTCGCGCTCATCGCCTCCATGGGTCTAGCTTAGCTTCTAGTCAACTGATCTTGCGATTCGAGTGATCACTCTTGCCCTTGGTTAGCGTGCGTAGGTGCGTAGGATTTCGTACTACTCCTCGGCCCTCCACTGCACCTGCCTTTGGATGTATGATAGGTGGGCCAGCCACCCCCTGGGCCCATGTGTCATTCACCCAAAGATAGCTGCCGTAAGTCAATGAAGTTGCGTCCCCCTCCGCGCCGGTGCAGTATAGTCATCTCACCGGACCTCTAGTTGGGGCCAAACGAGAGAAGTTTGATGTTTACTGGTTTATTGGTCCCCTTTGCATTTTGCACCAAGTTTTGACCTTTGATTTAACTAATAAAATGTTAATGTATGTAAACAAAAATGTTGTGTAAGTCAACTTACGAAAACCAAATAATCCCAAAATACTTAGGCACAGTGCATTAACTCCCTCCTTGTTTATTATTTCATGACATATCAACCAATGAGAGATGTGGGCCGTGCATGCTTTCAATGACTTGAGACTACCAAACATGACATGCAGTGTTTAGTTTATTGCATGTAATCATATTAGTACTCTAGTTAGCAGAAAAACATTAAGTTCTCTCGCCGATAGGAATAAAACACCATGTATTTATTTACAGAGGGAGTAGTACATTTTTTATGACATGCATTACTCGTTATTGCTGGTGAAATACTAAAATCCAGATGGACGTGGTAGTACTCCTAAATCCAGACGGTGGTGCTACTAGTACTAGTAGTAGTACTACCAATGTAGTAGTAGGAGTACTAGCACTGTACTACCCGTTGGTCAAATTATTACGTGCTGCTCCTCACAATGAAGTGACAAGACCCTGCGCCGGAGATGACACCTGAGTATAGGCGCCGTGTTCGGCATTACCATAGTCAGCCTCACCGTCTGCAGTCACTATCATCATGGTTGTAGAGCTAGCCTGCTTACAACTATCCCTGTTCAACATAATTTCCCGTGCGTAGATGCCCGTGCATTGCACGGAACACCAATATTGGGGGTGGATGGCTCCGGCAGCGGCCATCGCGCCTGATTTTTCCACGGCCTTCTAGATGTGGTGTGGAGGAGATAAGGCTGATTGTGAGAGACAAGGAGTTATTTGTAAATAGGGAACAAGTGCGGGCATCTTTTTGCAAAAATGGAGAAGCTTGATTTGTATGCGTCAGATCTAGATCCGACGGCTATTGGTGAAAGATGGGAGGCACAACATCATCACCAACTCAGGACCTGTTTGATTTACAGGATTTTGAAAACGCGGGAATAGGACACGGCAATATTACAAGTTTCAAACTGATATTACAAATGTTAGGAGTAATGCTGCACCTACGAAGAGGGAATTACTAGGAAGTTTACGTAAGAACTTTCGTTACTTTAGGTGGATGCAGCATTATCGTACAAACTAAAATCCACCGCCCTAACAAGTCACTAATGGGGAAATAAGTTTTTCGAGTCTCTGGCCACTTGATGTTTCAAAAACAAATTCAGCTTCTGCGGAGACTTTTTCATTTAGGCTTGGACGCTTGCGGTGATCAGCACACCATTCATTGGTGCGCCAGAGAACGCCAAACCTCATTACCTTGAGCACACTTGCCTCCAGAACAAAGAACCTGGCCAATTTAATCTCAGATGTGCTGCCTCGGTAGTCGATCAAGTCAATTTCTGTAAGATGGAGATCAAGGCAATCGATGAGATTGTTATAGTGCAGCACATTTTTCACTTTCGGGTCTTTTTTTATCTGCAAAAGAAGAGAACATATTAGAGCAGCTGACTGCATAAGATTTCCGTGTCATCAAGAGGTACCAATATCATTCGCTCATACGATAGGGTTGGCTGGCTGGTGATATTTTTTCACTCTCTCTCTCTCTCTCTCTCTCTCTCTCTGTTTCCTCTCATTTAACTAGGAGCACGTGAAGAGCTTGGGCATTTGTTGCCTTCCACTATGTGGCCGATGCCATATTTTGCAAAAGTATGCCACATAATACGCGTCGATGTCAAATCAAAAGATTTTGGCACCGCTCTCACGATGTGAGAGAGTTGGCACCGCTGTGCACACAGACCCACATGTATAAACAAATCAATCAAACCAACTACACCAGCCTCTCACTCTCCCAAACAAGTGTTTTTTTATTTCCTTAGTCATCTCTCTCTCCCACGAAGTGGTTTTTCATTGCGTGAGTTAATTTGGCACCAGAGCAAAGTAGGTGATCCAGATTGGGGCACCAGGTGAGCAATGGAGGGGCATGGATGCCAAATGCATCACAAGTGAATTTGGCACATGTTTTGGCCTACATAGCCCACTTTTGTACTCCCTCCGTCCCAAAATTCTTGTCTTAAATTTGTCTAAATACGGATGTATCTAGTTACATTTTAGTGTTAGATACATCCATATCTAAACAGATGTAAGACAAGAATTTTGGGACGGAGGGAATACTACCTCGTATTTAGTATAAAATTTTGACCATAGATTTACCTAAGAAAATGCCAATGCATGTCACTAAAAATTACACCATTTGAAATTATGTTCAAATACGAATCCAACGATATAGTTCTTAGTGACATGCATTAACATTTTGTCAGTTAAATCTATGGTCAAATTTTGATACTACAAAATTGGAAGAGTAAACTAGGACAGAGGTAGTACTTGCTCTTAGGGTAACCATAGAGTTACTGGAGTAGTCTAAGTTACTTTCCACTATGACTAGCCTAGGCTACTATAGTAGTACAACATAAAAACGATGCAGGTGATCACGTGAGAAAAAGTACTAAAAACATTTCTTTCGGTGCAGTGCGTAGATGCAGTTTTGAACACTACACTTGTCATCATAAATTGAGAAAATTAAGAAAAAATTGAGCTACGTTGTGATTACCGTTTACTTATAGGAAAGAAGTTTCACCTCGATGAGTAGCTTCTCCGTGCACGGAAAGCATGTAAGGAATCCAACAACTTGATCCAGATTGGGGCTGATAGATTTTAGTGCTAAGATCTTCACTGTGCGCATGGACTGGGTCAAGCTTGTGGGAATTATTTTATGGAAGACGGTCATAAATACATCAAGAAGAAATTTAAAAATGTGAATTTCAAGAAGACAGAGATGAAGATGAGTGATGTACCTGAACGATTATGGATCCAATAAAGAGTTCAGAGAATTTGGCAGACGAGTACACCAACGCTGTCAATTTCGACGTGTCAATGACCCTGATTTTTGTTGGACCTTCTAGTTCCGATACAAGCAATCTCTCAGGGAAAGGCGCATTCTCAATGACCATAACGTGGAACGGCTGGAGTGATCTCTTCCCAATTGATGTCTTGTTGCGGGGCTAGCAAGACACATAAATCCATCGAAGATTCATCGAGGGGATGTGGAGGCTAATGAACCCGTGGATCTTCTCAAGAAGAAGGTACTCGAGCGCAGTACAGCTGCGGAGCAGGTGCTCCATAGCCTTCTTCGAGATGACAACGTCGAAGAGGTCGAGCTGCTTGAGTTGAGGGAGAAGAAGGGCGGGCGCGGCATTAATCTGGGGAAGATAGCAGGAGATGAAGTTGGCGCGGCGCAGCGTTGGCGTGAGGCGGAGCGCGGACGGCGGCAGAGAGCGACATCGTCCAGCTTCAAAGCTAAGCTCCTCGAGTTGATCTAGGGTGGGGGATAAGAACCACTCGTCGAACTTGGGTTGCACCTTGCAGTTGGTACTGAACATGTGGATGTCAAGGCGTCTGGCTGGCCCAGGGTGCGATGAAAGGATCTTGGAGACTGCGGCCATGCGTTTGCAATCCCCGTCGCAGAGGCAGCTATCGACGGTGAGGTTGAGGGGGACGCAGCGCCAGAGGGGGCGCCACCGCCGCGAGAGCAGGGCGGTCCGCACGGGAGATTTTGTGGGGAGGAGGCCGATGATGATGAGCAGCATGTCATTGGGGAGGCTACTGATGAAGTCCAGGCTCGTCGGATGCGGTTTTGGCTCGAGCCGCCTCCGCTTGTTGGCTGCCTCGCCGTCCATCTCACTGGCGGCGACGCCGGTGTACACGTGTGCTGGTGTGTGTTGTGTGCTGGGTGTGCGCGAGTGCGTCCTTCTGTGCATGCCGCCGCACAATGGTGAATTGTGCGCGAGTGCGTCCTTCGCGCACAAGAAGTTTGTCCTCAATGCGCCCTCAATTTACTAGCGTGCGAGGTGCTACCCCGAGTATTTTCAACTTTGTTTACTTCACCGCATGTCAGATGGGCCTCTAGTTTACTTATTTTCACCCACTGCCACATGGGCCAGCACACGAAGATACGGAACACGAGCTGACAAGGCAGCATGTGGATTGGTTGACCGGTCAACTAAACAATATACAGAGCTATACGCTGACACAGTGAGCGTATAATTGGTCGGTATAGAGAGTTCGAGTGAGAGGGGAGGCCCGTGAGAGATAGCAGAGAGAGAGAGAGCAAGAGCTACTCCCTCCGTTCGATAATGTAGTTCCAACATTTTTTTAAGTCAAACTTTTGAAACTTTGACCAAGTTTATAAAGAAATTACTTATATCTACAATACCAAAGATAAATGATAGTATGAAGTAAGTACATGTTGTGATGAATCTAATGATCGTTCCAGATGTAAATGTTTTTCTCCACATATACCTGGTTAAACTTTTTTGAGGTTTGACTTTTCAAAACATCCATATGCTTATGGACGTGATAGAGTCCCTAACTAGAGAGAGAGAGATAAAAAAGTGTGTGTGCATGTGTGAAAGAGACATGGACAACACACGATAAAAGTAGAGAAAAAGCATGCGTGTGTTATGCAAACATATCACACATGCATCTTCGACAACAGAGGCAAGGTGAGGAGATAGTGTGTGGTTGTTTGGAACCGAGAGAGCAAGAGACCCCTAGCACGTGGCCAAGAGGGGTTTGACAAACAAGGGAGAGAGGTCGAGAGAGACATAAGAAGAAAATGCAGACATGGGGAGGAGAGAGAGTGTATGTTTGTCATAGAGAGATCCCCTGGAGATCATGATGGGACTACATGGGTGCGAGATCGAGTGACAAGGTGTGTGCGCGATAGAAGATGCCCCGAGAGATATCGAGATAGACGTATGGATGGAAGGAGACAATACGTGTGTTCCTGATGGCTAGTAAGAGATAATCATACTTAGGAGGGGGAGTGCTTGCGCCTATGATGGAGTGAGGGGTTATGGTACTTAGTGGGGTGCGTGTCACATGGAGAGAGAACAAGGGCGGAGAGTGTTGGATGGGTCTATATGTATAGCGCGAGCGAGACATGTGTATGTGTGAACCAGGGAGATATAAGGCTAGTTTGGCTTGCGTCCTGAGCATCTTTTGCCTGGCCTGGGGTTGTGGCTGGATTTCATGCACGCTTGTTTGGTTGCTACCCTGTGAAAAAGAAAGTCCGCCTGGCCTGGATTCCCTTGCACTTTAATTAGCCCGGCTGAACTCCAGACACTGCAAGTAGCCTAGCCCAGGCGACCGATTTTGAACGCCTGGCCGTTCCTGGTCGTGTGGCCACAAGGCTAACAACAACATGGATGGATATTAGCATTAAATAATTGATGCATGGATTGATTGATGGGACGTTGATGCTTTGCCTGGCCCAGGCATGAACCAAATGCTTCAGCACCACACAAGCCTGGCCAGGAAGAAATATTTTACATCTCACGTCCACACCAGGCAGTACCGGCCATCAAGGCATGAGGGTCAGGTCACGAACCAAACCGACCAATAAAGTTTGAGAGAGATTGAGGAGCCCCGATAAGGCTGAGTGGTGCGTGAGATAGCTGAGAGGGGGAAAGAGATATTCCATCCGCTCGATAATGCGGTGCATGTAAATTTTTTAGAAGACAAACTTTGGAAACTATGATCAGGTTTACGCAAATGTTATTTATATCTACAATACCAAAGAGACATCATACAAAACTACATCTCATGTTGAATCTAATGGTATATGTTTGCCGTACTAGATGTAATTCTTTTTCTCCACGTACATGGTCAAACTTTGTGATGTTTGACTTTTCAATAAATCTATATGCTATGGACCGAGGAGAGTGTCTCAGTCGATACAGATCAAGTGCGTGTGAAGGAGAATGAGTACATGTGCAAAAAGAGTGTATGTGTGAAAGAGAAAGTGACAACAAATGATAAATTAGAGAGATTGTGTGTTTTTTCGTTTCTTATGCGAACATATCACGCATGCATCTCCGAGATGGAAAAGCGAGGCGAGGAGATACACAAAGATAGCTAGTGTGTGATTGTTTGCAACGGAGAGAGACACCCCTGTAGCACATGTCCAATAGAGGTCTGGCCAACAAGGAACAAAGGTCGAGAGGGGCACATGGATGGCATGGACGCATGGGGAGGGAGAGAGGGTGTGTTTGTGATAGAGAGATCCCGTCGAGATCGTGAGGGGACTATATGGGTGGGAGATTGAGGGAGTGCGTGCGCGATAGAAAGATGCCCCGAGAGAAATCGAGATAGACCATGCACATGTTTGTGATGGAGACTAAGATTAGCTAGTCAATACATATAGGGGGGACTGCGTGTGCCTACAATTGAGTGAGAGACCATCATAATTGGCTAGCTGGGCATGAGATTGTGTGTGTGCGCGTGTGAGATGGAGAGATAACGAGGGGGGAGATAGAGTTTTAGATGGTCCTATCGAGTGCGAGTGAGATATGCATGTGTATGTGTGACCCAGGTGGATGGAGAGTTCGAGAGGGGGGGGAAGAGCTCTGAGACGACATATTGGTGCGTGAGAGAGTTAAGGGCAAAGAGCCAAGGAATTTGTGTGTGTACGATGAGTGCACCCAAGATATCTAGCTTGGACTAGCTAGAGTATCATACATAGTGTGCGAGAGAGACCTATAGATGGTGTATATATGCATGCGAACTAGAAAGACCCCCCCACACACACACAAAGAGAGAGAGAGAGATGGAGAGAAAGGCAGAGGGACCAACAAGGTTTTTGTGTCGGATGCGTGCGAGAGAATTGAAGATTGTCGGAGAGAGAGAGAGAGAGAACAGGAGTCCGGGAGAGGGGGAGGTCGTGTTTTATGCATCAAAGACTGATATAAACCATGTTTCGATATAAACTTGCATTCAAATATTTAAATTGGAGAACATGTTGTCTGCAATCCACACACGAACGGATATATGCGTATATCAAACAAGTTCATTAATTTGACTTTCAACATGTTCATGGAGTACTATAATACTATACAGCATGCTACTCGATTAAGGTGTTTAATTTTGGATTAAGTTCACTATTTTGACCTACTGGACGAGCTATTTCATTGAATCGAGATATTTCATTTTGGGTTTGATTCGCGTTTTTGAGTGGGTCAACTATTTGTCATATAGTAAATCGCTAGCAACGAGCATGTAAAAACACATTACTCCCGGTCATCATCTCTCCATCTAAAAAAGAAGTGGCAAGCTAATATTTCAAAATTTGATCCGAATCGACTTGGTAAGGTAGACGTGGATGCTCGTTCTCCCAAAATTTGAACGAACCGTTAAACATCCTCTCTGCTCGGTGGAATTAGCCCGAGCAAATAAATGGGAGACGAGAAATTACCGTCGTATGTGGGACACACATCAAGTGGCCCGTTGTACATCGAGGGTAGGTTCATAACTTCATCCAAGCGCGCCTTCTCCTCGGCCGAAATGACATGTGCCGAATAATTCATAAACCATGGTTAGCAAAACACGCTCTCCTCGCCCGAAATAGCTCGCGCCCACTATTTCAAAACACGCGCTCCTCGCCCAAAATCGCTCGCGCCCACTATAGTTCAAAACACGCCCTCCTCGCCCGAAATCGCTTCCGCCCACTATTTGGGGAGAAGCAAAGTTACTCTACTATCCCTGACCCTCAGTACACAGACCCAAGCCGAGAAGCCTATAGGCAAGGGTAGAACTGTAACTCCCCCTCACATTTCAGACAAATGCGTCCGCCCCCATTCATACCTCGTGGGCGCCAAATCACCTTCTCTCCGGGAAGCTCCCTTCTCCTGAGTCGCGAAACCTCAGCCCCACCTCCATGGCGCCCCTATCGCACCAATTTCACAGCCGCCCTCCTCCCTAATGTCGGAGACGCTGTCCATTTGCCGTCGTGCACTGGGCCGTGTGCCTCTTACTCCGTGTTGCTGGTGCTGCCTCAACGACGGCCGCGTGAACCGTACCGGAGCTGATTCACCCCCGCCGTTGTTCACGGTGCCGGAGCGGCTCCAACTTCGGATCCGTCCAGAGTCCTGGCGCTGCTTCCGCGTAGCCGTCGACCGTCACGACATCGCTCTTTCCCTACCGCCGGTCGCCACTGCAACCGCGCCGGCCACATCGACTCGGCAGCTGGACCTGCCTACTTCACCATGCCGCCAGATAGGTCGCACCCTCATCTCAAATCACTTTACTTAGGCGTCAGTTGTCTGAGTTTTTATTCTGGGCCAATAGATTCCCAATGGGAAGCAGCACCCCTCGAGGTGGCGGAGCTCCTAGGCTGCCGGTTGGCTGGTGTCTAACATAAGGGTGCGGGGCCGCAAGTTCGCTGCGGAAGCAGCGCTTAGATGGCTATCTTTTAGAGTTGCGTGGGTTGAAGGTACTATCGCCGCCGGATCTGGATGATGGGGAGTCTTTGTGGATTGGCCCGGGGGCGGCACAACCACGTCAGTGCGGTGGGGCGGGGAGCAGGATTTTGGCCGGGGCCATGGACGACGGAGGCAGGCTGCTCTGCCGTTGGTCGCTGGCTCTTCGGGGAAGATTTCGAACAGTGTCAGACGGGAGGCACAAGACGGCCATCCATCCGGCGTAGATTGGACAGTACCAAAATAAAATAAAATCGTGTGACCCCAATTTAGTCTTCAGTCAACAGACGTGTGACCACTCTCGTACCTTTCTGTCGATCTCTTAGTGTATTTCTTCAGATCAAAGAGATATGTCGTTCTTAACATTATGCGTTATCTGCATCTTCAGACACACCGTCTTCCGACTCACCGCAGCTGCTCCAACAAGGGAAGCATACACCAGAAGGGAGCTATAGTCCCCACTCAACAGTTCCCTACATCGAATGCACGTGCCCGACATGGACAGCCACAACAACTACAGGGCCATCGACAAGTCAGCACATGATGCTCACTCCTATGGATGGCAGCCAGATAGGTTGTACCCTGATCTTACTTGTGTGCAACATTTATGGCTTTGTTATTCATCTAAGCATGGAAAATAGATCATCACATTTCACTGTATATTCATGCTGATCTCTTACGGGTCTTGTTCAGGAGTTAACGTTGTTCCATAGTTCAGCTAAGATACTTGTTCTTTAGGTAACGTTGTTCCATAGTTCAGCTAAGATACTTGTTCTTTAGGTAACGTTGTTCCATAATTATCATCCATCAGCCAATGCTATCCCACAGGCTGGTGATTATAGTATTATACCACTTCTAGTATTACCTATGTTGTTCTTTAATACTTTTGTGTGCCATCTAGTTAATCTCGAGTACAAACGATACATATTCTATAGCTTTCATCTGTGTTCTCCCTTTAGTTTATGAGACCTGTTGCTGCTAGTTAACCCCAGTCCTACTATTTATGTTGTCTCCTACGGACACTCATTACATAAATCCAAGGTTGGGAAAAGCGGTAGGCGTAAGCGGGGCGGTTGGCCTTTGCCTAGTGCCTAGGCAGTGCCTAAGCGCCCTAGGCGTGGCCTAGGCGGTAATATAGTTTTTACTCGAAGTGTGTTTGTGACTTTTATATGGGTGTTGATATTAATTTAGGGCATATGAATAAGGTAATTACTGGCTACTCCCACTGGAATATAACCTGCTTGGCATATCTGTGCAGTATGTGGCATGAATTCTTGCTTGAGTAGGCAATTCCTTGCTTTCCCTGCCTAGACCTCCATTTATGCCCTAGGCAAGGCGTTTGTCCATTTCCTAGCGCCTAGGCGTGCCTAAGCGCCTCCTAGGCACTGCCTTTTCCAACAGAGCATAAATTAAACTACTAGTTGTCTTCCATGCATGTCAGATATAATTGCACACACTGATATATCCACAAGAACCTCACGGAGCAATGTAAAGGCCAATAAACTTGATGTCAATGATACCCAATATGATGGAACATGTAAAGGAAGTTCTTCAGAAGACTTGCAGAAAGATGATGAATCCTCTTCACCCCACAAGGTCCTTGCTCTAACTTGGCCTGTGATATGGGTACAACATGCATATAATGTCCTGGAGTGTATCTACTTTGTTGCAATGCCATGTGCTTAGCATGCTGATCATGCATGTAAATATGTCATGCCTTCCTGTTTTTCAGTACCTATTCCATTCATGATAACATGTTTTCAAATTCAAGTACTGTCATTGTACTCTATCGCAATGCCATCTGCTTAATTTGGACATCATGCTTCTGAATATCTTATGCATTGTTATTCATCAGTATGTACTTCATCTATCTACCATACCATGTTTTTTACATTGAAGCATTGTTCTAGTGCTCTGTTGCAATGCCATCTTATTTTCCCAATCATACACGTGTATGTTGCCTTAGTTATTTCTGTACGTATTCCGCTAGCATACAGTTTTACATTCAACTAGTCTTTTTTTATTGTGTTGTCCTGTCGTATCCCTAGCTCTTACATCATACTCCCTCTGTCCGGATTAAATGTCGCAGAAATGGATAAAAATGGATGTATCTAGAACTGAAATACGCGTAGACCCATCCATTTATTTCCGGATGGAGGGAATACATGTCAATATGTCATGCCTTTCTATTCTTCAGTACCTATTCCATCTCTCTGCTATCGCATGTTTTATAATTAAAGCACCATTCTTCTATACAAGGCATGCAAGGGGAAGACGACTATGTTAGAATCTGAAGGGTTACAAACAAGGCCTTTGCAAAAGATCCAAAAGCCAGGAGATAATAAACCAACTCCAGTTTTTATAGATACTGCTCCAGCACAGAGAAACCCAACTCTTACTGATAATAAGTAGATTCCAGTGGCCAAAGAACTAGTCCGCTCCAGTCCAGCAAAGATATGTCAACTCAATTCTAAGAAGTGTGTGCGTATCCTTGCATCATGAAATTTTATAGCATGCTGATCATATTTTCTACATGTTTCTTACCCATCTCCCTTTTAGAAAATAAGCTTAACAGATAGAAGATTTTCTGCAATGGTATCGTTTATGAGGAAAGATTCTTGCAGGAATTCTCTGTGCTCCAATGTAGATGTAAGTACCTGTTGTATATCACTATATTTTTACATCAGCATGTATTTTGTTAATCGGCGTGAATCCAACCTTTATCTGATCTAAATTTAGTTGTAGCAAAATGTATGATTAAAGGCCACAATGTTGATTTTTGCAAGGAAAACTACATGGTAGTTTTGCATCCTGAGCTGCATGAGTGTACTATCTCATATCAGTGGGTTTGAATACTTTGGTTATGCAGTGAGTTTTTCAGTGTTTTTTTACTGTGTTGTCCTGTCGTATCCCTAGCTCTTACATCATACTCCCTCCGTCCGGATTAAATGTCACAGAAATGGATAAAAATGGATGTATCTAGAACTGAAATACGCCTAGACCCATCCATTTATTTCCGGATGGAGGGAATACATGTCAATATGTCATGCCTTTCTATTCTTCAGTACCTATTCCATATCTGATGTAGCATGTTTTATAACTGAATCACCATTCTTCTATATAAGGCATGCAGGGGGAAGACGGCTATGTTAGAATCTGAAGGGTTACAAACCAGGTCTTTGCAAAAGATCCAAACGCCAGGAGATAATAAACCAACTCCATTTTTCATAGATACTGCTCCAGCACAGAGAAACCCAACTCCCATTGATAATAAGCAGATTCCAGTGGCCAAAGAACTAGTCCGCTCTAGTCCAGCAAAAGAATGTCAACTCCATTCTAAGAAGCGTGTGCGTATCCTCGCATCATGAAATTTTATAGCATTCTGATAATATTTTCTACATGTTTCTTACCCATCTCTCTTTTAGAAAATAAGGTTAAACGATACAAGACTTCCTCCATTGGGATCGTATTCGAGGAAAATATCCTGCGGAAATTCTCTGTGCTCCAAAACTGATGTAAGTACCTGTTGTATATCACTATATTTTTACATCAGCATGTATTTTGTTAATCGGCGTGAATCTAACCTTTATCTGATCTAAAATTAGTTGTAGCAAAATGTTAAAGGCGCCAATGTTGATTTTTGTAAGGAAAACTGCCAGTTTTGCATACTGAGCTGCATGAATGTACTATCTCATATCACCCACATTACTTAATTGTAGTGCTTCTCTGGTTGCCCATTCATTCATTGTGTCAATGTTGCTTTCGTATTACCTTACCTGGCTGATGATAGTTGTGCCATATTGTGTTAATTTGGTGTAGGCTAGTTGCCCAAACATTCGTTGTGTCAATGTTGCTTTCCTATTATCTGACTTGGCCAATGATAGCAATGCTAGTGTGTTAATTTTGTGCAGGCTACTGAAGATAAGAAGACAAACTCTGAAAACAGCAAGGCAACCCCATTGTTTCTTTCCAGTAAATCTAGGACAGGTAATATGGCAATAACTCATGATTAATCTGTTTGGTTCCCGTCCTAATTTATGTTATGATGCAGTGGTCGAGACACTCTCCACATCAATAATACAAGCCTGTCAAAATCGCCATCTAAATCTGTTCAGTATCCTCTGTCTCGAATGCAACGGAATAAATGTATGTTTGTGAACCAATTAATGGCTGAAGCAATGATGGAAATGGTGGATGAATCAGAGGTGCAGAGTCATGCGACAAAACAGCTGATCAATGTTTTCAGAGACAGTGTAGCAAAGTAGCAAGAACTTGCCCACATGCTTATGGGCGTCATCTGTGCTGAGGTTGCAGATTGTGACGTTGTATATGGTTAGGTTCTGCTCATTTATTTGCACTGGCATCAATCTTTGATTGCCCAGTGGATGTAATTTCCTGTAATATATGCTGGATGTGCAACGTTATTCCCTATATGTCGTACCTTTGCTTGATCGGTTTTGGTCCTGTGCATAATTGCTCGTCGTAATGGGCTCAAATTATCTAATTTGGCCTAAAGACATGAATGAACTTTAGTGGGCCCATTAAGTTAATGGGCAGTTACTAGGCCGAAAGTTAATGGTCGGCCCTCTTACCTCACGGTCGTTAACAAGCTGACATCGAAGTGGGCAACAGGTGGCCTGTAACATCCCAAAATTCTAAATTTTGGAATGCTATATAAATAGATAGATTTGATTGATTGACTGAAATTGAGTGAAATCCATGACATATGTGAGATTGTTTTTTAATGGTTCAACTTAAGGTGGCAATTAAATACACATCTGGGTGGATTGAGGCACCTGGAGTACCCAGTGTTGCCTGTATTTTTGGAAATCCCGGAGTACCCGTGTGATCTTCCTATGGACCGCCACCCAGGCTCAAAGGGATCATAAGACTATTCATGCTAGAAACTTCCGTGTGCAGCCACAAGCTATTATGGGCTCTAGCATAGTTGAGTAAGTTACGTGAAGCTCTTGAAGAGGTAGATCCGCAGGTAGTGGGTTTGTAGGTTTGGTATGGTCTACCAGGAGATGGGAGTTAATGTTTCCGAAAGACTGTGTCTCGGTCATCCGTTTCTCAAACAACATGAAGTGCGAGAAAATTTAACGGAGGCGATCGAGTCTTGTGGGGAAAAGTGCGCAAACCTCTGTAGAGTGTACAAACCAATCATGGTTAGCCGTGTCCCCGGTTATGGACATCTTGAGTCTCTGGTACTTGGATTATCCTATTGATCTCATCACGTTACTTAAATAATTTGTTGGGTTATTGTTGTTAATTTGGGATTGAGTTGGAGGAACCTTCTCAATATTTTCAACCAACTTTGTAGTTAAATAAAATATATTCCTTTGCAGTAGGTAAAAATTGGCTTTTCGCAAAAACATTATAACCATAGAGCTTTTCCACCAGCCATATATGCATGTAGTGATAGCTATTATTCATCATTATCCTCTGGTGTGAATTTGCCAGTACATTCAATGTACTGACCCTTTGTGGCTGCAACGTCTCATGTTGCAGGATTCTTACGACGAGTAAGTGATACGTTAGGGTTACGATTTCTACACTCAACTTTGCCGTTGGTGTTGATGGGAATCCACAACCTTGTTGTTACTTCCGCTATTTGGATTGAGGTAATAGTATTTACATTATTTTATACATGTGATTTACCTCTATTATAAATCCTCGAGTACTGTGTGTGTCAGCATACCGATCCAGGGATGACACTTAAGCACAGAGACTTGACCGTCTAAGGTCGGGTCGCTACAAGATGGTATCAGAGCACATGTTGACTGTAGGATGTGACTCCTAGAAACTGGCAACCCCATAGGAAAGATTTTCTCTATAACTTTCTTTTCAAAAAAGATCTTTTACCTCTCCTCTCTTCTAAGCTTATTCAAATATTCCCTTTAGTGAGACTATATCCCTTTCCCCTATTGACCACACGAAGATTCGATTGAAGAGATCACTCCAAGAAGTACAAGATATCGGACAACTAAGACCACTTCGGAATGAAGAGGATTTTACCATGTATTATAATAATGGAAACTACAACGGTTGAAGACTCCGAAGACTAGGAGAATTTGGAGGCTATGAAGAATTTCCAGATTTAGCATGACCTAGTAAGGCTACCATTATGGAACTTAACAGACTATGGAAGCCGTCAATACCTGAGATCAAGGTGTGTTGGAGAAAGACCGGAACATGGAGCATTAGAACTCAAAGTTTTGTCAAGAAAACCCGAAGGCAGGAGATATCAACTATGGAAGATAGCCCATGGCAATGACAAGGGCAGAAACATGGTTATCCGTAATGTCGTCGCCACTGATACTATGGTCACCGTGCTGAGTAAGCATGCATTTCTTCGGAAGGATTGGATGTTAGAAGGTTGATGGAGCATCTGTCAACAAAGGATGCAGTTTTAACCTTAGCCGGTGTATCACCAGGATCTGGAGTAGTACATCAAGAATTTTAAGATGGAGCTCCAGGAAGCCCTATTAGACAAGGAAGCATTTTGTGAAGAACTCAGGAACTAGAAGCTGAAAGTAGCCAAGCTGGAGGAGCTACAACCTCGAGATACCGCAGATTTGTCAGGAACTGAAGGACAGTAGGGCCATGGTTCATGCCAAGGATGTTGAAACCCAGAAGTTTGGAACGCAACCCCAAAATATTGAAGGACGTCATGAGAGACTTCGCGTCGACAGAGATGATCTGGCAAAAGAACTTGGGAAGGACAAGCATGATCGGAAGTAGCCATCAGAGACATGAACAAGACTTGAGGAGTTTAATGACTTTGAAGATTTATTAATCTTTAGAAGACCAACCCCTGTTATATACCTACGTTAGATGCGGCGATTGTGAGCTGTCATTTGTTTGATGTTTTTCGACAGCCACAATAAAAATCTGTCTTTTCAAAAACTATTGGTTGTATTGTGTGTATCCCTCTCTATCTCTCTTATCTCACCCCAAAACCCATGGACCCAATAGAGGATGAATGGAGATGAGCTTGTATTTTCTGGACCGATGAGTCAGTTGGAGACAGACTAATGGATTCAGAACATGGAGGATCACATGAAGAATAACCCTATAGCCGGAAAGGATATGGCCGAGCATGCTCTTCAAGTTCTTTGAAAGAGGTGCTGCTACTTGGTGGAGGATGTACCAAACCATCAATGGAAGGCAGGGAGTAACCACTTGGAAAGAATTTAAGTTGACTCTGCCAAAGTCTAGGTTTGTGTCCCAGAAGTTGAAGCCTTATGGAAATGATATGAAGAAGCTCTGTGCATGCAAGCTCTGTGGAGAAATAGGACACAACCATAAACAAAACAAGGACGAATACCCTCATAAGCGGAGGATTACCAAAGGAGTTAGCCAAGGATCTCAGGGAACTTCGGTTGGAGATTGTTCCCAAAGGTTTTGTTGCAGCAATGGAAATTCAGTCTACATTGTTGGAAAAGATCCGAGAAGCTCAGAAGGATGAAAAATAGATTGCTGAGGTAAAAGAGAGGATGAGTAAAGGAAAGACCAAAGGTTTTCGTAAGGATGAGCACGACACCTTATGGTTCGAGGACCGTGTATATTTTCCCAATAATGCAAAGATCAGGAAGAAAATACTTCAGGAGGCTCATGACTCACCATACTCGACTCGCCTGGAAACACCAAGATGTATTTGGATTTGAAGGAGTGTTTCCGGTGGACTGGTATGAAGAAGGATATTGCGGAGTGTGTGGACGTAGGTAATGTATGCCAGAGAGTAAAGGCAGAGCATTAGAAGCCAGCAGGATTACTATAATCTTTGCCGATAGCCGAATGGAAGTGGGATAAGCTTGGCATGGATTTCATTACCGGATTTCCCAGAACCCGATCGGGATATGATTCTATCTGGGTAGTAGTTGATTCGCTTGACCAAAGTGGCTCACTTTATCCCAGTGAAAACCACCTATACAAGTGCGAAGTTGGCCAAGATGTATATGACCAGGATCGTATGCCTGCGTGGAGTTCCAAGGACCATCTTATCAGATAGAGGAACACAGTTTACCTCAAAGTTTTGGAATCAGCTGCACTAGACTTTGGGTACTAGGCTAGAGTTCAGTACAGCCTTTCATCCGCATACAGATGGATAGACCGAGAGAGTCAACCAGATTCTGGAGGACATGTTGAGAGCGTGTGCGCTAGATTATGGATCTAGTAGGGATGATAATCTACCTTACGCAGAGTTCTCATACAACAACAGTTACCAAGCCAGTTTGAAGATGGCCCCTTTTGAAGCTTTGTATGGGAGAAGGAGCCAGACACCATTGATGTGGGATGAAGTTGGAGACCGTCAGTTGTTTGGACCAAATGTGATCAAGGAGTCAGAAGAGAATGTTAAGTTGATTCGAGATAGACTGAAGGTAGCTCAGTCCGGGCAGACGAGTTATGCAGACTCAAAAACGGAAGGAGGTAGTCTATGAAATTGGAGATAGAGCATGTCTTCGTGTGTCCCCTTTGTGAGGAGTTAAACGATTTGGAGTTAAGGGAAAGTTAGCCCCGAGATTTGTACGACCATACCATGTTTTGGAGAGTATGGGAGAAGTGGCCAACAAGTTGGAGTCACCCGAAGGACTGTCAGGTCCCCTGTACGGACGCTTGACCCTGGAAAGGATAATGATGTTCCATGAAGTGGAATATGGACTTCATAAGTATAAGTTTTTATATCGGTATGTGGGATATCCCATGAGGATGAAGAGATGAATTACTATTGGATATAAAGGAGGTATGATGTTGGTATTATGGAACGATTATAACTCCATGATGAGTTTGAGTAATCACGTCTTAGTCTTGTACAAATAGAAGGAAGGGAGACAATACAATTGGATGGATTTTAAGTATGCTAGGAAGCTGGAAGTTGGATGTTGGAATAACGATAAGTTCCCCAGAGGATAAGTTCAAGGTTTACAAGTGATGGGATGGGCCATAACCCACTGGCCCCAGGACCTGCCAAGAAGCAAGCACATTCTTGCTGAAGGAAAAACCCTGGGAGAAGTTACGATTTTATCGACAGACGATCTTATAGGAGTTACGCAAAACCTGAGGGTTGTGAAGGAACGGTAGATGTTTGTTTGGCTTGCAGAATTAATGGATTTAACCGAACTTGGTTCGTTGACAAGAGAAATTCTGCAATGCTTGTGAGGATGACCGAGTGTTAGAATGCGAGATTCGCTAAACCATATACCGGGTAATGATTTGGGTGCGGGATGGATTGATCACCATACCGACTCACTCTTATTATTTGCCTTGCTATATGGGATGGTAAATCTGAGTGATTTACCTGTAGTAGAGAGACGATGATATTATACCCTGTTTAAACCTTAGAATGGTATAAGTATTTTCCCTTGTACAAGGCAGCTTTTGCCAACCATAGGTTATACGGTGAGGATCAACCCAGACCCATTTCCTGCAGGAGAAACCATAATTGGATTACCGCCATGAGATATCGATAGTTGTTTAGTTTTGGCGCTACACCCGTCAGCTAAGAAGACCCAGTCATGGATGAACCTTACCAAGATGAAAGGACAGAAGAATTGCGGTAAAGGTTATGCCACTACCAGAAGATCCCAGAGAAGGAATTTTCCTGAGAATTTGAGAAGACCGGCCCTGTCAAGAATAAGGATGGAGTATATGAGTTTACATGGAACCCTTACCATGTTTCTAAGGGTGGTAGCACCCCAGACCCCTAGAGACGATCGATGGATTTTGAGAAGACCCCGACCCTAACCTATTTCTTTCTAGGCTCTCCGAATCTCGAGGACGAGATTCATTTTAAGGGTGGTAGGTTTGTAACATCCCAAAGTTCTAAATTTTGGAATGTTATATAAATAGATAGATTTGATTGATTGCTTGATTGATTGACTGAAATTGAGTGAAATCCATGACATATGTGAGATTGTTAATTAATGGTTCAACTTAAGGTGGCAATTAAATAAACATCTGGGTGGATTGAGGCACCTGGAGTACCCAGTGTTGCCTGTATTTTTGGACATCCCGGAGTACCCGTGTGATCTTCCTATGGACCGCCACCCAGGCTCAAAGGGATCATAAGACTATTCATGCTAGAAACTTCCGTGTGCAGCCACAAGCTATTATGGGCTCTAGCATAGTTGAGTAAGTTACATGAAGCTCTTGAAGAGGTAGATCAGCAGGTAGTGGGTCTGTAGGTTTGGTATGGTCTACCAGGAGATGGGAGTTAATGTTTCCGAAAGACTGTGTCTCGGTCATCCGTTTCTCGAACAACATGAAGTGCGAGAAAATTTAACGGAGGCGATCGAGTCTTGTGGGGAAAAGTGCGCAAACCTCTGCAGAGTGTACAAACTAATCATGGTTAGCCGTGTCCCCGGTTATGGACATCTTGAGTCTCTGGTACATGGATTATCCTATTGATCTCATCACGTTACTTAAATAATTTGTTGGGTTATTGATGTTAATTTGGGATTGAGTTGGAGGAACCTTCTCAATATTTTCAACCAACTTTGTAGTTAAATAAAATATATTCCTTTGTAGTAGGGAAAAATTGGCTTTTCGCAAAAACATTATAACCATAGAGCTTTTCCACTAGCCATATATGCATGTAGTGATAGCTATTATTCATCATTATCCTCTGGTGTGAATTTGCCAGTACATTCAATGTACTGACCCTTTGTGGCTACAACGTCTCATGTTGCAGGATTCTTACGACGAGTAAGTGATACGTTAGGGTTACGATTTCTACACTCAACTTTGCCGTTGGTGTTGATGGGAATCCACAACCTTGTTGTTACTTCCGCTATTTGGATTGAGGTAATAGTATTTACGTTATTTTATACATGTGATTTACCTCTGTTATAAATCCTTGAGTACTGTGTGTGTCAGCATACCGATCTAGGGATGACACTTAAGCACAGAGACTTGACCGTCTGAGGTCGGGTCGCTACATGGCCCCAATTTATTTCACGGGCCGTTAACATGCCGTTACTAAGTTTGGGTTACATATGGCCCAACTATACTATAGGCCTTTAGCAGGCCGAAAGAGACAGCGGGCTTGTACTGGACCATGAAGAGCATGGGCCACTAAGAGGCTGAAAGTCATGTTGTATTGTAAACGGCCCAACTGTGTTCTGGGCCTTTAGCAGGCCGAAAGAGAAACCGGGCTGGTATTGAACCATGAAGGGCATGGGCCGTTAAAAGGCCAAAACTAAGGTCCGACTACAAATGGCCCAACTCATTTATGGTCCATTAACAGGCCGAAAGGCACACAGGGCCGGGAATTGGCACAACACTTAAATGGGTCGCTAAAAGGCCAAAACTCAGGTCCGACTACAAATGGCCCAACTGATTTATGGGCCGTCAACAGGCTGAAAGTGACACCAAGCCAGAAATTGGCCCAGCACTTAAATGGGCCGCTAAAAGGCCGAAACTCAGGTCTGACTACAAATGGCCCATCAGATTTATGGGCCGTCAACAGACTGAAAGACACATCGGGCCAGAAATTAGCCCAACATTTAAATGGGTCGCTGAAAGGCCGAAAGATGTACATCCAGAAAATTGGCCCATCCAAAATCTCATCAGGCCGATATTGAGCCCAAATATATAGCGGGCTATTAACGGGCTCGAACTGACGATGGGCTGCAATGGTGTCAAATCTTTAACGGGCCGTTGACGGGCCGAATTGGCACATCTCGTATGGGTCGTGGGCTTAAATGGACCTGACACAAGTAGGACTTTGATACGTCTCCAACGTATCTACTTTTCCAAACACTTTTGCCCTTGTTTTGGACTCTAACTTGTATGATTTGAATGGAACTTACCCGGACTGACGCTGTTTTCAGCAGAATTGCCATGATGTTGTTTTATGTGCAGAAAACAAAAGTTCTCGGAATGACCTGAAACTCCACGGGATATCTTACAATAAATAATAAAAAATATTCGCCAAAGATGAATACCAAGGGGCCCACACCCTTCTCACGAGGGTGGGGGGCGCCCCCCTAGGGCGCGCCCCCTACCTCGTGGCCCCCCTGGAGACCCCCCGACGCCAACTCCAACTCTATATAACTGCTTTCGGGGAGAAAAAAATAAGAGAGAAGAAATCATCGCATTTTACGACACGGAGCCACCGCCAAGCCCTAAAACCTCTCGGGAGGGCTGATCTGGAGTCCGTTCGGGGCTCCGGAGAGGGGGATTCGTCGCCGTCGTCATCATCAACCATCCTCCATCACCAATTTCATGATGCTCACCATTGTGCGTGAGTAATTCCATCGTAGGCTTGCTGGACGGTGATGGGTTGGATGAGATTCACCATGTAATCGAGTTAGTTTTGTTAGAGTTTGATCCCTAGTATCCACTATGTTCTGAGATTGATGTTGCTATGACTTTGTTATGCTTAATGCTTGTCACTAGGGCCCGAGTGCCATGATTTCAGATCTAAACCTGTTATGTTTTCATCAATATATGAGAGTTCTAGATCCTATCTTGCAAGTCTATAGTCACCTATTATGTGTTATGATCCGTTAACCCTGAAGAGACAATAATCGGGATACTTACCGGTGATGACCGTACTTTGAGGAGTTCATGTATTCACTATGTGATAATGCTTTGTTCCGGTTCTCTATCAAAAGGAGTCCTTAATATCCCTTAGTTTCCATTAGGACCCCGCTGCCATGGGAGGGTAGGACAAAAGATGTCATGCAAGTTCTTTTCCATAAGCATGTATGACTATATTTGGAATACATGCCTACATTACATTGACGAATTGGAGCTAGTTCTATGTCACCCTATGTTATGACTGTTACATGATGAACCGCATCCGTCATAATTATCCATCATTGATCCGATGCCTACGAGCTTTCCATATACTGGTTTACGCTTATTTACTTTCCCGTTGCTATTGTTACAATCACTACAAAATACCAAAAACACTACTTTGCTTTCGTTACTCTTTTGTTACCGTTACCATCACTATCATATTACTCTGCTACTAAACACTTTGCTGCAGATACTAAGTTTCCAGGTGTGGTTGAATTGACAACTCAGCTGCTAATACTTGAGAATATTCTTTGGATCCCCTTGTGTCGAATCAATAAATTTGGGTTGAATAATCTACCCTCGAAAGTTGTTGCGATCCCCTATACTTGTGGGTTATCAAGACTAATTTCTGGCGCTGTTGCCGGGGAGCATAGCTCTATTCTTTGAGTCACATGGGATTTATATCTGCTGGACACTATGAAGAACTTGAGAGATCCAAAAACTAAGATCTATCCCTCAACTACGAGGGGAGGTAAGGAACTGCCATCTAGCTCTGCACTTGATTCACCTTCTGTTATGAGTAAGCTTGCGACACCTACACCTGCTTCTACTATTCGTTCTGATATGTCGCATGTTATTGATGATGCTACTTCTGCTATGCATGATACTTATGATGAAACTACCTCTATGCCTGATACTACTATGCCACTTAGTGATTTTCTCGAGGAACGACTTGCTAGGGCTAGAGAGATTGAAAATATTGAATCTAATTATGAAAATGAAAGTGATGATGAAGAATCACTTGTTATTCCTGAGGGTTATTTATTTGATCAAGATGCTTCTTTAGCTATTTTAGCCTGCAAAGATAGATATGAACTCAAAAGGTTATTAGCTAAATGGAATAAGCAATCTCCAAATGCTAGGATGAGACCTGACCCTGCTTTTGCTACTTCACCTATATGTGTTGCTGATAAGGATTATGAATTCTCTGTTGATCCTGGTATAATTACTTTGGTTGAATCTGATCCTTTTCATGGCTATGAATCTGAAATTGTTGTAGCACATCTTACTAAATTAGATGATATAGCCACCCTGTTCACTAATGATGAGAGATCTCGCTACTTTTATATCCTTAAAATATTTTCGTTCTCATTAAAGGGTGATGCTAAGATATGGTTTAATTCTCTTGATCCCGGTTGTGTGCGTAGTCCCCAGGATATGATCTATTACTTCTCTGCTAAATATTTCCCTGCTCATAAGAAACAAGCTGCTTTAAAGAAAATATATAACTTTATGCAAATTAAAGAAGAGTCTCCCACAAGCTTGGGGGAGGCTTCTCAAGTTACTTAATGCTTTGCCTGATCATCCTCTTAAGAAAAATGAAATACTTGATATCTTTTATAATGGACTAACCGATGCTTCCAGAGATTACCTGGATAGTTGTGCTAGTTCTCTTTTCAGGGAAAGAACACCGGATGAAGCTGAAATCTTATTGAATAATATGTTGATAAATGAAAATAATTGGGCACCTCTTGAGCCAGCTCCTGCTCCAATTAATGATCCTATTCCTAAACCAACTCTGAAGAAGAGAGGTGTTCTATTTCTCAGTCCTAAAGATATGCAAGAGGAAAAGAAATCTATGAAAGAAAAAGGTATTAAAGCTGAAGATGTTAAGAATTTACCTCCTATTGAAGAAATACATGGTCTCAATTTACCGCCTTATGAAGAAATATATGATCTTAATCCTTTATTTATTAAAGAACCTCCAGACCTCGATAACTCGACACAGGTAGTAAAGGTAAATTCTCTCTATAGATATGATAAAGCTGAAATCCCTCCTACTAAAATTGCTAGTCAATGCTTGCATGAGTTTGATAATTTTATATTTAAGCAAGAAGACTTCAATGCTTATTTTGGTAGACAGTTAAAACAAGATGCTGATATGATTAAATACTTGGGTGATTATATGGCTAATATTAGAGGTGAACTTAAACTTGTTAGCAAACATGCTTCTATGGTTACCACTCAAGTAGAACAAGTACTTAAAGCTCAAAAAGAATTGCTCAATGAGATGAATAGTAAGAAGAATGATTATGCTGTTAAAGTGGCTACTAGAACTGGTAGAATGACTCAGGAACCTTTGTATCCTGAAGGCCACCCTAAGAGAATTGAGCAAGATTCTCAGAGAAATAAAATTGATGCACCTAGTTCTTCTAAAAAGAAGAAAAAGAAAAATGATAGAACTGTGCAAACTTCTAATGAACCTATTGCTGAACCACCTGATAATCCAAATGATATCTCTATGTCTGATGCTGAAATACAATCTGGTAATGAACATGAACCTAATGAAAATGTTAATGATGATGTTCATATTAATGCTCAACCTAGTAATGATAATGATGTAGAAATTGAACCTGCTGTTGATCTTGATAACCCACAATCAAAGAATCAACGTTATGATAAGAAAAACTTTGTTGCTAGGAAACATGGTAAAGAAAGAGAACCTTGGGTTCAGAAACCCATGCCTTTTCCTCCCAAACCATCCAAGAAAAATGATGATGAGGATTTTGAGCGCTTTGCTGAAATGATTAGACCTATATTTTTGCGTATGCGATTGACTGATATACTCAAAACAAATCCTTATGCTAAGTACATGAAAGATATTAACATGAAAGATATTATTACTAATAAAAGAAAGATACCGGAAGCTGAAATTTCCACCATGCTTGCTAATTATACTTTTAAGGGTGGAATACAAAAGAAACTTGGGGATCCAGGAGTACCTACTATACCATGCTCCATTAAAAGAAACTATGTTAAAACTGTTTTATGTGATCTTGGAGCCGGTGTTAGTGTTATGCCTCTCTCTTTATATCGTAGACTTGATTTGAATAAGTTGACACCTACTGAAATATCTTTGCAAATGGCTAATAAATCAACTGCTATACCTGTCGGTATTTGTGAGGATGTGCCTGTTGTAGTTGCAAACGTTACTATTTTAACGGACTTTGTTATTCTTGATATTCCTGAGGGCGATAGTATGTCTATTATTCTTGCAAGACCTTTTCTTAATACTGCAGGGGCTGTTATTAATTGCAACAAAGGCAATGTCACTTTTCATGTTAATGGTAATGAGCATACGGTACACTTTCCGAGGAAACAACCTCAAGTTCATAGTATCAATTCTATCAGAAAAATTCCATTGATTATATTTGGAGGTTTTGAATTTTCTCTTCCTACTGTCAAGAAGAAATATGATATACTTATTATTGGGGATGTGCATATCCCTGTTGAGGTAACCTAGTGTTATTCGAAATTTCTCCGGTTTCATGTTAATCGGAATGGGTTTGTTAACAAGACTTGATCAACCTTTTTAGTGGAATCCTTTTGACGAGCATGAGATGGATGAAACTAGAAGCACAACCTTCTGTACCCTCTCTATACTTTCTGTTATTTAGTTGAAATAAAGTAAAAATAAATAATTTTCTATCTGTTATCTGATTATCCGTGCAATATAAAAATACCTCGAAAATAAAAGTTCTCCAAATGCCCTGAAAATTAAATATGATTTTTTATAGAATATTTGAGGATTTATGGAACAAAGAACACACCAGGGGGGCCAACCACCTTGCCACGAGGGTGGAGGGCGCGCCCACCCCCCTAGGGCGTGCCCCCTGCCTCGTGGGCCCATGGTGGCCCTCCTCCACTTATTCTTCCAGCCACACACTTCATCTTCCCCCCCCCCCAAACACGAAAAACCAACTCAAACCCGAGTCCCAGCTCGTTTTGCTGCCATTTTCGATCTCCTTGCTCAAGGCACCTCTCACAAAACTGCTTGGGGAGATTGTTCCTTGGTATGTGACTCCTCCATTGGTCCAATTAGTTTTTGTTCTAGTGCTTTATTCATTGCAAATTTGTGTTGCTTAGGTGACCCTGTTCTCGAGCTTGCATGTCAAATTTATATGGTCAAAAGTAGTTTTGATGCATGATATAGGCCCTAGGCACTTGTAGGAGTAGTTGCTATCAATATTATTGAGTTTGGTTTACTTTTATTTTGAAGTTACTAAAAAAATTCAGAATTTTTTAGAGGAAGAAATATTCTTAGGAAAATGTTCCAAGGTGGTTCTTCAAAGAAGTAAGGACTGAGGCTTGCAATGCGTGATGCTGACAAAGAGCCACCAAGAGACGCTCCAGTGCGTCCTTGTGAGTGGCCTTCTGATATTTTTATGGATCAAGTAGGAATTAAAGAAGAATTTAATGCATATTTGCGTAATGCCGATCTTGAGGACTTTGAGGCAGACAAATGCCCCCAGTATCATGAGCTCACAAGCTCTTTTGTGAGGAGGTTTGAGTATTCATCTTCACGCAAGAGGAGGATATACTATTACCAGAGAGGAGGCAGATGAGTACGAGAGGAGAGCGGAGGCCGCTCGTCGCCACGCTGCAGCTCAGGAGGCGATAGCCGCTGCATCTCAGTACGACCCCAACTATTATTATGGATATCAGCCAGGCCAGCCGTGGCCATAGACCAACTTAGGCCAAAAGCCTAAGCTTGGGGGAGTATGTATTTCTCGCCGACATTACATTTATGTTCACACACACTCATTGCCAGATGTCGGTGCTCATACTTTTTCATTGTATCATCCATGCTAGTTTATTTTCTTTTATGATTTCTTCTTGTGTGTTTGATAAATCTTAAGAAAAAACAAAAAAATTAGTTGTAGCTTTTAATTAATTTACTTTCCATGCTTGCAGTAGTAATTAAAAAGAAAACCCAAAAATATTTCTTGTTCTTCTTTTGCTTGTTGGGAGCTTTCCCGTGTAAATAGTTTTATTTCTTTTCTTTGGGGGTCAGTAGGAGAAGACCTTGATTAAATTGTTGAAGTGGCTCTTATATGCATTACTGTTTATCTGACAAAAGAGCCCATATTGCCTTGTCTTCTCCTGTCTATTGAATGCTCGCAGATTCCAGCTTAGTCCAATGCACGTGCACTCTTATTATTATTCACATCGTTCGGTCGTGCAAGTGAAAGGCAATTATGATGATATATGATGGACTGACTGAGATGAGAAAAGCTGGTATGAACTCGACCTCTTTTGTTTTTGTAAATATGATGAGTTCATCGTTCTTGATTCAGCTTGTTAGGAATAAACATGTTTGCAATGAGAATTAGAGATCATAGTTGCTTATGCCATGCTTGATTAGCTATGAGTTATAATGGTTTACCTTGCGTGCCAACATGCTATTAAAATGGTTATGATGTGGTATGATAGGGTGGTATCCTCCTCTGAATGATTTAAGTGACTTGACTTGGCACATGATCATGCATGTAGTTGAAACAAATCAACATAGCCTTCACGATATTTATGTTCATGGTGGATTATATCCTACTCATGCTTGCATCCAATGTTTATTAATTTTAATGCATGTACATGGTTGTTGTCGCTCTCTAGTTGGTCGCTTCCCAGTCTTTTGCTAGCCTTCACCTGTACTAAGCGGGAATACTGCTTGTGCATCCAAACTCCTTAAACCCCAAAGTTATTCCACATGAGTCCACTATACCTTCCTATATGCGGTATCTACCTGCCGTTCCAAGTAAATTTGTATGTGCCAAACTCTAAACCTTCAAATAATCATCCTGTTTTGTATGCTCGAATAGCTCATGTATCAACTAGGGTTGTTTGTATCTTCCATGTTAGGCGGGTTATTCTCAAGAGGAGTGGACTCCGCTCCTCATTCACGAGACAAAGGGCTGGTCACCGGGATGCCCAGTCCCATGCTTTATGCAAACTAAATCAAAATAATTGCAAACAGAACTCCCCCTGGGACCTGATGTATGTTGGAGGCACTCATTGTTTTGAGCAAGCCATGGATTGATGTTTGTTGGTGGAGGGGAGTATAAACTTTACCATTCTGTTTGGGAACCGCCTATAATGTGTGTAGCATGGAAGATATCTTCATCTCTCGGTTGTTATGTTGACAATGAAAGTATACCTCTCAAAATGTTATTCACCTCTATTTCAAAACCGAGCTCTGGCACCTCTACAAATTCCTGCTTCCCTCTGCGAAGGGCCTATCTATTTACTTTTATGTTGAGTCATCACCCTCTTATTAAAAAGCACTAGCTGGAGAGCGCAATTGTCATTTGCATTCATTACTGTTAGTTTATATTGGGTGTGACTATGATTGGTTCTCTTTTACCATGAATTACAATGTCTAGTCAGTCCTTGATCTTTAAAGGTGCTCTGCATTTATGTTTTGCGGTCTCAGAAAGGGCTAGCGAGATACCATCTTGTTATATCATATTATGATTGTTTTGAGAAAGTGTTGTCATCCGAGATTTATTATTATGGCTTGCTAGTTGATTATGCTATTGATATGGGTAATCATGAGACCTGAGAAGTATTGCAAATGTGGTTAGTTATAATCTTTGCTGAAAACTTGAATGCTAGCTTGACATATTTACAACAACAAGAGCAAACAGAGTTTGTAAAAGTTTTTCTTTATTTCTTTCAGTTTGTCAATTGAATTGCTTGAGTACAAGCAAGGGTTTAAGATTGGGGGAGTTGATACATCTCCAACGTATCTACTTTTCCAAACACTTTTGCCCTTGTTTTGGACTCTAACTTGTATGATTTGAGTGGAACTAACCCGGACTAACGCTGTTTTCAGCAGAATTGCCATGATGTTGTTTTATGTGCAGAAAACAAAAGTTCTCGGAATGACTTGAAACTCCACGGGATATCTTACAATAAATAATAAAAAATCCTCGCCAAAGATGAATACCAGGGGGCCCACACCCTTCTCACGAGGGTGGGGGGCGCCCCTCTAGGGCGCGCCCCCTACCTCGTGGGCCCCTTGGAGACCCCCCGACTCCAACTCCAACTCTATATAACTGCTTTCGTGGAGAAAAAATAAGAGAGAAGAAATCATCGCGTTTTACAATACAGAGCCGCCGCCAAGCCCTAAAACCTCTCAGGAGGGCTGATCTGGAGTCCGTTCGGGGCTCCGGAGAGGGGGATTCATCGCCGTCGTCATCATCAACCATCCTCCATCACCAATTTCATGATGCTCACCGCCGTGCATGAGTAATTCCATCGTAGGCTTGCTGGACGGTGATGGGTTGGCTGAGATTCACCATGTAATCGAGTTAGTTTTGTTAGGGTTTGATCTCTAGTATCCACTATGTTCTGAGATTGATGTTACTATGACTTTGCTATGCTTAATGCTTGTCACTAGGGCCCGAGTGCCATCATTTCAGATCTGAACCTATTATGTTTTCATCAATATATGAGAGTTATAGATCCTATCTTGCAAGTCTATAGTCACCTATTATGTGTTATGATCCGTTAACCCCGAAGTGACAATAATCGGGATACTTACCGGTGAGGACCGTAGTTTGAGGAGTTCATGTATTCACTATGTGCTAATGCTTTGTTCTGGTTCTCTATTAAAAGGAGTCCTTAATATCCCTTAGTTTCCATTAGGACCCCGCTGCCACGGGAGGGTAGGACAAAAGATGTCATGCAAGTTCTTTTCCATAAGCACGTATGACTATATTTGGAATACATGCCTACATTACATTGACGAATTGCAGCTAGTTCTGTGTCACCCTATGTTATGACTGTTACATGATGAACCGCATCCGGCATAATTATCCATCATCGATCCGATGCCGACGAGCTTTCCATATACTGGTTTACGCTTATTCACTACTAGGGAAAAGCTTATAGGCAGATGCTTACTAGTAGCGAGGGTTTATAACCCTCGCTACTGCTACTTACTAGTAGCGCGGGTTTTTACCCCTCGCTACTACTAAGTTGATAGTAGTAGCGCGGGTTTTTAACCCTCGCTACTACTAAGTGGTCTCTGTCGTGCGCCCCCGGAACATGCCATAGTAGTAGCGAGGGGTATAAACCCGCACTACTACTAAGTCGATAGTAGTAGCGCGTGTTTATAACCCTCGCTACTACTAAGTGGTCTCTACCGTGCCCACCCGGGACATGCCATAGTAGTAGCGAGGGGTATAAACCCGCGCTACTACTATCGACCCACCAAGACATACGTACACATAGCGTGCCGAGGCCCAAATCCAAACCCACACTCTTCTGATTCCCCTTCTCATCCCACTCGCCATTCCCTTCCTCGCCCACCGCCACTGCCGGCCTCGCACCTCGGTGGCACTCACAAATCCGGCGACCTCCTCTCCCCCTCCCCCACCAACCTCCATCCTCGGAGGCACTACAGACCCCTCCCCTCCCCCTCCATGCTCCTTCTTCTCCGCTGGTGGAAGGAGATGAAAACCAGCAAAGCGTCATCCATGGCGACGACCAGATCCGCCATGGACGCAGCCACTTGCACCTCCTCGCCAGGTCAAGGGTCCCATGACAAGCAGCAGCAGGTCACCGAGCTTCATCTAGGGTTTCGGGCATCGGCTCCAACTCCGGCGGCCACCAGTGAATTCCTCCTCCTACTTCTCTCTATCTCTCTATTCCTCTTTCTAATAATTTTCTCTTCTCTTGTAGCAGCAGTAGACGAGAGGTGCGGGCACAAGTTGGGTGGGGAAGCACCAACACCACGGACAACTTCATCCCCTCCAGGATCAGTAGCAGCAATGGATGAAGAGGACGATGCCCAGCAAAAGCAGCCGCCATGGATGGAAATTATTTTTAATTCTCAATTAGTTAGTAGTAGCGCGGGTCCTTGACACACGGTACAACTAAGTAGTAGTAGCGCGGGTGGCAATCGCGCTACTACTACTACTAGAAGTAGCAGTAGCGCGGGTACCACCCGCGCTACTGCTAAAAGTTAGATGTAGCGCCCTAGCAGTAGCGCAGGCCCCCGCGCTACTGCTAGGCAATTACCTGCGCTACTACTAGGGTTTTCCCTAGTAGTAATTTAGTTTCCCGTTGCTATTGTTACAATCACTACAAAATACCAAAAACACTACTTTGCTTTTGTTACTCTTTTGTTACTGTTACCATCACTATCATATTACTTTGCTACTAAACACTTTGCTGCAGATACTAAGTTTCCAGGTGTGGTTGAATTGACAACTCAGCTACTAATACTTGAGAATATTCTTTGGCTCCCCTTGTGTCGAATCAGCCTTATATGGGCCGGCCTGCTAATTTTTACTGGGCCGGCCTTTTTCACCGAAATGGGCCACTGTTGGGCCGTGCCACGTGTCGACCTATCATAGGCGCCTCCTGTCCAATGAGTGGATGACATCTGTCCCAACGGTGAGGTAACACGTGTTTCCTTCGGCCAATCAGAATTTTACACGTGGAAATTTCCCATTGGTCAGGGCTGTTAAGGGTTCATCGGATCCAAAATCTGACCCGATAGCTTAACGGCGTCCTATTACGGTGGATGCCACGTGTCGGTCACCCTTGACGAAAGCACTTCTGTGACGCGCGATTTATCGTCATGGAAGTGGACACTTCCGTGATGATAATTTTGGTAATGTCATGGAACACTTCGACGACATCAAAGGTATGACTATCTTGATTCTGTCATAAAATCGTCATGGATGTACATGCATGACAAAAAACGTGACCTACTGTGACAAACACGTATCATCACGGAAGTGTATTTTTTGTAGTGGATGAGGGTTTTGGTGACAAGGACATTGTTGACGATGGGTGAGCAGAGCATCGGGAGGGCGCCGGCAGTTGCCGCGCACTTAAGCTGGTCGGACGAGCTGAAGGTAATGGTGCACTTGGACCACCTAAGAGGGCGCGTGGCTTCGAGCCTAGGGAGAGCCGCATTCACCTCACGTGCGAACTGCTTGAAGATGCGCTGGGAGGCTGGGGCCTGAGCACCACCCAAGATGCAGGCGATGGCGCGTGGCTCCTGGAAGCTCCCAGCCCCCTCGCCCTGGTGATGGTCGTCATTCCTCCTTGGCGGTGGTGGCAGCAAAGGAAGGCCGGCCTTGCCTTGAGGTCGGTCCTCACGAGGCTGATCCCTCCAGGCGCCCTCACGAGGCTGGTCCTGCCAGCTGTCCTCGCAAGGCCGGTCGCGCCACTCTTGGCGAGGGCCGCGGTCGTCCCAGCGTCCTCCACTTCGTCCTCCTCCTCGGCCATAGCCTCGGTCGTTGTGCTCAGGGCGTCGACCAAAGCGCCCATCGCGAATGGCCCTGAGCTCCTAACAGTCATTGGTGTTGTGGATGTGCACGTTGGGGAAGGCGCAGAACGGGCGGTTGGCCTTAGATGACTCGGGGTGGTCGCGACCGCGGTTCATCTCTGGCTCGGCTACGATCACGGCCGCTCCCTTGTGCTTCACATCCTTGGTCTTGGCCTTCTTGTCTTCTGGGTCGGCAACTATAAGCTCGAGGAGGGAGAGGCATCCATCCTCAGCTCTCGCGCACTTGGTTGCCATGTTGAACATCTCCAGAGCCCTGCACATGTCCTCGTGGATGGCGAGCTCCTCCTACATCTTGATATCACGGATGCCATCAGAGAATGCTGAGATGATGGCCTCGTCCGTCACCTTGGGGATCTTGAGGCGAACGTTGTTGAAACGATGGATGTACTTCTGCAGGGTCTCCCCTGGTTGCTGCTTGATGTGCCGCAGGTCGCCAGCGGTAGGCGGGCAGTCGTGAGTGCCCTGGAAGTTGGCGACAAAGCGCTCACGCATCTCTCCCTAGGAGGAGATCGATCCCGCGGGCAAGTTTAAGAGCCATGAGCACGCGCCGTCCTTGAGAGCCATGGGGAACCAGTTCACCATAACTTTCTCGTCACCGTTGGCCGCCTCGATGCTTAGTTCGTAGAGCTGCAGGAACTCAGTAGGGTCCAGGGTGCCATTGTAGCGCGGAGGTAGGTCGGGATTGAACTTGCCGGGCCAGACGACGCTGCGCGGCTCGAGGGTGAAGGCACGACAACCTGCTGTAGTCACCAGAGCCCGTCGTGGAAGTGGAGCCTGGTCTTGTTACCCACGCGCCGCCGCCACGGGCGGTGCACGGTCTTGACGCAGTGGTGCAGGGAGTGCCGGAGCATTTTCTTGCGGCCGAGGGACCTCTTGGCAGCTTCCTTCTTCGCGCGCAGGCGCCCCGCGCGGTGGGTCACGCCACGGGGTCGCGCGTCTTGGTGCGAGGGTGATGTATTAACGTGGAGGTGGAAGAGGCGCTCCATGGGCCATGTTGCCTGCAGCAGGAGGCGGACAAGGCAACGAGAGGGATGGCGTAGGAGAGCCCCTAGCGGCGCTGACGAGCTCGGCGATGCGGTCCAACCAGTCCTCGTAGAGGTCGTCGATGGGGCGTTAGCGCAGGAGCTCGCGCGCCATGAGCAGCGCAGCCTCCGCATCCATGGGCCCGCGGCGAGCGTGGGATGACGAACCGGCCGGATTCACCGACAGGGTGGCGGTGCGTCCGTCCCACCGCACGGAGGGGTGCAGCAACGAAGCCTGCTGCTCGTTTGCTGCCGGGCTAGTGGAGGCGTTGGCAGCGGGTGATGGAGAGCGATGAAGAGGTCTGCCGACGGGCACTGTCTGGGCGACGCGGGCGTTGAGAGCGGCTCGGCGCTCGGCGCGGGCTCAACGAGCGTCGGCCACGGGACTGGTGGAGCGGTGAAGCATGGATCGATGGAGGAAAGCTTCGGCGCCCCTCTACCTGGCGCGCCAAATGTCGGACTGCGGGTTCCGGCAAACCCTTGTGAGGTTCGAACTTTGGGATGCGCACGAAGTACTCTCTCTCACTGGTCGCTTGCTCAACGATTCCACAGCCTAGCTTAACGAACCCAAAGAACACGAGACACGAGGGTTTATACTGATTCGGGACACCGTGTGGTGTAATACCCTACTCCAGTATGGTGGTGGATTTCCTCGAAGTCTAAGGATGAACTTGTACAGTGGATGAATAGCCTCAGGAGGAGAGGTGTTCTTGAGCTCGGTGAGTGATAATCCCCAAGTGCAGGGAATCATCGTAGCAATTCCAGAAGGTGGAAGTGATAAGTATGGAGTGTCGAACCCACAAGGAGCTAAAGGTAAGATCAATATTCTCTCAAGTCCTATCTGCCACTGATACGACTCTACGTACACCGAACATTTGCTTCCAACTAGAAACGAGAAATAAAGCTACATTGTGGGTATGAAGAGGGTAACTTTGCATGGTATAGGATAGATAAAATATAAAAGTAGGTGATGTTAGCATAAAGTTAGGATATATTACTAAATATTATAAATAGTGAGTGCGTAATAATGGTGGGTCGGTGTCCGGAATTATCCTAGGCAATTGTTAACAAGACCGGTGGTCGTCATTGCAATTTCATATGAGGGAGAGGCATAAGCTAACATACTTTCTCTTATTGGATCATATGCACTTATGATTGGAACTCTAGCAAGCATCTGCAACTGCTAAAGATCATTAAGGTAAAACCCAACCATAGCATTAAAGCATCAAATCCCCTTTATCCCATACGCAACAACCCCCTTTACTCGGGTTTATGCTTCTATCACTCAAGCAACCCACTATAAGCGAATCATGCATGTATTGCAACACCCTATACCAGGAATCCCTCATGCTTGCGCGACACAGGGGGCACAATAGGATAGCACCAAAATAAAACATACAACTCATACCAATCTAGATCATCAATCAACCCAAATACAAAGGATATCTACTCAAAACATCATAGGATGGAAACACATCATTGCACCATAATATGTGGCATAAAGCACCATGTTCAAGTAGGGATCATAGCGGGGTGCGGGAGAGTGGACCGCGTAAAAGAGATGAGGGTGGTGATGATGATGGTGATGTTGATGAAGACGATCACCACGGCGATGATTCCCCTCACGATGGGACTCTGGTGCCACCGAGAGAGAGAGAGGAGAGGTTCTCCCCCTTGTGCTTCCTCTTCCATGGCCTCCCCCTAGATGGGGAGAGGTTCTCCCTCTGGTCCTTGGCCTTCATGGTGATGATGGCCCCTCCGGGATCCTCCTCCATAGCCTCTGGTGATGATGGCCCCCTCCGGCAGGGTGCCAGAGAGGGCCTAGATTGATTTCTCGTGGCTACAGAGGCTTGCGGCGGCAGAACTTCCGATCTAGGTTTCTTTCTGGAAGTTTGGGTACATATAAGAGGTGTTGGAGTCAAGAACAAGTTAGGGGGGTCCCCGAGGCGGCCACGAGATAGGGGGCGTGCCCAGGGGGGTAGGGCACGCCCCCTACCCTCATGGTGGCCTCGGGACTCCTCTGGTCCATCTTCGGTACTCTGTGGGCTTCTTCTGGTCCAAAAAAATCTCCGTAAATTTTCAGGTCAATTGGACTCCGATTGATTTTCCTTTTATGCAATACTCAAAAACAAAGGAAAAACAGAAACTGGCACTGGACTCTAGGTTAATAGTTTAGTCCCAAAAATCATATAAAACAGCATATAAACACCCATTAAACATCTAAGATGGATAATATAATAGCATGAATACTTCATAAATTATAGATACGTTGGAGACGTATCAGCATCCCCAAGCTTAATTCCTGCTCGTCCTTGAGTAGGTAAATTATAAAAGAAATAATTTATGAAGTGTGAATGCTAGCACGTGCATAAATTTGATCAATGATAGTTCCAATCACTTTTTCTACCATCATTATATATCATAACATTAGCTTAACTCATAAAACTTCTCATGATCAAGTAACAAGCTATTCACATGTTAAAGTATAGATCATAAACTTTCTTGAGAACTAATAAACCGTGCTCTTAGTCATCAAACAACTGCAATTCATCTTATTTTCGGGAAGAGTCTTTGTAAGAGCTTTGATTCAGCAAACTCCACATACTCAACTATCATTTAATATTTCACAATTGCTAATACTCATGTGATATTAATGGGTTCAAAGTTTTAATCGGACACAGAGAAAGATAGGGGCTTATAGTTTCGCCCCCAACCTTTTATCTCAAGGGTAATTTCAACAATAATAAATTATGAAAACCTACATCCAAGTGGATATATATCCGGATCGCTCCAACACAAAGTGCTTGCCAAAGGAAAAAGTGTAAAAAGGAAAGGTGATGATCACCGTCACTCTTGTATAAGGATAGAAGGTAAAAGTAAAAGATAGGCCCTTCGCAGAGGGAAGCAGAGGTTGTCATGCGCTTTTATGGTTGAATGCAAAAAATCTTAATGCAAAAGAACGTCACTTTATATTGCCTCTTGTGATAAAGACCTTTATTATGCAGTCTGTCGCTTTTATTTCTTCCCAATCACAAGTTCGTATAAATCTTATTTTCTTCGCACTAATAGATCATACATATTTAGAGAGAAATTTTTATTGCATGCACCGATGACAACTTACTTGAAGGATCTTACTCAATCCATAGGTAGGTATGGTGGACTCTCATGACAAAACTGGTTTAGGGAATGTTTGGAAGCACAAGTAGTATTTCTACTTGGTGCAAAAGAATTTGGCTAACATGAGAGGGAAAGGCAAGCTCAACATGTTGGATGATCCAAGACAATATAACGTTTCGGATATAGGAAAACATAACCTATTAAGTTGTCTTCCTTGTCCAACATCAACCTTTTAGCATGTCATATTTTAATGAGTGCTCACAATTGCAAAAGATGTCCAAGATAGTATATTTATATGTGAAATCTCTCTTCCTTCAATATTCTTTCATGAATTGTTCAAGTGACCAATTCTGCATTTGCTAACTTCCAATAAGTTTACTACCTATACTTATTATGTGTGAAGTCATTACTCCCCATGTTGTAAGCATATGAAACGTATATAAATTCAGATTTATGATATTCAATTCATTCAACCATTTACTCATAGGATATATGTGAAGCACGTGAGTAAATGACAAACTACTCCAAAAAGATATAAGTGAAGAATACTGTCGGGGATATACCCCGCGGTGTAAACCGGCCGGAAGTTAACCCGGCCGGACTTGGCGGTTTATCTGAAGACCCCGCTGACACTTGGCGAGTTACTAGCGACCCGCCCTGACCTGGCGGTCTACAAGCAACCCACCTGGTCAGTATGACTCACTGGTGATCCGGCGTGCGGGACAGACGGATGACAAGGCCCAAGGCCCAGAAGGCCGGTTCACGTTTAATGGTGGGCCGGTTTAAGAGGAAAGGCATGAGGAATATTTGTCCTACAAGGAGTTAAGACCTGGACTTATATCCGGTTTGTATTAGAGGTAGACTAGTCCTAATCCTAATAGGACTCTACATGTAAACCGCCCCTTCAACATATATAAGGAGGGGCAGGGCTCCCCAAAAGGGGAGAAGATTGACAAGTTAGACAAGATTCACAAGTTCCACAGGTTGGACAAGTTAGGATTAGACAATAGCTCTCGAGATAGAGCACTCTTTTAACCGTGATCATGATCATCAATATCAATGAAGCAGGATGTAGGATTTTACCTCCACCGTGAGGGGCCGAACCTGGGTAAAACATCGCGTCTCTCGTCCCGCTCAACCCCTCTCAAGCTACCACATAGATGCGTTGGCCTCGCGACTAAGTCCTGACACTAAGGACATCTGCCGTGACAAAACCACGACAAATACTGAGTAGTCAAATAATTAAATAACCATGGGAGGATTCTTTTTCATTCAAGATTTCATATCCAAAGATTTTATTCCAACAGCAAGTAAAATTTAAAATACGCTCCAAGCAAAACACATATCATGTGACGAATAAAAATATAGCTCAGAGTAAGGGATACCGATAGTTTTGAAGATGAAAGAGGGGATGCCTTTCGGGGCATCCCCAAGCCTAGGCGCTTGAGTCTTCCTTGAATATTACCTTGGGGTGCCTTGGGAATCCCCAAGCTTAGGGTCTTTCCGCTCCTTATTCTCCTCATATCGATATCTCACCCAAAGCTTGAAAGCTTCAATCACACAAATCTTAACGGAACTTCGTGAGATAGGTTAGTATGATAAAGAGTAAACCATTCACTTTGGTACTGTCAAAGACAAGGTTCATAATTGTTATCACACAATGCCTACTGTACCATATCATTTCTACAATTTATATTGAGAAATATAAGCCATAGAAACTAGAAAACAAGCAAACTATGCAATGAAAACAGAATCTGTCAGAAACAGAACAGTCTGTAATGATCTGAACACCAACCATACTTATGCTACTCAAAAAATTATGAAATAAATTGGTGGACGTGAGGAATTTTTCTATTAATCTTCTGAAAAACGAATCAACTCAATCGCACTCTTCTGTAAAAAAATGACAGCTAATCTCGTGAGCGCAAAGTTTATGTTTATTTACAGCAACATCACATTAACTTTCACCCAAGTCTTCTTAAAGGTCTTACTTGGCACTTTATTGAAACAAAAGCTATAATACATGATTACTACAGTAGCTTAATCATGAGAACACACAAAAACAGTAAGGGTAAATATTGGGTTGTCTCCCAACAAGCGTTTTTCTTTAATGCCTTTTAGCTAGGCATGATGATTTCAATGATGCTCACATAAAAGATAAGAATTGAAACATAAAGAGAGCATCATGAAGAATATGACTAACATATTTAAATCTAACCCACTTCCTATGCCTAGGGATTTTGTGAACACATAATTTATAGGAACAAGAGTCAACTAGCATAGGAAGGAAAAACCAGTATAACTTCAAAACTTTAAGCATATAGAGAGGAAACTTGATACTATTGCAACTCCTACAAACATGTATTCCTCCCTCATAATAATTTTCAGTAGCATCATGAATGAGTTCAACAATATAACCATCACAAAAAGCATTCTTTTCATGATCTACGAGCATAGAAATTTTACTACTCTCCACATTCGGAATAGTGGGAGCAAACTTCTTCTAAATCCACTTTAGATGATAGTATTATTCATACTCCAAAAGATATAGGTGAAGTTCATGGAGCATTCTACAATTAATATAGACTAACCAATATCCAAGCTCAAAATATATAAGTGAAGCACATGAAGCATTCTATAAAACCATACTCAAAAGATTTAAGTGAAGCACAAAGAGAAATTCTATAAGATCATACTTAAAAGATATAAGTGAAGCACATGAAGTATTCTATAAATCAATAAAGGGCTATATCATACTAGCATGGTTCTTAAAGGAATAACAAAAACACAATGGACACAAATTATGTGAACAAAACAACAACCGAGGTATACCGATAATTGTTGAGGAAGAAAGATGGGATGCCAACCGGGGCATCCCCAAGCTTAGATGCTTGAGTATCCTTGAAATATTTACTTGGGGTTCCTTGGGCATCCCCAAGCTTGAGCTCTTTCCTCTGCTTATTCTTCTCATATTGATAGCTCCTCAATCTTCGAACACTTCATCCACACAAAACTTTAACAAAAACCTTGTGAGATCCGTTAGTGTAATAAAGCAAATCACTACCTTTAGGTACTATTGCAAACTTATTCCTATTTCATATTAGAACTATATCTACTATATTCCATCTTCACCATGGTTCATACCCCCCGATACTACCCATAGATTCATCAAAATAAGCGAACAACTCATAGAAAATAGAATCTGTCAAAAATAGGACAGTCTGTAGCAATCTAGAAGTTTAGTAAACTTCTGTAACTCCAAAAAATTCTAAAAAATATGAAAATTCAAAACAATTTTACATAAGTAATGTTCAAAAAGTTTCAGACCCATTTGACTTTCCAGTAAAAAAATTAAAATCACGCGCTACAGCCAAAGTTTCTGTTTTTGTACTGTACATAGTAAACAAGCAATCTAATCATCCTAAAACCGAAGCTTGGCACATTATTTTTATAATACAATGGATATATACAAGGGGATAATTATTTTCAGAGAAGCTTCCATGAAAAAATTTACATTGTTTCCATGAGCATGAACACAAGTGCTCAAGGTCGACCCTCATTTCTTCAATGCATAATCTTCCAATCACTTTTCTTATTGAAAAACTTTTTAGGCATGAGAGGCAAGCAATTTTTTTGTATTTTAATTCTTTTAAAAAATGTATGTTTCACCCACAACTAAATAGAAGAAAAAAGGAAAAACAAAATCTACTTAGTGAAGAAAGCAAACAAGCACACACAAGAATATCAACCCCACGCTATTGCACCCCGGCAACGGCGCTAGAAAAGAGCTTGATAATCCCCAAGTGCAGGGAATCATCGTAGAAATTCCCAAAGGTGGAAGTGATAAGTATGGAGTGTCGAACCCACAAGGAGCTAAAGGTAAGATCAATATTCTCTCAAGTCCTATTTGCCACTGATACAACTCTACGTACATCGAATGTTTGCTTCCAACTAGAAACAACAAATAAAACTACATTATGGGTATGAAGAGGGTAACTTTGCATGGTGCCAGAGAGATAAAATATAAACGTAGGTGCTATTATCATAAAGTTAGGATATATTACTAAATATTATAAATAGCGAGTGTGGAATAATGATGGGTTGGTGTGCGGAATTATCCTAGGCAATCGTTAACAAGACCGGTGATCGTCATTGCAATTTCATATGAGGGAGAGGCATAAGCTAACATACTTTCTCTTATTGGTTCATATGCACTTATGATTGGAACTCTAGCAAGCATCCGCAACTACTAAAGATCATTAAGGTAAAACCCAACCATAGCATTAAAGCATCAAGTCCCCTTTATCCCATATGCAACAACCCCCTTACTCTGTTTTATGCTCCTGTCACTCAAGCAACCCACTATAAGCGAATCATGAACGTATTGCAACACCCTACAGTGGGAATCCCTCACGCTTGCACGACAAGGAGGGCCCAATAGGATAGCACGAAAAGAAAACATACAACTCATACCAATCTAGATCATCAATCAACCCAAAGACAAAGGATATCTACTCAAAACATCATAGGATGGCAACACATCATTGGACCATAATATGTGGCATAAAGCACCATGTTAAAGTAGGGATTACAACGGGGTGTGGGAGAGTGGACCGCGTAAAAGAGATGAGGGTGGTGATGATGATGGTGATGTTGATGAAGACGATCACCGCGGCGATGATTCCCCTCCCGATGGCACTCTGGTGCCACCGAGAGAGAGGAGGAGAGGTTCTCCCCCTTGTGCTTCCTCCTCTATGGCCTTCCCCCTGGATGGGGAGAGGTTCTCCCTCTGGTCCTTGGCCTTCATGGTGATGATGGCCCCTCCGGGATCCTCCTCCATAGCCTCTGGTGATGATGTCCCCGTCCGGCAGGGTGCCAGAGAGGGCCTAGATTGATTTCTCGTGTCTACAGAGGCTTGCGGCGGTGGAACTTCCGATCTAGGTTTCTTTCTGGAAGTTTGGGTATATATAAGAGGTGTTGGAGTCGGGAACAAGTCAGGGGGGTCCCCAAGGCGTCCACGACATAGGGGGCGTGCCCAGGGGGTAGGGTGCGCCCCCACCCTCGTGGTGGCCTCGAGACTCCTCTAGTCCATCTCCGATACTCCGTGGGCTTCTTCTGGTCCAAAAACAATCTTCGTGAATTTTCAGGTCAATTGGACTCCGATTGATTTTCCTTTTCTGCAATACTCAAAAACAAAGGAAAAAACAGAAATTGCCACTGGGCTCTAGGTTAATAGGTTAGTCCCAAAAATCTTATAAAGCAGCATATAAAGGCCCATTAAACATCTAGGATGGATAATATAATAGCATGAATACTTCATAAATTATAGATACGTTGGAGATGTATCAGTGAGCTGGTGGGTGAGAGGATGCTCTGAATGATCCCTCCTCCCTATGGTGGTGGCTAAGTCCTATTTATAGTAGCCTTGTTCCTCTTCCCAAATATAGGCGGGAAGGGATCCCAAAACGGCCAAATTCGTAGGGGGGCAACTAGTACAAGTTATCCTGATAAAAGTAGTCTTCGCATGCCAAAGGCTCTGGTGGTGATGCTGCTGTGGGCTTCGCGATGACCTCTGTCCTGCTGTCCTGCTGGTCTTGGTCTTGTTGCACCGATATGGAAACCTTTGCCTGATGCCTCGGGACCCCGTGCCTGCACTTTTCGCCTTAGCACCAAAGAGGAAACTGGTACACTGCGCCTACTGGCGCCCGTCTGGCCTTGGTCGTCATGGCTCACATCACCTAAACCTCGTGAGGTGCTCCTTGCATAGATATCTCCGCTCCTCAGGAGCCAGCCTAGAGAGGCTGCCCCTAGGGAGGTCCTGGTGTCGCCCGCCTCACGAGGGTATTGAGTTGTTGCTGCCAAAGATGGGCCATACTAAGCCGTTGGTCGAGCAACGCTCTGGGCTGCAGGCAGGCAAGTCTGGGCACCCCCGGTCCCAGAACGCCGATATATATGAGTTAATATAGTTTTTAAGAGTTATTGTCGACATGGTTAGTTATAATCTTGGCTGAAAACCTGGGTGCTGTTTAAACTTATTTATGTAAACAAGAGCAAAATAGTTCGTAAAAGTTTTTCTTTTTCATTTTCAGTTTATCAACTGAATTGCTTGAGGACAAGCAAAGGTTTAGGCTTGGGGGAGTTGACACGTCTCCGTCGCATCTACTTTTCCTAACGCTTTTCCTCTTGTTTTGGACTCTAATTTACATGATTTGAATGAAACTAACCTGGACTGACGCTGTTTTCAGCAGAACTACCATGGTGTTGTTTTTGTGCAGAAATAAAAGTTCTCGGATTGGAATGAAACTTTGCGGGGATTTTTTCAATATAAAAGAATTTCTGGAGCCAAGAACCACCGGAGGGGGCACAACCCACCAGGGCACGCCCCCCTCTAGGCGTGCCCAAGTGGGTTGTCCCCACCTGGTGGCCCCGTAGACCTCAACCCTGATACTATAAAATCACATTTTTGGAGAAAAAATCAGGGAGAAGGAATTATCACGTTTCACGAGATGGAGCCGCCGCCACCTCCTGTTCTTCATCGGGAGGCCTGATCTGGAGTCCGTTTGGGGCTCCGGAGAGGGGGATCTTTGTTCTTCGTCATCACCAACCCTTCTCCATCGCGAATTCCATGATGCTCCCCGCCGGGAGTGAGTAATTCCTTCGTAGGCTCGCTGGTCGGTGAGGAGTTGGATGAGATTTATCATGTAATCGAGTTAGTTTTGTTAGGGCTTGATCCCTAGTATCCATTATGTTCTGAGATTGATGTTCCTATGACTTTGCCATGCTTAATGCTTGTCACTTTGGGCCTCGGGCCATGATTTAAGATCTGGACCGTTTATGTTATCACCATTATATCTATGTTGTCACTTTGGAACAGGCCGGAAACGACCCCGTTATTCTTGCCCCGATCTGAATGATGACGTGGTGGAGGAACTCATTGATCGGTGCGACGTCATCACCTCGGCTAGCATGGCAGGTTTGTTCAAGACCATTCTCGACTCAATTAATAACATCATTACAAGGAACCCAGGGGTCCAGGAGCGGTTTGATCTCCCCTATCTTCCTCGCTGTGACCCTGCTGACTGGCGCGGGGACGAGGGAAGCCTCGCCTTGTGCAAGTTGATGCCACTTGATAATGATACGTATGATGTTAAGATGCCATCGCTTGAGGGCAAGGCTTGGGCAGGCGCAAATGGAGATTGGGTTGTTTATATTGGGTACAACTGCGAGTGGGAACTTGTGAATGTGGACACTCGTCACCGGGTTCCACTTCCAAAAATCTCAGACTGCCTAGAGGTTGAGTACACCGGTATTCTACGTGAGTTCAAATACGATCATGGTGACTGTCGTCTACGGAAGATAGCGATTTGTCAAGTTCCCAACCGCTCTTGGGATTACATGAACTATGAAGTTGTTGATATCTTTGACAAGCTTGTTGCCGTCCTTACTTCCACGCCTCGATGGATATTGCCCAAAAATCAATTTCTGTACACGGATGAGTACTATGATGCAATTCAATACGAGGGTCTTGTGTTTGTTGCCACCACTCGTGGCACTGTTTTTGCATGGAGTCCTGATGCTTTCGGTACATTTGTCTTCCATCGTAATTATAATTGTTTCACCCACATGCATGTGGGTTAGCTAGTTTCCCTTTACCAATTAACCTTCTTCTGTTCCCAAGGTCCTGTGAACATTCCACTACCTATACATGAAAAAAAATATAACCAAGGGGGAGATGACGATGCTGATGATCACGAGCATGAGGACGAGCAGGACCCATATACTCAGTGGCGCCTGGCAACTTATTCCGATGGATCACCTCCTCTTGTCTGTATATAGGGCTCTGCTGATGTTACTAAGGAAGCAGGTGTTGTAACGCATGGTCGCATGCTTCGGACCTATTCCAACATCTGTTGCAGGGTATTTGGGATGGATACTAGTGTACTAGCGCCAACACCTTCTCCCTGGTTCAGTATGGAAAGTCTTGGAGGAAACTCGCTCTTCCTTGGACAAAACTGTCCAGTGATGGTGGAAGGCGATCCAGCTGTTGTTGACACGGCGTTACTACCATTTATGAGAAGCAACTGTATCTATACCTCGGACATTTCTATGCTTCCCTACCATCCCAATATGGGTCCTGACATAGGCCGCTTCAACCTGGATTATCAGTCCTGTGTTGGTCTCGAGATTGACAGTAGCTGGCCCTTCCCAGAGAATCACTTCTAGTTCAAAGCAAGTGTTTACAATGCCGACGAGTGGTTGAGCTGAAGTTCATTTCATCGCTTTGTTATTTGTTGTGTTAGAAAAACTTTACTTTACTAGAATGTTTTGTTGGAAATGATCTATAATCCAACGTGTATCCTAGTTGTCGTTGTGGGTTGATGACTTGTTGTACGTAATCAATGGTACATTTGCATATGCGTCCATCAACTCACGCCTGCTAGCGGTCTCCATATGAACAGTGCTAGTGATTTTAGTTGCAAAAATTAGATAATGCTAGTGATTTTTAGATGCATATTTTGAAAAATTGCAGTGTTACAAGGTTGACAAATGGCAATTTTACTAGATAAACAAATGTCAATCTTTCCAGTTTGACAAATGGCAACATACCCAAAATGACAGATGCGAATCTTACCCAATTGTTTCTACGTGGTTGCACACACATCATGCAAAACAACCATTTGGGTTAAAGGGATGCACAAATCCTGCACTGCGAGGGAAGACCATAGCTCTCACTTTGCATACGGGTGTTCTATCTAAAACATTTGCGATCAAGAGCTGCAGAAATCCTGCTCGGCACATTTTCCCTTGGCTTCCTGGGGAAGCTGTCGGTTTGCATACAGGTGTTCTAACTAAAACGTTTGCGATGAGTGTTTTATATTTAAATACCATTGACGTTTTTTTCAAAAGAAAATCGTTTGATAAGTCTGTACATTAAGAGAGAAAACCGCAAGTTCATTCAAACCATATCTTTCATTTAGCCACACTGCGAATTTATATTCATATGATCGAGAATTCGAGATACAGTATTAAAACCCCAAATAACTTTTTCCGGCGTCGGCGGAGGCGGCGTGCCGTGCCGTTGTTGTCGTTGTCGTCCGCCGGGACGCCATTGTTGAAGTCTTCAAGGCAGCACAAAATGTTCTTCACTTGTAAATCAAACATCATGTCGTCGCGTGATCGACGGGCGGGGCATGGGAGGATGACAACTGGCGCCGCTGAGAGGTAGCGGTCGACAGCAGCATCCCATGCCATTGAGGGGGGCGCGGGCACGGGTGCGGCAGGTGCAGCTAAACGCATAGAGACCGGCACCGTGGTGGGTGGAGGGGCGCACACGGGCAGAGGCACGGGCGCGGCAGGTGCAGCCAAACGCATGGGGGGCGGCGCCACGGTGGGTGGAGGGGCGCGCACGGGCACTGGCGCTGGCATGTACATGAGCTCGCGCAGGTCTGTGGAGACCTTGCTGATGCCCGCGGCTTCCAGCTCTGCGATAGTGCTCGGCAACCAGCCCGTCAATGCTACCGGGATGGTCGCTGGCGCGGGCGCAGGGATGAGAGCTGGGACGGGAGCGGGGGCAGCAACCGCCGCGGCCATCTCGTTCTGGGCCATGTCCATGAGGGCCTATTCCTCCTTAGTTTCTATCTCATTCGGCTCAGAGTCGACTTCACCAAACTTGAAGACTAGCGGCAATGATCATTCTGCGCCATGTCGTTAGTGGAGGTTTGCGGGAGGGAGGGGAATGGGAGGTGAACAGTAAGGCCACCCGTATTAAACAGCGGCTCAGGCGCCATTAATGGACAGGAAGGCGGGCGGCCATGGAAGTCAAAGGGATCACTTCCTAGTGAGCCTGCGCAGCGTACAGCTCGCATGCTTCCCGGTGAGCCTGCGCATTGGAGGACAACTAGCACGCCTCTCGGTCAGCCTGCGCACTGGACTCTGCTCACACGCCTCCCGTTCAGTCAAGGTCCAGCAGTTGTCTGCATGGTTAACATAATGGTTAACAGAACGCACACCTTAAAATGAAGACATGTGTCGTCACATGAATGGTTAACAGAACACACATGATTTGAATTATACAACCGTTTGAGATATTAAAGTGACAGCTATTTTTTCAAAATGCCTCTGTTGGCTGTTATTCGAGTGCGCCTTCTCTCAAAATGGACAAGAAAAATACCACAGCATGTCAGGTTCCATTCCATGAAAGCATGCCATGTTTCATGAATTTCAGACGAGTTTTGGATTTACTAGAATTTAAAAACAAAGTATCTCAACGTTTTGTTGGCAATCAACGGCGCCCTGGCATTTGAAATTCATTCCCATTTCTTGCATGGGACCTAAGTATGAATCCAAGGACACATATTTGATTTTTTTTTCAACCAATTTATATGCATTAGAGCATGTGCATGCAGTTCAAATTTGAATTATGCACACAAATGCATTAACAACTCAATTAATGCATAAAAATGTCCAAATGAACCCCGAAAAATCCAAAAAATTGACACAACACTCCTGTTGTTCTATGTTAATGAAGAAATTTTTTGAAAGCAATAAGAGGCAATGGATATCGTTTCGTCCCCAAAGGTGGGACGTTCCCTATCCAAACCATCACGCTTGTCGTGAGAAGCTCTGGTTTGTGACAAGCATATCCCCCAAACTGCCCCAAATGGGACAAAAAATTACCACGACATGTTGATGCCGCTCCATGATAGCATGTCAAGTTTCAAGAATTTAGGACAAGCTTTGGATTTACTAGAATTTAAAAACCAGGTATCTCACTGTTTGTGGTCGACTAACCGTGGCAGGGTGTTTGACATTCATTCCCATTTCTTGCATGGGACCTAAGCACCCACCCAAGGACACATATTTGACTTTTCACCCAATTTATATGCATTAGAGCATGTGCATGTAGTTCAAATTTGAATTATGCACATAAATGCATTGAAAACTCAATTAATGCATAAAAATGTCCAAACGAACCCTGAAAATCCCAAAAATTGACACAACACTCCTGTTGTTCTATGTTGACACAAGGGAGTTTTTGAAAGCAATAAGAGGCAATGGATATCGTTTCGTCCCCAAAGGTGGGACGTTTCCTACCGAAACCATCACGCTTGTTGTGAGAAGCTCTGGTTTGTGAGACACATATCCCAAAACCTGCCCCAAATGGGACAAAAAATTTACCACGACATGTTGATGCCGCTCCATGATAGCATGCCAAGTTTCATTAATTTCGGACGAGCTTTGGATTTACTAGGATTTAAAAACCAGGTATCTGAATGTTTGCGTCCGAGTGACCGTGGCAAGGTGTTTGACATTCATTTCCATTTCTTGCATGGGACCTAAGCACGCACCCAAGGACACAAATTTGATTTTTCATCCAATTTATATGCATTAGAGAATGTGCATGTAGTTCAAATTTGAATTATGCACATAAATGCATTAAAACTCGATTAATGCATAAAAATGTCCAAACGAACCCTGAAAATTCCTAAAACTTGACACAACACTCTGGTTGTTCTATGTTCACATGAGAAAAATTCGAAAGCAATAAGAGGTAATGGATATCGTTTCGTCCCCAAAGCTGGGACGTTCCCTACCGAAACCATCAGGCTTGTTGTGAGAAGCTCTAGTTTGTGAGAAGCATATCCCCAAACCTGCCCCAAATGGGACAAAAAAATTACCACGGCATGTTGATGCCACTCCATGATAGCATGCCAAGTTTCATGAATTTCAGATGAGCTTTGGATTTACTAGAATTTAAAAACCAGGTATCTCACTGTTTGTGGTCGACTAACCGTGGCAGGGTGTTTGACATTCATTCCCATTTCTTGCATGGGACCTAAGCACCCACCCAAGGTCACATATTTGACTTTTCACCCAATTTATATGCATTAGAGCATGTGCATGTAGTTCAAATTTGAATTATGCACATAAATGCATTGAAAACTCAATTAATGCATAAAAATGTCCAAACGAACCCCGAAAATCCCAAAAATTGACACAACACTCCTGTTGTTCTATGTTGACACAAGGGAGTTTTTGAAAGCAATAAGAGGCAATGGATATCGTTTCGTCCCCAAAGGTGGGACGTTTCCTACCGAAACCATCACGCTTGTTGTGAGAAGCTCTGGTTTGTGAGACACATATCCCAAAACCTGCCCCAAATGGGACAAAAAATTTACCACGACATGTTGATGCCACTCCATGATAGCATGCCAAGTTTCATTAATTTCGGACGAGCTTTGGATTTACTAGGATTTAAAAACCAGGTATCTGAATGTTTGCGTCCGAGTGACCGTGGCAAGGTGTTTGACATTCATTTCCATTTCTTGCATGGGACCTAAGCACGCACCCAAGGACACAAATTTGATTTTTCATCCAATTTATATGCATTAGAGAATGTGCATGTAGTTCAAATTTGAATTATGCACATAAATGCATTAAAACTCGATTAATGCATAAAAATGTCCAAACGAACCCTGAAAATTCCTAAAACTTGACACAACACTCTGGTTGTTCTATGTTCACATGAGAAAAATTCGAAAGCAATAAGAGGTAATGGATATCGTTTCGTCCCCAAAGCTGGGACGTTCCCTACCGAAACCATCAGGCTTGTTGTGAGAAGCTCTAGTTTGTGAGAAGCATATCCCCAAACCTGCCCCAAATGGGACAAAAAAATTACCACGGCATGTTGATGCCACTCCATGATAGCATGCCAAGTTTCATGAATTTCAGATGAGCTTTGGATTTACTAGAATTTAAAAACCAGGTATCTCACTGTTTGTGGCCGAGTGACCGTGGCAGGGTGTTTGACATTCATTCCCATTTCTTGCATGGGACCTAAGCATGCAACCAAGGACACATATTTGATTTTTTCAAACAATTTATATGCATTATGGCATGTGCATGTAGTTCAAATTTGAATTATGCACATAAATGCATTGAAAACTCAATTAATGCATAAAAATGTCCAAACGAACCCCGAAAATCCCAAAAATTGACACAACACTCCTGTTGTTCTATGTTGACACAAGGGAGTTTTTGAAAGCAATAAGAGGCAATGGATATCGTTTCGTCCCCAAAGGTGGGACGTTTCCTACCGAAACCATCACGCTTGTTGTGAGATGGTCTAGTTTGTGAGAAGCATATCCCCAAACCTACCCCAAATGGGACAAAAAAATTACCACGGCATGTTGATGCCGCTCCATGATAGCATGTCAAGTTTCATGAATTTCAGACAAGCTTTGGATTTACCAGAATTTAAAAACCATGTATCTCAATGTTTGCGGCCGAGTGACTATGGCAGGGTGTTTGACATTCATTCCCATTTCTTGCATGGGACCTAAGCGTGCAACCAAGGATAAATATTTGAATTTTCAACCAATTTATATGCATTAGAGCATGTGCATGTAGTTCTAATTTGAATTATGCACATAAATGCATTGAAAACTCAATTAATGCATAAAAATGTCCAAACGAACCCCGAAAAGTCCCAAAAATTGACACAACACTCATGTTGTTCTATGTTGACACGAGAAAATTTTTGAAAGCAATAAGAAGCAATGGATATTGGTTTGTCCCCAAAGGTGGGACGTTCCCTACCGAAACCATCAAGCTTGTTGTGAGAAGCTCCGGTTTGTGAGAAACATATCCCCAAACCTGCCCCTAATGGGACAAAAAATTTACCACGGCATGTTGATGCCGCTCCATGATAGCATGCCAAGTTTCATGAATTTCAGACGAGCTTTGGATTTACTATAATTTAAAAACCAGGTATCTCAATGTTTGTGGCCGAGTGACTGTGGCATGTTGTTTGACATTCATTTCCCATTTCTTGCATGGGACCTAAGCATGCAACCAAGGGCACATATTTGAATTTTCAACCAATTTATATGCATTAGAGCATGCGCATGTAGTTAAAATTTGAATTATGCACATAAATGCATTGAAAACTCAATTAATGCATAAAAATATCCAAACGAACCCCGAAAAGTCCCAAAAATTGACACAACACTCATGTTGTTCTATGTTGACACGAGAAATTTTTTGAAAGCAATAAGAGGCAATGGATATTGTTTTGTCCCCAAAGGTGGGACGTTCCCTACCGAAACCATCAAGCTTGTTGTGAGAAGCTCCGGTTTGTGAGAAACATATCCCCAAACCTGCCCCTAATGGGACAAAAAATTTACCACGGCATGTTGATGCCGCTCCATGATAGCATGCCAAGTTTCATGAATTTCAGACGAGCTTTGGATTTACTATAATTTAAAAACCAGGTATCTCAATGTTTGTGGCCGAGTGACTGTGGCATGTTGTTTGACATTCATTTCCTATTTCTTGCATGGGACCTAAGCATGCAACCAAGGGCACATATTTGAATTTTCAACCAATTTATATGCATTAGAGCATGTGCATGTAGTTAAAATTTGAATTATGCACATAAATGCATTGAAAACTCAATTAATGCATAAAAATGTCCAAACGAAGCACATAATCGTTCACAGTGAATGGTCCGGTGGCACCGCGCGCAAAGTTTCCCTCCACATTTCCAAAATTTTGGCCTACCGCCAAAATATCTACCCCCGCCCCTCCTCCCTTCCCCACCCCCTTTTCTCCCTGACCACAAGTCATGTTTCCCCTGTTTCCTCCTTCCTTCCTTCCTTCCTTCCTAAGCTATAGCCGCTTCCTTGCTCTCGTCGTCTCGCATCCTACCACCGGGGTCGCCATGGTCTTCTTCAAAGACCTCTCCAGCGGTTCCTCCTCCGGCAAGGACTCCTTCACCACCCGGGTATGCCTCTCTTCTCTCTCTCGGGCTATGACTTAGAATGAAGAATTTTTACCCGATGGTCGCTTTGAGTCATTTCTTCCACTTGTAGCTCCCTAGGACCATCAGTGGCAACAAATGGAGCGGGGTGGCTAAAGATATATCTTCTCGTTGTCACCATCAATCTCCATGCGTGAAGCTAGTTGCGTTTGAATCTGTGGACAGTGGGAGGAAGTTTCTGGCATGTGCAGAGAAGGTTAGACCCTCTTTCGTTGTTACAAATCATTTGTTAGATGTGATTCAGACACTGTCACGGTCCCAACCCATTCATACCACACCTTCAACGAAACGCATCCTAAGACAGTGTCACCATTTTACCTAGTATCTTAAATTGTTGCCATCTCATCAGCGGTGCCATTAGAAAATTATTTGGCACCGCTTCCGTAGTTTGTGCAGCCAAATTTGGTCCACACATCCGAGCAGCCAAGCAGTAAAATAATAAATCTTTATGGCACGAAGGAACTGGGCATCGGAGCAACTACGTGCTCCGGAGTCCGGGTCCCTAATTTTTTCCCGCTGCATTGGCTCGCCACTCGAGGGCACCGGTGCAAGATGTAGCAATAGTTGTCTTTACCCCAGTTTTGGCATACATAGTGGACGACCTTAGTGCTATTTGTTCTATGTTACTAAATGTGCGCATGTACACACCTGTTAGTATTTATTTGATGTCATCCAAACGCTGTCGCTATGCTGTTGCAGTTATATTTACCTTCCTCATAAAATGTTCAATTTGTTATTTATTGTACATGAGTAAGAACTTGTAGCGTTGCTATAGTTAATTATAGCTTCTAATGTTCCAGAATTTGGTTGTTGTCTCAGTAGCAATTATCATTTGCACATTGATCTTTTTGAGAAGATATGTCATAATTAACATGTTTTTTCAGTTTTTCAAAATAAGCATTGGTGATTTTCTATGTTGCTATAAACCCATTTCCCCTACAATTGTTACTGATCTAGTTTTAAATATTTTAGGATGAAAAGAAGTGTTCTTACCTGGAGTGGGTTGATCAAGAGTGGCCACAGTCTTTGAAGATGTGCCTAGAAAATCTCTGGAGCATGTATGAGGAAGAGAACATACATAGGATTAGAGAAACTGTTGTCAACACTGAAGAATATTTGAAGATGCGGGATAAAAAGAGGAAGGTGGAGATTGAGCTCAGATTTTTTAAATCAGACTTTGCTAAGATGGTGTTGGCGAAGGAGGAGGCACTTTCCAAGTTGGCCAGTGTGATGACCCACAAGTATAGGGGATCAATTGTAGCTCTTTTCGATAAGTAAGAGTGTCGAACCCAACGAAGAGCAGAAGGAAATGACAAGTAGTTTTCAGTAAGGTAATGTCTGCAAGTGCTGAAATTGTAGGTAGCGGAGTAGTTTGATAGCAAGATAATTTGTAACGAGCAAGTAATGATAGTAGTAACAAAAGCACAGCAAGGTATCCCAATCCTTCTAAGGCAAAGGACAGGCCAAAATGGTCTCTTATGATGAGCAAAGCGTTCTTGAGGGTGCATGGGAATTTCATCTAGTCACTTTCATCATATTGGTTTCATTTGTGTTTGCTACTTTGATAATCTGATATGTGGGTGGACCGGTGCTTAGGTGTTGTTCTTACTTGAACAAACCTCTTACTTATGATTAACCCTCCGACAAGCATCCTCAACTACGAGAAACGTATTAAGAATAAATTCTAACCATAGCATTAAACTTTTGGATCCAATCGGTCCCTTACGAAATAGCGCATAAACTGGGGTTTAAGCTTCTATCACTCTCGCAACCCACCATCTAATTGCTACTCCACAATGCATTCCCTTAGGCCCAAATATGGTGAAGTGTCATGTAGTCAATGTTCACATGACACCACTAAGGGAACAACAACATACATAGTATCAAAATATCGAACACACATCAAGTTCACATGATTACTTGCAACATGATTTCTCTCGTGACCTCAAGAACAAAAGTAACTACTCACAAATAATAATCATGCTTAAGATCAGAGGGGTATTAAATAGCATAATGGATCTAAACATATAATCTTCCACCAAATAAACCATATAGTAATCAACTACAAGACGTAATCAACACTACTAGTCACCCACAAACACCAATCTATAGTTCCAGTAACAAGATTGAACACAAGATATGTACTAGGGTTTGAGAGGAGATGGTGTTGTTGAAGATGTTGATAGAGATTGCCCTCCCCAAGATGGGAGAGTTGTTGGTGATGATGATGATGATGATTTCCCCCTTCGGGAGGGAAGTTCCCTCGGCGGAATCGCTCCGCCGGAGGGCAAAAGTGCTCCTACCCAAGTTCCACCTCGAGGCGTTGGCGTTTCGTTTCGAAAGTCCTCTCCTTATTTTTTATAGGTCAAAATGACTTATATACCAGAAGATGGGCACCGGAGGTGGGCCGAGTCACCACAACCCACCAGGGCGCGCTTGGGGGGCCTGGCGCGCCCAGGTGGATTGTGCCCACCTGGTGGCCCCCCTCTGGTGTTTATTGGCTCCAGTATTTCTTAAATAATCCATAAAAAATCTCCATGAAGTTTCAGCTCATTTGGAGTTGTGTAGAATAGGTGGCCTGGCGTAGATTTTCCAGGTCCAGATTTCCAGCTGCAGGAATTCTCCAAAAAGCATTAGAATTACTCCAAAAAGCATTATTATGGATAAAAACATTATAAATAACAGTAAGAAAACATGATGCAAAATGGACGTATCAACACCCCCAAGCTTAGACCTTGCTTGTCCTCAAGCGAAAACCGAAATCGAAAAACATGTCCAAATGCTTTGAGAGAGAGGTGTCGATAAAAACAAAATACGTACATAGAAGCATCATGTTGATTATTATAACAACAACAACATGAAACATAGGACTTCTATCATCGAAGTTTTATCATATACATCTCATGAATAAGTAATAGTTCATCACACAATCGAAGTATAAAGCAAAAACTCTATTATAAACCAGCAAACTATTTTCTTAGTCAATTTTGCAACTACAATTCATCATCTTTTCAGGAAGGGTACCATGTAGGAGCCTTTTAAGCAAGTCAATATACTCAACCATCATATAGTCTTCTATGATTGCTAACACTCACCTCGTACCCATGAGCAAAACGTTTCAACCGAACACATAGAAAGATAGGGGCTTTTAGTTTCGCCTCCCAACATACTCACCTCAAGGGTGATGTCAACCATAATAACTCATGCCATCTATATTTAACTGGACATATGTGCCTAGATATTTCCTCACCACATGATTCTTGCCAAAAGGCAAAAATAAAAGGAATAGGGAGAAACACTTTGACTCTTTGCATAAAAGTAAAAGATAGGCCCTTCGCAGAGGGAAGCAGAGGTTGCCATGTGCTTATTTGTTTGTATGCTCAATCCCTTAGTGCAAGAGAACGTCACGTTGTATTGCCCCTTAAGATGACAACCTTTATTATGCAGTATATCGCTTTTATTCTTTTTCATCCAAGTCCGTACAATGCTCAATTTTCTCTTACACTAAATGATCTCACACTTTTAGAAGCAATTATTATTGCCTTTTTGCACCGATGACAACTTACTTGAGGGATCTTGCTCAATCCCTAGGTAGGTATGGTTGACACTTGAAAAACATTTGGATTTAAGGGTTTTTGGATGCAGAAGTAGTATTTCTACTTAGTACATAATTTTTTGGCTAGCAAAGATAGGGGGCAAGCATCACATTTTTAAAGGATCTATGACAATATGACTTCTACGTGAATATAAACAAACATAAACCATTAAGTTGTCTTCCTTGTCAAGTGTCAACAATTTTGGCATATAATATTTTGATGAGGGCTCACAATCACAAAATATTTCTAGGATAGTATATCTATATGTGAATCTTCTCTTCCCTTATTAATTCTTTCATGAGATGCATCATTGACTAATGCTATGTTTGTCAATCTCTAATAAAATTTTCTACTTATACTTTTCCTTATGTGCTGCCATCACCTACCATAGGATTAGTATATAATCTTTTCATTATTTATTTCCTTTCTTATATTTGTTTTCTTTCTCTTTTCTTTATTTCTTCTTTTTATTTGCAACATGAAAGTTAAGAAAGCAAAAACTCAAACTAACTTTATCATATAACTTGCACCTGATTACAATGATAGATCACTAAGAAATTCTCAAAGAAGAAATGATCAAACTAAACTTTATTTCATCTAGGCAAAAGATCGAACTAAAATAAGTAAAATCAAAAAGATAGTGGGATGATACGATACTGGGGCACCTCCCCCAAGCTTGGCGAAAGCCAAGGGGAGTGCCCATACCCGATACTCAATTCTCCTTTGGTGGTGAAGAAGGTGATGGTGATGAAGAAGTGATCCTATCTTTAAGGATTAGAAGATTCTCCAATCGACGGATGAGGCTCCTGAGGTGGGTGATGTGCTCTTGATGCAAAATATTCTCGCGAGTGAGATACTTATTTTGTATGCGAACTATTTCAATGATGTGAAAGGCTTCAATCTCAGCAGGAGTAAGATGAGTAAGGTAAGGTTTAAGGATATCTTCCTCCTCCTCGTCAGCTGGCAGTGCTTGTTCAAAGACCGGAGGCTGGTCTACGGTAGCCTCCTTGCTCTCTTCTCCTCCGATAGCTCCCGCGGTCTCTTCTCTCTTCAGCTCAATCTTCATCAACCAAGCATCCTCTTCCACGTGGTTGCAGGAAGAAGAAGACATGATGCATGGCCCAGCAGATCTGACAAAAAACAGCAAGAAAAGAGAACATCGGATTTCTCCGCGATACGGTGATCAACAGGTTCGGGAAGTATATATAGATTTTTTTATCTTGGAGGACAAGTATATGGTACAAAAACGCAGTACGAGATGTGTCCCAGGTGAGTACAACCCACATGGGCGCGCCAGCCCTAGTGTCTTGTGCCCACCAGGGGACGCTTCCTGGAAGTTTCTTTATTTCCAAAATTCTAAAATATTCCAAATCTGATATAAAATATTTTGCGGATTTTTCGGAGTCCGTTTACTAACCGTATCACATACCTCTTTATTTTCATGATTCTGGAGTGTTCCGGAAGGACTCTTTTATGTGTTCTTCCGGTGTCATGGTTTGGATAATATTACTTTCAACATTAATAGGCGTACCTGAGATATAATGCTTTACTCGTTGCCCATTGACAACCTTCGGGTTAGTCCCTCCGGAGTTATTTATTTTTATGGCTCCAGACCGGTAAACCTCCTCGATGATGTATGGGCCTTCCCATTTCGGGAGGAGCTTTCCCGCAAAAAATCTAAAACGAGAGTTGTACAAAAGAACATATTCTCCAACTTTAAACTCACGCTTTTGAATTCTTTTGTCATGCCATCTTTTAACTTTTTCTTTGAATAACTTTGCATTCTCATAAGCTTGGGTTCTCCATTCATCTAAGGAGCTTATATCAAATAACCTCTGTTCACCAGCAAGTTTGAAATCATAGTTGAGTTCTTTAACTGCCCAATATGCTTTATGTTCTAACTCAAGAGGCAAATGACAAGCTTTTCCATAAACCATTTTATAAGGAGACATACCGATAGGATTCTTATATGTTGTTCTATAAGCCCAAAGTGCATCATCTAATCTCTTAGACCAATTCTTCCTGGGCCTATTAATAGTCTTTTGCAAAATTAATTTTATTTCTCTATTGCTAAGTTCAACTTGACCACTAGACTGAGGATGATAGGGTGATGCAATTCTATGGTTAACATCATACTTAGCAAGTATCTTACAGAAAGCACCATGAATAAAGTGTGAACCACCATCAGTCATTAAATATCTAGGGACTCCAAACCTTGGGAATTAACTTCCTTAAGCATTTTAATAGAGCTGTTGTGATCAGCACTACTGGTTGGAATGGCTTCTACCTATTTAGCAACATAATCAACAACAACCAAAATATGTGTGTACCCATTACAGGAAGGAAAAGGTCCCATGTAATCAAATCCCCAAACATCAAATGGTTCAATTGCAAGTGAATAATTCATAGGCATTTCTTGACGCTTATCGATATTACCTATTCTTTGACATTCATCACAAGAAGAGACAAACTTACGGGCATCCTTGAAGAGAGTAGGCCAACAAAATCCATATTGCAATACCTTGTGAGCAGTTCTATCTCCAGCATGATGCCCTCCATAAGCCTCGGAGTGACATTTCCGTAGGATTTGTCCCTGTTCATGCTTAGGTACACAACGTCTAATAATACCATCTACTCCTTTTTATAAAGATGTGGGTCATCCCAAAAGTAATGTCTTAAATCATAGAAGAATTTTTTTCTTTTGTTGGTATGTAAAGCTAGGTGGTAAATATTTAGCAACAATGTAATTAGCATAGTCAGCATACCAAGGAGTACTATGAGAAACATTTATTGCAGCTAACTGCTCATCAGGAAAACTATCATCAATAGGTAGTGGGTCATCTAGCACATTTTCAAGCCTAGACAAATTATCAGCTATGGGGTTCTCAGCTCCTTTTCTATCAATGATATGTAAATCAAATTCTTGTAACAAGAGAACCCATCGAATAAGTCTAGGTTTAGCATCTTTCTTTTCCATAAAATATTTAATAGCAGCATGGTCTGTGTGAACAGTTACTTTGGAATCAACAATATAAAATCTAAATTTATCACAAGCAAACACCCCTACTAAGAATTCTTTTTGAGTAGTAGCATAATTTGTTTGACCATTGTCTAGAGTTTTACTAGAATAATGAATAAAATTAAGTTTCTAATCAACTCTTTGTCCTAGAACAACACCAACAACATAATCACTAGCATCACACATAATTTCAAAAGGCAAGTTCCAATAAGGTGGTTGAACAATAGGTGCAGATATTAAGGCTTTCTTGAGTGTTTCAAAGGCTTCAAGACAATTATCATCAAAAACAAAAGGAATATCCTTTTTCAAAAGATTAGTAAGAGGCCTAGAAATTTTAGATAAGTCTTTTGATAAATCTCCTATAGAAACCAGCATGACCTAGGAAACTATGAGTACCTTTGATGTCCTTAGGACATGGCATTTTCTCAATTGCATCAACCTTAGCTTGGTCCACTTCAATACCTCTTTCAAAAAATTTATGACCCAAGACAATGCCTTCATTAACCATAAAGTGGCACTTCTCCCAATTCAAGACAAGATTTGTTCGTTCACATCTCTGCAAAACTCGCTCAAGATTTCCTAAACAATCATCAAAAGACTTCCCATAAACAGAAAAGTGATCCATGAATACCTCAACAATCTTTTCACAAAAGTCAGAGAATATAGCAGTCATACATCGTTGAAAGGTAGCGGGTGCATTACATAAACCAGAAGGCATACGTCTATAAGCATAAGTTCCAAAGGGACAAGTAGAAGTAGTCTTTTCTTGATCAGGTTGAGAAACAGGTATTTGTGAAAAGCTAGAATATCCATCTAGGAAGCAAAAGTGTGTGTGCTAGATAATATTTCAAGCATTTGATCAATAAAAGGCAAGGGGTAATGATCTTTCCTAGTTGCTTTGTTTGATTTTCTGTAATCAATTACCATTCTATAGCCTGTAACAATTCTTTGTGGAATAAGTTCATTCTTATCATTAGGAACAATAGTAATACCTCCTTTCTTAGGGACACAATGAACAGGACTTGCCCATCTACTATCAGATATAGGATAGATAATACCTACTTCCAGAAGTTTTAAGATTTTCGTTCTTACCACTTCCTTCATTTTTGGATCCAACCGATGTTGTTGATCAACAACGAGTTTAGCATCAGGTTCCATATTAATTTTGTGCTGACATAGAGTGGGACTAATGCCCTTTAAATCATCAAGAGTATATCCAATAGCAGCCCGATCTTTCCTTAGAACTTTCAATAATCTTTCTTCTTCATGTTCTGAAAGGTTAGCACTAATAATTACAGGATATATCTTCTTTTCATCGAGATAAGCATATTTCAAAGTGTCTGGCAATTGTTTTAATACAAACACAAGATCACCTTTAGGTGGAGGAGGACCTCCTAGAGTTTCAATAGGCAGATTGTGTTTAAGTAGAGGACGTTGTTCAAAGAAAACCTTATCTATTTCATTTCTTTCATGCATATGTAAATCATTTCCATGGTCTAGCAAATATTGTTCTAAAGGATCGGTAGGTGGAATAGCAATAGAAGCAAGACCAATTAATTCATCCTTACTAGGCCATTCTTTTTCATGATGATTTCTACTAAACATGGAAAAATTAAACTCATGAGACTCATTACCGAAGCTAACACCAACAGTTTGTTTCATACAATCTATCTTAGCATTAACTGTATTCAAGAAAGTTCTACCAGATATAATGGGACAAAAGTCATCTTGTGGGGAACCAAGAACAAGAAAATCAGTAGGGTATTTTATTTTCCCACACAAGACCTCAACATCTCTAACAATCCCAATTGGTGATATAGTGTCTCTATTAGCAAGTTTAATAGTAACATCTATTTCTTCTATCTCAGCAGGTGCTATGTCTTTCATGATTTCTTCATATAAAGTGTAAGGAATAGCACTCACACTAGCACCCATGTCACATAAACCATGATAAAAGTGATCAATTTTAACTGAAATAACAGGCATGCCAACAACAGGTCTATGTTTATCTCTTTTATCAGGTTTAGCAATTCTAGTAGCTTCTTCACAGAAATAAATAACATGCCCATCCATATCTTCTTCTAGTAGATCTTTAATCATAGCAATGCTAGGTTCAACTTTAATTTGTTCATCGGGTTTAGGTGTTCTAATATAGCTTTTGCTAACCACAGTTAAAACCTTAGCATGTTCCTTAATCCTAATAGGGAAAGGTGGTTTCTCAATATAAGCAGAAGGAACAACTGGATCAACATTATAAATTATAGTTTCTTCTTTAACTGGTACTAGTTCTTTAATTTCTTCTTTAATAGGTGGGTGATATTTAAACCGCTTCTCCTTAGGGAGTTCAACATGAGTAGCAAATGATTCACAAAAGGAGGCTACTATCTCAGAGTCAAGTCCATATTTAGTGCTAAACTTTTGAAAAGCATCAGTATCCATAAAAGATTTAACACAATCATACTTAAGTTTAATACTTGTCTCTTTACCTTCGTCGAGTTCCCAATCTTCAGAGTTGCATTTAATTCTTTCCAAAAGATCCCACCGGAATTCAATAGTCTTCTTCATAAATGAACCAGCACAAGAAGTATCAAGCATGGTTTGATCATTACGAGAAAGCCGAGCATAAAAATTCTGGATAATAATTTCTCTTGAGAGCTCATGATTGGGGCATGAATATAACATTGACTTAAGCCTCCCCCAAGATAGAGTGATACTTTCTCCTTCACACGGCCAAATATTATATATATAATTCCGATCACGATGAACGAGATGCATAGGATAAAATTTTCGGTGGAACTCCAATTTCAAACAATTCCAATTCGATGATCCAATATCATCACATAGCCTATACCATTCCAATACTTTTCCCTTCAAAGATAAGGGGAAAATCTTTTTCATCACTTCATCCCTGGGTAAACCTGCAAGCTTAAAAAATCCGCAAGTTTGCTCCACATATATCAAGTGCATATCAGGATGTTTGGTTCCATCTCCTGCATAAGGATTAGCTAGCAGTTGTTCTATCATACCCAAAGGAATTTCATATTCAATATTTTCAGTAGGTGCAGTAGGTTGAGGGGTTGCTAATTGTGGTTCCGGACGAGGTGAAGATACCCCGAACAAACCCCTCAAAGGATTGTTTTCCATAGTAACAAGTGACAATAAATTTCAGCACACTATATCAATGTTTCCTTACCAAATTCCACTTACCAAAGGCGCTTCATTCCCTGGCAACTACGCCAGAAAATAGCCTTGAAGACCCACAAGTATAGGGGATCAATTGTAGCTCTTTTCGATAAGTAAGAGTGTTGAACCCAATGAGGAGCAGAAGGAAATGACAAGTAGTTTTCAGTAAGGTAATCTCTGCAAGTGTTGAAATTGTAAGTAGCGGAGTAGTTTGATAGCAAGATAATTTGTAATGAGCAAGTAACGATAGTAGTAACAAAAGTGCAGCAAGGTAGCCCAATCCTTTTGAGGCAAAGGACAGGCCAAAACGGTCTCGTAAGATAAGCAAAGCGTTCTTGAGGGTGCACGGGAATTTCATCTAGTCACTTTCATCATATTGGTTTGATTTGTGTTCGCTACTTTGATAATCTGACATGTGGGTGTTCCAGTGCTTAGGTGCTGTTCTTAATTTAACAAACCTCATACTTATGATTAACCCTCCCGCAAGCATCCGCAACTATGATAAAAGTATTAAGAATAAATTCTAACCATAGCATTAAACTTTTGGATCCAATCGGTCCCTTACGACATAGCACATAAACTGGGGTTTAAGCTTCTGTCACTGTCACAACCCACCATCTAATTGCTACTACACAATGCATTCCCTTAGGCCCAAATATGGTGAAGTGTCATTTAGTTGACGTTCGCATGACACCACTAAGGGAATAACAACATACATACTATCGAAATATCGAACACATATCAAGTTCACATGATTACTTGCAACATGATTTCTCTCGTGATCTCAAGAACAAAAGTAACTACTCACAAATAGTAATCATGCTCAATAATTCGAGGGTTATTAAATAGCATAATGGATCTGAACATATAATCTTCCACCAAATAAACCATATAGTAATCAACTACAAGATGTAATCAACACTACTAGTCACCCACAAGCACCAATCTATAGTTCTGGTAACAAGATTGAATACAAGAGATGAACTAGGGTTTGAGAGGAGATGGTGATGTTGAAGATGTTGATGGAGATTGCCATCCCCGAGATGGGAGAGTTGTTGGTGACGATGATGAGGATGATTTCCCCCTCCAGGAGGGAAGTTCCCCCGGCGGAATCGCTCCACCGGAAGGCAAAAGTGCTCCTACCCAAGTTCTGCCTCAAGGCGGCGGCCCTTCGTCCCGAAAGTCCTCTCCTTGTTATTTCTAGGTCAAAATGACTTATATACTAGAAGATGGGCACCAGAGGTGGGCCGAGGAGGGCACAACCCACCAGGGCGCGCCCAGGTGGGTTGTGCCGACCTGGTGTCCCCCCTCTGGTGTTTATTGGCCCCAGTATTTCTTAAATAGTCCTTAAAAATCTCCATGAAGTTTCGGCTCATTTGGAGTTGTGCAGAATAGGTGGCCTGACGTAGCTTTTCCAGGTCCAGATTTCCAGCTGCCGGAATTGTCCGTCTTGGTGTGTTCCTTGCAAATTATGAGAGAAAAGGCATTAGAATTACTCCAAAAAGCATTATTATGGATAAAAACATTATAAATAATAGTAAGAAAACATGATGCAAAATGGCTGTATCATAGTGCAAAAGAGGTTCTTACTGAACTGAAAGCAGCGGTGGATAAGACGAGCCTGGATGATAGGGAAATGAATTTATTATTCTTATGAAATTGAACTAGCTATATGTTGAACTGCGTTGTTTTCATGTAGCTATCGTACTGTGATGTTATAGTATATTTATGTGCCTGATATGAAATTGGCAAACAGTTGTTCGATATGAAATGTGAATTTGTGTAATATTGGAATTATTAATTGTGAACTAATAAACCTACTAAATGTGTCATGGACCTTTGCAAACGGTTCTAGCAGTAAAAGCGCTTGTGATGGATAGCCCAATGCCACATAGTTTTCTTCATCAAATCGTGTGTGATGTAGTTGATAAAAGCAAATAGTTAACCAAGGCAGACCGTGTGTGATATTTACACCTGCGACACACTAGCCTACACATAAAATTGTGTGGGATGTACATACGAACGGAAACTTTTTCATTGGATTGACTGTGTGTGATATACATACCTACGGAAATGTTTTTCTCGGATTCGCCATGTGGGATGTACATACCTACGGAAATGTTTTCCTGGGATTCATCGTGTGGGATGTACATACCTATGGAAATGTTTTTCTGGGATTCACCGTGTGGGATGTACATACCTACGGAAATGTTTTTCTGGGATTCATCATGTGGGATGTACATACCTATGGAAATGTTTTTCTGGGATTCACTGTGTGGGATGTACATACTACGGAAATGTTTTTCTGGGATTCACCGTGTGGGATGTACATACCTACGGAAATGATTGGGTTTTGATGCCTCGCCCAATCGCGTACGACCCCAGCCTGTGTCCTAGGAGGGCCTATCCCCGACGATTTCTGGGCCATGTGGGAAGGAACCCCCTGTCGCCCACACTCACTTGGCGACGGTTCCAAATGCTGTCGTGGAAAGGGGTTAAAAACCGTTTGTATAGCACCGACGCGTACCAGTGCCTAGATTTCATGCACAACTAAATTGGATCGAACTCAAAGAGCTCTACCTCAATGGGCGGAGGTATATGTGGTCTAATGAAAGAGAAAACGCCACCCTAGAGAAAATTGATCATGTCTTCACGGTGGTGTCTTGGGAGGAGAGCTACCCATCCTGCTTCCTCTCGTCCTTGGGGACGGCTGTGTTCGATCACGCACCTCTTCTATTAGACTAAAATGCTGATGTTCACACGGGCAAGAGGTTTAAATTTGAGGATTTCTGGACAAAGAATGAAGATTTCAAAGAAGTGGTTACAGAAGCTTGGGCTTTTGTCCTAGTGGATGGCAACCCTTTCGCGGTGCTTGATGCCAAGCTACGGGCCATGGCTAAGTGATTGCAGCAATGGAGTGACAAATGGATTGGAAACATTAAGCTGCAGATTGACATTGCCCTTGAGGTAATACAGCGGTTTGATGGGGAGATGGAATCAAGAAATCTCTCAACCAGCGAGACGTCCCTTAGACAGCTGCTCGAGAAAAATTACTTGGCCTCTCATCGCTTGATAGATCGATTGCGAGGCAACATTCAAGGATGCTATGGTTGAGGGAAGGCGATGCTAGCACACAATTTTTTTCATTTGCATGACTCTCACCGAAGACGGAGGAACATGATCACTACACTAAGGCATGGGGATAGAATCTTATCGGGACACGAAGAAATAGCGGAGGCTGCGGATGACTACTATACATACCTTCTTGGAAGCATGCCAATGAGGGAGTATGGCCTGGATCTCACTGAGTTGGGTCTACCTCAGAGGGATCTATCTCACTTGGACATGATCTTCATGGTGGATGAGGTTCTTAAGGTAATCAAGTCGATGCCCCTAGACAAAGCACCCGGACCCGGTGGCTACACGGGGCATTTCTTCTATGTGTGTTGGGACATTATCCGAGAGGATTTCATGCGGGCAATGCACTCTTTCCACCATGGAGATATGTGAGGCATGCACAAGATCAATAAGGCTCTAATCACTCTAATACCCAACTTGGATGGTGCATTGGACATACGGGACCTCGGACCGGTCAGCCTCGTGCATGGGGCTGTCAAGATCTTTGCGAAGACATTATTAGTCCGCCTAACTGACGAACTACCGGAGCTAGTTGGTATTTGAGGGAGTCCTGGATTAGGGGGTGTCCGAATGGCCGGACTATACCTTCAGCCGGACTCCTGGACTATGAAGATACAAGATTGAAGACTTCGTCCCGTGTCCGGAAGGGACTTTCCTTGGCGTGGAAGGCAAGCTTGGCGATACGGATATGCAGATCTCCTACCATTGTAACCGACTTTGTGTAACCCTAACCCTCTCCGGTGTCTATATAAACCGGAGGGTTTTAGTCCGTAGGACAACATACACAACAACAATCATACCATAGGCTAGCTTCTAGGGTTTAGCCTCTCTGATCTCGTGGTAGATCTACTCTTGTACTACCCATATCATCAATATTAATCAAGCAGGACGTAGGGTTTTACCTCCATCGAGAGGGCCCGAACCTGGGTAAAACTTCGTGTTCCTTGCCTCCTGTTACCATCCGGCCTAGACGCACAGTTTGGGACCCCCTACCCGAGATCCGCCGGTTTTGACACCGACATTGGTGCTTTCATTGAGAGTTCCTCTGTGTCGTCGCCGTCAGGCTTGATGGCTCCTACGACCATCAATGGCGATGCAGTCCAGGGTGAGACCTTCCTCCCCGGACAGATCTTCGTCTTCGGCGGCTTCGCACTGCGGGCCAATCCACTTGGCCATCTGGAGCAGATCAAAAGCTATGCCCCTGGCCGTCAGGTCAGATTTGGAAGTTTAAACTACACGGCTGACATCCGCGGGGACTTGATCTTCGATGGATTCGAGCCACTGCCGAGCGCGCCGCACTGTCACGACGAGCATGATCTAGCTCTGCCGCCGAACAGTGCCCTGGAGGCCGCACCCGCATGGGCTTCGACCCTTAATTCGGAGCCAACTGCGCCGATCGAGGATGGGTGGTTGGACGCCGCCTCGGGGGCTGCGATCCCAACGGCGATCGAGCCGAACACCAGCCCCGCACTCTGCGAGACTCGTGACTCCAAGGAGCCGGACTCCTCTCCGGACCCCGAACCCTCCGTGCCCCTGCCGATCGAATCCGATTGGGCGCCGATTATGGAGTTTACTGCCACGAACATCTTTCAGCACTCGCCTTTCGGCGATATTCTGAAGACACTGAAGTCTCTCTCTTTATCAGGAGAGCCCTGGCCGGACTACGGTCAGCAAGGTTGGAATTCGGACGATGAAGAAATTCAAAGCCCACCCACCACCCACTTTGTAGCCACAGTCGACGACTTAACCGACATGCTCGACTTCGACTCCGAAGACATCGACGGTATGGACGCCGATGAAGGAGACGATGAAGAACCAGCGCCTATCTGGCCTTGGAAAGCCACCTCGCCATATGACATATACATGGTGGACAACCCAAAAGAAGGAGATGGCGATGGAATAGCGGAGGATGACCCCTCCAAGAAACAGCCTAAGCGCCGGCGCCAGCGGTGCCGCTCAAAATCCCGCCAAAACAAATACGGTGATTCCAGCACGGGAGATAATAATACTCCGGAAAGTGCCGAAGAAACCCCCTCCAGCAAGATTTAGCACAGGAGGATGGAGAAACCTGCCCTCATGAGAGAGCGGCAGACAGAGAGGTCGAGGACGATAATTATATGCCTCCCTCCGAAGACGAGGCAAGCCTCGACGATGATGAATTTGTCGTGCCAGAGGATCCCGTCGAGCAAGAGCGTTTTCAACGCAGGCTTATGGCCACGGCAAGAAGCCTCAAGAAAAAACAGCAACAGCTTAGAGCTGATCAAGATTTGCTAGTCGACAGATGGACTGAAGTCCTTGAGGCCAAAGAGCATAAACTCGAACGCCCCTCCAAGAGCTACCCAAAGCGCAGGTTGCTACCCCGATTAGAGGAGGAAGCACTTGATGCGGCCGACCGGCCACCTCGTGGCCGCGACAGAGAGGCCTCTCGGCCCTCCACTCAAGCCGCACCCCGTACCAAGGCACGGGAATATGCGCCGGACTTACGAGATATGTTGGAGGACAAGGCAAGGAAAACAAGATCGATCTACGGATCGCGTGGGCGCCCCACGGCTCGAGACGGTAACCGTCACGCCGGCCACAAATTCGGCAGGGCCGAACACAGTAGACAAAGCTCATTGGAGCTACGTCGTGATATAGCCCGGTATAGAGGCGCCGCACACCCACTATGCTTCACAGACGAAATAATGGATCATCAAATCCCCGAAGGATTCAAACCCGTAAATATCGAATCATATGATGGCACAACAGATCCTGCGGTATGGATCGAGGATTATCTCCTTCATATCCACATGGCTCGTGGCGATGATTTCCACGCCATCAAATACCTCCCACTCAAGCTTAAAGGACCAGCTCGGCATTGGCTTAACAGCTTGCCAACAGGATCAATCAGTTGTTGGGAGGACCTGGAAGCCGCATTCCTCGACAATTTCCAGGGCACTTATGTGCGACCCCCAGACGCCGATGACCTAAGTCACGTAATTCAGCAGCCAGAGGAATCGGCCAGGCAATTCTGGACACGGTTCCTAACAAAGAAAAATCAAATAGTCGACTGTCCGGACGTTGAGGCCCTAGCAGCCTTCAAGCACAATATCCGTGATGAGTGGCTTGCCCGGCACCTTGGACAGGAAAAGCCGAAGTCTATGGCAGCACTCACGACACTCATGACCCGCTTTTGCGTGGGAGAAGACAGCTGGCTTGCTCGTAGCAACAATATGACCAAGAACCCTGGTAATTCGGATACCAGGGACAGTAGTGGCAGGTCGCGTCGCAACAAGCAGAAGCGCCGCATTAACGACAACAATGCTGAGGATACGGCAGTTAATGCCGGATTCAGAGGCTCTAAATCCGGTCAGCGAAAAAAGCCATTCAAAAGGAATCCTAGGGGACCGTCCAGTTTGGACTGAATACTCGACCGCTTGTGCCAGATACATGGCACCCCCGAAAAGCCGGCCAATCACACCAACAAGGATTGTTGGGTGTTCAAGCAGGCAGGCAAGTTAAACGCCGAAAATGAAGACAAGGGACTGCATAGCGATGACGACGAGGAGCCCCGGGCGCCGAACAACAGTGGACAGAAGGGTTTTCCCCCACAAGTGCGGACGGTGAACATGATATACGCAACCCACGTCCCCAAAAGGGAGCGGAAGCGCGCGTTAAGGGATGTATACGCGGTAGAGCCAGTCGCCCCAAAGTTCAACCCATGGTCCTCCTGCCCGATCACCTTTGATCGGAGGGACCATCCCACTAGCATCCGTCGTGGTGGATTCCCCGCATTGGTTCTAGACCCAATTATTGACAGATTTCATCTCACTAGAGTCCTTATGGACGGCGGCAGCAGCCTGAACATGCTTTACCAGGATACAGTGTGGAAAATGGGCATAGATCCCTCGAGGATTAAGCCCACCAAAACGACCTTTAAAGGCGTAATACCAGGTGTAGAGGCCAACTGTACAGGCTCAGTCACACTTGAAGTGATCTTTGGATCTCCGGATAATTTCCGAAGCGAGGAGTTAATCTTCGACATAGTCCCATTCCGCAGTGGCTATCACGCACTACTCGGGCGAACCGCATTCGCCAAGTTCAATGCGGTACCACACTACGCATACCTTAAGCTCAAAATGCCAGGCCCTCGAGGAGTAATTACGGTCAATGGAAACACCGAACGCTCCCTCTGAACGGAGGAGCACACGGCGGCCCTTGCAGCAGAAGTACAAAGCAGCCTCTCCAGGCAGTTCTCCAGTCCGGCCATTAAACGACCGGACACCGTCAAGCGTGCCCGGAGTAACCTACAACGAGACCGCCTGGCACGACCCGAGCAGGCGTAGCAATGTGGCCCCAACCCCAGCCCTCGCAAAAATGCAATACCAGTACTTCGCGTACATAACTACGCTCTAGAAATACCATGGGTACAGGGGGAGGGGCACCATCACGGCACGACCAAAACACGGCTTAAACCGCACCAGGGGCTGCCGATTTTTTAATTTTCTCTTACTTTCAGGACTCCACTCTTCGGAAGGCCCGTTCGGCAGTTCAATTGCCAAACAAACGATGCAAGAACCTGGGAAGCAGACAAGCCACGCCGCATTACGGAACTCCCAGGTGGTCTCTATCACGAGTAGTATACCTGTTTCGCATACTATTCCGCAGCTTGCCCCTGGAATGGACACGTTAAATAGTCCAACCTTTTGCTTATCGCATTATTTGTATCGTTCTGCTTTGATCGCAACCCTCTTTAATAAACAATGCATAGCTTTTGTCTATTTTTGCATTACTCTTTTTTAATATATGTTCCTTAACAACATGTTGCATCCGTACACTTTGGTACGACCAAAATACGCCAGGGGCTTTAGTACCCCTCAATATGGTGTGAGAAGTCCGAACACTTTAACAAGTGCGGCACCCCGAACTTATAGCATTATATGCATCGGCTCCGAATCATGTCTTGGGTCAATAGTTGGGTTTGCCCGGCTCCTATGTTTTGGTGCCTTACGTTCCGCTATATCGGCTAAGGTAGCACTAGGAGAACCACTGCGATTGTGCCCCAGTTGAGCTGGGTCGAGCACCTCAGTGGAGAAAGATAAAACTGACTGTCATGATGAAGCGAGAGCTGGTCGGTGTTCGAGAGGTTTTTCGAGTCCCTAAAGACTTATGCCGCTTAGAGCGAGGAGCCGGCTCTGTCCGGCCAAGGCGTGGATAGCGCCCCGAACTCGGTCTTCCGAATACCAGGGGCTTCGCCAAAATTTAAAATTATAGAATTCTATGGCTAAGTGAGAGTGTTCACGCATTATAGTCTGATTGCCTTGTTCGTTGGGCTGAGCGCCTCCCTCAAAGGACCCAAACATGGGAAAAAGAGCGCTCAGGTTTATCCCTGAACACCCCAGCACTAGCGGCACGGGGGCAGAAGCCGACGACTTGCCATCTCTCAGAATTGATAAACAGCCGCACAGAAGGTAATATTTTAAATTCCAACAGCATTGCTTAGCGCATATGAACAAGTTTTCAGCGCACAGGACAAAATGAGCAAGTTTCACTCAAAAATTACATCCCTAGAACATTCATCCGCCACAAGGCAGGCACCCTTCAGAACATCCTTATAATAATTCTCGGGCTTGCGATGCTCTTTCCCCGGCGGTGGCCCGTCCTTCACAAGCTTCTCAGCATCCAGCTTGCCCCAGTGCACCTTAGCACGGGCAAGGGCCCTACAGGCACCTTCAATGCAGACGGAGCGCTTGATGACTTCGAGCCTTGGACAGGCCTCCACCAGCCCGAAATAGCTCCCAGGCAGAGCCCCTCCAGGCCACAGCCGAACTATGAGGCCCTTCATGGCCTATTTGGCCGCCTTGTGGAGCTCGACCAGTTGCTTCAGCTGGTCGCTCAGGGGCACGGGGTGTCCGGCCTCAGCATACTGAGACCAGAACACCTTCTCTGTCGAGCTGCCCTCCTCGGCTCGATAGAATGCGGTGGCATCGGACACACTCCGGGGAAGATCTACGAATGCTCCTGGAGAGCTCCGGATTCGGGTAAGTAACAAGTAACTCACATTTATGTGTTTGCTTTGCATAAAGAATGCCTTACCCACCGCTATCTTATTCACCTCATCCAACTCCTGAAGGGTCTTCTGGGATTCGGCCTTGGCAGACTTGGCATTTTCAATAGCCACCGCGAGCTTGGACGCTCGCGTCTTTGAGTCAAGCTCCAAACTCTCATGTTTTTCCATGAGAGCCTGGAGCTCTTGCCGTACCTTGCCAACCTCGGCCTCATACTTCTCCCGCTCGGTGCGCTCCATGGCCGCCCTCTTATCGGCCTCGACCAGCGCTTGCTTAAGGGTCGCCACCTCAGACATGGCCCCTACATAGCCACGATAGTCCTGTCATTTTTTGCAATTGCACCTTTTTATATATATTTAAACAAGGTATTTCCTACCTTCATTGTCCTCGAGCTGCTTCTTGGCACGCCCGAGCTCTTGCTCGGACCGCTCGAGGTTCTGCTTTAGCGTGTCCACTTCCGCAGTCAATGCGGCGGATGCAAGCAAAGAAGCCTTCATACGCATATTGACTCCTTTTTGTTAGACTCCTGCGAATTTTATTTGATCCTCTATTTGGCTTTTCTTCCCGAACGCCAAACAGAGCATCAGGGGCTACTGTCTATGCGGTAATATTATTTACACATTATTTACTTACCTCAAAGCCTGTTAAAAGGCTAGTACAAGCTTCAATCAGTCCGCTCTTGGCGGACTGAACCTTCTGGACCACCGCACTCATAATGGTGCGGTGCTCCTCGTCGATGGAGGCACCTTGGAGCGCCTCCAACAGATTGTCCGGCGCCTCCGGTTGGACGGGGGTCACCGGCACGGTGGGCTTGCTCCTCTTGGAAGGAGGTCCCCCGTCGGACTCTGGAACCTTTGAAGGTTCCGGAGCGGTGTCGGGCCTAGAGCCAGACTTGGAGCCCTGGGGCGTTTCATCCCCTTTACTCCTGGAGTCCGGGAGGTCGCCTTGCGGCGCCTCCAGGACCACCTCCTCCCGGCTTGGAACCTGTTGGGATAACACTTCGGTGTCGTCCGTAGGGCGGGGGGAGGAAGCTGTCGGAAGCGAGTTCACATCCGACGAGTTCAGTGAGACGCTCGACGACGTGTCGAGCCGGTCTTTGGGTGGGCTGCATAAACATATTCGACATAAGGGAAAGCTGTGCAATAAACGAATACTATGAATTACTCTGGTATCTGGATACTTACAATTTTGCCAGGGGCTTGGCCCTAGGCGGCCACTCCTCTCCGCCGTCGTCGGCGTCGGTAGAGTAGTCCGGAGGAAGGGTTTTCCCCTTCTTGGACCCTCCGGCCTCCCCAGAGAGGGTGGCCTTCCTTTTCTTCTCTCCTCCCGCTGGAGGGGGAGAGGTCTCTTCTTCTTCCTCCTCGTCTTCACGGGAGGAATGCGCCTCAGAACCGTCGGATGATGGATCCGACACCTCCTGGCGCCGGGCACTCTTTCAAGTCCCCGTGGCCTTTTTCGCGGCCTTCTTCTCTCGCACCACATAGGGTGCCGGAACCAGTAGCTTCGCCAAGCAAGCGTTCGCTGGGCCTTCGGGCAAAGGAGCCGGACAGTTGATCTGTCCGGACGTCACCTACCAGTCCTGTCAAAGGTAAGGGAGCTTAGATCCCACATGGAGTCAAACTATGAAAAACTGATACCCTGTAAAAGAAAAAAATAGCTTACCGCATGAGCATGACGCTGCGTACTGAATCCGCAATCCTCATTAGCGGATGCGGGGGCCTCGGTGCCCTTGAAAAGCACCTTCCAGGCATCTTCGTACGTCGTGTCGAAGAGCCTGCTCAGAGTTTGGTGCGGCGCCGGGTCGAACTCCCACAGGTTGAAAGCCCGTTGTTGACACGGGAGGATCAGGCGGATGAGCATAACCTGGACTACGTTGACAAGTTTGAGCTTCTTGTCCACTAGGGTTTGGATGCATGTTTGGAGTCCGGTCAGCTCTCCTTTTTTACCCCACGACAGGCCCATCTCCTTCCAGGAGGTGAGCCGCGTAGGGGGTCTGGATCGAAACTCGGGGGCTGCGACCCATTCGGGGTCGCGCGGCTCGGTGATGTAAAACCACCCCGACTGCCACCCCTTCAGGGTCTCCACAAAGGAGCCCTCGAGCCATAAGACGTTGGCCATCTTGCCCACCATGGCGCCTCCGCACTCCGCCTGGTTGCCGCGCACCACCTTTGGCTTGACATTGAAAGTCTTGAGCCATAGGCCGAAATGGGAGCGGATGCGGAGGAAAACCTCGCACACGGCGATAAACGCCGAGATGTTGAGGACAAAGTTCGGGGCCAGATCGTGGAAATCCAGGCCATAGTAGAACATGAGCCCCCGGACAAATGGGTGAAGAGGGAAGCCCAGTCTGCGGAGGAAATGGGGGAGGAACACCACCCTCTCATGGGGCCTAGGGGTGGGGATGAGCTGCCCCTTTTCGGGAAGCCGGTACGCTATGTCGTTAGACAAGTATCCGGCGTCCTCAGTTTTTTGATGTGTCCCTCCGTGACGGAGGAGACCATCCACTTGCCTCCCGCTCCAGACATGGCTGGAGAAGGTTGAGGTGGGGAGTGCGGACTTGGGCGCTGGAGCTCGAGTGCGCGAGAATGGATAAGCAAGGGAGGAAGAAGGCGTAGGTGAAAAGGTGGATCCTTATCCCCTTATATGGGTGGACGCAACTACGTGTCCCCACCAACCTGGTAAAACTCGCTTATCTCCAAGCGCCATAATCAATGGCGCGGTTGGGTTACCCACACCCGTATTGATGATAATCCTAGAATAAGGGGACACGATCTCTGCTTTAACAAGACGTGCCAAGGAAACCGCCTCGCATGACGCGCTGAGGTGGGATAATGAAACGACTTGGATAAAGGCTTGGCCGTGGTGTGTCACACTACGGAATACGTCAGCGGATTAGATTTGTGTAAATGTTATTCTCTCTATGGCAATATGTGGAAACTTATTTTGCCGAGCCGGACACTATCTTTGTGTTCAAAATCTTCTATGAAGTACTTGGAGGAGGAACCCGCCTTGCAATGCCGAAGACAATCTGCGCGCCGGACTCGTCGTCATTGAAGCCTGGTTCAGGGGCTACTGAGGGAGTCCTGGATTAGGGGGTGTCCGGATGGCTGGACTATACCTTCAGCCGGACTCCTGGACTATGCAGATATAAGATTGAACACTTCGTCCCGTGTCCGGAAGGGACTTTCCTTGGCATGGAAGGCAAGCTTGGTGATACGGATATGTAGATCTCCTACCATTGTAACCGACTTTGTGTAACCCTAACCCTCTCCGGTGTCTATATAAACCGGAGGGTTTTAGTCCGTAGGACAACATACACAACAACAATCATACCATAGGCTAGCTTCTAGGGTTTAGCCTCTCTGATCTCGTGGTAGATCTACTCTTGTACTACCCAAACAATCAATATTAATCAAGCAGGACATAGGGTTTTACCTCCATCGAGAGGGCCCGAACCTGGGTAAAACTTCGTGTTCCTTGCCTCCTATTACCATCCAGCCTAGACGCATAGTTCGGGACCCCCTACCCGAGATCCGCCGGTTTTGACACCGACAGTATTCATCAGAGTGCGTTCATGCACGGGCGGTCCATTCATGATAACTTCATGATGGTACAGGGCACAGCTAGACGTCTGCATGCACTCAAGATATCGTCGGTCATGCTAAAATTGGATATCTCCAAGGCGTTTGATTCAATACAGTGGCCTTTATTGGTGGAAGTGCTCTTGGCGATTGAGGGAGTCCTAGATTAGGGGGTCTCCGGACAGCCGGATTATATCCTTTGGCCGGACTGTTGGACTATGAAGATACAAGATTGAAGACTTCGCCTCGTGTCCGGATGGGACTCCACTTGGCGTGGAAGGCAAGCTTAGGCAATACGGATATGTATATCTCCTCCTTTGTAACCGACCTTGTGTAACCCTAGCCCCCTCCGGTGTCTATATAAACCGGAGGGTTTTAGTCCGTAGGACAACATACAATCATACCATAGGCTAGCTTCTAGGGTTTAGCCTCTCCGATCTCGTGGTAGATCAACTCTTGTAACACCCACATCATCAAGAATAAATCAAGCAGGACGTAGGGTTTTACCTCCATCAAGAGGGCCCGAACCTGGGTAAAACATCGTGTCTCCTGCCTCCTGTTACCATCCGCCTTAGACGCACAGTTCGGGACCCCCTACTCGAGATCCGCCGGTTTTGACACCGACATTGGTGCTTTCATTGAGAGTTCCTCTGTGTCATCGCCAGAAGGAAGGATGTCTCGTCTCGTCTTTAAAGATGGTACTACTGTTGGGGGAGCTTTGGCTGTCGGTCAAACTCTTCGGCTAGGCAGTTTCATCATGACCGCCTGTTCGGCCGCCGGGCCGACGATGACTTCTCGGGTCATCGAAAACAGCCTCCACGTCAAATTGGCACTCGCCGAATAGATGAATCCAATGGAGCTCGCCTCCTTAAACGAGCTCTTGGATGGCATCGCCGCCTTGGGAGTCACTACGGACTATGATCAGATTGGGCCTAAATCCGATCAAAGGGAGATTAACTCTCCACTGGTCACCCATCATATTGCAATGGTGGAGGAACAATGCGGCGACCTTTCCTCTATCTTGAGGACCAACTATGTCCGGATTCCCGAGCTCCCCGAGCCGGACGCCCGTTCACGAGAGGACAACATCCAATCCCTGAACTTAGAGTCAGGCAGCGGGCCAGGATTATTGGGTAACACCCCGGAACCGGAACTTCCAAAATTGGAAACTCCTCGGCCCCTGGATCCCAGATCAGGTAAGGGTTCGGATTCAATTCCACCCACCCACCCAAACATAAGCGATCTTTCCCACATTAGGCAAGAGCCCTAGGAAACAGTACATCACTATTGGGCTCCTCTTTGCGATGAACAAGGTTAAGGACTGTCGCGAGGAAGACGCAATCCTGTTTTTCTGCAATAATTGCACGGACAAGGGAATCCTTAACGCCATAAATCGCCGTGAGATAACACGCTTCGCTGACTTGGCGTCCATAGTACGAAAGTACTGTGCGATGGAAAGTGCCTGGAAAACCGAAACAAACTTTTGGGATAATCCGGCCCTGAATACAAACCCAGTCCGAAATAAAAGGGTGCATTATCACAATACACCCGGGTCAACTACCAAAAAGCAAAAACCCTCTACAAGGCATGGAACCGTACTGGCAGGATGGCTCAACGGACCCTGCAAAATTCATAGTACAACGGATACAATACCAACGCACAGCCTTAGAGAATGTTGGATACTCCGGCAGGTGGCCAAAAGTGGTGAGGATCTTCTTATCCCAAATACCACAGAGCACCATCCCGTGGATAACAATACGGTGTTAACAGTCTTTGAGACCTTTGCGTCAAATAATAGGCGCAAGCGAACACTCCGCAGCATGGCCGAAATCTGCCACATAGCAGCAATAAATCCATGGAGTGACACGGCTATTACCTTCAATGCCAGTGACGAACCTAAATTCCGAACAGCCCGAGCACCAGCCGCACTGGTCCTCAGTCCAGCCGTGGACGGCTTTCAACTCACCAAAGTACTCATGGACGGCGGCAGCGGATTAAACCTCATCTACGAGGAAACTCTTCAAAAGATGGAAATAGACTGGAACCGCATTGAGCAAAGTAGCACAACCTTTAGAGGAATCATCCCCAGTCGGGGAGCACGCTGTGCTGGAAAAATCACACTAGATGTGGTATTCGGCACGCTGGATAATTACAGGTCCAAAGAAATTACATTCCAAGTGGCCCCGTTCAGAAGTGGTTATCACGCCCTTTTAGGACGGGAGGCGTTCACAATCTTCCAAGCCGTACCCCATTACGGGTACATGAAGCTCAAAGTGCCCGGGCCCAACGGAATCATCACTCTCGCCAACGATCCGGACACGGCACTCCGTGCCGAAAACAAAACAGCCGCACTGGCCCTCGAGGCATTATCCGAAGCCCTCTCGGACGAGGAATTAACCACGCTACGCTCCATAGTGGACAAGGATGACGTGATACTCGACAAGAGATCCAAGTCCACCTCTTTTAATCCAGCGGATGAAATAGTCAAATTCCAAGTCCACCCAACGGACCCTACAAAAACAGCCTCCATCGGGGCACAGTTAAACCCCGCTGTGGACGCCGCACTACGAGAGTTCCTGCGCGAGAACTGGGACATATTCGCCTGGCATCCCTTAGACATGCCAAGAATCCCACGCAGGCTGGCCGAGCATAGCCTCAATATCCTAAAGGGATTCAAGCCGGTCAAGCAAGCTCTTCGGCGTTTCACCGAACCTAAGAGACAGGCCATGGGAGAAGAACTAGCCAAGTTATTGGAGGCCGGATTCATCAGAGAAATAAAACACCCGGACTGGCTAGCAAACCTGGTGATGGTAACAAAGAAGGACAAATCCTGGCGCCTTTGTGTCGATTTCAAAGACCTCAATAAACTTGCCCAAAGGATCCCTTCCCCCTCCCATGTATCGATCAAATCATTGATGCTACCGTAGGACACGAGTCATTGTGTTTCCTCGACGCATACTCTGGTTACCACCAAATCAAGATGGCGGAGTCCGACCAAGCCGCAACGGCATTCATCACACCATACGGTCCCTTCTGTTTTAACACAATGCCTTTTGGGCTCAAAAACACCGGCGCAACATATCAACGCATGATTCAAACATGTCTGGAGAAACAAATCGGCAAAATAGTAGAGGCATATGTAGACGATGTGGTCGTCAAAACCAAACACGTCGACTCTTTGGTAGACGAATTGAGGCTCACATTCGACAACCTCCGAACATACGACATCAAGCTCAATCTGGAAAATGGGTTTTCGGTGTACCAGCCGGAAAGCTCCTGGGTTTCATTGTCTCCAGTAGAGGTATTGAAGCTAATCCGGCCAAAATCCGAGCTGTGTCACAGTTGGCTACCCCAACAGACCTCAAACAAATCCAGAAGTTAACCCTTTATCGCCTCCTTCGGTGCACCGAACACTTCGAGTGGACGGACGCGGCCACAGCCTAATTGGAAGAAATAAAGGCCATCTTGGCAACCAACCCAATCCTGGCCGCGCCAAACATCGGCGAACCAATGCTATTGTACATTGCGGCAACTCATCAAGTTGTAAGCGCGGTGCTCGTTGTCGAACGGGAAGCGGACGGACATAAATTCCCTCTTCAAAAGCAGGTATATTATGTATCCACTGTCCTCACTCCATGCAAATCAAGGTACCCGCATTACCAAAAGATAGCATATGCGGTATTCATGGCATCGTGGAAGCTGCGACACTACTTTCAAGAGTGTTCGATTACAGTAGCCTCGGAAATGCCACTTAATGATATTATAAACAACCGCGACGCTATGGTCCGGATTGCCAAATGGGCCATTGAGCTCCTCCCATTCGACATAACATACAAACCTCGATGAGCCATTAAGTCGCAAGTATTGGCCGACTTCGTCGCCGAATGGACGGAGGCCGAACTCCCTAAAGAGTACGGCGCATACTCCAATTGGATCATGCACTTCGACGGTTCTAAAATGCTGACTGGTCTAGGGGCTGGCGTCGTCCGGACGTCCCCAACCAGAGATACCATTCAGTACGTATTACAAATATTGTATACAGACTCCAACAATGCAGCCGAATACGAAGCTCTGTTGCATGGTCTTCGGATGGCAATCTCCATGGGCATTCAACGCCTGGAGGTGCACGGGGATCCAAACCTCGCAATATCCCAAATAAATGGAGACTTTGACGCCAAGGATCCGAAAATTGCGGCCTATCGAGACGTCGTCCTAAAAATGTCAGCTCGGTTCGAGGGGCTCGAATTTCACCATGTGGCTCGGGAAAACAATCAGGCGGCGGATATCCTCGCCCGCATCAGCGCAAAACGTGATGCGGTCCCCCCAACATGTTTTTGGAAAGGCTGTTCAAGCCATCTGTAGTATGGGAAGGGGACACCGGTAACAACGGTCCGAACCTGGCCAAAATACCCGATTCCGAACTCTCTGACACAATCGGAAGCTGCGCCACCGAAATAACACCTTCAGCCCATGAAATAATGGCCATTATTGCCCTGTGGACAGAACCATTCCCAGCCTAACTAACTAGACAGGAACTTTCGGAGGACCAAAATGAGGCACGCTGCATAGTGCGGCGATCCAAGGCCTACAGGGTCCATGAGGGAGAATTGTACAAAAAAAGCACTACCGGAGTCCTTCAAAGGTGCATCTCCGAAGAGGAAGGGCGGAATCTTTTGGCAGAAATTCACGCTGAACTCGGCGGTCATCACGCTACAGCCCGGGCTCTTGTAAGCAAGGCCTTCCGTACATGATTCTATTGGGCAACGGCCCGGGCAGATGCACAGGACTTGGTCCAACGCTGCGCCGGTTGCCAGCTCTTTGCAAATCAAAGCCACATGCCACCCACCGCCCTCCAAACAATCCCCATTACATGGCCCTTTGCGGTCTGGGGGCTTGACATGGTTCGACCCCTTAAAGGGGGAACCCACAAGAAAAAATACTTATTGGTCATGGTGGATAAATTCACCAAATGGATAGAGGCCAAACCTGTTAAAACAGCCGAATCCGGACTGGTGATAGACTTCATATCCGGGATTGTACACCGTTATGGCGTCCCCCACAGCATCATCACTGATAATGGCATGAACTTCACGGCCGACGAGGTAAAACTCTGGTGCAGCAAAATGGGCATCAAGCTCGATTATGCTTCAGTCTATCACCCATAAACCAACGGTCAAGTCGAGCGAGCAAATTGTCTTATAATGAGCGGCATTAAACCCAGATTAGTGCGCTCCTTAACGGATTATAACACGCACTGGGTAGAGGAGCTCGATTCCATACTCTGGGGGCTGCCAACCAAGCCGGATATTAGTACCGGACATACACCCTTCTTTATGGTGTACGGCGCAGAGGCAGTCTTGCCCTGTGACATAATTCATGACTCACCTCGAGTGCGCATGTACGAAGAAAGAGAAGCCGAGCTCGATCGGCAGGACAGTTTGGACACCCTGGAGGAGGAGCGCGACATAGCCAAAGCCCTTTCCGCATTTTATCAGCAACAGGCTCGCAGATACCAAAGTAGAGAAGTACGGGCCAAAACTTATAACGTTGGCGAACTAGTTCTACGCCTGCTGGATAAGTAAAAGAACAAGATCGAGCCCAAATGGGAAGGTCCCTTCATTATTGACCAAGTTCTGACCGGTTGAGCGTACCGACTGCGGGATGCATCGACTAGTCGACTCGAGCCGAACCCATGGAATGCGGCCAGGCTCCGAAGATTCTACACCTAGCATCGGACTCTATGTTAGTCCCCTCCCTTTGTCCATTTTCTGCATATACATTATCTGTCTTGTTTCTCTTTCTTTCTTTCTTTTATTATTTCTCTAGGCCTTCAAGGGTCACCTTGTGCCTTGCTTGCACATTACAGATGTGCTAGCCGCACTCTTCATACCTGGGGGCTTCTTTAGCAGAAGCTTAAATTATTTATCTGGGCCTCATGCCCCACACATGTGTTATACTTCCGCATGTACCCTTTTTCACCATTATATGCATCAATATTTCTTAAGTTTTGGCCAAGCTGGGTTGCCTGGGTCTTGTATTTATGCCCTGCGTTCCCGTTAATTCGGCTAGGGCATAAGGGGAGCACCTCTGCGATTGTTACTGCCGGGTCAGCCGGATGTGTACCTTAGACTGGGTGAAGCCGAAAGCTAGCGTTCTTAAGGGAATATTCGGTCGGTGAACAAAAGATGATTTTTATTTATTGTCCATATCTGCCCCCAGATGTTTTTCCTGCGTTTCCTTTCGTAGTCCGGACATGCACTTTAGGGCATGCTTACCCAGGGAAAGGAACCCTTAACGGAACTATTCTCCCTGGAAGATGTTTCTTACTACCCATGTAATATAACATAACTAGTTGGGCACTTGTCTGATAAAGCACTAATGACCCCTACGCCAGGCCTCCACGCATACCCCGGTTCTTATATAACTGAGTAGGTATTCGGATACACTCTGGACTATTGGGCCCGGAGGTTGAAGCGAAAAGGTCCGCAACGACAAATGATCTACAATCCAGCTAGAAGGCATTATACATGTCACTTTAATTACATAGTCATGCAAACTGACTAAATTCCTCTTCTATACCACCCAACAGGCGGTCTAGCTTACAATCCTGTTGAGAATACTTTGCGGCTAATTCTACTTGCCCATAAACTAAGCTAACGGGGATCTCTTTTCCGTCGGGCCCCACAGGTCCGACATCGGCCATGTGATTTGGGTCTGCCTTGGTATACCGCGTCTTCACCATGGCCCAGGCTTCTCTAGCACCCTGTCGGCAGGCTGATATCTTCCATAATCGAAAGCGCCGCCGTGCTCCCTTGAGATTCTCCGCAAGCTCGGCAACGCCCTCTGGCAGGGAGACGGACGGCCACAAGGCCTGGGCAACACCCTGCATCACCTGCCGAACTTGTTCGTGCAGATGTGATAGCTCGGACAGAAGATCACCCGTAGACCCGCGCATTTCCTCCACGGGACGACCCGTCAGCATACCTACAGACATAACGCTGTTAGTCGGCTTCTTCGCCGAACTCCTTTAAAAGGATTCGTTCAAGCACTTACTGAAAATGCCGCGCTAAAGCCGCTTATTCTCCTTCTCGGAGTCTGCAGGCTGGTCCCGAACGTCTTTTAGTTCCATGCTCAACTTAATATTGGCATCTTGGAGATTGTTTTTCTCCCGCCTAACCTCAGTCAGCACGCGTTTGCCAGCCTCTAGCTGTCGCATAACATGCTGGTCCTCCGGATTCTCTCCGGATTCATCTGCAACATCTGTTGTTAGATCTGCAGCCATGCCGCACGTTATATGGTAACCATCATTCTTTAAAGTAAATGTTACCAGAAGGTGACTTTTTCGGTTCCTGCAATGTGGCCACAGCAGCCCGCAGTTGGGTCCTGCATTCCTCCAGCTGCTGTGACAGCCTAGTATTCTTCTCTGTAAGAACCTGCACAATAAAGATGATCCTTAAATCAGTTCTGCTAACTGTTTCAAGTCTCAGGGGCTACTGATACATATAAATCGTCAGATTTACTCACCCGTACATCCTTTACATACTGATCCATGGCTCTGGCTAGACCATCTTGAGCAGCACGCAGGTACGCCTCTCCAGAATTGAAGGCGTCAAACGCCTCTGTTGAGAAACAAGCGTCACGGAGTACGGCCCGGCGGCGCCTATGATTCATGGCGCTTTCCACTTCTGAGTTTGTAGCAGATAATCTATCCGCATCCTCTATAGGGGGATTATCCGGCACCTGCCCCATATCGGCTTCTGCCTCCATGTCCGGTCCTGGCGCCCGACTGGTGGAAGCGTGATTGGCAACATCGCCGGACATATTCCGGCGAGCGTTTTTTCTGTTAAAGAAACGCGGGCGTCATTACATTTTGAGAAAGACGACAACCATGGAGCGGGGTTTTTCTTATACCTTTGCGCCGGCGTCTCCGTCCTGACCGCCTTCCTTTTTGGCCTACCCGGCCTCGGTGGCTCTTGTTGGCGAGTTGCTGCGGGTTCGGCAGGGCGTCCCGAATGCCTTCCCTATAAAAGATTCCATGTGTATATGGTGGGTGAAGTGCCTAAAAGGGGATCCTAGTTTTGGAGTTGGGATTTTTGGTTTTTCTTACTTGCGATGCAGGGAGCTGTCCAGGATAGTCGGCCGTAATGGCCACCATGGCATCGTCGCAGATTAACTGATAGAAATGCCGGTCTATCAGCTCCACGAATATAACCGAATATTCTTCAAGTCCGGAGTCGAGAGCCCGGTCAGGGTCTTCTGGTTGTGGAGAAGGGCTGGTGACCTCCTTTATGGCTTTTCGCAGTTCCTGCCGCAAAGTGGGAAGGTGAATACTTACGACAAAGAATGCGGGAAAAATGGGAGCAGGGAGATATAACTTTCACAGCTTGGAGGATTGTACATGGAGAATCCATCCCGTGGCTTGATGCGGGTGAACTCCTCTTCCTCACCCTTCAACAATTTGGACAGAATTTTCGCTAAAGCAGCAGCATTGTCTGGACCCTTACGCCCGCAGTGGGTGGCGTCATCCACCCCGTTATAACACCACAAGGGGTGCCCACGGTATTGAAGTGGTTCACTCCCCGCATTATGCAAATCGACATAACTTCAATTTATTGTCAATCCTGATTGAGCCAGTGCTTTGATCCGGTTCATCAGATAGAGGACTTCTCTGTTGTCTTCCGCCTGGGGGCTCCGTGGGCGCCAACTTTGGCGCTTCTTCAGAAGAGCACTGTTGAACTCAGGAAGACCCCGCCGAACGGGGTCCAGAAGGGGAACGTCCTCCATATAAAACCATTCTGAAGGCCAGTCTTTGGACGACTTCTTCGCGGTACCGGACATGTATCCGGTATCAGCGATGCGCCATATTTCAGATCCGCCCACTTGATAAAGTGATCTCCTCTGTATGCGAGGGACGAGGCAAAATAGCCTTTTCCACAGCTCGAAGTGAGCCTCGCAGCCCAGGAACAACTCGCAGAGAGCAACATAGCCGGCGATATGTAGAATGGAGGCAGGGGTGAGATTGTGTAATTGGAGGCCGTATAACTCCAGGAGCCCGTGGAGGAACGGATGAATTGGAAATCCGAGTCCCCTTAGTAAATAAGTAACAAGGCAGACCCTTTCCCCCATGGAGGGACAGGGAAAGCTCTCCGCTTGCTCCCCGCCATTGTAGGTGGCAAGCCCGGCTCGAACGGGCACCATATACGCCGGAGGGAGAAATCCCTTATTCTGTAGTTCGACAAATCGACTGTGCGGGACTGAACACCTCTCCCAATCACCGGGCTTAGGGCTACGGGGGCGGGAGGAGGAGGTGCGGAGGTCGGCCATGCTGGAATGGATCTTTCCGAAACGCACTTTGATGGATTCTCGCTGGGGGAGGATGGTATGGATCGGATCTAAGAATCCCCATCCCTTTAATAGACAATTTATTTATATGGCTAGGGAGGCGAATGTAAAAATGCCCTGGTGCCTCGTATTCATTCGACGCGTGGGAGAAAGCCCTTATTGGGCACAAAAGCCAAGAGGTTCAACATTTATGGAGCCGGACACTGCTTATGAACACTTGAAAATTGGAGAAGAACCTGCCTTGCAATGCCGAAGACAACACTGCACGCCGGACTCATCGTCATTGAAGCCTGGTTCAGGGGCTACGGAGGGAGTCCTGGATTTGGGGGTCTCCGGACAGCCAGATTATATCCTTTGGCCGGACTGTTGGACTATGAAGATACAAGATTGAAGACTTCGTCTCGTGTCCGGATGGGACTCTACTTGGCGTGGAAGGCAAGCTTAGGCAATACAGATATGTATATCTCCTCCTTTGTAACCGACCTTGTGTAACCCTAGCCCCCTCCGGTGTCTATATAAACCAGAGGGTTTTAGTCCGTAGGACAACATACAATCATACCATAGGTTAGCTTCTAGGGTTTAGCCTCTCCGATCTCGTGGTAGATCAACTCTTGTAACACCCATATCATCAAGAATAGATCCAGCAGGACGTAGGGTTTTACCTCCATCAAGAGGGCCCGAACCTGGGTAAAACATCGTGTCCCCTGCCTCCTGTTACCATCCGCCTTATACGTATAGTTCAGGACCCCCTACCCGAGATCCGCCGGTTTTGACACCGACAGCGATGGGTTTCACATCAAGGTGGATTGGACGGATTTGTGGACTCTTGGCTACCTCCTCTACACGTGTTCTGATCAATGGTACTCCCGGAAGGCCAATTGCGCCTAGGAAAGGATTGCGGCAAGGGGATCTGGTTTCATCGATGATCTTCATTATCGCCATGGAAGTATTGCACAAGATGTTTGTGAGGGCTAGGATGTTGGGTTTGCTAGAAGCACTTACTCATCGAGGCCTGCATCAGCGTCTCTCAATTTATGCGGACGATGTGATGATTTTGCTAAAACTGAAAGAGGTGGAGCTGCGTTGCTGTGCACAAATTCTTGAGGCTTTCGGGATGGCCTCTAGTTTGCACGTGAACTTCCAGAAAAGTGCGGCCATGCCTATCTAATGCTCGGATAGCCAGAAAGATATGATACAGGAGATAATTGGCTGCATGATTGGCTCCTTCCCGTGCACGTATCTCAGACTGCCACTAAGTATCAGGAAACAAATGGCACAACAGTTTAGCTATCTCGTCGATCGGCTGGCGAATAAGTTGCCCACTTGGAGAGGTACTTCATTACCTAAGAACGGCAGGCTACTTCTTGTTCAATCCGTGCTATGTGCTATCTAGATATACGCCCTCATGTCCCTTGACCTACCCGCGAAGACAATTCAATCACTGGAAAAGATTTGCTCTGGCTTCTTGTGGTGTGCCAAGCGTGAGGCGCACGACAGGAATTGCTCAGTGGCCTGGGAGCAGGAGTGTACCCCTCGATGGGCAGGGGGCCTCGGCATCCCCAACTTAAATTGGCTGAACTCCGCTTTACAAGCGCGGTGGCTATGTTTGAAACGCACTGATAAAGAACGGCCATGGGCGGAGTTTGAGATCGACGTCAGCTCCCAAGCAAAAGAGATCTTCTAGGCAGCAACGCAGGCGATCGTTGGCAACGGGGATATAGTCTTGTTCTAGGAGGATAGATGGCTCCATGGCAGTAGATTTCAGGACGTGGCACCACACATATATGATGGTGTGGCTCCTCACATCAAGAAGTCATGCATAGTACGACACGCTCTCATGGGCAGTACTTGGGCTACAGATGTTGGCCCCAACCTAGGGCTAGAAAACACAGAGGAATACGTGCGGCTTTCAGGAAGTGTGGTTGCTACCTCTTGAGCACTGCATTGGTTTTCCCTTGAAGAGGAAAGGGTGATGCAGCAAAGTAGCGTAAGTATTTCCCTCAGTTTTTGAGAACCAAGGTATCAATCCAGTAGGAGACTACGCGCAAGTCACCTCGCACCTACACAAACAAATAAGAACCTCGCAACCAACGCGATAAAGGGGTTTTCAATCCCTTCACGGTCACTTACGAGAGTGAGATCTGATAGAGATAATAAGATAAATATTTTTGGTATTTTTATTATATAGATAGGAAGTAAAGATTGCAAAGTAAAATAGATTGGAAACTTATATGATGGAAGATAGACCCGGGGGCCATAGGTTTCACTAGTGGCTTCTCTCAAGATAGCATAAGTATTACGGTGGGTAAACAAATTACTGTCGAGCAATTGATAGAAAAGTGCATAATTATGAGAATATCTAGGCATGATCATGTATATAGGCATCACGTCCGCAACAAGTAGACCGGAACGATTCTGCATCTACTACTATTACTCCACACATCGACCGCTATCCAGCATGCATCTAGAGTATTAAGTTCATAAGAACAGAGTAATGCATTAGGCAAGATGACATGATGTAGAGGGATAAACTCAAGCAATATGATATAAACCCCATCTTTTTATCCTCGATGGCAACAATACAATACGTGCCTTGCTGCCCCTGCTGTCACTGGGAAAGGACACCGCAGATTGAACCCAAAGCTAAGCACTTCTCTCATTGCAAGAAAGATCAATCTAGTAGGCCAAACCAAACTGATAATTCGAAGAGACTTGCAAAGATAACAAATCATACATAAAAGATTTTAGAGAAGAATCAAATATTGTTCATGGATAATCTTGATCATAGACCCACAATTCATCGGATCTTGACAAACACATCGCAAAAAGAATTACATCGAATTGATCTCCAAGAAGATCGAGGAGAAATTTGTATTGAGATCCAAAGAGAGAGAGAAGAAGCCATCTAGCTAATAACTATGGACCCAAAGGTCTGTCGTAAACTACTCACACATCATCGGAGAGGCTATGGTGTTGATGTAGAAGCCCTTCGTGATCGATTCACCCTCCGGCGGAGCTCCGGAAAAGGCCCCGAGATGGGATCTCTTGGGTATAGAAGGTTGCAGCGGTGGAAATAGGGTTTCGTGGTGCTCCTGGATGTTTTTGGGGTATATGGATATATATATAGGAGGAAGAAGTAGGTTGATGGAGCTGCGAGGGGCCCACGAGGGTGGGGGACGCGCCTAGGGGGCAGGCACGCCTCCCCGCCTCGTGGCCTCCCTGCTCCTTTCTTGACGTCTACTCCAAGTCCCATGGATCACGTTTGTTCCAAAAATAACACTCCTGAAGGTTTCATTCCGTTTGGATTCCATTTGATATTCCTTTTCTGCGAAACACTTCAATAGGCAAAAAAATAGCAATTTGCACTCGGCCTTTGGTTAGTAGGTTAATCCCAAAAATAATATAAAAGTGTATAATAAAGCCCATTAAACATCCAAAATGGATAACATAATAGCATGGAACAATAAAAAATTATAGATACGTTGGAGACGTATCAGTGGCAGAGGTGGAATTGCATGCCGAGAGGGAGGATATCATATGTTGGGCCTGGGAGGGCAATGGGACCTACTCCATCCGGTCAATGTACGAGGCAAAGTTCATGGGACGAGAAGTGGCCCCATATGTGGAGTTTGTTTGGAAACAAATGGCACCCCTACAATGTTGCTTCTTCGCTTGGTTGGCCATGGGGAATCGCTGTTAGACCTCTGACCGCTTGGCAAGACGTGGGCTACCTCACCAAGCATTATGCCCCTTCTACAACCAGCAGGCCGAGATGATCAATCACATCCTACTCACCTGCGTGTTTGCACGAACTATATGGCTATGGCTTTGGAACACTCTGGGAGATACATCGCAGGCCTCGGCTATGGACGATACTTTGGTGGACTGGTGCTCCCCCCGTGTGGCGAATCATATTTCCACCAAAGACTTAAAGGCCATCATTACGCTAGGTTTATGGGAACTGTGGAAGCACCGCAATGCGATAGTCTTTGATGGAGAAACACCATCACTTCAACCACTGCTTTGGAACATTGAGCGCGAAGGACGGATTTGGAGGTCGGCATGACTACTTAAGTGTGATCTCGACTCCTTCTTTGGTAGGATATCTAGGCAGGTAGGCGGGGGGTAGCTCCTAACAGAGAGAGTATGTGATGTGGAGGTCCATGGGCCTTATAACTAGTATGTAAACCTTGTGGAGGGTTTCTTCACCCTTTTCTTCTTTAATATATGATATGCACACTCATGCATATTCTAGACAAAATCTCATCCAACAAATTCACCAATCCAATGCCTACAAATTTCTCTCATATTCCTCTTGCTAAGTTACTACTGCTACTGTTACTATTATACTTGCTACAAAATCATTGCTATTGCTATTGCTATTACTGTTACTACTACTATCAAAACTATCATACTACTTTGCTACTGATCACTTTGCTATAGATAATTAATCTCTAGGTGTGGTTGAATTGACAACTCAGCTACTAATACTTGCAAATATTCTTTGGCTCCTGAGGGAGTCCTAGATTAGGGGGTCCGTGGGCGTCCGGGCTATGTGACATGGGACGGATTGGTGGGCCGTGAAGATACAAGATAGAAGGCCTTCCCCCATGTCCAGATGGGATTCTCCTTTGCGTGGATGGCAAGCTTGGCGTCAGGATGTGTAGTTTCCTTTCTTTGTAAACTGACTCTGTACAACCCTAGGCCCCTCTGGTGTCTATATAAACCGGAGGGTTTAGTCCATAGAGGCTAAGACAAATCATACAGGCTAGACATCTAGGGTTTAGCCATTACGATCTCGAGGTAGATAAATTCTTGTAACCCCTATACTCATCAAAGTCAATCAAGCAGGAAGTAGGGTATTACCTCCATTAAGAGGGCCCAAACCTGGGTAAACATTGTGTCCCCTGCCTCATGTTACCTTCGATCCTCAGACGCATAGTTCGGGACCCCCTACCCAAGATCTGCCGGTTTTAACACCGACATTGGTGCTTTCATTGAGAGTTCCACTGTGTCATCAACATAAGGCTTGATGGATCATTCAATCATCTACAATGATGCCGTCTTCGGGGAAGCTTACCTCCTCAGCCAGATTTTTATATTCGGTGGCTTTGTTCTGCGTGCCAACTCGATTGGCCACCTCGAACAGATCGATAGCTACGCCCCTAGTCATCAGATCAGTTTCGGGAACCTAAATTATGTCGCTGATATCCGAGGAGACCTGATCTTTGAAGGGTTCGCGGCCCCGACCACTGCTCTGGCGTCAGATCTGGAGTAAACCACCAGGTCCAAAGATGGGAGCTTGGAGCCCACCGGACTCTCTGCTGCGAACCGCATTATTAAGGATTTGGAGGCAATTGTGTCCACGGCAAATTCAGGATTAGACCGGGTTCCGCCTATCATTGAAAGGTCGGACTCGCCCCTAGATTCCGGATTCGAACTCTCGAAGTCCGTTCCAAGCAAGCATGCTAGGAGGTCTTTGCCCCGGCCGGCCCCGTGGACTCTCGTTTCCCTATACAAACCTTGCTATTAAACAAGGCTCTGGACTTAATGCGATCCCTCACCATTACAAAAGAATCATTTTCGAACTACGCCCAGCCCGGACTAGGGGCTGAGAGCGGGGTATTTTACATCCCACCCACCACCCACTTCATAGCCAATGTTGAAGATTTAACTGACATGCTGGACTACGCCTTCGAAGACATCGACGGCATGGACGACGATGCCGGAGAAGAACAAGGCCAAGACCCGCCATTTACCAGATGTTGGACGGCCACCGCCACATATGACGTGTATATGGTGGACACACCCAAAGAAGACGAGGACGACGACAGGAAGGATCCAGTGGAGGACAAGCCTGCTGAGGCACCGCCAAAGTGTCGACGTCAGTGACGCCGCTCAAAATCGCGTCGTGGCAAAGACAATAATACCGACACCGAAGATGATAACACTCCGGAGGGTGTAGCAATCTGACTATTTCGAATACGTCTGTAACTCAAAAAATTCTAAATTTTTTTTATATTGATCTTCTGCAAGTGGAATGGGTATTTTATCGCTCTTTGGTGAAAAATGAAAATTAATTTCGTGAGCATAAAGTTTCTATTTTTTCAGCAAGATCAAACAACTATCACCCAAGAAGATCCTAAAGGCTTTAGTTGGCACAAACACTAATTAAAACATAAAAAACACAATCATAACAGTAGCATAATTGTGCTAACACACAAGAACAGAAAGCAAAAAGCAAAAATAAAATTTATTCATTGGGTTGCCTCCCAACAAGCACTATTGTTTCACGCCCGTAGCTAGGCATAAGATTTCAACGATGCTCACACGCAAGATAATAATTGAAACGCAAAGAGAGCGTCATGAAACATGTGACAAACACATTTAAGTCTAACATACTTCCTATGAATAGGCATTTTATAAGCAAACAAATTATCAAAACAAGCAAAGACTAGCATATGCAGGGAAGAAGAATAAAACATAGACAATCTCAACATGAAGAGAGGTAAATTAGTAGCATGAAAATTTCTACAAGCATATTTCCCTCTCTGATAATAATTATATGTGGGATCATATTCAAATTCAACAATATAGCTATCACATAACATATTCTCTATATGATCCACATGCATGCAACATTGACACTCTTCCAAAATAGTGGGATTATTTTTAGATAAAGTTGACACTCTTCCAAACCCACTTTTAATATTATCGCAAGCATATTCAACATGAGGTTTAAATAAATTTTCAAGATCATAATAATCATTATCACCCCAATCATCATCATTACAACAAGTAGTGGACAAAGCAAAATTAGCATCCCCAAGCTTGTGGTTTTGCATATTATTAGCACAATTGACAATAATAGAATTTATAGTAACACCATTGAAATCATGCTTTTCATCCAAGGAGCTAGCATGAATCAATTTATGAATTCCTTCGTTTAACACTTCATCACATTTTCAGATTCATAAATCTCACGCAAAACTTCATAAATATAATCTAGTGAACTCAATTCACTAGCAATGGGTTCATCATAATTGGGTCTCTTGAAAAGATTATCTAGTGGATGAATATCCATAATAACAGATTTTTAGCAAGCGAAGATGCAAGCAAATAAAAGGCACATGGTAACACAAGCAAACAAGAGATCGGACGAGAAAAAGGCGAACGAAAAAGAGGGCAAATAAAACGACAAATCTTTGTGAAGTGGGGGAGAGGAAAATGAGAGGCAAATGGTAAATAATGCAAATTGCAAGGAGATGAGATTTGTAATTAGGAAACTGGTATATGCTAAAGATCCTCTGTCGGTGTCAGAACCGGCAGATCACGGGAAGGGGGTCCCGAACTGTGCGTCTAAGGATCGATGGTAACAGGAGACAAGGGACACGATGTTTTACCCAGGTTCGGGCCCTCTTGATGGAGGTAATACCCTACGTCCTGCTTAATTAACTTTGACGAGTATAGGGGTTACAAGAGTTGATCTACCACGAGATCGTAATGGCTAAACCCTAGATGTCTAGCCTGTATGATTATGATTGCCCCTACGGACTAAACCCTCCGATTTATATAGACATCGGAGGGGGCTAGGGTTGTACAGAGTCGGTTTACAGAGAAAGAAATATTCATATCCACACGCCAAGCTTGCCTTCCACGCAAAAAGAGAGTCCCATCCGGACACGAGGGAAAGTCTTCTATCTTGTATCTTCACGGCCCATGTTGCATCGCCCGGACGCCTGAGGACCCCGTAATCCAGGACTCCCTCAGTAGCCCCCGAACCGGTCTTCAATGAAGACGTGTCCAGCGCGCAAATTGTCTTCGGCATTGCAAGGCGGGTTCCTCCTCCGCAGATCTCCAAGCATCTAAACCAAATGACGGTATTCGGATCTACATCTTCGGTCTTTGGCTTTACATTAAATGTTATATCCTTTGGCTTCTACGCCATCGCCGCTCCATCTCCCACGTGTCATACGAATACGAAGGGTCCAAGAATTTTTACACATAACACCCGGGCCGTGTAAGGAAGGCGTCTATTTAAGGAGATTGAATCTCAGATGCCATTCCACAACAGGCGGAAAATCCTTAGAGCCACGCAAACATGGTCAGTGCTCCCAGTTCTTCTTCCCGCCCCCACAGTCCATAAAAAGGCGACTGGGAGAGTTTTTCTGTATCCCACGCTCAGCTGACCAAGCTCCAGATGCAGGGATGCCTCCCCCCTACGGATCTAGTCCCCGTTCGGGCGGGATTAACCTCCTTTACTGGCGAAGCCCTGGCGGAAAATTTCCCAAACCCTTCATAAGGGGAGAGAGTGTGCTTCGTTTCCTTTTTATTAAGAGGTGTTGGATTTCCAATCCATCCTTTCCTCTGAGGTCTCCTGGACTACTATGGCCTCCAACTGCACAATCTTACGCTAGGCTCCATTCTGCACATCGCGGGCTTCATTGCCTTTTGCGAGCTGTTCCTAGGTTGTGAGGCCCATTTTGAATTATGGAGGAAACTTTTCTGCCTCATCCCTCGCTCCCAAAAGGGATCCATATTCGAGGTGGGCGGCTCCGAAGTGTGGCGTATAGCCGGGACAGGATACCTATCCGGCACTCCAAAGAAGGCATACGAAGAGTGGCCCTTGGAGTGGTTTTATATTGAAGACGTCGTTCTATCTGACCCAATCCGACAAGGCCTACCTGCGTTTTCCAATGCTTCGTTAAATAAGCGCCACAGCTGGCGCCCCCGAAGCCTCGAGGAGGAAGACAGTGCGGAGCTTCAGATGCTAATGGACAAGATAAAGACACTCGCCCAATACGGACTGTCCGTAATTGAGGTAATGGAAATTTCAATAACGCGGGGGGTTTAGCCACTCCAATCCATAAGACTCCCCATGTGGCACTTCAATGGAGAAGACGACGCATCACGATGCGGACGTAAGGGTCCGGACAACTTCGTCACCTTGGCTGCCATGTTGGTTGATCTTTTTAAGGGGGAGAAAGAGGAATTCACTCGCCTCAAGTGTCGAGATGGCTTTTCCATGTAAAATCCTCCCAGCTGGGTAAGCCTTCTCTCAATAATTTTACATAATGCTCCTCCTGAGTCGTACCCAGCTGAACTTAGCCCCACCATTTCTTGACAGGAATGGAGGAAAGTTGTCGCGGAGATTTATAGCCCTGCCCCGCAGCCGGAGGACCATAATCGGGACCTAGATCCCGGATTCGAAGAAGATCCGAACATATCCGTAGAGCTCAAGGAGGGGTTTTTCTATCAATCGAGTTATGATGGCACGGATGTGGCCGTTATAGCCGATTACCACGGCCTTCTCCCTTCCTCCCACGTAAGTACCATGAAGGTGTCTCCTAAAAAAGAGCTTTCTTACTACGCTTTACCCACTGCAATGTCTTGTGTTTTTAAAAGGGGCGGCGCTCATCTCACCACGCCGCATCGGGATCGTCCCTTAAGAAGGGTACGCTGACACAAGGCAGATCTTCAAAAAGAAAGGCAGACAGCGATTCTTCCAAGCTCCAATCTTCATCGAAAAGGTACAGCTTTTGATACGCCGTGTGACAAACATGTCGAACTGTGACGTTCTTCTCCTTCCCCATATTCCAGGAAGGGCACTCACCGGACTATATCCGGAGACCTCACCGGACATACATCCATCAATCCGACCCCGGACCCTGCCTCTAGGGTGAGAGTCGATACTGGTGCCATGCCGGATTGCCCTCTCTCCGACGATTCGGATAATGTATCTGTTACCAACTCCGACATGGAGAGTGCCATGAACCATCGGCACCGGAGGGCAGCTATGCGCGATCCTAATTTTACTGAAGAGGCATTCAATGCCTTCAGTTCGGCGGATGCATATATCCGGGCTGCTCGAGATGGGCTTGCCAGGGCCACTCGCCAACTTTCAAAGGATATGCGGGTAAGATCATTTTGTGTAGATTTAGTAGGCATATACAAGTATCCCCCAATACTTAAAAATAGTTGAAGCAACTGATTTTAAGGATCGATGTATAATCCGCAACTTACGGAGAAGAATAGCATGCTATCTAGGGAGCTAGAGCAGTGTTAGACCCAGCTGACTGTTGTTACTGCCGAACTGGAGAAGTCCAAGGAGGCACCGACTGGTAATGTTTCCTTTTGTCCGGAAAACAATCATGTGCCAGTCATGTTTATGCAAATGAACACTGTTGCATTTTACAACGGTAGGATCAGTGGCACAACTGGAAGAGAAACTGAAGGCCGCGCAGGCGGACAAAGAACATGCCGAAAGGCAAGAGGCCGCAGGTCAGCGTGTACTAACATGGACCAGGGACGAGAAGAACAAGCTGCAGGACGCAAACACCCAGCTCGGCGAAGAGCTAGAAGATGTGCGAGCCCAACTAGTGGACGCCTTGAAGGAGAACAAAAAGCTGAGAGGCGGCATATTCAGTATGCTTTTTAACTTATTGTCCTTATAGTTCGCTAATGTGAATCATAACAAGTTTATACCTGTAGGTGTGTTGACTGGGCGGCCCGAAGAAGAGGTGTCTGGATTTCAAGGCAACCTCCTACAAGAGATATCCAACGTGCATGAGCAAGCACGGAAGGTGATGAGAAGCATTGCTCAGGCTTTATGGCCAGCTGATTCTCCTCCTGGAAGTATGGAGGACCTTGAGAATTTATTCAAGGGAGCTCGGCGCCATTTCGGGCTATGGAAGATATCGGCATGCCGAGAAGGTGCTCGGGAAGCCTGGGCCATGGTAAAAACACAGTACATCGGACTTGATCCCAATCATATGGCCTGGGTCGGACATCGAGGATCCGATGGAGAGGAAATTCCGGTCAGCCTGGTGTACGACCAAGTGAAGGTGGCCGCCAAGTTCTCTAAACAAGATTGTAAACTAGATAGCCTGTTAGAGGGTCTAGAGGAAGAGGAAGTTTTTGAGTCTAAGTACCTATGTGCTTCAATTGACAAATTTGTCCCTAGCCGAATTGTAAAACGATTATCATGGCCGACCTTTTTGCTTCAACCTCCGGTCCTGGAGGTGCGGAGTGTTTCCGAATACCGGACCGGCGATGAATACCGGGGTATGCGTGGAAACCAGGCGTATGGGTCATAGTTGCTTGAACAGACAAGTTGTATTCGGCTAGCTATATTATATTACTTATTGATTGTAAGAAACATCTTCCAGAGAGAATAGTTCTATTAAGGGTTCCTTTCCTTGGGTGGACATGCGTTAGTGTGCATGCCCAAATTGTGATTCGAAAAAATTGCAGTATATATAATATCCGGGGGTTCATGATGCAACAAAGGTAAAATGTCTTTAGTCTGCCGACCAATTATTCCCTTAAGAATGCTAGCTTTCTGCTTCACCCAGTCTGAGGTACAAGTCTGGATGACCCGGCTGTAACATTCGCCGAGGTGCTCCCCTTATGCCCTAGCCGAACAAACGGGAATGTAGGGCATAAGCATAGGAGCCAAGCAACCCAGCTTGGCAAAAACTTAAGTCATAAAGGTGCATATAATGGCCAAGAAAAGGTATATATGATAAAAGGACAAATATGTGTGAGCTTGATGCTCAGAAAATGATAATACGCTTCTAAAAAAAGAAGCCCCCAGGTATAATGGGTGTATACATTTAAGGGTGTGTACCTCATAAGTGTGCGGTCTAGCCACACAAGAGCTATAAAGCTAAATAAAAAATTTAAAGAGAGAGAAAATGAAAAGAGGAGAAAAAGAAAACGAACAATGAGTCCGGCTCTAGGCGTAGAATCTTCGGAGTCTGGCCGCATTCCACGGGTTCGGCTCTAAGCGATTATCCGATGCATCATGTAGACGGTACGGACCTCCAGTGAGAACTTCATCTATAATGAAGGGACCTTCCCACTTGGGCTTGAGTTTGTACTTTTTCTTTTCTAGCAAGCGTAGAACAAGTTCACCAACATTATAAGTCTTGGCCCGCACTTCTCTGCTTTGGTATGTGCGAGCTTGCTATTGATAGAATGCGGAACGGGCTTTTGCAACATCGCGCTCCTCCTCCAAGGCATCTAGACTGTCCAGCCGATCAAGATCGGCTTCTCTCTCTTCGTACATGCACACTCGAGGTGAGTCATGAATGATGTCGCAGGGCAAAACAGCCTTCGCGCCGTACACCATGAAGAATGGTGTGTAACCGGTAGTGCGATTGGGTGTGGTCCGCAGCCCCCAGAGTACGGAGTCGAGCTCCTCGACCCAGTGTTTGTCTGACTCTTTTAAAGACCGTACTAGCCTGGGCTTAATGCCGCTCATGATAAGACCATTAGCTCGTTCGACTTGACCGTTTGTATGGGGGTGATAGACGGAGGCATAATCAAGCTTGATGCCCAGGTTAGCACACCATGTTTTCACTCCGTCGGCTGTGAAGTTGGAGCCGTTATCGGTGATGATGTTGTGTGGGACACCATAGCGGTGTATGACACCGTATATAAAGTCTATCACTGGTTCAGCTTCGGCTGTTTTAACTGGTTTGGCCTCTATCCACTTAATGAATTTATCTACCATGACCATCAGATATTTTTTCTTATGGCTTCCTGCTACCTCTTGAGCATTGCGTTGGTTTTCCCCGAAGAGGAAGGGATGATGCAGCAAAGTAGCGTAAGTATTTCCCTCAGTTTTTGAGAACCAAGGTATCAATCCAGTAGGAGGCTACGCGCGAGTCCCTCGTACCTGCACAAAACAAATAAATCCTCGCAACCAACGCGAATAGGGGTTGGCAATCCCTAAACAGCCACTTACGAGAGTGAGATCTGATAGATATGATAAGATAATATTTTTGGTATTTTTGTGATAAAGATGCAAAGTAAAATAAAGGCAAAGTAAAAAGCAAAGGAAATAACTAACTAGTAGGAGATTAATATGATAAAGATAGACCCGGGGGCCATAGGTTTCACTAGTGGCTTCTCTCGAGAGCATAAGTATTCTACGGTGGGTGAACAAATTATTGTTGAGCAATTGACAGAATTGAGCATAGTTATGAGAATATCTAGGTATGATCATGTATATAGGCATCACGTCCGATACAAGTAGACCGACTCCTGCCTGCATCTACTACTATTACTCCACTCATCGGCCGCTATCCAGCATGCATCTAGAGTATTAAGTTAAAAACAGAGTAACGCCTTAAGCAAGATGACATGATGTAGAGGGATAGACTCATGCAATATCATGAAAACCCCATCTTGTTATCCTCGATGACAACAATACAATATGTGCCTTGCTTCCCCTACTGTCACTGGGAAAGGACACCGCAAGATTGAACCCAAAGCTAAGCACTTCTCCCATTGCAAGAAAGATCAATCTAGTAGGCCAAACCAAACTGGTAATTCAAAGAGACTTGAAAAGATAACCAATCATACATAAAAGAATTCAGAGGAGATTCAATATTGTTCATAGATAAACTTGATCATAAACCCACAATTCATCGGTCTCAACAAACACACCGCAAAAAGAAGATTACATCGAATAGTTCTCCACAAGAGAGGGGGAGAACATTGTATTGAGATCCAAAAGGAGAGAAGAAGCCATCTAGCTAATAACTATGGACCCGTAGGTCTGAGTTAAACTACTCACACTTCATCGGATGGGCTATGGTGTTGATGTAGAAGCCCTCTATGATCAGTGCCCCCTCCAGCGGAGCTCCGGAACAGGCCCCAAGATGGGATCTCGTGGATACAGAAAGTTGCGGTGGTGGAATTAGGTTTTTGGCTCTGTATCTGATTGTTTGGGGGTACGTCTGTATATATAGGAGGAAGGGGTACATCGGTGGAGCAACAGGGGGCCCACGAGGGTGGAGGGCGTGCCTGGTGGGGGCGGGGCGTTGGCGCGCCCCCTACCTCATGGCCTCCTCTTTTGTGTCTTGTCGTAGGGGCCAAGTCTCCCGGGTCTTGTTCGTTGAGAAAATCACGTTCCCAAAGGTTTCATTCCGTTTGGACTCCGTTTGATATTCCTTTTCTTCGAAACCCTAAAACAGGCAAAAAACAACAATTCTGGGCTGGGCCTCCGGTTAATAGGTTAGTCCCAAAAATAATATAAAAGTGGATAATAAAGCCCAATAATGTCCAAAACAGTAGATAATATAGCATGAAGCAATCAAAATTTATAGATAAGTTGGAGACGTATCACTTCCCCCTTTAAGGGGTCCGACCATATCAAGCCCCCAGACCGCGAAAGACCAAGTAATGGGGATTGTTTGCAAGGTGGTAGGTGGCATATGGCTTTGATTGGCGAACAACTGGCATCCCACACAACATTGGACAAGGTCCTATGCATCTGCTCGGGTCGTTGGCCAGAAGAAACCGGTACGAAAGGCCTTGCGGTTCTGGGCTAGGCCTCCGGTTAATAGGTTAGTCCCAAAAATAATATAAAAGTGGATAATAAAGCCCAATAATGTCCAAAACAGTAGATAATATAGCATGGAGCAATCAAAAATTATAGATACGTTGGAGACGTATCAAGCATCCCCAAGCTTAATTCTTGCTCGTCCTCGAGTAGGTAAATGATAAAAATAGAATTTTTGATGCGGAGTGCTACTTGGCATAATTTTAATGTAATTCTTCTTAATTGTGGTATGAATATTCAGATCCGAAAGATTCAAGACAAAAGTTCATATTGACATAAAAATAATAATACTTCAAGCATACTAACTAAGAAATTATGTCTTCTCAAAATAACATGGCCAAAGAAAGTTCATCCCTACAAAATCATATAGTTTAGTCATGCTCCATTTTCGTCACACAAGAATGCTCTCATTATGCACAACCCCGATGACAAGCCAAGCAATTGTTTCATACTTTAGTAATCTCAAACCTATAAACTTTCACGCAATATGTGAGCGCGAGCCATGGACATAGCACTATGGGTGGAATAGAATATAATGAGGGGGGTTATGTGGAGAAGACAAAAAAGGAGAAAGTCTCACATCAACGAGGATAATCAATGGGCTATGGAGATGCCTATCGATTGATGTTAATGCAAGGAGTAGGGATTGCCATGCAACGGATGCACTAGAGCTATAAATGTATGAAAGCTCAAAAGAAAACTAAGTGGGTGTGCATCCAACTTGCTTGCTCACGAAGACCTAGGGCACTTGAGGAGGCCCATTTTTGGAATATACAAGCCAAGTTCTATAATGAAAAAATTCCCACTAGTATATGAAAGTGACAAAACATGAGACTCTCTATCATGAAGATTAAGGTGCTACTTTGAAGCACAAGTGTGGCGAAGGATAGTAACATTGTCCCTTCTCTCTTTTTCTCTCATTTTTTTATTTATTTGGCCTTTCTCTTTTTTATACGGCCTTTCTCTTTTTTTCTTTTTAATAATTCCTCACTTGGGACAATGCTCTAGAAAATGATGATCATCACACTTCTTTTTATTCACAACTCAATGATTACAACTCGATGCTAGAACAAAAGATGACTCTATATGAATGCCTCCGGCGGTGTACCGGGATATGCAATGGACCAAGAGTGACATGTATGAAAGAATGATGAATGGTGGCTTTGCCACAAATACTATGTCGACTACATGATCATGCTAAGCAATAAGACAATGATGAATGTGTCATGATGAACGGAATGGTGGAAAGTTGCATGGAAATATATCTCGGAATGGCTATGGAAATGCCATAGTAGGTAGGTATGGTGGTTGTTTTGAGGAAGATATAAGGAGGTTTATGTGTGAAAGAGTGTATCATATCACAGGGTTTGGATGCACCGGCGAAGTTTGCGCCAACTCTCAATGTGAGAAAGGGCAATGCATGGTACCGAAGAGGCTAGCAAGGATGGAAGGGTGAGAGTGCGTATAATCCATGGACTCAACATTAGTCATAAAGAACTCACATACTTATTGCAAAAATCTACAAGTCATCAAAAACCTCGGTACTACTGTAAGTGCATCTAGTGCCACCCCTAGTTGGTTTTGGAGTATTGACGACAAACCTAGTTGAGGGACTAATGTGTTTGTGAGAATTGCAGGATAACACAGGTAGAAGTCCCTCATTGATTCGGTTTTCCTACCAGAGATGACCCCTAAAAATGTATGAAGACATTGAAGCCAAAGGTGGTATAAGAAGATATTCACATTGAAGACTATGACAAGAGAAGACACCGCATGAAGCCTATGGAGCTCGAAGACTTAGATCTTTCGTAGTTCTTTTTCTTCTGTGTTGAGTCATAGGAACCACCGTACTGTTAAGTGGGGTCCAAGAGAACCAGTCAGAATGACTGAAGTGATGCTTAAACAAAACCTATGTCTTCGAGTGAAGACTTTGAGAGCGAATCTTGTCCAGAGTCGGACAAGTCAGCTTTGCTTGTAGCCCAAGTAAAGTTGCCGTGTGAGTTTGAAATATGACCGTTGGAACACGTGTCAGTTCCTTAGTGACCCAGGGTCATTTCGGACAAATCAGGTCGGGTTGCCAAGTGGCTATAAATAGCCCACCCCCTACAACCATAAACGGTTGGCTGCTCAGATTCAGAGTACGTCTTTTGTCGTTTGAGAGCAACCCACCTCGAAGCCTTTGAGAGAGAATTCCTTGCGAGGATAAAGCCCTAACCACCCAGAGCCAAAGAGAATTAGGCATCACTTAAGTCTTCTTGTCTATGTGATCTGAAGACTTATTACACTTGAGGATTGTGCATCCTCCAGCCGGTTAGGCGTCGCGTTCTGAGCATCCAAGAGACATTGTGGATTGCCGGTGAATGAAGTCTGTGAAGGTTTGGGAGTCTACCTTGAAGACTTACCAGAGTGATTGGGCGAGGTCTGTGTGACCTTAGCTCAAGGGGAATACAGTGAGGACTGGGTGTCCTGAGCTGCGTGTTCAGGACTGGGTGTCCGGGACTGTGTGTCCTAAGGTTTAAATACCTAGCCGCCCTAACCAGATGTACAGTTGTCACAGCAACTGGAACTGGTCCAACAAATCATTGTCTTCAGCGAGTCACTGGTTTCATCTCCCCTTCCCTTTACTTACTGTTACTCCTTGTGAACTCATTGTATGTTCGCACTATCTTTTGTCTTCACTGAGTGACTGCGTGTTCTGTGTGGCTTAACAATATCTTCCTACCTGATCCTTACTACATTGCTGCTATTAGTCATTGTGCTTTCACTCTATTGAATACTTTACTATGGCTTGCCTAGTGTAGTCTACCTTCCGCTGCAGGGTAATAGGTTTATTTCTATCGTTTGTCTTCATAACTTCCACGTTTTGAAGACTTTCATAAAAATCGCCTATTCACCCCCCTCTAGTCGATATAACGCACTTTCAATTGGTATCAGAGCAAGGTGCTCCCTTGTTCTGTGTGATTCGGTTTAACCACCTGGAGTTTTAGCTATGTCGACTGCAGGGATAATTAAAGTCTCCGCTGCGTGCCCCATCTTCGATGGAACTGAATATCCCTACTGGAAGAATAAGATGCGCATGCATCTTGAAGCCTTTGACATCGACCTATGGTATGTCGTCAAGAATGGCGTTCCCAAGGCTGGAGAAGGTGTCACTTCTGCTGATGTCAAGAAGTTCATTCAACTAGACTCTACTGCCAAGAATATCATCTGTGGTCATCTGACCAAAGGACAGTATGGCCGTGTGAGTGCTTTGGAAACATCTAAGCTGGTCTGGGACTGGCTCTCCAAGGTCAATGAAGGCGTCTCAACCCAGAGAGATCAGAGAATCAGTGTCCTTCGCAACCTCTTCAACCGCTTCAAGAGAAATGACAATGATAATGTCCAGCTCACATTTGACCGACTCATTGACATCACAAATGAGCTTCAAGCCCTCGGCGCTACTGAGATCACCAAACATGAAGTCGTCAAGACACTACTGAGATCACTTGATAGTTTGTTTGACACCCTAGCCCTGATGATTCAAGAACGTCCTGATTTCAAGACACTCGATCCGTCTGACATACTTGAGAGGCTCAACATACATGAGTTTCAGCTTTCTGAGAAAAGAGATATCTACGGTCCAAACTATGGGCGAACTCGTGCCTTGAAGGCAAAAGCTGTCTCCTCATCTGAAGAAGAATCTGACAGCAGTTCGGATGATCCTGAAGACATTGGAAGGGAACTTGCTACGCTTGTGAAGAAGTTCCAGAAATTCACCAAGAAGAAAAGTTTCAGAAAGTCTTCCTGATCAAGCTCAAGGAATGATGAAGCTTCTGCTCACGACTACAAGAAGAAAACATGTCACAAGTGCAAGAAACCTGGCCACTTCATCTCTGAGTGTCCGCAGTGGGACAATGAGAACAAAAATAAGAAGAAGAGCAAGGAATATGATTCTGACGACAAGAAGAAGAAGAAATACTCAAAGTCTTCTTCCAAGTCTTCCTCAAAGTCTTCATCACATAAGAAGAGCTCATCTGGCAAGGCACGTGCGTTTGTTGGCAAGGAAATGGATTTAGAGGAGGAATCCGCTTCTGAGGAGGCGGAGGTGGAGTCTTAGGAGGAGTCCGATTCAGGCGTCGCAAGTCTGGCTACAGCATACGTTGCCAAGTCCATCTTCAACACTGAAGACAATGACTTCATCACCGACACCGATGCAAATGACAAGGACTACTCCGCTTCTACCTACTGCTTCATGGCACGCGGTGCAAAGGTAAACACACGCACTACTCACTATCAAACATCTAGTGACGATGACTCTGATTGTGGTTCAAAACCCAGCTACAAAACACTTGCTAAAATTGCAACTGAACAACAGAAAGCTATGGAACATATTCAAAAACTGTTAGACAGAAGCGATGATCTGTTAGGTGCTGAAATGACTCGATCTGATTCCTTAATTGAAGACATAAAAAATCTTCACGTTAAGTATGAGGAACTTGAAAGTCGTCATGAAACTCTCTCAACAACTCATGAAAAGATTTCCTATGATTATCTTCAAAGGAAGCAAGATCTTGAGAAATTGAGAGCGGCTCATGAAGATCTTCAAAAGGAAAACGAGTGACTTCGCGCCGAACAGATCAGCTCCACTCAGGAAGGATTTGCACCACCATGTCTTAAATGCATTGAGCGTGATAATGCTACTACTGTTGCTGAATGTTCTACTGCTGCTACTGTTGCAATATCTTCAACTGTTGTTGTGGGAACTAACCCCTCTACGGAGGATTCCACTGCTATTGCTGATGAGAATGCTAGGTTGAAGACATTGCTTGAAACAGGGATGTACAAAAGTCTTAAAGGGCATCAGACACTATGTGATGTCCTCAAAAAGCAGATTTTGAAGCGAAACCCGAGGAAAGAGGGTTTTGGGTTCGTAAGGAAAATGAATGCTGATGGCTCTTACTGGAAACCTGAGCAGTACCCCAAAACCACACGGGTTGCTGCAAAGGAATTTTCAGCAGATCCATCCACTCTATCTGGGTTCACTTGTGCTACCCCATTGTCATTGATGAATCCTTTGATGCAAACTATAAACTGTTTAAGAATCAGAATGGTGAAGTGTTTGCCAGGTACATTGGTACTAACTGTAGGAATGGACCGCCTATGAAGAAGATCTGGGTTCTGAAAAGGTGTCTGTAGAATCTTCCTGTGAATCTCATCATGATACCTCACGTGAAGAAGAAAAACCTCAGACCAAAGACTTCATACGGTCCAAAGGCTTCATACAGACAGAGGACTCACCTGAGTCGCACTAACGCAAATGTTTTGCAGGGAAACCATACTCAGGCCTATGAATATGAGAGCGATTCATCAAACCGCCATGTTCATAAGACCAAGAACTATTCTTCTTATTCTTATGAGTACTATTGTCCGCCTGCAAGACTGTTTGCTAGGGCTCCAAAGCCAAAGTTCTCAGATGCTGCACTTAGACTTATTGCTTCTAAGCCACCCTTGAAGATGTGGGTGGCTAAGAAAGATTAACTCTCTTTTGCAGGGAAAGGTCTCCAGCAGAAAACCAAAATCGTCTGACGCTATTGCTGGGGACCTTAAACATCTTGTAGGGCGCAAGATCAAATGCCCGAATGGTCTTACTATGTACTTCGTTCCTGAATCGCTTGCTACTCTCCCTATTAGTCCTAATCTTGATCTAAGCTTTCATAACCCACTGGTTCGTCAAATGTTTTTGCTTCACAATTCTCTTCGTGAAGCCTATCCCCCCAACTGCACTGTAGGGTACGACACCAGCGTCTTCAGAATGGATTATTGATAGTGGGTGTACGAATCACATGACTGGCAAAAGAAGCCTTCTTATGGACTCAACCTTACGTCCATCCGACAAGAGCCACATCACATTTGCTGACACTGGTAAAAGTAAGGTATTGGGTCTAGGTAGAGTTGCAATCTTAAGGGATCAACACATGGATAAAGTCATGCTTGTTGAATCCCTTGGCTTCAACTTAATGTCTGTCTCAATGCTTTGCGATTTAAACATGATCGTAATATTTGGAAAATATCGTTGCCTTGTTCTAATGGAATCTGACAAGTCTCTGGTATTTGAAGGGTATCGAAAAGATGATTTGTACGTGGTAGATTTCTCAGTAGGACCACAGCTTGCCGTATGTCTTCTAGCAAAAGCTTCAGAATGCTGGCTCTGGCATCGGAGGCTTGGGCATGCTGGCATGAGGAACCTCCACACCCTGGCAAAGAAGAGGCATGTCATAGGCATCGAGGATGTCAAGTTCAAGAAAGATCACTTATGCGGTGCCTGTGAGGCAGGAAAGATGACGAGGGCCAAACATCCCTCGAAGACAATCATGACCACTACTCGACCCTTCGAACTCCTTCACATGGATCTTTTCGGTCCCACTCATTACTCAACTCTTACTACTACTGCTTGTCTCTATGGCTTTGTCATTGTTGATGATTATTCTAGATATAATTGGGTGCACATAATCCTTTACAAGACTGAAGTGCAGGATGTCTTCAGACGCTTCGCCAATCGAGCAATGAACAACTATGGCGCCAAGATAAAGCATATTAGAAGTGACAATGGCACTGAATTCAAGAACACTGGCCTTGATACATATCTTGATACCTTGCGCATCACACATGAATTCTCAGCCCCATACACGCCATAGCAGAATGGGGTCGTCGAACGCAAGAACAGAACACTCATTGAGAAGGCCAGAACGATGCTAGATGAATACAGGACTCCAAGAAAATTCTGGCCTGAAGCCATTGATACTGCATGCCATACAATCAATCGTGTTTATCTTCACAAGCTTCTGAACAAGACATCTTATGAGCTCCTTACTGGCAAGAAGCCAAATGTCAGTTACTTCAGAGTATTTGGCGCCAGGTGCTGGATCAAGGACCCACATCACACCTCAAAGTTTGCACCAAAAGCACATGAGGGTTTTATGCTTGGATATGGAAAGGATTCGCACTCCTACAGAGTCTTCAATCTCTTTCATTACAAAGTGGTTGAAACAGTGGATGTGCGGTTCGATGAGACCAACGGTTCACAAAGAGAGCACCTGCCAAATGTGCTAGATGAAGTTCCATCCAGTGAATCAATCAAGCTAATGGGAACTGGAGAAATTATACCTTCTGAAGCTCATCCTGAAGAAGAACTTATCATCTCAGCACCTGATCAACATGAAGACAATGCTCAGCCTGAAGACATTCCTTCTAACAACGACAATGATCAGCAAGAGCAAAATCTTCGCCCTGTACATCCTCGTGTTGCCAATGAAGTGCATATTGAAAGAATAATTGATAGCATCAATGCACCCGGTCCACTCACTCATTCAAGGGCAACTCAGCTAGCAAATTTCTGTGGGCACTTCGCATTCGTCTCAATAACAGAACCCAAGAAAGTTGAAGAAGCCTTCATGGAACCTGAATGGATTCAAGCTATGCAAGAAGAGCTTCAACAGTTTGAGCTGAATAATGTATGGGAACTAGTCAAGCGTCCCGATCCTCGGAAGCACAACATAATAGGCACAAAATGGATATACCGCAACAAACAAGATGAGCACGGTCAAGTTATCAGAAACAAAGCTCGTCTCGTTGCTCAAGGATATACTCAAGTGGAAGGCATTGACTTCGATGAAACATTTGCTCCTGTGGCTAGACTTGAAGCCATACGCATACTGCTGGCCTATGCAAATCATCACAACATACTTCTTTATCAAATGGATGTGAAGAGCGCCTTTCTCAATGGCAAGATTGAAGAAGAAGTGTATGTTGCACAACCACCTGGCTTTGAAGATCCAAAACATCCTGACATGGTATACAAGCTCAACAAGGCACTGTATGGCCTCAAACAAGCCCCGCGGGCCTGGTATGACACATTCAAATACTTCTTGAAGAGCAAAGGCTTCATACCTAGTTCCCTCGACCCCACTCTCTTCACGAAGACATATGATGGTGAACTGTTTGTGTGCCAAATATATGTGGATGACATTATCTTCGGCTGCACCAATCACAAGTACGGTGAAGAGTTTGGATATATGATGCAAGAGCAATATCAAATGTCTATGATGGGAGAGCTGAAGTTCTTTCTCGGTCTTCAAATACGACAGCAACGCAATGGCATCTTCATATCTCAAGAGAAGTATCTCAAAGATTACCTGAAGAAGTTCGGTATGCAAGACTGCAAAGGCTTCACGATGCCAATGCCAGCCAAGCATCATCTGGGTCCTGACGACAATGGTAAAGAGTTCGATCAAAAGGTATACCGCTCCATGATTGGTTCTTTACTTTATCTATGTGCATCTAGGCTAAATATTATGCTTAGTGTTTGCATGTGTGCTCGATTCCAAGCGGCACCAAAGGAGTCGCATCACTTAGCTGTGAAGCAAATTCTTCGATATTTGGCTCACACCCCAACTCTCGGATTATGGTATCCAAAGCGCCCAGAGTGTGATCTGGTTGGATTCTCGGATGCTGATTATGCTGGTGACAAGGTGGATCGCAAGTCTACATCAGGCACATGTCATTTCCTGGGACGATCGCTTGCCTGTTGGTCTTCAAAGAAGCAGAACTGTGTATCTCTCTCCACTGCTGAATCTGAATACATTGCTGCTGGATCTTGCTGCGCTCAGCTTCTGTGGATGAAGCAAACACTCAAGGACTATGGCATTCATCTGAAGCAAGTGCCACTCTACTGCGACAATGAAAGCGCCATCAAGATTGCCAACAACCCAGTTCAGCACTCGAAGACAAAGCACATTGAAATTCGTCATCACTTTCTCAGAGATCATGTTGTGAAGGAAGATATTGATATCATACACGTCAACACTGAAGAGCAATTGGCAGATATCTTCACCAAGCCCTTTGATGAGAAGAGATTTTGCAAGTTACGGTGTGAGCTAAATATCCTGGAATCCTCAAATGTCATGTGATCAGGCACACATCCTAACCCTTATGCATATTGATGACTTAGATGTGCAACACACAAAGTAAAGTATATCTTCAATTAATGAAGACATACATTCTAAGTGTGAATACATTAATGTGGAATTTGACTTCGGAGCGCCACGATAATTGTGCGCCGTGTCTGGGTCTAATACTTCCTATACGGTAGGTAACGCCACCACCAAATGTTCTATTTTGAAGTGTTTCACTCATGGCGTTACCTTGCTATGTCTTCACATTTGGTTTGGCTTGAATCCCAACATGTCTTCATGATTATCTTCACTATGTTGATTATATATATATATATACTAGTGTGCTGTCCTCTACAGCATTCACTTATAGCTATGTCTTCTTGTTGAATCTTTTGAACTAAGTGAATGTGATCGGACCCTAACCTCTCTGTGCTTTCTATGTCAAACTCTAGCTCTCCAAATCATATGCATTCTATTGAAACTGTCGAATGTCTTCTCTGCGTCTTTTCAGCAGAAGATACAGAGACAAACCTTAAGTCCGCTTTCAATGCTCATTCCTCCACATGAAACCCGGAGAAGTAGGAACGACCACCCGACAATCCAGGCGTGCGTGGGATGTGGAACAAACCCCAAAATTCTGCATGATGGCCACGTGTTCCTCAGATGCGAATCGCCAGGGGCACCTGTGTAATAACGCAGTGCCGCCCCTGTACCTATAAATACACACTTCACGGCGGTCATTATCTCTTCTTCCACTCTCGCACGAACCCTAGCGCCACCGCTAGCCCTCGACGACGCCGGCGACGAAGCGCTTCGCTGCCACAACCTCTCTGACGCCGTCTTCACGCCGACCGCAGACATCGTCCTCTCCGCCATCGCCGTAGGTGTCCTCCGTCGCCAAGTTAGGGCACAGAAGATCGAACTGCTCGGCCTCATCTTCCACTCCGTCTAGCAGTTCTTAGTGTGGTAAATAAAACTTCCTTTTTACGGCACTGTTGATCCTATGGCTTTGTCACTTTCTACCACAAGCAGTTTCTATTCACACAAGTTAGATCTCTCTCATACTGCATCTCATAACATGCCTAGTATATTCACTTATGCTTCACAAAGTAGTTAGATTCCTCACTTGTACTGATCTCTGGATTCGTACAAATCTGGAACCGACTCCTTATCTATGAGTGAATGTCTTCACACGATGAGGTCAATGTCTTCTAAACTGATTTATATTCAAAATCTTCTAAGAATGCATATGACCTCTTCCCCTTCCCTCGCACCTTAATGCTGTCACAGGTACATGTCCGTGGGACAATCCCTTGGTTCTCATAGTCTGCATTCATTTGCAGAATTCTTACAGCATCATATCAATTCTCCCGAAGCCAGTTCATGTCTGTCCAGCAAGCGAAAGCCCTTGAAGCCTTTGAACGTATCGAAGCCTTTCAGTTTAAAGTTCATGGCTTCAGAGAAATCAGCAAGGAAGAGTGGCAGAAAGCGTCGTGGAGAAACATCAAGAGATCTGCCAGATGACCTCTCAGAACTGTACAAGACGGATCCTGAAGAGGATTACAATCAGCGCAAAACACGAATCCAATGGATTCGACGCTATTGGGCAGAATAGTGGTTCAAGTACAGATTTGTGACAAAGGAATATGCTGAAAAGAATGCCATCAAGCGACCATGGGGAGACATCCTCTACAAAAATCTTCAACCTAGGACCAGAGATGAAGCCATTGAACAAGGCTTCTATCCCTGCATGGTCCGTGGACCACAACCTGCGGATGCTGACCCATCATCCCTGCTATGGTGTCGTGACGACATTCTGTTCAAGCGCAACTTTTAGTTTGCCTAGAACCCAGCGAAGCAAAACAAGAAGACATTGGGACTAGACTTCAACCCTGGTCCTTCTGCTCCAAGGGCTGACGGCACACGTGATGCAGAACCCAATGTCGTCGGTCCTTTCTACAACCTTGAAGTTCTCATCACCCATATCTTGGTTCAAGGGACTGCAGTGAATGAGCCTGCAGCTGACGCTGAATCAGATGAAGCGCCTGCAGGGTCGAAGCCAAAGAAGTTGAAGAAGCCTAAAGCTTCAAAGCCTGCCCCTTCACCAAAAATCTCCCGGGCGAAGCCACTGGCAACTGCACCTCCTAAAGACAGTGTGCAGTCTGAAGATTTATCA